>NC_061083.1:1018879-1714849 GCF_021917145.1 Hypomesus transpacificus | reverse complement strand
GGGTGAAACAGCTTTCCAAACAGATGGGAGACATATTTATGATAATGACATTTTCAAAATCATTTTTAACCTTCTTTATAAATATGCTTATTTGCATATAGCATTTGCCATCATGTAACATTCCGCTGGGGCTTTGCATGACTTAATGTGGTTTATATCTTAAGATTTTGTATTGAGAAAAAACACAATTGCACACATCCATCTACACAAAAGCAGTCTTTGAAGAGCATGCTCTAAAATAAATACAATCAAATTAATTATATTTGTGGAAATGGCATAACATATTCTAAGTGATGCCTTGGTCATGAGACCATAATGTAATAGTGCAAGAGGCAAGAAATGGATCTCATCAAATGAAACCAATGATTTCCATAATAATAAAGTAAAAAAAGTAGCACTTCATTCCCGAATGAATACAAACGAAAAGCTTTGTTCTCTCAGTGGGTCAACGTCTTCCACACTTAAACCTCAGACGCAATCAACGGCATATCAGAGGCTTCCGAATGCAACGTCCTCCTAAACTGATGCGGGTACGTACTCAGTATCATGAAGTATGTGCATAACGAAACCTTTATATATATAATGATATATATATACTATATATCAATAGATATTTTGATATATCACCTGAAGAACACCCAACCCCAGTTACCAGAGTCTTACCTGAGGCAGTAGCTGAACTGCAAGGCTGTTCTATGATACTCATGGCTGCTGCTGCTAGCTCTGTCTCGGTGTCTCCCGGCCCTGACCAGACCCATAGCTTCAGACCAGTCTACACCCCAGCCCGACGCCGTTACCACTCTGCCCCAGCCACTGTGGCCCTATGAGCCCACTGGAATGTGTGTGTGTGTGTGTGTGTGCATGCCTTACTGTGTGTGTATGGTGCTCTGTGTGAGTTTAGTACACAGCTTTGTCGGAGACTCGTCTCTGATTGGTCAGTGGCGGCGTTCTAGGGTCTGTTGTGTCTGAGTAGCGGACCACGGCTGTGAATAACAGACCGTTGCTACGGACGCTAATGAAGTATTTGTGTCAGCGGAAGCAGTTCAATCCTTTTTAAATCAATTTTTGGGTCAAAGGATTGATTTGTGTCGTTAGTAGCTGAGTCAAAGGATTGATTTGTGTCGTAAGTAGCTGTGTAGTGGTTGGAGTGATTTGATGATTGCTTTCCATGGAGTCCGTCGTGGTACTATAGAGGTTCTGCGTCACCCTGCCAATGTTTATTTCAAAATAATGAACTGCTTGCTGTGCACAATCCCTCACCCAAGCCTTATAGAAGGGAGACTCAACTGTCGGATCCAGCTTTTTCAAAAACACATATTCCTCTTCTCACGCTCTGCCGAGTTCCCAGCCTTCCTCTCGTTTCAACGACAGTCCCTCGCCCAAGTGTCCCTGCTCCAGTCCTCTCAGTGGAAAGGTCTGGAAGCCTCAGTCTCTGCTGGAGTCTCCCTCCAGCCTGGGTCCGTCCCTGCTCCCTGGGTGTGTGTCTCAGCGGGGCTCCCGTGTGCGGAGGCAGCAGGTTGGCGTCTTCCCCCTGGGGGAGCAGCACGGCTGGCGACAGGCCCTATTAGACGAGGCACCGTGTCACTCCAGTCCCTCCCTTCTAGTATCCATTAGTCCACACACACGGGCGCGCGCGCGCGCACGCGCCCCCCCCCCCCCTCCTACAGTCAACCTCCTCTTACACCTGCAGCCACTGCACTCTGCTCCCAGTGGGAGAGCTCCTCTGAGCAGGAGGTCTTAAGCGCCGACTCTGCTCAGCACAGCTGGGAGAGGGGACACTTTCTCCATTTAGAACTGACTGGGCCCTTTTTTGGGGGGGGGGGTTTGTTTGTGTGTGCCCTTGTGTTTGTTGGCGACTGCGTGTCTGTCTCTCAGCATGTGTGTGGAGTGGGGGGGGGGGGAGGGGTATCGCATTTCTTTTGACGTGGGTATGTGTGTGTACGAGCCGGATTAGATCCATAGGAGGCCATGGCCACTGTGACTCTCCGGTTTTAGGTGTGTGTTCCAGAGCCTGTCTGTCTGTGTGTGTGTGTGTAATTTCCTAGAAAATGTGTTTATTCAAGAAAGGATTTCATTTAATGCAGATTACAGCTTTAGTTTCTCCGGTTGCCCCACTGTTGGGACTAATTAAAACCTGCCCAGATTACCTTGAGGCTGCATAATCCCAGGATTAAGAGCCAGGGGCACAGAAGGGTTCTAGAGTAGCTGTACAAAGGAGCAGCATGACAAGTTCACCTCAGAATACCCCTGCCCCCTCCCTTCAAACTTGCTATGACAACGACGACGTCCTGTTGGGAGAAACGCCCGGAAAAACAAGCCATGTCGTTCGAGAACAACCTCAGATGTCTGGTTTGTCAGCAACAGCTGTAGTGATAGCTGAAAGTTGAACATTCGGACAGCTAATGAATACCGAGGGCCACCACAGGCACATGACCTTGTCATGAGGTAGTTTCGCTTGTTTAGCTCTCATGGGACCTACAGTACATCCACTGCTTCACAGCAACATGACAGGTTGATAAGAAACTAGTACCTGGAGCTAGAGGGTTTTCCTCTGCAGAGCAATTCCCTCCACCGAATGTGTATTCTCAACCAGCAGGCCAGCACTTCACACCGCACTGCCCAAAAGAACCCTCTTGGACAGCACACCCCGAAATGGAAAACAATGATGAGGTTACAGGAGAAGGTTCCTGCATAAGCAGATCGAGTAATGACTTGTAATGGACTGAGGTGATGGGGGTTTGTTTGTTGTTTGAAACTGCAGTTGCTAAATGGAGCTAATGTGTCCTTACAAGTGTTTAATTCAAGGTCCCCTTCCCTCTCAAATAAAGCAGTACTTCTTTTCCTTTTTTCCTTCTTCCGTCCTGTTGAATCTCCTTTGACCTGAATGCTTTTATACAGAGTGGAGACTGGCAGTGGGAAGGCAAGACATTAGCATGCAGGTATTTATCCCTTGTCTCTTTCTCTCCATCTCGTTTTCGCTTCTACCTCGCTTTCTCTCTCCTGCCGTGGCTGTGTAGAGCTGTCTACGTCTCTCTCCCCCCCCCTCTCTCTCCCTCTCCCTCCCTCTCTCTCTCTCCCCCTCTCTCTCTCTCTCTCTCTCTTTCTCTCTCTCTCTCCCCTCACTCTCTTTCTCTGTGTGTCACAAACACATCATTTTCAAGATCGTAGCGTTGACGACAACCGTACTAGACGACGTCAAAGGACCATGATGAGAGCTGGAGGTGCACGCTGTATACACGCCAGCATGGTAGGATCCAGTTGCTAGCTAGCTACAACCCCCTTTTCCCCCCAAGCAGTCGTTACCACTGAACTTCTGCCAGCCTTTCATCCATAGTGATGAGCTGTAGTGAGTCTGATGGCCCTCCACCCTGGTCCACCCTGGTCCACCCTGGTCCACCCTGGTCCGGCCTGGCCTGGCCCTGCTCGGATCTCTGGGCTCCAGGTCTCTGGAGATCCAGACAGTTCAGTTGAGTGCTCCTGCGTCATTCCTACTGCATGGCAGCAACTGTTTCCATGTGCAAACGGGCTGTTACTGTAACTTGAAGTTGAGAACCTTCATGGGACGCACACACACACACTGTCGGTCTCAGCAACATTCGGCTTAGAAGAGATTTCGGCTTATAAAATCGAATTTAACACACCTTTTTACAGTATGCGTATGTTTGTGTGAGTGAATGTGTGTGTATGCACGCATGCTGCGAGGGGTGTTCACACAGTCAAACATTTTGAATTCACGCTGTGCAGCTGCCATCCAGCCCTTCACCATCTAACTCTAATACCCTTCCTCCCTCCACTCTCCATACATTTAAATGAGTTGCCACTTCACAGAGTGAAGTAAACCCACCCTTTGATTACAAATACACAATCATGATGAAAAGCCCTGGAGGATAGTGTTTATTCGACAGCAATCCAACGATTCCCCAACATATCATTACCGGCCATTTCATCATCCTTGCAATAATGCTCAATGGGAAGACTATTGGCCACGGTTCCTACACACTTGCATAACCAACACATAACCGTGCTTCATGCGACACACTCAACACCCCGACTCTCCCTTGCAACGTTACGTAGCTTTAGCATGGAATTTCTGCCGAGTTGCATCTGAATGTGTGTTTCCTGGTGAAACAATAGGACATTTGGCGTGGTCTACGTGGTTGCGTTTCCTTCATAAGTTCATGACCTGCTCGTTACGTGCTGCATTTACATTTTACATTTGAGTCATTTAGCAGACGCTCTTATCCAGAGCGACTTACAGAAAGTACAGGGACATTCTCCCCGAGGCAAGTAAGGTGAAGTGCCTTGTCCGAGGACCCAACGTCGGCCGGGAATCGAACCAATAACCTTCTGATTACAGTAATAGCCCGACTCCCTAACTGCCCAGCCATCTGAAACCCAGGTGGAACTAGCCTCCGGGTTTTTTTTTCCTCATCTGAGTCAGAAACAGGCCAAACTGCCCCGAGGTCCGATGGATGGGTCTGTTACATGGAACATGTGCAGGGTTCCTATGGGTCACGGAAAGCGAGGAATTGTGGTTTGCGGGCACTGAAGAGACATGGAAATGAATCAAATCGTAGAGGTCTTTAAGGAGATTTTTTGAGATGCTTAATATTCACATGGTGTAGCACCAGCTGTTAAAGCTGCGTGCTGACTTTAATAATGCAGATGCAGTAGGGTGGGGAAACATTGCTATGTTCCTGTCACTGAGTAGATAACTCCTGATTAAAGCATTACTCCAATTCGGGAATGGGAATGCCATGAGAAATTTAAACTCTCGCTATCTTCAACGTCCTACTCATTCCAGTGGTGGACGACTCCATCTGCTACAATGTCCTTTTCTAATCATGTAGAAATGGAGTGGAAAAAGTAGAAAAAGTGCAAACTTGACACGTTTTGGATATTCAGATTCCACAGTCTTTGCAGAGAAGACAGAAGTTCTGCAGACATGACTAGTGGGATATAGACAGACTACAAAAGTGAATCTAGACCACCCCTTCGGTAGATCACTCCCCCCTTGGTGAATCCAACCCCAACCAGAAATCTGCTGTCATCCATCTTATTTGTCACTTCCAGTAATAACATGAGTCTTTACATTGCGTCTTGTTTCTGTCTGCTGGTAGGAAACTAGTAGGAAACTGTTTTGTCAAAGTTTGTTGCCTAGCTTAAGTTACCAATGCCTTGACGTTGTGTCTGTTTATAACAATAATCAGTTTTTCTAGCAAGCATATTACGTTAGATTATTATATTTATGTTTTTTTTAGTTCACATAAAACCAATTTCACCTTTATTGTAATGTATTTTAAATATTAATGAAGTAATTTACAAATATTTAATTTCAAGGTATTTTTGTATTCAGTAATATGGAAAAATGGGTCAGAGGCCTGAATACCTTTTCATCCAATATCGTGTCTAGATACTAAAATAATGTTTCTGCATACTCCCCAGAGAGAAAACGATGTTCAGGATACAAGTTATTCTGTGTCTTCTCTGTGTTGGTTTTGTGTTAAACTCCAGAATGTAACCAGGAGATGGACTGACACAACGACGATAACATTTTTTATAAAAGAATGTGACGGAGATACCAGTGAATTTGAAACAAGGTGCTACTTAGGTCTACTTTTTTAACAGTAGTATCTGGACCATTCCAAAGGGGGGCTTTTCAAGTAACCCTAAACTGACAACGGTTGTGTTTCTAGAAACCCCCACAGTCTCAATAGAGGCACGCGCCTCTGATGGTTTGTCAAACCTGAAACACATTCAAACCTCCCCTACTTCTATAACACATTTTCCTGTGGGAGTCTTTAAAGACAGCAATCTAACCAAGCAATCTAACCAAGCTACAACAATCCAGCAACAAAATCCATATTCTCCAGAAAGGAGTGTTTGAAGGCCTCAGAAATCTGAAAGAACTGTGGTTGCACATGAACAATATTCAGTCCATCGAAGAGGTTTTTTTTGGATGACTTCAAAAACCTTCAGGAAATCGACTTGACGTGGAACAGCATCCACTCCATGATCATGTCCATGTTTTCAAAGCTCCATAAGCTTCAGACATTATAGCTGGATCACCATCAACTGCAGACTCTTTCCGCTGAGATATTTAACTCTCTTCCGAGTCAAAAGTATATTTAAGCATCAACCCCTGGCTTCCTCTTTCTATAAAAATGCTTTCTGGTGAAACGTTTTGGATAGGGGATTGCCATGAATATTCATTTTGGGCTTCCTCAAACGCTTGAAGGAATGCAAACACGGCCCACTCTCATGCACAGTCCCTGATGTGTGGTACTACTGCACAGGAAACAGGAAGTATTGCTGTGTAGGAATTAGTAATTGTGTTTTGTTTTTGTTTTTTACTTGGGTGCTAAGTCCTGAATCATATGATGTACTTTTAGTAGTGACTGAAGCTGCCTTTGCAAAGTCTGTACTGTTAGATGCCCAAAACACACTATCAATTTTGTTGTAAGAGTTTGACATACCGTAAAGCCATCAGTGAAGAATATTTATTTTCTATGTTCTATGGTTATTCATGTCTGAACTGAACGTATGTCAGTCTGACTTTGACATCTGCCCTTCTGAACTTGGCATGACTTTACACAAGCAAATACCCATGAAGGACATTCATTTAGGTGACTGGGCTTAAAATTGAATCCGATTTTCTTCACTTTTTAGTTTCCCCAAAACCTGTATCTTAAGATGTGTGTGTCGCCATAATAAGTCATTTGAGAATCATCTGCACTGCAGGATTACGATGAACAATGCACCCACACATGCAAAGATAATGATGCTTGGTCATTATTTGATGTTTGGTTTTTACAACCGGTCACGTCAAGTTGTACGGAGATGTCGGTGTCCAGGCAGGATACGAGCAGGGCAAAGCTTGTTCTGTAAAACAAGCAACGAACACGCTTCCCCTCCAGAGTTAACAGGTTCCCTTCCGTTTAGCCCTCAAAGCGGAGATTGGGAAGGAGGGGTTGAGAGAAGGAGGAAGGGAAGAAGAGAAGAGAACAAGAGGAGGAGAAGAGAGGAGACAAACAGACGACATTCGAGCAGTTTTCTTCAGCTGGGTCTGTCAGCGGATAACGGTGTTAGCTACGCTGCTGTTCTCGTTACATCAAATCATGGGAGTGCCTGTACCCAGTCTATTGAGAGACTTTATTGACTTATCGTACACCAGCAGATGTATTTGGGGTCAGTCATAATACGCATCTGACTAAACCTTGACGATGGGCTGTACTCCAAAGAAAGGAGAACAAGCAAACATTAATCCTTCGCAACAAGCTGCTAGCTAAATCACCTTCTAATGCTGTGTGCTTGAAGACATGAAAAATATTGTGTGGAGCTAGATGGTTTGTGTGTGCCTACCTGCCTACGTGTGTACGTCTGTCTGTGTGTCTACCTGTGTGTGTGTGTGAGCACCAATTTGCATATTTGCAACGTCCCGTTCGGGCGCTGATGCAGACTTTGCGCCAGCCTGACGCTGCATGTGTGCGCGGGCGTTGTCCGTGTGCGTCTGCGAATGTGTGTCTGCGAGCCGCGAGCGGGAGCACAACGGAGAGAATGCTTGTTTTAGTCCCCGTCGCTTCCAATTCATCTCCCGAGGGCAGAATAAGCAGCTCTGTTTCCCATGGGCCTGGGCTAAGCCGCGCGGAGTGCCTGTCCGAGCGACAGCTAATCAGCTGTGGCATGGCCATTCTGTCTGAGGGGCCAACACCGAGCCCACACATCACACACTGCTGAGAGACAGACGGGGAGGGGGGGGGGGGGGGGGGGGGGGGAGAGTGGGAGGGATGGAGAATAAGAGAGAGAAAAGGAGAATTACAGGGGGAGGGTGGGAGGTGGGGGGGAGGGAGGTGGGGAGGGAGGGAGGGAGGGGACGGTGAAAAAGAATGAAGGAGGATGAATATGTGTGAAGGACGGGGGACAAGACACAACAGAACAAAGGGCAAAATAGAGAGAGAGAGAGAGAGAGAGAGAGAGAGAGAGAGAGAGAGAGAGAGAGAGAGAGAGAGAGAGAGAGGGAAATAACTTGCGTCAGAGAGTGAGAAGGCTTTAAACTTCACCCACAAAGAATTTGATTCATTTTCTGCTCAACGCTTGCTCACCAGGACTGGAGGGAAAGAGACGGCCGGGCGGAGGGCAGTATCATTTTCCGACTGCTGACATCCAAATACCCCATCCAAGCTGTGTGTCTGTGTCCATGTGTGTGTATGTCCAAACAATTCATTGACAATACATTGATTACCTTGTGCAAACATGGGATCATGTCACATGAGGCGCCATGCATACATGAAGAGAAGAGCTGAAATGTGTCCACCCGCACACACACACCCTCACACACACACACCCTCACACACACACACACACACACACACACACACACACACACTGTACATGTATATCTCTATGTACAGTCACAAAAAGCAATCAGTCTCCTCCCTGGATGCCCTGACAGAGCCATTACCATCTCCAACCCCGATAGGCAGCTGCACACACACACACACACACACACACACACACACACACACACACACAGACTCACCTTTGATGGGTTTCTTCTCAATGTTACACACACCACTCACTGTGGTGTATGTCTGTGTACTTTGGGCTCCTTGCATGCTTCAGCCCAGCCAACATTGCTGTGTGTGTCTGTGTGTGTGTGTGTCTATGCGGTGTAGTGCTGTGTGTGACTGTGTGTGCGTGTGTGTGTGTGTCTATGCTGTGTAGTGCTGTGTGTGACTGTGTGTGCGTGTGTGTGTCTATGCTGTGTTGAGCTGTGTGTGACTGTGTGTGTCTGTGTGTGTGTGTGTCTATGCCGTGTAGTGCTGTGTGTGACTGTGTGTGTATGTGTGCGTGTGTGTCTATGCTGTGTTGTGCTGTGTGTTTCTGTGCTGTGACACTGGACTGGGCTGGACCAGGCTTTATGTGCCTGCGTCTGTGTTCTATTGTCTAGTGTCTGTTGTTTGTATTTGTGCTGTGCTATGCTAGGCGGCATTCTTATCTAAGGACCAATGGTGTCGGGTGTTTCTTGGGCTGAGGTCTGTGAAATAGTTTTCTTACACTGCCAGACAGAAGGCTATGGTTGAGGGGAAGGAGGTGGGTGTATATGGGCTTTCATTCAGGCAGAATTTTCTAGATAAAGTCGTAAAAAAAACAACCATGTCATAATGCATAACTAATGATGTAAAACTCCAACAACTCCATACTGCCCTCCTTTTATTTCTCCTCTCCCTCTCCCTCTCCCTCTCCCTCTCCCTCTCCCTCTCCCTCTCCCTCCCCCTCCCCCTCCCCCTCCCCCTCCCCCTCCCCCTCCCCCTCTCCCCCTCCCTCTCCCTCTCTCTCTCTCTCTCTCTCTCTGTCTCATTCTATCCCTCTCTCTCTTTCTTGAGTTTGTGATGAATGTATCATGCAGGTCCAGGGCACATGGCGAGTGACTCCGTTTGGATATCACACGCTTTGCCGTGGCCATACAGATGAGCTACAGGCGGAGGGCCAAGCGATGTCACACACGTCACTCCAGGAAAAATTACATGTTCCGGGGAATGCCAGAGGACATATAACATCCCAACATACAGTCGGGGAATACATATGTGTCCTTTAAGACACAGGCCACTCAAAAGTAGAGTATCATTTGCAGCATGCCGGCATTCAAATGTATTATGAGACAAACTATCGTCATTAAAGGGAGTCACGTGGCTGACCGGGGAGGGAGTCGGGCTAGTAATCAGAAGGTTGCCGGATCGATTCCTGGCCGTGCCAATTGCCAAATGACGTTGTCCTTGGGCAAGGCACTTCACCCTACTTGCCTCGGGGGAATGTCCCTGTACTTTCTGTAAGTCGCTCTGGATAAGAGCTTCTGCTAAATGACTAAATGTAAATTAAAGGGATTGTTCAACGACAAAAAAATCTATTAGAAAAACAAAAAACGTTAAAAGAGTAAGGTAAATGGTAAATGGACATGTTGTGATCTTTAAATAGAGCAGGATTTCAGTTTCTGGCTTTCTCCAAAGGAACAAATTACATTTTCCCAGCCAGCATCTCATTCTGGGAGCCAAAGTGAAAGGGCATTTTCCATTTGGTGGACGTAATGGAACTTGCGTTTAGCGTCCCGGAGCCCAACTAGTAGAAATGAATCACGACAGTAAACACAGGGACAAAAAAATGGTGACTTTGATTCAGCCGTCTTTCTCTTTATCTCCATTTCTCCCTTTGCTTTGTTCATTCTTTCCTGTCATTCTTCCCCCCCCCCCTCTCTCTCTCTCTCTCTCTCTCTCTCTCTCTCTCTCTCTCTCTCCGTCTCAGACTTTGTGGAGCACAGTGGTAACATATGACAGCTCTCCTCCTTGGCACACCCGTCAATAACATCACACGACAGTATAGCACACACACACCCATCCTCTCACACACACACACACACGCATGATTCCACACACCTCTTCAAGTCTCTGACCTCTGCTGGTTTAATCACATCATAAACAACTAATATTGAGTATAGATTTCCCAGTCTGCGGTCTCACTGGAACCTCTCCAATCGGGATTGGCTGCTTTGTGAACTCCTGAACGGCCTTGGAAGATTGATTTTCCTCCGCTTGGTTTCTCAAGAGTGATAAATTACTTCTCGTTTTAAGAGACATAGTCCTTTCCCCCCGGAGGTAGGGTGGATAGGTGGACGAATCTTTTCTGGCTACCGGCCAAACTGCATCAGAGACTCGTCACGGGAAGTCGCGCACACGCTTGTGTGGGTGTGTGTGTGTCCACTGTCAAGACCCTTACAGACCAGACGAGTCAGCCTCGAGAAACGCTTTGTCAGCACGGCTACTGTGAGATATAATCCAGTTCCGTACTCTACATCATAAAAATGGAGGGCACTATTAAACATGTCTCTATGGACACATTCTACTTGGGCACACGTCCCATCTTCAGTCCTCAGACAGAGTAGATTAGGCCCACTTTGATTTTCCCTCTTTCACAAAAGGATATTATGTAACATAGACTTGAGAGAACCAATATGTCCATATGCTGCGTTTGAATTCCAGTTCAAAGACTTTTGAGGCAGGAAGGGGTGGAGGATAGATAGGGAGGAAGAGAAAAGTGTGTGTGTGTGTGTGTGTTTGTGTGTGTGTGTGTATGAAAAGACGAACGGGATGAGGGGAGGACCTTCGCAAGGGAAGTCGCACTTACTCCCTTCCAGCAGGGGGGTCAGTGCCCTCAGAATGTTCTGGCAAAGAGAGGGAAGGAGACATACACGGAGAGCAGAGAGGAGGAAGGAGAGAGAGGGTTATTGTACCAGTAATCCCAAAGCCCTCGGTGCATCAGCGAGGACCAGCTCTCCAGAACTAGCAGGGTGCTCCGACGTTACATAACCTTCTTCCTCACACAAGTCTTACCCCTCCCTCCCTCCTTCCCTCCCATCCCCTCCCCTCCCTCCCACCATCTCCATCCTTCCACTGAGCCCAACTCTCTCTCATCATCCGTTCCTGCCTCCTTTTTACTCGCCTCTTTCCTCCCCAATCCGTCCCTCCATCTTGCCCTCCCCTCTCTCTTCAACCATTACCAGCGTAACTGATGCAGTCCCCATCCTGCCGAGTGTTGCTATGGAGACGGAAAACTGGAAATCCCCCGCATCCCTAAGACCCTTCAGGGATCTGAAAAGCACACACACACACACACAACACACACACACACACCATTGTGTGCACACATACACAAACACATAAAAAAATAAAAATAATAATGAATTGGTTGTGTGTGTTATTTTCCATTGACCTATGTCGTGCTGAAGGGAGTCAGTGAGGGTCACATGTCTTGACTATGGCTTCAGGTCCCAAGGGGAAATAAAGGTACTTGAAGCTCTATCCCTTTCCCTGGGAAGTGATGACGCAGAGAATGCCATTCCAACAGTAGGGCCCCACATCCGAGGCTCTGATTGGTGGGGCTCACCCCCATGCCATGTGAAGATGTGTCGATCCTGGGGCGCCTTGGGGCTGACGAAGCATGCTCCCATCTAAAACACCCTGAGGCTTGGGGCCTCAGATCAACCCTCATCTGAACCTATACTGCCCGCAGCTGGCCAAGAGTTACAATCCTGGTAATGGTAAAACTGGTACACTGGCAATTTCCGGATCCATAAAAAGAGGTTAAAAAAAGCAATCCAACAAAACAAAACAATAATTTGATCGATATATTATTACCTGTCCAATTTCTGTTATAATTACGTTACTATAGTACTCGGAACGCCTGGATTGTAGTTTAGAAGCACTACTGTAATCCCAGTTCTCCTGTATCTAATTCTTAGATTAATTATTTCCCATAATTCCCAGTTCCTTAATAACTATCACAGTTGATTGTGGTATCACACATGGTCGTTCCTGTAGTCTTGTATCATTCCCTGTAATGTAGCATGAAGGATAAAGAGGATCTATGTAATACTAGAATAGATTCTGGGTGGTGAATCATTCAAGATAGCAATAGACCAAATAGATTGTATGACTAAGAGTCAATTCTCTGACAGACCCATGGGTCAACACAGGCTGGCTGGGAAGGTATGGAGCTGGTGGTAATGTGATTACTGGTGGATTGTATACGGTGTTGTGGTTCTGCATTCTTATCCCAGCCAGATTTTGTGTGTAGCTGTGCATGTATGTGTGTCTGGGAACCCTAATCCCTTTACCGAAACACTCTCGGCAATGAGAATGAGATGGAGATAGTAAACCCGAGGCCTTCATTACTGGCCAAGTCTGAATGCAAATAAGTGATTCACCCACCCACCATCCGACTCACCGTCGAGTGTCGCTCAAATAAACGATAATAACAATCGCTACAATCGCAGTTGGATCCCGAGGCAGGGGGTAGCGACGTTTACGAAAACGGTACCCAAGTAGCGTGACCGCCAAAACCCGTCACGGAGCTGGAAATGACGGTCGGTCACGGGTTTTACCGGCGCTGCGAGGCACGCGAGGCCCAGGACGGAACGCCGTAAGAACGCTCAGACGACACTGTGTCAGCCGTGTCCTTTCCGGCTCATTAGCATAGGGGAATGTCACGTTCAGCATTCCGAGATCTCAGAAGCGATGGTCTTTTCGACGTATGTTGGTGCGTGCGTGTGGTAGCATGCACGCGCGCACGCGAGTACCAGGTGTGTCGTTGCGCGGCTTTTACAATATCTCCCTGCTGACGAAGAATTTAAACTGCGCCCACCCGAGATTTGGTCACACGTTGACCTTGACTTGCGTCTTGGGTTAACCAGCTGTAGACCTCAATGACTTCCTTCCATTTCTTCCCATTTCATACCACCCAAAGCCCGCCCCAGTGTCAATAACCATATTGAGCTGGGTTGAAAGACAGAGAAAAGATAACTGTGCAGTGGGGATGGTCAGGGAAGGAAAACCCACCCACACCACCGTCCTGAATCCCATCTTAATTCAAGCCATGCTCGCTCCCATCCCTCTCATGGCTGTGCTCTTGTAGCATTTCAGCCGAGCGAAAATCCAATGACCCGACACGTATGTTTTATGCATGTGTAGGTCATATCTCTGTGGGTTCTCTCTAAGCCGGGGCATGTTTTCAACCGATAGCCCCAGGGCCCCTGGGAGCACTCACCCAGAAGTCTACCCTGTCAGCGCTTCAGTGCTGCTGGCACGTATCGGGGGCTGGAAGCCATCTTGACGAACGGCTGTCAGGGTGACTGGTGTTCGTCCTCTCCCACCCTACAGCTAACAAGACACGTCGTTGATTCGCCGCGACCAGCCATCTATCCATCCCTTGAGTGTTTACACCTCGTGATAAAGACAGATGAAGGAAAGGGGGAGAGAGAGAGAGAGAGAGAGAGAGACAGAAAGAGAGAGAGAGAGAGAGAGAGAGAGAGAGAGAGAGCCTTGAAGGGATAGAGTGAGGGGGAAAGTGAGACAGCAAGGTAGGCCTGAGTTCGTGTGAGGTGTGAAATAAATGAAAGAATGGTAGGAGCTGGTGTATATGATAAGTGCTAATCTGTTGCAACAGGGCTGTCTTTCTAAGCGATGTCCGATGTTAAGAGCGTCGGGAGAACGGACACAGTACAAGCTTTCTGCTACTCAAATACTTTCTTTGCACTGGCTTGCAGTGGCTATCCAAGGATAAGAAATAATCGTTTCCATGGCTATTGGCACATCGTTAGACTTGAAGACCACACAGATGGCGACGGTGAGGTAGGAAGGGAGAACAGAGCGATGAGGGAGGAAGGAAGTGAAAAGGGAAAGAAGGGAGGAAGGAGGAGGAAGGAAGGTTTAGTTGGGGGCCAATAGCACCTCTTCTTAACCCAGGCTGCGAAGAGGATTGAACCAGTGGGACTTATGATAGCCATCTTGTGAGCAGGTGGGATTTCTGAGCAGGACTATCTAAGATTACGCCAGACAATGCACCAAGCACATCTACACACACGCACACACCGATACACATCTAGGAAAAGCAACGAAAAAAGCGAACTTTCATTCTGTCAAACCAGCAAACTGGCATCCTCCCATCGTCCGAGGTTATTTCGCTCCAAACTTTCCGAGGGCGATGGACTTTTCTCTGTCTTGCCGAGGGGTAAGCCTCGCGGGGGCGGGAAGGGGAGTGGGCCGGGGGAGGCTTACAGAACCAAACGCTCTTTGTTTCCAGATCCTTCCCCGCCCGCTGAGTGTCTGCCTCTGTCCTGCACTTTGCATGGGCGCACGTTAGAATAAATACCCCCAAAAAAGAACGCAGAACTCCAGAGGGTGGTTGTAGCTACGTAACTGTGGCTGTGGCTCCGGCTCTGTGTCGATCCCACGCACTCCCGCCCTCCCATCGTCTAAATCAGGATGAACTCGGGTCTATCGACGGCTTGCCTGGTAGGAGGAGGCTCCGTGATAATGCTCATTAAAACTCTGTCTCATCCTCCCACGCTTCCACACAGCGCTAAATGGGTGAGTGTGTGTGTGTGTGTTTGGGGAGGGAACGGGAGATGACAAAGAGACGGAGACGCGACCGATTGAAACGACAACATCTGTTCTTCCCAACCTTCCGGCTGACCTCGGTGACCTCATCGGCCCGCGCCGCTCTCACGGCGGAGAGGCTGTGAGGAGGCCGGAGGAGAAGGCCGGCGACGTCCGCGAGGTCTAGAGCAACCTCTGGGTGACGGGGAGGAAACCTTTAACCCCTTCTACGCACACCAACGACACACCCTCGGTGTCGGGAGTGAGAGAGAGGTGGGCAGGTTCTAGGGCCGCCATGCAGTCCGATACAGAGGACTCGAATCCTTTGAGGCCCCTTCAGACTGTGAAATTCTTAGCGGAACTTGAAAAGCAATCAAGCAAAGAGACGTATTCGGCATAACGTACAGCTGGTCTTGGATGCCAATGCCAGAGTCGGTCTGACTTATTATCGCTCCATCCTTAATGGAGAGTACAGAGCAATTCGGAGCACCATAAGAACCTGTATGTCTCTTTGACTGCCTTTCAAATATGCTACTGTGGGAAATCAGACTGTGTAATAACTGATGTCCCCCCCCCGCCCCCCCCATCGTCGTCAACACACGGTTTTCCTTTCTTCCTGCCTTTATCTCCCCTCCCTTTTTTAGTCTTTGTCTCCGTCACTCTCTCTCTCTCTGTTCTCTTTGTTTCTTCCGCACGTTTTCTGCCTCTGATCCGAGGTGGAAAATGACAGTGCGCTAAATGGTCCCTCTGAGTCCAATCATTAATCTTGCTCTCTCTCACTGTCTATTTGTGTGTCACACACACATACCCACACACACACACACACACAAACACAGAGAGCTCATTCCACACTTGGGTGACAATCGTGTGTTTTTCATTGCACATTGTGATCTTAACAGACGTTTCGATGAAGGACAAGATTAACACTTCTCTGCATTGCCAAATGTCAGTGATGACATATTTATCTGTAAGAAGGTTGGCTTTGTCCCCGGTGTTTGCATGAGTGTGTGTGTGTGTGTGTGTGTTAGAGAGAGAGCGAGTATGTGTGTTTAGCCATAGGCTACCTAGTAATCACAACATCCATTCAGACACCACTGAGATATCGTCCTGGTCTGCCTGGAACCATTAAAATCTAGATAACTCCAATCGTAAAGTTATTGTGTTTCCATAAAGCCTGTCCCAAACGAACCCCTTCCACCTTCGTTCTAATTGGACAGAGATCAAGTGAATGCTAAATGGGTGCGATCGACATCAATTCCCAAAAGGTTTTCTACAAAGGTAACAGCCTTTCAATGCGCCTGATCACATCCCCTTGCAGCCTCTGGCTGGATGAACGGGAGGAAGGAGAGGAGAAACAAGAGGAGGGAGAGGAAGAGATAGAGGAGAGAGGAGAGAGGAGAGGAGAAGAGAGGAGGAGAGAGGAGAAGAGAGGAGGAGGGAGGAGATGAGAGGAGGAGGGAGGAGAGAGGAGGGAGAGGAGGGAGAGGAGGAGATAGAGGAGGAGAGAGGAGGGAGAGGACAGAGGATGAGGAGGAGAGAGGAGGACAGAGAGGAAGGAGAGGAGCAGAGAGGAGGGAGAGGAGAGAGGATGAGGAGGAGAGAGGAGGACAGAGAGGAAGGAGAGGAGCAGAGAGGAGGGAGAGGAGAGAGGAGGAGGGAGAGGAGGAGGGAGGAGGGAGGAGGGGGGGGGCAGTGACTGGTTGATACATCTCCGTAAAACATCAAGTTCTGAGTTGCATAACGCGTTATGTAACAACTGTGGATCTCTGACAAGGGAGTGATGGACAACTCAAACGGCGCAGCCCTGTAACTACGCCATCGCCCTGAGTACACCTCTTGCGCGGGGGCCGTTAAGGGAACGAAGGAGCGCTACACACAGCGAGCTAACGTGAAAATTGCAATGGAGGGACACATTTCAACATCCCGGTGGCATTTGAACTTGCATTACTCAAACTCAGCAGGAGGACAGATCGGGGATATAAGGGTGGCCCGTGTATTGACAAGCCAGCCCCGTCTCCCTTCCCCCGGTGCCCACACACCATCTCGCCTCCCGAGTCGTGTTTCGCCAGGCGACTTGATTCGCCCAGATTAGCTGTGTCACGCCGACGCCTGGGGTCCCTGGAAATGAACTGTCAGCCACAGGCAGGTTCAGCCAGACAGCGGCATCATCCCCCAGCCAATCAGCGGGGCCCCGACACACGCATCCACACACACGAGGACACGCACAGGGCAAGGTGGACAGAACCGGGGCCGCACAGAACCGGGCCCACCCACACACGGGGAAGGGCAAAAAAAAAACGAATTCACATTTCAATTTTCTTTTTTTAAACACGCACAATATTTCCCCAACGCGTGGGCGTTTCTATCGGCGTTTTGACCAAGACTGGCGGTCCTCTCCTCCGGACGACTTAAACATTCGGGAGGCGTGTAGCCTACCAAACAGGTGGGCTTGGGTCAGACACCGCGAGAAATGCCCGAGGAGCGGATTGGCCGAGGTGAAAGAACCGGACTAATCTAGAACAGATGGAGGAAAACCACAAGAGGTCAGGGTAAAGCTCTCCTGTGCGATACCAAACCTGCTTGTTTGGCAACAAGCTGCTACCTGCGCTACTCTCCTCTTGTGTTTGCTTTGAGTTTCTTCTATCAGTTCAATCAAATACAAATCATTGGCTATGTTTAATAGAAGTGCCGACAAACAAAAAAAGGAATCTGCCTCTCTCCCTGTCGAGGGTTTCACCTTGCTGTGATGGTCTTTGAAACGCCAAGTTGTTCAAGACACGACCGGTCCTGCTCACTGCCGCCCCCGAGGAGCTGGCTCCTCCCAGTTTCGCATTACAATTATCTTCCCGACGAAGGTGGAAAATCTATTTCAACTCAGAGTAATTTCCACAGGGAATTAGACGCAATGCCATAGCATAACACAGCTCTCTCTCTCTCTCTCTCTCTCTCTCTCTCTCTCTCTCTCTCTCCTCTCTCTCTCTCTCTCACTCTCTCACTCTCACTCTCTCCTCTATATCTCTGGGCTTTCTCTATCTCTCTGGGCTTCAATATGACTTCCCATTGACAGTTCCAACCATTTAGATGATCTCATTCAAATGGAAGGGGGAATGATTTGAAACCACTTTATGCTGATTTTTCAAGGCTGTGGTGGGGCAAAATGACACCATACACCCCAGCAACTCTGGCCCTCCAAGCGGGAATGGCTTCTGGATGTCATCAAGCCAACGGTAATCAGCTGAAACTGGGGGCAGCCGGGATCAACACCTCACTCGGCTCCGCCAGACGATGCAAAGCAGTGGAGCTCACCGTGTCGCTTAGCCCCACTTGTGTAGCGCAGCGCTGAGCCAGATTGTGACGAAGCCCTCGCACGCCGCTTGGCTTGTGAGTCAGGTTGAGGCTGGTGGATGGGGCTGGTGGGGAATGGGGGAGTGGGGATGGGGGTCTCTAAAGCTTGAGGACCTCTGGGCCGCATCACCGCCGGCTGCTGTCGCCCGACCCCCCCGTCTCGCCGATGGAGAGGGGTTAACGCAGTTTTTTTCCCAGACCGACGGGTGAATGCCCCGCTGCATTGTGGGTACAAGTGCGTCTTCCGTGTCTGGACGGGACTGATAACGCGGGGGGGTGGGGAGGGGGAGCTGGCGGAGGATCAGAGAGGAACCCAACCCCCCCCTCGCGACTGTCCTCCCCTCTCTCATTCCAGCCCTTTCTCCTCTCTCGTCACTCCTCCCCCTTTCTCTTTTGGCTCTCTCTCTCTCAGCTCTCGTTCTGTTGCACCCTCCCCAGACTCTCAGTCACGCTTCTCACGGCCCCTCTCTTATTCAACCTGCTCTCCTTCTCCTACATCAACATCACCCCCCTCTTCCTTTGGCTTCGGCCTGTCCAGCTCCCTTTCCTGGTCCCTGTGTTTCTTTCGCCTGCAACGATAACAACACCACCACCCCCCCCTCACCCCACCCCCACACCCCCACTTTCACACACCCTCTGCTGGTCCCCACTCTACCCTTCCCTCCCTTTCTCCCTGCTTCCATCCCCCCAAGGAGCCTAGCGCCCTGGCTGACAGGCTGAAGGTGGGGGCTGAGAAGATCTGTCGTGCAGTGGGGTATTAGAGGGGAAACGCTCTCTATGACAGGGAGCGAGAGAGAGGTTGGGGGGGGGGGGAGAGGCGGGAAAAGGCAGATGAAGGAAGGACGGTGGGTGAAGAGAGAGGGAGAGAAGGAGGGACAGAGAGAGAGATCTCGATAATTCTCGTACATGGAGGTATTAAATGGGATTTCGGAGATACAGCGGTTTTATAGCCTGGATAAATCGAGCCAAAGTGCTGTTGAGCAGGAGACCACATGATGGACGGCCTGAGATGAGCGTGTTACAGGGAAGGTTCTAACGATTAGACCGGACCTCCCTTTCGCCTTCCATTTAGCACTCCTCCTCCTTCTTCCTATCCATCTCCTTCTCTTACTTCTCCATCTTCTTCTGCTTCTCCCTCTCCTCTCCTCTCCTCTCCACCTCTGTCCCTCTCAGTCATACCTTGACCCCTGGAGCCCATCACACTGCTCATGGCGATGCCAGGACGTCTTTCATCCAGGGACTGACATCCCATGCCCATGCACTCCTGCACTGTAACAATTTGCCAAGAGGTTGAATTGCTTTTCTGCCCCCGCCACACTCCCCCTCTCCCAATTGCCACCACCACCACCACCACCCTCACCAATATATCCAATTCCACAGGGAGTTTTGAAACCCAACATGCAAATAGCCCAAAACAATCCAATGACAGACAGCGTGTCAATAAAGTAACAGCATGTGTATGTATGTACGTGTGGTTATGTGTGTGTGTGTGTGTGTTCTCTGTGTGTCTGGACACCTTTCCCCAGCACTCTGTTGGGTGTGTGGATGTGTCCATGAATAGCTCCTCTACAGCTGCTCTGGGGTCTATTCTTATCTTGGCTTGTCTCTCTCCTCCTCTCAACCAGGCCAGCTCTGAACCAGAGACAAGCTTCATTCATTCACTGAACTTGGAATCCATGCCTCCCCCCACCCCCCCGATGCTTATGATGGAGGATGAAGGAGATTTGAGCTTATCCTACTTCGACGCTTGGGGACTTCGGGATGCCAGGCAGCCAAACAGAAGACCGACTAAAAAGGATACGGCAGACCACACAGCACGCTGAGTGGGCCATAATCTGTAGAGCCCCAAAATGGCATCTTTCAGTGTTAGTATGACACGACGGAGCCAGGCCCAAGGCCAGCAAAGAGCCAGGACGGCTGCCTCCTTCTTTAATGACCAGCAGCGAAAACAGAGACCCGGAACATTCTGACAGAAGAAGGAAAGCCATGCGTATGGCAGCCTGGTCCCAAAAACAGGGGAGGGAAAAAAAAAACAAAACAGGTCAAATCGTGGGAGGGATTCAGGTGGCTGAGCGGTTAGGGAATCGGGCTAGTAATCTGAAGGTTGCCAGTTAGATTCCTGTCCTTGAGCAAAGCACTTAACCCTACTTGCCTCGGGGGGAATGTCCCTGCACTTACTGTAAGTCGCTCTGGATAAGAGCGTCCGCTAAATGACTATGTGTAAATGTAAATCGTAACACAACATTGTCCTTGTCAACAAGATGAGTTTGTCCTCAGCGTGTCAGACACTCGAGAAGTAGCTCAACACCTCCCACGGTCTCTCCTCTCTCTCTCTCTCCTGGCTCATAGACCGCAATGGACAGCAGGAGGAATACTTGATCGTTAGTCACGCCGTATTCTTCGGTCGCCGTTCAGCCTCTATACACTCTAGGGGGATGTGTAGGTGGGAGTGTGTGTGTGTGTGTGTGTGTGTGTGTGTGTGTGTGGACTGTGTTGTGTGTTTCTGTTTTCCAGGTAAAAGCCCAAGAGAAGGACGGGAATGCACGTTCAAAGGAAGCTGAAGCGAGCGCGCTTTCAAACAAGCTGACGTTCCAGCGGCGCACCCCGAAGACAACCCCACAGCATGCGCTGAACGGCCGCCAGAACCGCCGTCGACGTCCAAACGGCCCGTTCGTGCGCCGCTCTCGGTTGTCCTCATTCAAGCAGAAAAACCTTGGAGAACGTTCCATCTTTATCCAGTGCGCCGCTGCAGTCGTCCAGGCCTGTCCAACTCCCCCCCCCCCCCCCCCCCCCTATCGACCGTGTGTGTCGACGGACTGCTTTTCAGACCCGGCGAGTGGCCCAGGGTTGTTTGGAAAATGTCATGTCGGTCAGACCGACGTGGTGCTACTCTAGAGAAGGTGGCAGCCCATAGACACAGACAGAGTGAGTAGGAACCAGCTGGAGAGAAATGGTCCCTTGTTGAGGGGGAAGTATGACAGCCGACGATGGCAGAGTCTGGTTTGAAGGATGGTTTGATATAGTTGCAGCAAACTCCTGGGGGAAGGAGCGGGCGGAGAGGGGGGAGAGAGAGAGGGGGAGAGAGAGAGAGAGAGAGAGAGAGATAGAGAGAGAGAGAGAGAGAGAGAGAGAGAGAGAGAGAGAGAGAGAGAGAGAGAGAGATGAGAGAGAGGCAGGGAGGGTGGGCCAAAAATAGCTTTGTGTGGCCATGCTGTTTACTCTCATTTTCCATGTCCTAATATCCAATTTAGAGGCGCACACACACATCCACAAGACTGGAAAACACACACACAAACTCATTTATATTCTGCACCACCTGTCTAGGCACCAATGCACACACGTGCAGGTATCCATGCGATTGACACATAGCCTCGACTCGCACGCACAAACACATACTGTGCGAGCCTGTTGGTAGCAGTATGGGCGCTAACAGCACCACCAGAAGGTTTGTGCAGCAGGACTGTCACGAGCGTTGAAGCACCATCGCACCGGTCGGATGAGAGGATGGATGGAGAGAAACAATTTCCCCGCTCTGCATTAATCCACAAGAGGGCTGCTGTGACACGAGGATACAGCCTATTTAACCGGAGCTATTAAGCAGAAGGAAGGATTAATGCTACAGGCAGCTTCAAAGGCCAGTCGCAGACACACCAAGAGAGAAGTGTGTGTGTGTGTGTACGCGTAGCTTCAAAGGCTACCCTGGCTGTCCAAAATGGGCTGTGATGTGTCCAGCAGGGAGATCTGATTAGGGATGTCAATAAAGACAGAAGGGTGGAACAGTGCTTTGCTTTTTATTGCAGTGGCATTATCGGCGTGCACCAAGACGGCAACAAATACAAAAACAAGGCTCACAACATAGACTGTATGTGTGTGTGTGTGTTTGTGTGTGTGTTTATGTAGCTTCCAGAAGCACGATACTCATAGAGCAAATTCCCCATGCGATCGTTTCGTTTACGCAATTTGAAACGGTTTATCAATGGGAAATGGATTCAAACTCTTTTAAGCTGCTTCGTGAATTTCACAAGCTTGTGACCCAAATACAGAGTTACCGGGGGGGGGGGGTCCTGGCGGTGGAGGAGGGGACGGGGGAGGGGGGTAGTTTAGCAGCTGACTCAGACCTTTCCGCATCGAGAGACTGGAGACCTTCGTCGCCATGCAGGGACGGACTTCGGCAACGAAATCCCGGTCGGCCCCTCGAACGCGGAGCAGTCGGCTTGGGCGAGTGGCTCCACGGCCCTGAGAGTGATGGATGGGGGTCACGCCGGGGGAGCGCAGACGCATCGGCCAGGCCTGGGGGTGGGGGGGGGGGTCGCCGAAGGTCGTTTGCGTCGGAAGATTTTCTCGAGCGCTAAGAGACATGATGGATCTGTCTAACGCTCCCCGTCAAAGCCCGGGGAGGGAGGGAGGGAGGGAGGGAGGGAGGGAGGGAGGGAGGGAGGGAGGGAGGGAGGGAGGGAGGGAGGGAGGGAGGGAGGGAGGGAGGGAGGGAGGGAGAGAGAGAAATGGGCGACGGAAAAAGCAGGAGACGGAGAGTGACGGAAAAAAGATAGATAGAACGAGGCAGAAAGACATTTAGACACTGAGTGGAAGATCGAAAATGACGAGCCAGATAGAGAGAGAAAGAGAGAGAGAGGCAGAGATAAAAAGCAAAGAGATAACATAAAAATATGAAACAACGAAAAACAGGAGAAGGGAAGGGGGGGTGGGAGTGGTTCTAAAGCTCTTTCACATCAAAGCAGGCAGTTAAAAGACCCCCTTGTCTGTCTGCCTGTCTGTCTCTTTCCAGAAACCCATGACACTGAGTCACACCACAAAACTGGGGCAGCTAACACAACGCGTGTCCCGAGTTCCATCCAGTTGGAAGGAGGCTGCGACGTGACGACGATACCTCGCAGGCCCCCACGACAAGAGCAGAGCTGAGCTCCTCCCCGTTCGCTGGGCGGCGGTCCCAGAAGGCCGAGCCAGGCCGTCTCACACCCAAGCTGTTCTAGAAGCATCTGCAGCCAGATGAATGACAGGGGCCATTGTCCAGACAAAGGCAGGAAATGTCTCCCGCCTCGACAAGCAAATGCCACTTTACAAACCTAGCGGACTGGTTTCCACACTTGGCATTCGACGTGCTCTGCTTTTATCCACTGAAAGGTCAAAGACAGTCAGACTGCACCAGGGTGTATTAAGAACATGATCTACTCCTCATATTGCTCGCGAAGAAATTATCTTAAAAATGGATGCCAAATGTAGTATTGACGTGAATGAAAACCTTATGTGAAAACAGGCTTTTTTGGATTGCATTGATAGTACTGGATATCGTTTCTAAAGCTGAACTCCCACCAGCCACAACAGCACATAGAAACTGGGCCAATGCGGTCCGGTAGGTGTGCGCTGTCCATGGTGCTGATTTCCAGACTGGCTTATTGTGTTCCAGCTGCACCAAATCATCCCAAACACAAAAGCAACACTGATTAGAGACCTGCGATGACTAGCTCTGCCCCTTTAGCTGACGCAACATCTTGAATGGATTCGCTGTGACTCGAATCAATGTCACCTGTCGGAAGGGGCACAGTGCGGTTTGTCCTTGGGTGTCTCTGAAACGATCAATGTGCACTTTAGAGGTAAACACTTCTCTGGTTTTACCTCCAAACCCCAAGCCCTTCTCCGCAATCTTAACAGCGAGTGTAATACAAGGGGGAAAGGCAGGACGGTCAATATCAAATGTGTTGATTGCTGTTGATTTGTGGTTTCACCAATGGTCTTCTCGACAGCCAATCAATGACCGGCGGTAAATCTTGATCTCTGCGCGCACATGAACGCACAGCGGTCCAAACAACACTTAACGTTGAAAGGATGAAAGAAAGAAGAAAAGAAAAACAGACCCACACATGCGCAAAAACACAAACACACAAACACACACACACACAGCATACGGTAAATGGTGTGCAGTCTTACATGCTGATGTCAACTAGCCTCATTCCACATTGGAAACACAAGCCGTAGGGGAGGTGTGCACTCACTCTAATTGATTCGACTGATTTAATAATGTCCTATGAACCCTGCCTTCTTCCTGGAAGCTTCTCTTTCTGTAGTTAAGAGAGAAAGCTTGGTTGGACTCCTGGGGTATGCATGGGGTGAAGGGGTCACAAGGATAAGGCCCCTTGCACCTGTGATCAACAGGTCACGTGACACAGGCACGTTTGTATGCTCGTTTAAGTATGCACGGGCACGTCTGGGGAGCGGGCAACGGGGATCTCTGGCCACCACGGGGGGGGGGGGTCACCTCGTCCTGTCGGAGGTCGGAGATGTTGGCTAAGCCTCCGTAAACATGGGTGGGGCCAAGACCTCGGGGTCAGACTGGCTACAAGAGTTTGCTTGTCTTTGTTAAGTGGGACAATTTAGGGCTAGCAAGCAACAATGTCTGGAAAGGGGGGTGGGAAGGGGGAACTCAGGTTTGGGAGTCATGCCAAATGGGAAATAAATGTTTCCGAGCGTTTAAATCTTAATTGTCAGCTTGTGTTCTGCGTTCGCCCTCGTTAGCGAGATCATGTCTCAATCGTGATTTTATGGGCGTAGCGCTGGATTGATTGAGACGTCTTTCCGTGGAGCTCCTGGAAGACCCATCGAGGTTTACACGCCAAGAGGGTTTCCCTGGCAACTCGTTCCCCTACACACACACACACAGCTTGGCCCGCCAAACAGCTCACAGGATGTTCAAACATGACTTCCCCTCCGCTCGCCATGACCTGCTGTCAGGAGTGGGTGGCTGTGTGGACACGACACCAGATATGAGAGAGGGGAGGTGGGCTCCTGGAGCAAGACAGAAAACTGGTGAGCAGGGATCACCAGACAAACGAAGCCTTGCTGAAATACCATGGGCATCGTTGATGTTTACTCAGTGCGCATATTATACAATGACGATCGGGAGGCAACCCAGTACAACACAGGCATGTGCTTCAGTGAACTGAAGTCTTACAATCCCTACAGTGTCTTGCTTGTTTAACGTCATGTATGCAGTCTGTAGATTGTGTTAAATCCAATCCATTACACCAGCTCATGGGGCACATACCACTAAACGACTTTTGTAGTCAGGGCCACCAATGAAATATCCAAGAGCAAAACTTATTAGCTAGCTAACTTACTTTTTTCTTGCACTTTTTCACTACGCGGTAGCTACACTCTGAGGTGATTCAAGCAGCTTCTGTATTGTACACTGGTCACTCACGCGCAGTGTTTATTGTGTTATAGCGAATTTTGACAATGGCAGTGTACTGTGTGTGATATTCCTTGCCATAAAGTCAACATTTCTGTGTATCGCCAACCTGTTATTGAATAAATATGGTAAATATATTGTAATATTTACGATCACAGGTTAGAACGATACATGTATCGACCGCCCGACCTGTTGATTTGACCTCTTTTGGGGGGTCCAAGTCTTAATTAGGGCGGACATTATTTGTTTTGAAATATATATACTGTACATTAACTCATTGGTGCATTGGAACTGGGGCTGCAATCTGAACACCCAAACTCCCAACTTCATAAACAGCCCATTTGTGAATTATGAGTTTCGAAATCAAAAGACAGGGCTAATTGAATCAGCTAATTGCCGCTTTCCTGATTAGCGACGAATGGGAACCATCCCATCTTAATGATGAATCTGGTCTGTTCGTGAAGCACAACATTTGCTCTCCGCTGCGCGCTGTGCGCTCTGTTCAACCAGGTGACGGGCAGGAGGACGAACACTCGTGGGAGCAGGGAAATGACTAGGAGAGTTTACCATGATGTTACATAACTGAACACTCGAAATGGAGGCTGATGGTGTGGTTAGGTACAGTGGCTGCGCGGTCTGTCTGGTTTGCCGACCTTTTTTCTACGTGCCGATTGAAAACGATCAGGCCGTAACTGTCAAAACAGCGAGAATCACCCACTGTCCTCAACTGTGCGACATCACCAACGGCGCTGTTGACAGCTCTTATGCAACAGTTAACAACTGCTGCATGGTGTGTGTCCTTTTTTAACTCCTCGTGAAACTTTCTATACGTATCGCGCAACATGTTTTCTAAAGAATGACTACCCTCCACTAACACGTGAACAGAGAGAGCGCCACCTACAGATAACGCTGTGTAACGACCCTGCTGACACAACACACATTTTGAGGAGGAACAACATGACAGAGAACAGGAATGACAAACATGTAGGCCCTATTTAGGTACTGTAACTAGCAAATGTCCTGCCGACCTATTTTCTCACCCGTGGAGATTTTCCGCACAGCAAGTGTGCTCGTTTATGATATGCAAATGCATTTCTAGCATTAGAGAGATACATTTATTTCCTTGGCGTCTCCCTTTTCCATGAATTTTACATAAGATGAGGTGTTATCTAAGCTTTGAAATGCTTTCTGTTTATGAGGCACGAGGTGAGCGAGAGAGAGAGACAGAGAGGGAGAGACAGAGAGACAGAGAGAGAGAGAGAGAGAGAGAGAGAGAGAGAGAGAGAGAGAGAGAGAGAGAGAGAGCAAGATGGAGATGGTGAAAGACGAAAAGAAAGAGGGAGGAATGGGAAGGAGAAAGACAGAGAGTGGCAGAGTAGAGCATCTGACACTCATAGGACAGAGACAGAAAGGGAGAAAAAAGAAAGGAGGTGTGAATCCAATTCACCAACACCCTCTATCAGATTCGCTCCCTCCAACGGCGGAAAGATGGTCGGAGAGGGCGACATGATAAACAAGTAGAGAGGGCACGGGCAGAGATTACAGAACAGAGAGAGGCGAGGTTGGTGTCAAATGAAAGGAGAAAAGACACAACAAACCCAAAAAAGGGAAAAGATGGGTGGGACTAAAATGAAAGAGAAAGGAGAGAGAGAGAGAAACAGCGAGATGGGAAAGTGAGAGACAGAGCCATAAAGTGAGTGAGATGTGAAATGAAATAGAGAGGGGATGAAGGCGTACACGGTCCGGAGATGAAAGAGGAAACCGGACAGATATTCAATTTGAGACTTTCACTTCAATTGTGTTTCTGTGTATCACCCCCCCCCCCCCCCCTCAAACCATCACCTGCCACAGACATCCCGACGACAGGCCACTGAAACCGAAGAAACATTGGGTGTCGGTGACAAGGACATGCCAATACTTCAGAACTTCTCACTCAGGTCCTGTTCAAAGACAAGGTCAAGAGCTCTCCCTCTGACACACAAATACGGTAGGGCTGGTTAGGTCGAAACACCAGGTAGCAGACCCGCCTCGTAATCTGACAGGTCAGTTCGACCTACATCGGCCTATCAGGGTGCTGGAATAAAAGCTCAAGGAGTTTGGGTATTGTTCATGGAAAAGAAGGCTCTGTTCTGTGGTCTCTCATTGTGCAGACGCTTTTCATTCTCCGAATAGAAAAATATACCCTCCTGGGACTGACACATGACCAATTGCTTGTTATTTAAAAGGTCAAGGGGAAATTGTTCTAATAGGAAATGTAATTACTTGCTGGAAACTAATCAAGGCAAACTTGATTTAGAGTCAGTTAGGCGAAGAATTAATTATAGCATAAAGTGTACTCTTCTTCCACTACATAGCTGCCTAAAGAGTCAAAGCGGTTTTGTTTATTCCAAAACAACCCCTCCTTTTTCCGTACAACAATTTGCGTTGAGTTTCCGTGGCTCTAACAGCATTTATCACCAAACACCATAACTACTAACTAACTACACCAAATGCATAGGCACTGAAGCAGTAAGACGAGGTGTGTGGTTGGAGACCGACACTTCTGTTTTGGGACAAGGTGGCCTCGTCACCACAAGGTCGAGACTGAATACTGAACGTTGAAACAATGATGTCATCTCATTCGCAGCGTGGATGTTTGGGTTTCATTGGGCCAGAGATGACCACAACAGAACGCATGGCACATGGCACGTGTAACTTGTCACCAGCAGCAGAACCCACTGTTTGCTGTCACGCGTTCAAACAAACTCAACATTTTCCGCACGATTTGTAAAAAAATAAAATAAAATAAAAACGTATGTAATTTGACATAATGTGACGTAATTTGACGTAATTTGACGAAATTTAGGTTCACTTAGAAGTCAAACAAGAAGACTTGCTATCCACCATAAAGCTTTTAGTTAGCCAGAGCTGTTTGGTGTCCCTGAGCAATTTCCTAGGAAAATACACAAAGACCTGTGGATAGTCAATTGGACTGTCCAAACCATTACATATTCAACCTAACTCATGCCACCATGCGTGATCAATCTCAAAATCAATCGCTATTCATCGAAGTGCCAGGTGAAGGGAAGGGGCTCTCCCAGTCCGAACGACAACCTCTCTGGGTCAACCAAGCTTAAAGGGCACCTGGCAGTTGGGACGGTGTAACCGTGGCGACGCATGGTGGGAGTGGGGTAATGGCTTTTTGACGAACTGCCGGTGTCTCTACACATATCTTCGCCTGGGTGTGTTGTCATGTTGGGCTGTGTGACGATCACTGACATTCAGCTGTGTGTCTGCTGAAGGGAGATGACTTGGATGCTCGGGAAAACCGGTGCTCTCAGAACTCAGATGAGCCTCTGCACAAAACCATGGAGAGCAGATGGACTGATCCAAATGAGAGCCTCTCATCGAAACCCCTGGTTGGGTACAAGACGCCAAAATAAGAGGTTGAGCCTGGCACAGAAAGAGGACATTTGCTCATACGGTAGCGAACCACTTCCGCCAAGACAGCATCAATCCACGTCGATCGGCAAACCTGAATGGAGGTGTGCTGACCTGAGTTGAGCTGAGAGGTGTGCTGCCTGACTGGAGAGTAGGAGACGTTGACGGTAAAGATGAAGGTGTGTTTGTCTTTGGGATCTGTCAACTCCTGCCTATAGAAGCGACCTCACCATCTGCAATCCTCATGCAGCTAAGACAGTCTGCTCTCTCACATGTGCGCCGGTGTACGAATCATTAGTCAAACATATTCAGCTTTCACACTGCAGGCAATCACATAAACTGTGCTCCTCTTCCACACACATGCATAACCTAGAAGCACACACGCGTCGACACAACTGAGGATGCATTTCAGGG
This sequence comes from Hypomesus transpacificus, assembly GCF_021917145.1. NCBI lineage: Eukaryota > Metazoa > Chordata > Actinopteri > Osmeriformes > Osmeridae > Hypomesus > Hypomesus transpacificus. The sequence continues at coordinate 1,685,539 of NC_061083.1, read as the reverse complement.
CGAGGAAGTAGACACTCGGTTAACAGGGGGGATAGGAAGAAACTTGGCATGCAGACATGTGTCCACGTGAGAGGGCTGTGATGAACTCATTATTCAAAGACACACACGCACGCAGATACTCAATGTGCCACTGCACGTCACTAACCACTGGTCCCCATTTTAAAGAACTCGAAAATGTAAATGGAACTAACATACATTTTCACCCATGTGTTGTCACACAGTAATACTAGTAAAAAAACATATGTATATATATATATATAAATATATATTTATAAAAAAAAACTGTAGGGTATAGGCTGGTTAAAGCAGGTTTATAATTGACAAGACGTGACGTAATAATCTCCATAAATACATTCCAGTAGGCACTACAAGGCCTAGAGCCCCCCCTCTAGACTGTTAAGGGGGGGGGAGGTGATTGGGGGATACAGTGTCATAATGCCAGGATGTACTCTCTATATCGCCCATAAATCATAAAAATCACACACACACACACACAGGCTCACACACTGTGCACATTTGCAAGCCCACATGCGCTGACACACACCTGTGCCTGCGAGATAAAGCTACAGAACATTTGATCTTCCAAGCCAAAGCGAAAGGCTAATCAAAATACGCATCAAAACCCTGCCCGAGACCCCGTCAGGTTTACAGACCCACGGGGTGTCAAGCATCTTCTGCATACATCCAGCCAGCATTTCAAAGCGTTTCAGAACAGCATTTGAAAGCCTGTCAACTGTTTTGTGTGAGGCGTTTCCGTGCGAGGTAGAAGCGTTTTTTGAATGAACTTGCATCCTCTCCCCCCTTTCTGTTCTAATAGGAAACATTTCCTTCTTTGTGGTTTTCTTGCCTTACTCTCTCTCTCCAGTGGACTTAGTCCCACACGCTAAGGCCATCCATCCATAGTCACCCTTTCACCTTCAGCTTTGCCCTCCCTGACTCCATTTTTACACCCCTCGCTCACTTTTCCCCCTTTATTTCAGTCCCTCTCTTCTTCACCCAAACCTCCCCACAACTCCCCTCTTTGGCAGTTCTCTTTCTGTCTTTCTCCTTCTCCTTCTCTCTCTCTCTATCTCTTTCTCCCCTTCTCACTCCCTCTCTCTCTCCTTCTCGCTCACTCTTTCTTTCTGCTTCGCTGTCCCTCCCTCTCTCTCTCTCTCTCTCTCTCTCTCTCTCTCTCTCTCTCTCTCTCTCTCTCTCTCTGTCTCTCTCTCTCTCTCTCTCTCTCTCTCTCTGTCTCTCACACACGCGCACTCCCCCTCTCTGCTCTGCATTGTCTCTATCTCTGTCTCTCTAAGTCTGTTTAAGGCGACAGCTCTATCCCAAATCTGGACAAAACATTTTCTCCCTCGTGTTCTCTCCTCAATTTAAATATACCTCTCACACACTTCCATTTCACACTATCTCACACACACACTCACACACACATACACTCTGGTTACCTTGAGCAGGCGTACAGAGGGCAGGAAGGCAGCGTGGCACAGTTTCCTGATGGTCCAGTTGAGCGGCCGCGGAGCGTCCAGCTGGTTCATGATTCCCGCTCCGTGACGGCCTCGGCCTCCCGCCGCCGCCCGCCGTTCCCCGGCGCAGAGAGCGCGTCCCCCCCCAGGGGGACGGAGCAGAGGGGGGGTATCCAGCCGACAAGAGCTCAGGTCCCAGAGCATGACCCCCAGGCGGAGCACCGGACCCCCCAGCCACAGCCGCCGTCACCCGGTCCCCCTCACCCTCCCTCCCTCCCTCGATCCCACCCCTCCCTCCCCCGCAGAGCCACAGGGCGCGCGGCGTAGGAGCTCCCAGCTGGCTGAGCGAGCGATCCGGCGACCCTGTTTCCACCTGCAAATTCCCCTGAGGCTCCCAGATTCCCCCCGGTCCCCAGTGAAGCGGTCCTGCCAGCGGCCGGTGATGGAGCATACGTTCCCAACCGGTGGAGCGCGGCGGCGACCACGCGGAGCTCGACCCCCCCGAGGAGAAGAGAGGAGGACAGGCGAAGACGGAGGAGGAGAGAGAGACCGGGAAAGGGAGAGATGAGAGACAGGGGGAGGAGAGGAGAGCCGCGGAAACGGATCGGAGCGCGCAAACTGAGGCAGGTTGACGGGGGAGCGGACGCGGAGATGTGAAGCTGCACACCACTATCTCCGAGACGAGGGAGGGAGGGAGAGAGAGAAACGGAGAGAGCGGGAGAGAGACGGAGGGCGGGGGGGGGGGGGGGCTCGAGCAAGAGAGGGAGGACGAGAACGGAGGAGGGGGAGTGAAGGGAGATTTTTAAAAAAAGAGACTGTGGGAAAAAGATAGGAAAGCTACACCAGTGTAGGAAGGAGGGAGGGAGGCTAGGGAGCCTAGCGAGAGAGCGATTGAGTGGGCAGGACGAGGTAGAGGGATGGAGCGTTCCAGAAACAGTCCTTGTCATCGGAAACAAAAAGCAGGACCTAATATGTTAACACAAATGTATGCAATCAGAACACTGCTTGTCAATCACCATGCCTATACTGTAGCAGTCTACAGGGTCAGAAGCATGAATAGATCCCTTTTCATGCCTCTCCAAAAGACGAGAGATCGGAAAACTGAAGCGTGAAGACCATACCATGGTATGGGAAACTCTATTCATAGTTATTTCCTTCTATGTTTCATTTCATTCTGCCGTTCAGAGAATGTGCTTCTCCTCTATGTACAGTGTCTGTCCGTCACCATCCCCCTTTTTGTGTAAGATAGAGAGAGAGAAAGATAAAGAGAGAGAGAGAGAGAGAGAGAGAGAGAGAGAGAGAGAGAGAGAGAGAGAGAGAGAGAGAGAGAGAGAGAATCTGTGCGTGCCTGTGCACCCTTTCCCTCCCACCCTAAGTTATGTGGGGTCCAGCAAAGAAAAAAATATTCAATCCTCTCTCCATCCATCAAAGTAAAAAAATGATACATAGTCCAGAGGCTATTGTCTGTTGAGATGTCTATACTACGGAACACAATACTATTGATTTCTCATCACTTTGCATCTCACCTGAGAAGTGACTTGGTTTGTATCAAGTAGCTGCTTTGTCAATGGCTTTATCGATTGGCACACAGTCCCCAACACATTTTTTATATTTACCATCCTACATTTTCCACGGGACAAGCTGTGACAAAGCAGATCTTGGGGGAGTTGTTCAATACGCACAATCACAGAAACGGCAAGCGCCCCAAATGAAATGCTAATTGTGATTTCCTCTGTGAAAACCTTGGCAAGTTGAGACTAGCTGCAGACCTAATAAGCATGATGAGAACCCATGTTTGAAGCATCAAAGCGTCGCGGGGGAGTGCAATGAGGGTAAATGACTAATCAGGTCAGGACGTTGCCTGTATGAACCAACACACACTCGCTGGGCGAGCGCTAAGTGTTCTGAGAAGCAAAGCTAGCATTAGTTGCCGGACCACCCATATCTCCATTAGCGAGCTATTTGCTAAGCAGCAACGGCGTATAATATCAGTTCGAGTCATATCGACTTTGGACATCAGTGTCACCCTGTCTAAAAATGGTGGACTGTGAGTCATGTGGGGTCCTGAGGGAATGGCTGGGTTCGGGGAGTGACATTTAGACGGGTCTCTAACAGGTCTACTGCCCCGGAGAGGCTGTGCCTCGTGGGGGAGCTGTGAAGCGTACATGCCGCGTCCACGGAGAGGTGGGGAGATCGAATCGGCCAAATGAGAGTGAGGAGAGGGAGCGATGGAGAGAAGATTGTGCTCTGAGCCTTAACCGACCTGACACCCTCTCATTTACTCAGGTCAGGCACGCGCGCACACACACACACACACACTCACAGGCACACACACGAATACGCACACCTCACTCTCTGGGGTTCTCGATCTAAATCTTTCTCTCTCTCTCTCGCTCTGTCTTGCCATATCTCCTTCTCCACCGAAAGCCCACACCCACACCAGTATCATTATGCACCCAACAGACCACATAGCACATATTCATCACCAGTCTCACACGCACACACACACACACTGTCCCATTGAAAAAACAAGACGTAAGGAATAGCAGTGTGCGTAGCATGCCATAAACCTGAAAACTAATTAGAAAGACATTTGTTGAATTCATTGTGTTTCTTTTGACGATTAAAAAATAACCTCTGCCTGTCTTTTTAGTTTTCTTGAATATAGGCACGAAACATCCCTGATTCAAAGGATGTAATTTGTACAATGAAGTCAAGCCCATGACCTGGTGCATGCAAATGAATGACTCTCAATGCGTCTCTTCCAGAGAAAGACATGAGAGTCCAGACGTTTGCTTTTGAAAACGTGTTCCCCCGTCTCTCCATTCCTCTTTCTCAGTTTCTCCATCCCTCCTCCCCTCTCTTGTTCCCTTGACTCAGTCTTTGCCTCAGTATTGGTGGTACGACAACTCAGGTACGCTCCTTTCTAAATACTCCATTTGACTCGAAACACTGCACTGCGCTGCACCTGTTCAGTCACTAGATGGCAACCTACTCACCACATCCACAGATCCCCTCTCAGAGTCAGCAGAGTCTCACGTTCTCGCCTTCAACGCGGCCTTCGTGTTCTGCAATCCTCCTGAACGACCAGCTCGTCAGCATCACTGACGACCTCAAGTTCCCACAGAGGAAGCTGCCTGAATACGGTACTGCAGCGAAGCCGCTCGAACAGCGAGGACAAGTTCATCGTTCGACAGGAACTGAGTTCGTTCACGCTATGGCCACCAGGGGGCCTCAGTTCAACACTGCTGCAGCCATGGGATTGAGTCGGTTGTCTGTCTGGTAGTTTTCAACAGTCGAAGGAGACAGCAGATGTCCATCTGCAGTTTAATTACCAACGCACACAGAGGACATTAACAAGATGGAGGCAACAAGACCGGGCAGGAGTTTACTATCTTAGTCCAATTTAGTTTGTGAGTGGGAGAGTCTGTGAGGTGGATATTCTGGCAATCATAGTCATTGTTCTTGTGTTGGGATGAGGTGAGAGATGGGGAAGTCACAATAAATGCACCACAAATGTCACACTTTTACTGATATTATTGTCAGGAAAAATCGGCTAAGTGGAAAGTGACATTTTTTTTCTCCAGAAGACGTCGTGGTACAGAATAAAAAACATCAATACACTTGATATCAACAAACATTCATAACGTGATCGAATAAGTCCACCTCTGCAATATCCTTACCATAGTTTGGCGTTTACCTTGTCGTCTGAGACTCTAGATGGGATAGGACTAGTTTCTCTGTGTGTGTGTGTGTGTGTGTGTGAGTGTATGTGTACAGTATCTGTGACGGTGTGCAATGTGATTGGCTGGTTCCTCTATCAGCCAGTTATATCTCTGGCCAGATATTCGCCTCTTTGACATGTCCTATTTGCACGCTGACAGGTGTGAATGCAAACCCCATTTTCATCTGTCACTCACACACAATGACTCTTCTCCTCTCCACTCGAGTCTAATGACTGTTATGGAAATGCGAGGTGTCTCTGTGCGTGTGTGCGCGCGCGCACGTACAAGTCATCACATCTTCTGTACGCTCTGTTTTCAACCGTATGTAAATCTGCAGAGCTGCAGTCTGGCTCGAAAAGATTTTCTGCGACAGGAACTCGGGGAGCACCAGGAAATAAACAGCAGAATCAAACGCAAGCGTCCGCCTGTGAATGAAACCAGATTGAACTAAATTACGAGACCAAGGTTCTCAATTGTGTCGAAGTGTTCTGTTTGAAGACGAGGCGCGAGGGTGTGTACGTCTGTGTGTGTGTCTCTGTGCGTGTGTATGTGTATGTGTGTTTACCTCCATCGTCTCCATTCCTGTGACTGGAATCTGACTGAAGTCATGTAATGACATCCCAATGAATACCCCCCACCACCCTCACCCATGCCCCCCCTCTCCTCTCCCTGAGGCAGGAAGTCCTCTGCTGGGCTGAGCTCTCTCCTGGAGGAGGGAGGGAGGGAGGGAGGAATTAACCCCCAGGACAGTTCCCAGCGGCCACACACACACAAAGAGCATTGGGCCTACCCAACACACCCTGTAGTGTAGTCAAGTCCAACACTGACACAAGTGTTTTCAACCAAAGCAGGGAATTGGCCGGTGGACCGCACGAAAAATGCAAAGCAGGTTGCCACGGCAACACACTCATGTCTTTGCCTTCTATCATTTCATGTTTTTTCCTCCACAAACTTTGCAGACGCAGGGAACTTTGCGCTTGCGTCTGAGCCTGCGTCCAGATCGTTCAGGTGGAATGAAAGGTCTGAGACCCCAGTAGTCATGACACATGTCCAGCTTTACTCTCTGCCCCCTCCTGTCAAGCCTTGATTCTCTCTCTCTCTCTCTCTCTCTCTCTCTCTCTCTCTCTCTCTCTCTCTCTCTCTCTCTCTCTCTCTCTCTCTCTCTCTGTCTCTCTCTCTCTCTCTCTCTCTCTCTCTCTCTCTCTCTCTGTCTCTCTCTCTTTTTCCCACCCCCCTCACCCTCCCTCACCTGTCCTGTCTCCCCTTCCGAGTCCTCCTCCCCCCCCCCTCCGCTCCCCTCCCGTAAGGTACCGGCAGGAATTAAAGCCAAACAAATGCGGTAATACGATCTTCGAGATATCATTTTTCCAAGTAGCCACTTCTAACACACGCTGGCGCCTGTTGTTGTAGCTGAACGTCATCAAAGGGCACCTGGCAAGACTCGGAGGTCATGCCACAAGTACTCGCGTCAGAGAGAACATCAGCGAGATGGGACGCAAACACACATACCCGCAGAGATGCTAGCAAACACACGCGCGCAGAGATGCTAAAGAAACACAAAGGTCAGCTTGGCTGATGTTACGGGAGTTCGAATTCTGTCAAGTCGTAAACAAAAACGTTTTAAGGCCGTCGTCGCGCTCCCTGACTGAGAGGGTTTCAACATCTGACGCACGATAGCTGTTTCTTCCCACCAAATAACTGCTGCCGGGAAAAACTGCATAGGAGCCCAGTAAACATGTCGACATCACCTGGACACAGATGATCATGTAGAGCCATGGGGAAACTTACAGTAAGGTGTTACTGAGGGGGCAATGGCTCCCTACCTGCCAGTGGAGGTTAGCAAAGAGTTCAGGCCGAAGGAACCAATTAAATCTGGGAGTCAGATGGCTGAGCGGTGAGGGAGTCGGACTAGTAATCAGAAGGTTGCCGGATCGATTCCGCGCCAAGCCAAATGACATTGTGTCCTTGGGCAAGGCACTTTACCCTACTTGCCTCGGGGGGAATGTCCCTGTACTTACTGTAAGTCGCTCTGGATAAGAGCGTCTGCTAAATGACTAAATGTAAATGTCTAAATGTAAATCACAGACTGTGTGTGTGAGTGCATGTGTGGGTGGTGTGGGTGTGTGTGTGTCAGTGGACATACAGTAGGCAAGGGGAGGACATAAATGCTGAACAGCATGATGGAATTAGAGAAGCAACGTCCACATAATTGGCTTTGAATAATGCATTAGGCTAGCAATAATGGCCCTCCAAAAAGGAACAATATATTTTACTACAAAGCCCACGTATCCATTTAAACTCACAAAGCGCCTATCAATCTTTCATCGTCCTACGTAAAGTACGTGAACAAACCACAAATGTCGTTGTCTTACGGTAATCGAAATTACTAATTGAAAGTCTGAATAATACAATAATAACCATGGGAGCAACGTTTTGGTTTCGATTGAACTTCTAGAGATTTCCTACAGTCAACTTCTATAGGCATTTAAACACCTCGGTTTCTGGCCTTCAATTCCTGTGAGAGGATTTACACTCCTAATGGAGCAGGGGAAGAAGACAATGGAACACCAACAAACCCTCATCCCTCTCCTCCTACTGAGGCGGTAACAGCAGCCAGGGAGAGAGAGGGAGGGAGAGAGAGAGAGAGAGAGAGAGAGGGAGAGAGAGACAGAGAGAGAGAGACAGAGACAGACAGAGAGAGAGAGAGAGAGGAGAGAGAGAGAGAGAGAGAGGAGAGAGAGACAGAGAGAGAGAGAGAGAGAGAGAGAAAGAGAGAGAGACAGAGAGAGAGACAGAGAGAGAGAAAGAGAGAGAGAAAGAGAGTGAGAGAGAGGAGAAAGAGAGAGAGAGGGACAGCGAAGCAGAAAGAAAGAGTGAGCGAGAAGGAGAGAGAGAGAAGGAGAGAGGGAGTGAGAAGGGGAGAAAGAGATAGAGAGAGAGAGAGAGAGAGAGAGAGACAGTCAGAGCAAGACAGAGGGAGAGTAGAGGTAGAAAAAAAGGGGGAGGGAGGGAAAGGAAAGAGGTAGATGAACAGAAAATCGAAAGCCTCTCCTGTGACAATAAAGACAGTTCAGGCCACCCATCACCGATCCTCCATCTCGCACACGCGAGACTCGCGTGTGACTGGGCGTGCTGCGCTTGGCGCTGAGGTAAGAAACCCAGGCAGGGGCTTCACGCCTCTGTCTGTCCCCCCTTCCTCGCCCCTCACTCTCCCTGGGGGAAGGATCCGGAAAGAACCCATCTGTTCGTGGCAGCTCCACGACTCACCTAATGTAGCCCATAGAAACCAAGACTGGGGATCCATAAATGCCAGATTAGCACGACCGCCATTCGCCTGATCTAATCCCCCCTGAGTCAACAGACCATGGTTGAATATACATCACGGTCACTCGTAATGAAAGTCACTCAGCGCGCATCTCAGAATTCCCATTGCCCAGAGTGCTTCTTTTACGACGAAGAGCTCTGAATTTTAATCTTTTAACTCTCGGTCAGTGCCCAAGCTGGGCGGCTGGCGTGTCTGTGCTTTGTTGCGTACATAACTCGAAGCTCGGCCGTCTCACACACTTAGCCCGCGTACCCTTTTAATACCATGTAATTAAACCGCAATTCCAGCATACCTCCAATTTTGTGACCCTGGGTGACTACACACGCTTTAAAGTACCACTCACTTTTCGTAAAGTGAGTTGGTTCTTTGACACTGTCAATCAGCTTGATGCGTTCATGAAACCCAACTCGCGACAACTTCCTATGAACTCACATGAGGAAGCCCATGTCTAGAGGCCAGGAATTGGCCAGTCGGATAGCAGTCTGGTGAGCCTCTGGCTCGATGGCTACTGCCCTGGATGCAGTCAGACAGTCAGACAGGGGGAGTAGATGATTACCGAGACCAAAAGAGCCCAGGCAGAATTAATGGATCCATCTTCATTTCATCACTCCCACTCAGCCATGAACCTGTTCATCCGTAGTATCGACCCCCAAGCCACACACACAAATGGCCCCGCCGCACAACTCTGGATGAAAAACAAACGGCACATTCGCTTCACATAAATTCCGCGTTCGCTCCCGAGGCCCCCCCCCCCCCAGGGGTTGCCGCGGCAACGGGGCAATTAGCGTCTCCGAGGGCCGACGCCATAAAAGGCGGAGCCGGTGGGGCCGCGGGGCCGAGGTAATGGCCTTTATGATGGCGTTTACTTCCCCCCCGCCACGCTGGGGAACACTCCCGGCTCGCTGGTGACAGACACACGGATACCTGGGGCTGGGGCCCGAGGATGTCAATGAGGACCCCAGTCAGACAGAGAGGGGATTTACTGACCAAGAGGAGGATTTATAAAGGGATAAAGGGATTTATCCCTATATCAATAAAGAGATAAATGGCATAAAGGGATTTAGGTTTTGTATCTTTTGGGGGTTTTTGGCAAGGGGCCCCTTCCGTGACTGGGCTTGGTCGTGATGGTCGATCTGAGCGCTATCATGAAAGGAGACAGCGCCTCGGCTTTAGTTTGGTGAGCTAACTCGTCGTCCGTGTGTCCAGGGTTCAAAACCCAGCCACACAGTGTTCCACACACAGGCAGAGGCATACTACCCACCGATCTCTCACATGACGGCATGAATAAGCGCCAGTCAATCCAAAGTTTCAGAAACAAGTCCCCCCCCCCCCCCGAACTGACAGATCTCAAGTCAAGTGACGGATTCTGCGCGCTAAACTTCCGAATGTGACGCTGAGGTTCTAATGAGAGCAGCTCGGAAGCAGGCATGTCTGAGGACGTGCGCTCGTCTCCTCTCTGTCTCTCCGCAGCTCCAGCTTAATTGACAGAAGGAATTCAGAGAGAGGCTAAGACGAGTTGAAAAAAAACGGCTTTCATCGCGGTCCATGCCGGTCCTGCAGTTATTAATCCAGACACAAGGACGACAACTCCAGTGGGGGAGTTGTTGCCGTTTCCGTTGACTTGGGCGAGCGCGCGTGCGCCGTCTGGCGCGTGCGTTTGAGTGTGTGTGTATGTGTAGCCCCTCACCAATGCTTGTTACCCTGCTCTGTGTTCCCGAGCGCAGTGGCTAGAGGATCCCTGAGGGACGAGGGGCTGTAATCCCAGTCTCCTGCCAAGGTAGGCTTGCAGGTGGAGGGGGATTAGACCCGATCCCCCGCCACTCACACTTAACGACACCCGCGCCGGGAGAGCCGAGAGCCAGAGAACCAACGAGGCCAGTCCGGCTTGAGGGAATAACCGCCGCGGAAAGTCTCGTTTCCCCTTCTACCGAGCAGCCCACACCGGGATCTGACGGAATGGCGTCAATTCTCTGTATGGAATCGCCACTTTCCCAGATCACCTCGGGAAGGGCCTCGTCCGAACGCCCCCGTTTGAGAAGAGATCCGCAGTTTCCGATGATGGCGCTGAGGTAGGGGGGGAAGTGTGTACACCTCCACTTTCTCTCAGAGGGCAGGTTCAGGGCTGGTGTTGACCGTGTGGAAAAGGACTGCGTTTTGCCGATGACCCCCCCCCCAACCCCCCCCCCCCCCCCCTGCCCCCTGGGCCGGCTGTAACGAGGACGTGGCCCCCCCCGTGGTCAAACACCCCACTGGTGTTGGACAGCTTGTTAGGGATAAAGAACCCCCCCCCCCGCCCCCCCCCCCCAGCCCCTGTGGATGTCTGCTGGGTCACGTGCGGTCACCGCCGCCTCGCGGTGCCACTGGAGGGTTGTGCGGTGGTTGCTATGACAACAACGAACGAGGCATGGCCCTGTCAGGAAAATGTCCCCTCTCCTTTCTAGAAAGTTCACAATACTTTACAACCACGGGAACTAAATGCGTCTCAATGGCTGTACCGTCTTACATACAATTTCTCGAGTCTTCCTACGGTGTATCTATGATGCATCTTTGTGTCATGTGGGGATTTTATCGAAAAGTTCCCCATTGGTGAAGAAGAAAGAATCTCTTTGGGAGTCTTTTTGTTTTGATGATAGTGTTTATGTGCCTGAAGGCCCATGAGAGCTGGGATCGGGTATTTACTAAGTCACACTCCATGCGCAGAACAATCTTCTTTTTTTTTACATCAATGCACTCTCCTCAAAAAGCTTATAATCGACGTCCATGTACGCCTCACAGAACACACACACACAGGCACACACACACACACACAGGCACACACACACACAGGCACACACACACACAGGCACACACACACACTGAGTGTTAGAACTAACTCAGCCATGCCTCCTCCCCTAAGACGAGCCGCCTCCTCGGCACGATCTCCCACCATATGACACCTCCCACCGCGCCGCAGAAACAAACGCTCACGGATACATAACTTATTCTGTTTCCAAGTTACTGTTGCCAAGGGTGTACGTGGCCGCCCCCCCCCCCACCTCCACACACAAACACTTCCCTCCCTCTCCCTTCCTCCCTCCCCCCTCCCTCCCTCCCCCCCCTCCCTCCTCTCCTATCTCCACCCCCCCCCCCCCCCCCCCCCCCCCCCGCCAACATCACCACAGCCCGCCTGTTTTACCCGCCGCCCTTCTCTGGGAGTATGAGGGGGGGCCGGGTTGTGGGGGCGTGAGAGAGCAGCGTGGTGTGTCACGCCCTCATGTTTTGGTGTGCCGCGCCGCGCCGCACCACCCCGACCTCCAACTCCACCGTCTCCCTCCGCCGGGAGGTCTCCGTCTCCGAAGAGCGGCGTGTTCACAGACGACGGTGAATGCTCACACTGTCATCCAACCCTAAGCCTTTCGAACACGATCAAGAAAATTGTAGTGTTTACAGTATTATGCGGAATGAAGTGTTTTGATTGTATGTTTTTAGTCTGTTAAGTGATTTCATACTTCTCAAAAGCAAACTTTAAGTGAAAAATGCCCAAATGTCAAGATATTGTTTAGTATCGTATCATAATTTATTGGTTTCCTACAAATTCCATCCCTGTGTAACATATTCTTCTAAAAGAGGATTGAGGATTGCATGTCGATATTTTAGAGCTTGGCAAAAATAAACTGACCAAGCTTCAAATAAGCAAAGAAATGTTCTAATCCAGAGAGATGCTTTTCCCAGTAAACACAGTAAAATAGTCAATGGACCAAACTGCTAAAGATGAACCTGATAGTCTGGAACTGGAAAGAAAAGTCAAACAAATTAAAGTTTAGAAACCTTCTCTGGAAACATTAATACAACCATCGGCCAAAAGCACTACATGAGATCTACAGTTATGGAATAAGATAACTGTTACCATAGAAACAGCAAGAACTCCCTACAACCTTCAAGACACCTTACAAAATCATATCACACTTGGATTCATCATCATGCGATTCAACATATTCCCACACAATCCCCCCACTACGCTCTTTAGAAAACAACAAACATCTGTTAACTCCCCAAATAATCGAAAGCATTTCATTCAAAGGTGTTTCTCAAATCTATTTAATCTTTGGATGACACTTCTATCTCGACACAACCCTCCCACTCCACCCTCAACAACACCCACACTCACTTACACACACCCACGTTTGCCCATGAGGTCCATTGTTTGCATGTGTGTGTGTGTGCGTGTGTGTGTGTGTTGGGGAGGAGGTTAAAATATATGTTTTTCTCCCGGTGTTTGGACTGAGAGGATTCGAGAACTATAAGTGGGCGGTGGGGGTTTGCGATGAAGAGTCGCTTTTGGCACAACAGCAGTGTTTGGCATGGAGGGTTAATGGGGAAACAGGGGTCAGAACGGCAGTGTTGATGGTGAGCTGAAATAGCTTTCATCCACAGCATTATCGCTCCACTGTGACACCTAATGGAGCTCACTACAGTCCAACTCCATCACAGCAGATGTGCCAAAAGGGATGACTGACATGACCATTGATACTGCATGGTTATGTTCATCAGGGGAGATTGCTGACCATGACCAAGACCCTCAACACATACACACACACGCCTGTGTGTGTGTGTGTGGGGGGGGGGGTTATTGAGCACAAATCTTAATGTGTTGATGAATGAGCCGAAGGCAACTTCTATCCCACAGATGGCTTTGTCAACTGCAGGGCATTGTCAATGAGTGAGCTCAAGCACACACCCTCACACACACACACATGCATACACACACACACACACACACAATAACACACATGCACATACACACACACTGAGAAACACACTTACACACACTTGTACACACACACACACACACACACACACACACACACACACTGAGAAACAAACACACACAACTAAAGACACTCATTGTCAAAATGGATGGATTACCCTAATGATGTAAAGACTCCCAGCTGATGCAAAGGCGCTTGGAGAGCAATATTGTCGTTCATATCCAGGCAACAAGACCCGACAGTAAAAACACATTGTTTTCGGAGTTATACTGGTCATATGAGTCTCCAATGCTTAGAGCCTTCATAACAGTTTCACCTCCATACTGCCATCTGTGGTTACTATATATTACTGTGTCGTAGCGTAAATGTAAATAGCAGACGCTCTATCCAGAGCGACTTACAGTAAGTACAGGGACATTCTCCCGAGGCAAGTAGGGGGAAGTGCCTTTCCCAGGCACACAACATCATGTGGCACCGCCGGGAACCGAACCGGCAACCCTCTGATTGGTAGCCCGATTCCCTAACCGCTCAGCCACCTGACCCCACATCCACGACACATACCCCAAACGTCCTCGGAGTCCTGTTAAAAGAACCTCGTCTTAACTCTGAATACTCCAGTTTTCCCTCCGCTCTGTCTCTGGTCATGTTTCTGGGCTTGACAGATGTGTGTGTCGAGCATCCAGCAGTCTGCTCCGGAATCCTGACCTCAATCCAAAACCTCAATGAAGTTCCACATGTCCAAAATAGGAGCCCATTCCAAAGTGTCTAGAGAAGAGCCTAGCTTCTTCAAGACCGACTGTGGAGAATATATACATCAAAAAAATACATTTGTATTTGTATTGCGCTTTTCAAGGTACTAAAAGTCTTCACATGATTACCTTACAGAGTCCAGCATTCATTCAGACACAGTCAAACCAGTGGTACAGAAGCGTGGCTGCCAATCAGCACCTATGGTCCCTTCGACCACCACCAACATTTGTTACTAACATTCATGCGATGCATGTCTTTATGATGCATGTCTTTATGATGCATGTCTTTATGATGGTGGGGGAAACCGGCGTTCCCCATGCAGGCACGGGAAGAACATGTAAACTCCACACAGAAAGGACCTGAATGTGACCGGGGTTTGAACCAGGGACCTTCTTGCTGTGGGGCGACAGTGCTAACCATTGAGCCACCGTGCTGCCCAAGAGAACATCCCCCTAGCGATGGGCACCGGTCCAAACACGGATATGACTTTTAGCATCGCCTCAGAGCAGATACCCCAGCGGTATGTTGAGAAATGACCACTCAAACCACCATTCTCCAACCAACTAACCCTCTTCAGTAGCACTTTGCCTGTACTTCAAGCTATTGTTTCATCGAAATATTTTTGGTGGCTTAACATGTTGGACACCAACCAAATCCAATTTTGCTTCACAAAGTCTTAATTTTGCAACGACCAAATGAATTGGGCAACACTTTCCAAAATCAGGTCGCCAGGATTTTAATCAATTGATGTAAGCAACTTCACAACCTCCTAACTCACCTTCAGCACCAACCAATCAAACAATCAACCAACCAAATCAAACCAATGACCACCAGTCATTTTCCTAATGTCACAACCTCCAAATCTTCTCCTCTGCCTCCCTGCCCACCCCTTCCAGCAGCACTGCCATTGATTGGGCCAGGGAAGGGGGGGGGGGGCTCAGTGTGTCTCCTGGAGGTCTTACCGGTGGCTGCTGGGAGTTGAGGGCCCCCCTCTTGGTGGAACCCCCCCGGGAGCTGATCCTCTTCCACGACTCCGAGAAGCGCCCCCTAGTGGTGGGACGTCCCGGGCCGGCCGACGTCGTGCCCTCCTCCCGGCCCGAGCACGACCGCTCCCTGCGACCCTCTCTCCGGTCGCCCCACTTCTTCTTGGAAGACATTTCCGTCCCCGGGAAAAGGGGGCCAGCGGTCGGGGTGGGATCTGGGGAGACGTTGGGAGACGGCCCGGACTGGGACGGTCGCTCGGCGCAGGCGTCTGGTTCAAACCTGCCGCAGGTGTTTTTCCGTCAGGTCATTTCCTCCCGCCGTCTCGTCCGCTCTCCTTTTTCTTCCTGGCTCTTTTCGACCTCTTCTTTTTTCTCCCTCTCTTTTGGACTGCACAGGGAAGTAATTGTCTTTTTCTCTCTCTCTCTCGCTCTCTTTCAATTGCTGAAGAAGAAGAAGCCCGTGAAAGTCTTCAGTTCTTCTTCTCCTTTCTTCCTGTCCCTTTTTCCAGTCTTTTCTCCTCAGGAACAGGAGGATGAGGAAGAGAGGGAAAGGGCGAAGGGGTTTTCGGTCGGCACCCTGTTGCATGTGCTTCTCTCTCTGATGTTGTTTTTTTAATTGGGAAGTAATAAGGAAATTTTCTGTCACTCCGCCGAGGGAGGCATGCACCCCAGACAGAGACGGAGGGAGGAGGAGAGAGAGAGACACAGAGACACAGAGAGAGAGAGAGAGAGAGAGAGAGAGAGAGAGAGAGAGAGAGAGAGAGAGAGAGAGAGAGAGAGAGAGAGAGTAGCCTGTAACTGAAGCTCCTGTCAGTGAGTACGAGGCTGCTCCTGTTGAATGTAGCTCCGCTCTGGCCATTCACAGCCGAGAGAGACGCCACGTTCAGTAAGTCACTCGCTCGCTCTGAACACGCTCGCAGCCCCCTCCCTCCCCCTTCGCTCCCCGCTCTCCCATTCACACACTCCCCCTCTTCCCTCCATCCCTCCCCCCGCACGCTCCGTGCTCGCTCTCTCTCTCTCTCCTCATTGCTTTGCTTCACAGGTTGTGTTTTTGCAGGGACTGGCGCGTGCTCTCTCTCCTGTGCTCGCTCGAGAAGATTAAAGTGGGATCGAAAAAACAAAACAAAGCCGGCTGCTTTGTGGCATTCTTTTTTCCCTTGTTCCTCCCCCTCTCGTCTCTCCGTTCATCAAAGCATAATCAAAAGGGGAGATGTGGAACCCTGTCCTCTGTAGCAGCTAAGCAGGGTACATCCACATAGGCAGATGGAACCGAGTCCAAACCATGGTAAACCTCCTTTCATGTGCAACTTACCGAGAACTGTGAATGTCCTTGGTGTCCTGTCATTGCATGCTAAACAACATCATTTACGACAGTCTCAATAAATGAGATACCGAGAGAGGGGGGGGGGGGGGGGTGGGGGGGTGAATAACAGATGTCTGTCTGTCCTCCTCCAGGCCTGTCTGTCAGCCCCCGGCACAGCAACAGGTCTTCCAGCGCGCACAGGGAGACAGGGAGAGCCGGGGGCACAAGTCGCTAATGACAACCGCTAACCACACCTGTACCTGGGACTACAGCCAGTCACTAGAGACCCGCAGAGAGGGGAGAGAGAGGATGAGGGAGAAGAAGAAAAAGAAGAAGAAAAGAGAGAGAGAGAGAGACAGAGACAGAGAGAGAGAGAGAGAGAGAGAGAGAGAGAGAGAGAGAGAGAGAGAGAGAGAGAGAGAGAGAGAGAGAGAGAGAGAGAGAGAGAGAGAGAGCAAAATGTCACGGCCTTTCTCTCAAAGTGTGAGGGTAAATGGTGAATACTTGTGTGAAATTACTCAGGTACATTTTGGGACTCTGAGGTTGTCCACTCCCTCTCTCCTCACCTCTCTGGCCTCTGCCCTCTGACTGCGAGGCCCCCTTCTATACCTTATAGATGACCCCCCCCATCCCAGTACACAACAACCCCCCCACACACACACCCACCCCCACCCGACCTCCCGTGAAAACCGCCCACACAGGGCCAAGCAGTTGCCATGGTTCCTGCCAAGAAAACTTTGATCTTGCATCAGTAATGCTTCGTTAAAAATCCTGCGATGCATTATCACACAGTGTGTTGCCTACACTACAGAAAGACACTCACATTATACACACAGACTCACAAACAAACAAATCATGTTACAATTCATAGATACCACTTGTTGTTCCATTAACTAGCACGCTTTCTATCAGAGTTTTTAATTGGCTCTCAGATTAATTTTCTCTCCAAGCTCATGATAGGTTTCCAGAAATTCTAATGAGGGTTCCATCTATTAGTGAGAGAGCCAATTGCTGGGTTGATAACAAAACCCTTCAGAAAATTACTTTTATGCTCTGTGATAAATAAATCAAATACATAAATAAACCCAAACTGAGTTTCCTTTCACTTTTCGCAAACTGAGATCTGTGCATTCATAAGGCTAAATAATACTTCTAACATTAAATAACACAACTACTGAATAATTCATTACAACATCATCTTTTAATTCCAACACCTATTACGTGCTTTTGAGACTCGCACTGAATGATTCTGTATTCATTAAAAACGAATTACAATACTGTGAGTGTGTAATGAAACAGTTGATTATCCATTCGTTGATTTTCCCGACACTAAAATAAACCTGCATATAAAACTTCAACACACGTTCAAAAAATATCTAAATATCATTAAAATATTCAAAGCATCCTCTCCCTGGACTTAACTATGTATGAACCGGTACGGGCCAGTGGGTACTTGACACTCCTCCCATAGGAATCTGCCTTGCAAATGTCGCTAGCAATTTTCTCATTCGTTGGATTGAGGTGCACGGTAGCACAGGTGTTGTTTTTTTGGGAAGACAGGAAGTAGATTGTGAGAAACAAAGCGTGTCTTCCTACCTTCAACTCTGCACACAGTGGAGTCAGAGCTCTCCTGCTGTGGCCTTTTCTCGTCATGGTCTTCTGAGAGGGAGAGAGAAGAGGAGAGGGAGGGAGGGAGGGAGGGAGGGAGGGAGGGAGGGAGGGAGGGAGAGAGGAGAGGGAGAGAGGGAGGGAGGGAGGGAGAAGAGGAGAGGGAGGGAGGGAGGGAGGGAGGGAGAGAGAAGAGGAGAGGGAGGGAGGGAGGGACGGAGGGAGGGAGGGAGGGGGAGAGAGAGAGAGAGAGAGAGAGAGAGAGAGAGAGAGAGAGAGAGAGAGAGAGAGAGAGAGAGGGAGAGAGGGAGAGAGAGGGGGGAGGGAGGAAAAAAAAAAAGAGGAAAAAATCAGTCTGATGTATAGCAGACTCATTTCATTTACAGATAAATCAAGTTGACCCCAATTACAGTAATAGAGGACACAGACATGAACATTTCCAAGTAAACATTTTCAAGCAAGATGATCGGAGCCCTAAAGGAAAGCATCAGGATATAGGAGAAGACTTTTCAGAGATTCTGTCTCTACACCAAAAACGCATTATTTAAGTATTCTTAATTACCGGATGTGACCTTACCGGCGCTGGTGGGAAGAGTACTGAAAATCGTTACTTAAGTATAAGTGGCCAACTGTTATATTGCTTAGATGCGGCCATAGGCACTCATTGGCAGGTATTTTTTTGTCTTTTACAATGAGTTCATGGTGGCTGTCATTAATTTATCATGTGGTTGGTTTGCTTTTCCAAACCTTCAGTTCTGTCCACAAATAAACTGTGCGATTGTTAAGATGAACTCTCTGAAACCGGCTGTAGCAGGGACCTTTTTTGGTCCAGATATCAGGGTTTTAATTAGTTTATTTACGATCGGATATCTTTATTGGCTACTGAAATACTGGTCAAACGTTTGAATATGAATTCAAATTGTAGGCTACTCACTAACGAATTGTGATTTTAAAAGTAGCAAAGTTGATGACTTAGCTTTATTTGTATTTACGTACAACGACAGTACAGACTTAAAAATTTACTCTTAAAGTACAAGTGCCCCAAAAAACTACTTAATTACAGGAACGTGAGTAGTTTTAATTTGTTACTTCCACCCCTGCTTACCGGTACATGACCCCTAACCCATGTGAAAGAAAACACAATTAAACCGCTGTGGAATTTTACACATTTGGCAAGCCAGTACCACACTGATAATCCCTTGACATCCGTGATAAGACCTGGGTAGGTGGAACTGGGGATAAGGTGGAATTCCTATCATGTAAAGCTTAAACCTGTGAGCTACTTCAAAATTGCTCTAAGTTGTGAACAATCTTAAAATGTGCTACATTGTATAAAAGTAGATCAAGTTTCTATAAATGTGGAATCCCATGTTGTTGATAATGCTCGGCTCTGTACGGTGGTGTTTTGATTAACGCCGGTTAACTCTCACCTTAAACAAGATTTCTTCTCATACAAGTGATTCTACATAAAGGCGTACCAGTTTAAATGTATCAACCTGCTGCTTTGATGCGCAAAGAGCGTGCACAACAGCTAGTGGAGCAGGAGGGATCTTAGATATTCTGGATTCTCAAGTGGGGGATTCTCTGGAGTGGTGTCCTTTGGAACAGGCAGGCCATGACACGACCACCGCCCACAACGTTGGCTCCATATCCCTCTGATCCTTTGACCGACGTATTCACTTCCAACACCCACTCGCACGCATGTTCACGCTCCAAAGTGGAAGGAGAGACAGAGCACGGGAACAAGACGAGGGAGAGAAAACCGTGGAGTGTCAGGGAAGTGGAAAAACAAGTAGCGTTTTCACCTGACTTAATGCCGAAGCTGTGTGTTATGAAAATTTCAAAACCAAGCCAAGCATAAGGGGCCAATGCAATTCTCAGCTAAGCAACGCCAATTAGTGGAGAAATGTACTTCAGCAAAGGTTTCTTTCAAATGCTGTTCAAGTGTTTCCAAAACTCTGGATAATAACACGAGAACATTTTCAGCAGTGAGATGTCAGTAGAAGACAGAATTACACATTCTATTCAATGCATTCAGAGTCATGCTCTCTGTAAGAAGCTAAACCCAGACATTAAATGGCCACTCCTATCTTATTCGATTGCCCATCTGCTAGTGCGCCCTTCACTCACTCTCCACCCATTCCCTATTCTCTGCAGTCGTCTTCCGCACGCCTTTTCCCGGACCCTGTCGCCTCCATTGACCTCCTTGTTCCCTCTCTATTCTTCCTCTCTCTCATCCCTCCATCCTGCCACACACGATAAGAGGGAATCCAGATGATCCGTATTGTGATGCTCTCAATCATTTTCTGTCAGAGAAAATAAAGGACAAGAAGGATGAGGGACGGTGTATCATTGCTTTTGGCACTGTGTTTGTGTAGGGAACAGAGAGAAGAGAGAAAGAGAGAGAAAGACAAAATAAGAAACTACAGAGACAGAACCAAATCAATGGAGAAAAAGAGTCTGAGACGCATGTATGCATGTATTAGCAGTATTTATTGGAGGATAATTGCCCTCTGTCTACCTTCATATTCCAGTCGCTAATTGTCACTTCCTCCCTGCACGACAAAAAGGTTGTCGATGCATTTTTAAGCAGGCTGCAACCATCAATAATTCACTCAGAGCATTAACAGGCAGTGTGTGTGTGTGTGTCTGTGTGTGTGTGTGTGTGTGTGCGTCTCTGTGTGTTTGTGGCTAGCGGGGGGGGATGAGGTTGGAGGCTTCATCTCCAACTGGAACGACCCTAATTCCCCCTGTATCATCCTAATTCCAACCCCAAGGTAGTGGCGAGCGGATGAGTGACTAACTGTCACGTGGCTCTGCTGGATCAGCGAGCGCGGGCCCTCGTCTTGAGGTGTCGCCGTCGCCCGAGTTTTTGCATCCAACAAATGACACAGCATCCACTCCCACTCGCCTTCCCATGCGAGAGACACAGTCACCGAAAGCTGTTGAAGGGATCCCAAATGACAGCAAACTGATGGCTCAGTCAATATGCCCTGAGATCTTTGTGTGTATGTGTGCGTGTGGTGTTTGTGTGTGCTTGTGTACACTTGTGGGTATGACTCACTGATGCTGGAACTCCGCCAGGCAGGAGAGTCAGTTAGGGCTGATGGCTTGTGTTTCTGAACGAGGCAGTCGTAGACTGCCTCGGTTACTAATCAGTGAGTCATAAAAAGGACTGAGAAGCCTAATAAAAGTATTACTACCATCCACTGTACTAATAAGCCTTATCTGACACATGAGGATGTAACCGATCAGGAATGGCCTGGAACCTTCCGACAAGCTGGAAAGCTCTCAGGATGCGGCAGAAGCCAGCGATGAACAGCGAGGATGTGACAGCCAGACGGAGAGGCGGGGCGACCTTGAAGGCCGCTTCTCATCAGCGACGAACACAAGCTGAGACGAATCCGCGGCAGAGTCAACGCTTCTGACCGAGGTCACCGACGAGGAGACAACAAAAGATCCAACTGTTGCGACGATGAAACGCGACATTGAAAAAGCCTGTGTGGGCCTGTTGAAAAATATGTGTCAAGTAGCCGGGGTAGAGAGTGAGCAGTGTGAATGATTAATACCGCTGGAGCATATGGCGTTGGTGGCGTCGCTGTCCAACAGACAACAGATGGAGAGAGAGAACGAGAGATGCGGCTATCATTTATTCACCACTAAATGTGGTCCAACCATGGTTCTATTAGTACAGCTATCATTGCCATAACACCATGTGGCGGCAAACCATGTTACCCTACTGTAGTTGTTCAAAACTGCAGAATTGTTTTTCAAACTAGTCCTTCACAGCATATGGTGATGACAGGAAAATAATAGCTAAGCAGTACTGCCAATCAACTTTACTGGTCGGACAGTCTTTTTCTTTGCACCTCACCAAACATCCCACAGGAATGTGCATGTGGCGGTCAGCCAGCCAGCTGGAGGGACGCCAATCGTGGGACTTAACCAAGTCACCTATCTCCTTTGGAGTGCATTGGTTCCACACCTCCTTACACTAACCCTGCAACATTCACAATCCTTTCCACAAATAGGATCAAATACCCAGAATTTTCATGGACAATTGCTAAGAAAACATGTGAATCCCACTTAAGGCCCACAAGGTTCACACCGTATAATTTCATAGATGGCCATTTTGAAAGTCAAGTAGTAGAGTCTTCTTCCAGAGAAAAGCCACTTTTCTGTATCAAAATTTAATTGTGTTAGGTACTGGGTTATTAGTAGTGCTAATACAGATTAAACATTATAAAAGCATGTTGCATCAATCATTTTGCATTCAGCTTGACACACAACTGACACACAAAATGGTGGATCTCTTACCGTTTGGAAGGTCTTCTTGGAGTGACTTTCCGATGTTTCTCTTCTATTCTTCACTTATTCATGTAAAAAGGCACCTTTTGGTCCTGTAGGGAAAAGGATCTGAGCCACTACCACGGTCCACTTTCCAGGTGGTGAAGAGCGTGAATTCAGGGGTGGATGTTGTGACAGAAGATAGCTCCACAAGTGGGTGAGGCTCCCTCGATTTCCTCTCCACTACAGGAGGCAGCCGAAGCACGGGGAATCACACGTGTCTGATTTTGTGTGTGTGGGTGTGTCTGTGTGTGTGAGTGCATGTATCCAATAATGGGACTGTCTCCCTAGATTTGTGCCCACCTCCACGGTTCTAGCATGCCACTAGAACCCAAACTTCATCACCCAATGGTTCTTGCTATCCAGTAGAAGACGGAGCTCCTATAGTTCACCGCACCATGGGGAACCCTGGATGTGAGAAGAGCATGGACGACGGACGACGGACGATGGCTGACTGCGATGAAGACGAGCACCATGTCTTCCCCAGGTCACACCATGAACCTCCTCTCCTCGCCCTCATTGGCTATTCAGTTACCCTGCTTCCTGGAGAGGAAGAAATCCGGGCCTCAATAGGGATAAAAGGCAGAGAAGGAGAGAGAGAGCACCTTTCGTGACAGACTCTCGTCTGTCTGTCCGTTGGACCGGGCTAGCTAGCACACGACAAACGTCATCAGGGGGGATGCACCAGTCACCAACGCTCCTGGGGGGGTGGGGGGGTGAACGCAGGTGGGGAGCTTGGAAAGCAGTGATAGGGGGCCGTCTAAAAGGGGGGGGGGGGCAGCAGGCCCCAGATCTTTTGAGCATCTCCCTGGTGCAGGTTGCTAGGTGAGGGAGTCGTAAAGCTTCCCCCCTGATTTGAGTGCGGGGGGGGGGATGGGGAGGTTATGACAGCAAATAAACTAAAGTCAACAGCGGGAGGCTAACGAGCGCTAATTTAGCCTGCGTTCCGTTATGAATTAATGACGAGAGCCCACCACCACGGCAACGTCGGGGGGGTGCGGGGGTGGGGCTGCTGTGTTGAGATACTGAGGGCTCTCAGGTGATCTCTCTGGGTTAAGCAGTAGAGCTCTGTCGTTTGGCTACAGTGGTATGAGACCACCCACCCATCCCCCCCCGCTCCACCCCCCCCCCCCCCCCCTCCCCGTTCGGCTAACATCCCTCCATCATCTCCCCTCCACATGACCACCTTCGCGTTTTGTTTCTGGTTTCCCCAATTCATAGCAGCGATTTTCTGTCCCCCTCTCTCTGTCCCCCTCAGTCTCTCCCCCTCACAGTTTTCCACCTCTCTCTCTCTCTCTGTCTCTCTCACTCTCTGTCTCTCTCTCTCTCGCTCTCGGATTTTCTCTCTTCCTGCCGTTTGTCCCTTCCTCCGTCACGGGCTGTCCGTTCAGTCACAGAGCCACGGCGCTCTGATTTGGCTCGCCGGCGATCGAGCTGTCACTTTTGGGACAGTCCGGAAGCATGAGGCCCACACGCGGCTCCACGCTACTCGATCACATGCCCACCGCAGCAAAGACCAAACGAACCGGAATATTCCTTAACCTCAAACGAAACCTCTGTCTCGATGATATAAATCAGTGTGCTACACGGTGTCTCTGTGCACACGTGGAGGCGTATTGTCTGCGTTGCGTGTGGGGGTTGGAGGAGTGGCTGCGTGCGCACTATGAAGTAGAGGCGGAAAACACACTATACGAATACACTGTCTGTTTCATTAAGATGTGAACACACTTGAGGTTCATTATCCAGCCCAGCAGCGCCACATACACCAGGAAAGCGAGAGAGCCTCCGACGCACCGGACACAGCAACAATTCCAAATCAATTATCCCCATACGTTGTCGGCGAGGGGGCGTTTTACCAACAGCTCGATTTCAGCTCCCTGAACAACCGCCCCAGAGGACGGAGGCAGGTGTCGACGATGACGACGTCGTCATCTTGCTCGCGGTTACGAGGCTGCTGATTGCTGTCGGCGAGCTGAGCAGAGGTGGAGTGGGCGTGTGTGTGTGTGAAGGAGTTAAATATTCCTGGTGAAGGTTACATATTCCTAGCTTCACAACACCCCACACACGTTAACAATATGGAACATGTGGAGTACAGGCTACGGTACGGTACTCACACGTCAGCATCCGTATGCCCACACACAGTATGTTTTAGAGACAGGAAAGCAAGTATGTACAATTTTTTCAAAAGCCACCAGCCTTTCACAATCAACAGCCACTGTTTCTCACAGTCAACAGCCACTATCCCCCTTCATCAACAACCACTATCTCCCTTAATCAACAGCCGCTATCTGTCACTCTCACCGCTTTCTTTAGGAAGTCTTCTTTCCTGTCACATATTTTAGTCACGTTGAGCTGAGAAGGGAGGACAAAGGTGGAATCTGTTGACAGTCTTTGTGATTGGTGGCGGTTTACCTGCGTGTCGCCAAGCCTGATGATGACGAAAACAATGAGGAAGGTGCAGATGATGAAGAAGATGATGAAATAACGTTGATGAAGTTGCAGATGCTGATGATTGTGGTGGTATGGAGGTAATAGGGAGTTCCACAAGTTTCCATATACCAATGCTGCCCTTGTGCTGGCTCTGTGTCGCTGGGTCCAACCCTGTGTCGTCCTGTTAAAAGGTTTCTGTGTGAGAGAGTGGCCAGACGCTAGTTTGGTCAAAGAATGCTGCTATAATGTTAATGATGATAGCCATAATTGGCTTCCATCAACCACTGTTCTGTACACAGACACTAATGGACTGTGCAGATTTTGATATAGTTTGAACACTGGATATCACATGGGAGATGTTTGCTTGTGGTTTTCATCCATCTAACTTACACTTATTACACGTACAATATTCCCAGTTTGTCAGCCCGATTTGTTTGGGATTGATCGAATGTGTGCCAAAACCAAATCAGCATCTTTGTGCGGGTGTTCCTCTCCCTATCTTGTCCTTCCTTCTAATGACACACAAAAAAGAAATCTATATCTAATCACAGAGGGTTTGATGACAAATCTGGCCAAATGCACAAGGCACCTGCTGGCCGGTGTGCCTGCAAAGCCAAAAAATGCACTGTATCGCTGCAGGGTTACCACGGTAACCGCCTGGCGAGTCATTCAATTGAACAGCCCTGCAAGACATTCAGGAAAGTTGCCATCACAATGACATAGTCTTTTTAGTCATCTTTTGGATACGTTTGAGATGAACGTGTTGCAAATTCAGGCCTCTCGCACAGGCTAACATTGTTTTACATTTACATTTACATTTTAATCATTTAGCAGACGCTCTTATCCAGAGCGACTTACTTATATGGCCCGGGAATCGAACTGGCAACCTTCAGATTACTAGCCCGATTCCCTAACCGCTCTGCCACCTGACTGTTGCCCACGGGGTCACCTTTGCTGATGTATGCACACCGCACGTGTGTGTAAACCCAAAAGGGCTCTTTTTCACATTCAAAACAGTATTCAAACATGTCAATCGGTGTCCTTCAATCTCCATTCAACATTGACCGCCGCGACGGCACATATTGTACAGCAGGGCTGCCAATGAAAGCCTCCAGCCAATGTTCACAAAGTCCTTCGACACATAATTCCCTTTTTATTGCGATTCCCTGAGCTTGATAAACTGGTGTCCTGCTGTGCGTAAACGACAGAGTATATTAAATAGTCACAGGGTGACCCGAGCAGCACCACTGGCTGAGCTGTAAGTAGCACACATACCTCTTCATCAGCAGGTAGATAAGGTTAACACACTGGCTAATGGCTGTTGGAAACGGATGAGGCATTTGATGTTAAAGGGTAATTGACTCGCTGCCCAACTCTCTCTCTCTCTTTCCTTTCTCGAGCTCAGAATGGATTTCGAAAAACGAAAAAGGGGCGAAAAAAACGGTTTCTTTGTGCCTTTGAAGTGTTTCCATGCTCTCTGATGTAGGCCAAATATCAATCGAAAGAAACCGCAGTCACCTTTTTATGAGGGACTTGGGGAGCTGTATTCCTGAGTCCTGTGTCACTGAGCCCGCAAGTGAGGTGCTGAACTTCAACCTTACCGAGTTGTCTAGGTGGCTAGATAGGGGTTCACACACCCGAGTGGCGTGTGTGTATCGGGGTGCTTTTTGTGGTTTTGTGCGACGGATGAAGTAAGGCACTCACGTTCGGTTCGTCTCTGACATTAAGCCAGGTGGAGATTTACAACACCCCACAGTGCGGCTTGTCAACGGGGCGAGGGGGCTGCTATGGAAACGCAGCCCTGTGTGGCTGTCAGAACCTTTTGAATTATTCAGGACCCCCACGCATCATCTGGGAAACAGCTGCTTGATAAACTGCGGAACCGATAGCTGGATAGGCTGATATGAAAGGGCAAGCTGCGAGCCATTACCAAGGTGTGAACACATGGTCGGTGTACCTACTTGGCCTTTTTAGGTCCGAGAACTGACGTAAGCAATCGTGCTATTTTTAAGAGGACACAAAACCCACAGGTCGCCGTGTGTTGGGAGAATCCATTTACACTGTTACCAGACTATTTCAAAACATATGTATTTTTGTATTGAATGCTTAGCTACCAATTTGTCAAGCGACATGGATATATTAAGTACAGTCGGTTCTAACAGGGGAGGTTCTAGACCATTTCAACTGGGGGGGAGGGGGGCTCTTGAGGGGACAGTTACATTATTTGTTTAATGTAACTATGTTTATCATATAGTTTTCTTCACTGCATTGCGGGCATTAACTGGCAAAATACCATATTTACAATTAGTCAGACTCTACATTTGGGGGGGCCACATTGGGGTCCAAGCTGGCTGTCACAGGGGCACTGCCCCCCCCCCCCTGCAACCCCCACCCACCACCCCCACCCCCAAGTGCACGTGGGTTCTAAACAACAAAAGTCATTTGAATGTTGACCTCTACAGGCGAATAATGCCATAAATTTCGCAATCAGTAGATTAGAGCTGTCTAATTGGATACCAACTCTCCAAATGGCATTTAGAAATGGTTTATTATTAAGGAGCCATTGGGTGAGTGTTGGTAATTCCAACAATCCAAATAATCCAATGAATAAATGAATCCATATGTTGTCGCTGGTCGTATAAGTTAAGATCTTTTTTAATACCTGTTTATCATTTTGTGATAAAATGAACACGTAACCGGATTGTATTGTCCTACATTGCCCTCTAGGGTTGTGTTTTGATATTACACCCAAGTGTTCCACAGAAGCTCTATCAGATGGTCTTTCTACTCTTGTCAGTCTGTGTAACTTAGAAAATTACCTTTTACTATAAGCATATTGTAAATTGTAGCCAAGGTTATACTTAGTAGTTTATAACTGGTTTAACTATTCTATGTTTCTTGTTGCAATAATCATTCATTGTTTTCGCTCATGTCCAATCCATTTTCAATATCATAGAATGACACACATTTCATCAGACAACTTTCTGGTCACTGGGTCATCTTTCAGGTGTCGACGTGCTCTCCTTCTCCTCCTCAGCGTCTTTCTGCGTGAATTCTCCGCTGTTCTTTTTTTAAGCTCGGACGTTCCACCTGGTTTTCCATGGGTGACTTTCCTCAGCCTCAGACGGCGCCGAGGGCCACGGCGATTGCCCCGCCTCGTCCTCATGCCACGGCGATGGCCCCGCCTCATTCTCACGCCGCGGCCGGAGCCCTGGCCCTCCAGCAGCTGCCCGCTGGCGGTTAGGACGTTTACCAGAATTACACTTTCACTCCCAGATGCGGCGTCCATGTTGGATTCATGAACCGTGGGGCGCTCTGAGGTCTGAGGCCGGAATTGTTGTTCAACTTCCTGTCCAAATGTTTCCGTAGGAAGTCCTCTTCTTGGCTTTCTGGGCAAAGCCTTCCTCTTAGTCTTCCTCTTAGTCTTCCTCGTCCGGCAGGCCCGTCTTCTTTGTTGGTTTCGGAAGCGTACGAGTCTCCTAGCATTGTCCAAAGAGATCCCAGCCAGCACAATGAGCTGCCTGACTGTGCAGTGATTGAGATCAAATGCCCTAGTACTCTTGACCATTCTCAACACGATCCAGACACGACTGGCTCATTTTATACCCGGATTCTCTGACTGTAACAAACCATTATGACATCACAAAACAATATCTTGTCAAAGACAAAGTTAATGGCAGGGAACTTAATATCTTTATGGCCGCATGCCCAATTTATATGTAGCAGTGATCCATCCCACGTTTAAATGTCCCGCCTTCATTTGAAAAGTCCTGATAGACTAACCCTAACCTATAACCATAACAACCTAATAAATCCAAGACACACCCAATAGGCTATATGCATGCCCACTTCCGCATGTCGACTCAGCAAGTGGTTTACTTCCGGTGCCAGTTACCTGGTAACAGATTTGGCATGGCATTTCTTACCCATACATATGGGGACTTACAGTGAAATTCACCCTCCGCATAGCGATGATCCATTGCTTACCAGTTTCCTAAGCGGACGGAAACGCATGAAAATTAAGTATGTTGTTTTACTTACTAGACGCCTCACACATCGGATCAGTTTGTTGAAATGTAAAAAAAAAGGAAAAATTGGGTGTAAATACCATAAACACCATAGAAAGTGTATACGAAACAGTGACAGTGGAAGTAACTGTGACAATCAGGTCCCCCTGTCTCAGATCAGCGGCACCTGAGGACTCCCTCTTCACACTCAGTCACTCCCTTCACTCTGTGCTGAGTCTTGTTAGACCCTGTGATATACTGACCTTGTTTTTGCCCCCGACCTTGTATCTGTTCCACCTAAACGCCGTGATCCAGACCCTTGCCAGTCCTGTGGAACCTGACAAAGCCTGGCCTTCATTGCCCAGTCTGCCCCTGTTTGACCTGCACCTGCAACCTGACTACCCTTTTGGATTTCTTTTCTGGCTCTGATAACTGTGTATGACCCCTGCTTGTACGACCAGGCCGCAATAAACCTGCACTTGGATCCAGTACCTGTTGTCTTGGGAGTCTGTCCGTTAGTGACACAGTTGCTGAGATTTTACCGGAAGTACGTCAGCACCCCGGTGTGCATATAGCGTATTTGACCTTACATTGACATCTTACATCGGCCATGACTTCCTGCAGCACCTCTTTACTTAAACAATTGCTTGAATGTGATGGGTAAAATGGATATGTCCAGTTAGGTTTATTGCCTTTTTTATTTATCCAAATTGACATTTTTAGCACATTTATACATCACACAAAAAATAAGAAACAATTTCAAATTGTTTTAATATTAATGCAATCTATGGGCCTCTATTCAAAGTCACAATTGATGTTGAGGAATAATGAAGCCAAAAAGAAAAAGGTTGAAAAGAGGAAATATGGAAATAAATGAGGGCCAATGTAGACTGTGGCATGTGGACCAAACTAAATCTTTAACTCAGCCTAAATGTTGGGGCTTATAGAATGGGCTTTGTCCAAAAGAACAATTGGCAACATTAAGTTATAATACATCTACAGTCAGATCGTGGATGGCACTAGTAATAATGACCATGATTTACCAAATAAATACTTAAATATAACATTAACATAACATATTTTAACATAAAATAACATGGAACTAGTGACACTACCATTTCCATCCACTAGGTGGTGGTATGTCTTTTACAATCCATTTGTCATTTACAGTCTCACAAAAATTCCTCAACGACCTCATTACACAAGAGAAGGCTTAATCCCTTGCTTTGGCGGTACCTTTCTCAGTGCTGCAAGAATGTTAGAACTTTATATGACCCAAACACCAATCATACACAGTATAGAAGTGCCGACTCAATGTAAATTCAACATCATTGCTGGAACATTAAGACTGGCATGGTTGTCAGTGTGTGACAGATATCAGTGTACTAACACATATGGCATTGAATCTGAGGACATCACTGCTAAATGACCAATTTTGCACCTTTTTACAAAGTGTTCATTTTAAAGCAAACAACATGGAATATGATATGACACAAATCTATTCATGAAACCAAGAAATGCACAAGAAGCTTGAACGGAAAAAAAAGGTGTCAATCAATTATTGTCTGTATGGACAACAGCAAATTGGATCTGCAGTGCAAGCCTGCAATGTACACAACCTTCTAGAACATGTTAGTACACTTGGTTCTTCCCAACTGCAGCAGTGCCGCATGTGACACAACAGTGTCCATCCAGTGTAGTTTTCCGTGTAATCAAGTTGAGTCTGATAGGAGGTTCACACTATATTGTTGCTGGTTATCCTCAGTCCCAGTTCAAGTGCTAAGAATTCCCTGAGGTGAAGATAAGAGTTTGTTTTTTTCATTTGACATCGACAGACATTCCTAACCCAAGATCACCCCACCCATGGGCTCAGTCTTGACTCACGGTTGTTCATGAATCGCTTCCTGTTGTAGGTGTGCCCATCAAACTAGAACTGTAACTCTTCCCGGGGTTGATTTTCTTCATATTCAAAATGGCCCTCGGAAATAGCTTTGGCAATAATGTTCTCCGCCGATAACCTCTGGTTCAGAAGCAGTAACGCAGCGATGAGGTCATTGATACTGGCCTTCATGCCCACCTTCTCTCTCCACACATTCAGTAGATGATGCACTCGGTCTTCAGGTTGAAGGTTCTCTCTGTTCTTAATGGCATTCTCATTGAGTCCAATATGCCTGAAGAACCTGTTGTGAAGGTGGACGTCCAGTTCTTCAAAGTAGCTAAAGCAATCCGTCAGGGACTTGTCACCTAAAACCAAATAAAGAATAGAATTGCTTTGGATACTGAAAATACAACGCTAACCGGGCTAATGCAAGATGTCAGGCTTCATACAACCACGTGAGATGAAAACACACTTACCATTCAAGGGGACGAGTTTCTTACACGGCAAGTCGTCATCCTACAGGAAAACAAAAAAAACATGACTTCTGTACGTAACGCTCTGTAGTGTATGTTTCCCTGACTTGCCCTGACTATGAAGCGTATTTTAGCTGGGTTCTAAATGATTCCAGTTCCATATCAGGCAGCCTTATGAGACAATGAAGGAAAGACCAGACAGGTCCATGAGGGAATGGTCGACGAAAAGGAGGAAAGAAGTGAAAGGAGGATTTAAGCAGGAAAGGACAGGTTATTAAGGGAAGGTTAGGCTGTGGTGAGCATGCCCAGTGAAGCTGCCCTCACCCTTGTGTTGGGATGACTCAGGGGCACAGGACAGGGGTGGGGGTACGGTGCAGGGAGGGGGGCTGAGGGCAAGGTAGGCAGGCTGGCCGGGGAGGAATGCGCGGTGCTGGTAAAGCTGTTGCCCTGTTTGTTATCCTTCTCCTCATTGGCTAAGGCCTGCTGACCCACCGCTTGGGCCTGCATCAGGAGGGGGTGATGGGGGGAGTCACAAAGCCTGCCGTTCAGCTTGTTCTGCATCTCTTCATATGACAAACTGGACACACTATCCTGGAAGATGAGGTGGAGACAACGGTTCAGCTTAACCCCAAATAATGCCAAGTTAGGATGATGTTAGTTGTTTAACCGTCCTTAACAGGAAATTATTTCCCAGTTGATGTGATTTGTTGGGGTTAGGTTTCGCCGGATTTGTACTGTCCTATTGCGCTTGAGCCGCCGCATGAAATAAATCGGTATAAAAGTGATTGTCTTACCACCGCAACCTTCTCCATCTCACTGGGATTCTGAGAGTCTAAAATAGAAGAGCAGGACGACCGTCAACCAAAGGACATTAGCACACAAAGTCTTCAATCACTTCTGTATCCCTCGACCTACCTTGCCCTGCAATGAAATTCTTTTTCCTCCTGAAAACAGCAACTATGACAATGGGAGCAGCTATCGACACGAGCACACCTGCCACTGCAACGGCTGACACGAGAAGAAGGTGACAAGAGTTACCAACCCCAGTTTCCAATGTTCAAGTCTATAGTGTGGTCTGGAATGCTATGAAGGCAGATTGACGTCTGTTGTACCTGTGATTGTACCTGATTTGTTGCTGGACGTGGACTCTCGTCTCTTGCACTCTGTATTGGATGTGGTGGTGCAGTTTCTCACCTTCACCTCATCATCCTTACATCTTGGTAGAGAAACAAAGGATTTCATGACAGCATGAGTATCATACGATTTAGAAACGATTCATACGAAGAAAAGTCAACTTGGTGCATCATGGGTGAATCCTTTTCTGTTACAATTCAAACAATCCCATGAATTCAAATGACTTTTAGTTGTGAGTCAGTGCGTAAGGTACTTACATTGTGCACTTTTTGCAAATTTCACAAGCCTGGTCGGGGGCACAGAAGCGCCCCGCTTTACACTGGCACTCTGTGTTCTGTGTGTGGGTGCATCTCGCTACAGTCTGCTGGTCTGAAACAGCAGCACAAACAAAAGAGTCCAGATCAAATAGGTTCAAAGTTTTCAGGACTCAAAATCCATGGATTGGGTTACTCAACCTGAGCAGAATTACCTGGGCGGCACTTGGTGCACTTCAAACACTGTGGCAGTCCATTGTCGTGTTCGGTATAGGTGTCAAAGTCACAGTTCTCACACGTGCCTCTCTCGTGGGCGCTTGTACAGGCAGATTTGACATAGGTACCTGCCGGAAATATCCAACATTGGTTCTCTTGAAACAAACAAAACATTTGTTTCTTTTGATAAAATGACTTATTTGCCCTAAGGGGGTCAAACTTTGTAAAACTCTCTCTTGGAAGTCGCTGTGGATAAAAGTGTCTGCTAAATGCATAAATGTAAATCAAAGCTTCACCATCAGCAAAGGGAGAACACGTTTGGCCCGTGGCAAACTCTGGTCTCTGTAGGCTGAATGTAAAAAGTCCATGAGGCTCTCACCAGCTGGGCAGTTCAGGCAGCAGATGTTGTCATGTGGGTACTCTTGGTGATGTCTGCAGGGGACATCCCGCTGTGGCCTGTCCCGGAGCCCACCTCCTCCTCGCGGCGTCTCCAGGCCAGAGTCAGCTGCCACGGCCAGGTTGAAAGCCAGGATTATGAGGACGAGCTGAGGTCATGAAAATGAAGTTTGTTACAAAGGCGGGTTGCTCTTTTTATTTTTTTTTTTATTTTTTTTACAGAGAATCGATGGAATACTCAATCACCGCCAGGTTTAACAAGGAAACTGGATCTCTATTATGTTGGGTCTTGTCAAGAAATCTTGTTTTGGGGCTATGCTGTTAGCACTATGTCATACATTTCAACACACCTTCACTAACATGAGAAAACCAAAGCCATAAGGAAGTGCTGAGGGGATTTCCATCTATTGCCCAATATTTGCCTTGTCACAATTTACAATTACTGTGATCGTATGTAAACTATTTCACACCACAGAAACAACCGGGTGGATTCAAATCACTTTTAAAATGTATTAAGACTAATGTAGCTCAATCTAATGTAGTCGTGTACTTGTATATATTACCCCAAATTTGATGTGGTCTAGATTTGTCTGCCAGAACTACAGAAGGCCACCTATAGACCTGAGGGTAACCTGGCAATTCACGAGACAAGTTTATTTTGTATGAGAAACAGCGCCCCACTTCGGACCCAATTCACTGAACTATCGCTGAAAGTAGTGGGATGCTGGAACCTCACATTCCACTGGCACTGAGCTGTTTATATTGCAAAACAGCTCCTAGAAAGCCTCATTAGCTTAAACAACATGATGATGAGGAACAAAAACTTTTTTGTACTGAAAAAATCGTAACTACTATACTTTTAAATAGAACGAAAGACACTTGTGGACAGAAGTAGGCCTGCTATAAAGTCACACGCACCGAGTTCTCCTGATCTAGGAAATACCTAGGGACTCATTAGGTTTCCCTTTTACTGAACCACCAGAAACCATAAAGAATTTCGCACTTCCACAAGAAACGTCAACAGAAAGACCTTGTGTATTCACATATCTGTGCTACATTCTGAATTCGCGAACGCGTCGCCTAGTCTACTGTTGTTACATGAGTCTACAATGGTAAATGAGGGCTGAATTAAAGAAGAACATTAAGAAAACCTGTGCTACGCGTTTCGAAGTTGACAAAACACTTCCCCGATATGAAACACTTTCAAATTTGCCAAAGTTTACGAGAATATGAAAGGAAAACAACTTACCATCAAATGTTTGTTGCACATACTTTCATAGAATGTGTAAACATTGGGGAAAAATTACATTATTCCATTTGTCTTCTTTCAACAATTTATGAAGTTCAAACTCATTTTATAAACGATGAGTTGTAGGTTACACGCAGAGAACTCCGTCGAACAACCAGTTCATTCAAAGACTGTTCCAGACTAGCCGGGACGTGAAACTTATGTGACACGCCCCTTCAAGGTGCAAAGCAGAAAACGTGGAGGCAAGACTAATTGTTTGAAGGTGGACAGAAGTCAATGCAAAAATATTGCAAAGACAAATGTATTTGTCAATAGGTCTTTGATTTAATTGGATTATCATATACACAAATTCAATAAATAAAAAATGTTGGCTTCTAAGCCTACCTCACAAGAAATGTTTGCAAAGATTCCACAGTTACTCCCCAGACATGCAAAATATTTTGCCCTAACTGAAAAATGTATAGTTTTAAATTGGCACTAGACACACAAAAGGTCATTGGGCATCTTAAACAACTCAACACTTCCACTTCATATACTTTTGACTGTAGTAGAGTCTGTGTGCCAGTTTCAACATTATCTTTGGACCGGTTGTCTGTGGGACTGAGATATCAAGTCACTCATATTGAGACTGTCACAAACAGGAAGAGAGGGCTAGACTCATCTGCCATTGGAATAGGACATGGAACAATTTTAGACTCCGATATAAATTGGTTTACAGGAGTTTGACCTTGTAAAATGTTTTATGAACACTACATCGTCGAAATGAATCAGGCAGGAAACTAAACACATTCTTCACCCTCTCCATTAAATACTTATTCTAATTTCTATCTGGACTTTAGACCACAAGGCAGACAACTGCTTATCCTGTAGAGTGTCTGCTTTAGCTGCCTGTATGGTAGAAAGCCAGAAGGGAACTTGTGAG
This sequence comes from Hypomesus transpacificus, assembly GCF_021917145.1. Classification (NCBI taxonomy): domain Eukaryota; kingdom Metazoa; phylum Chordata; class Actinopteri; order Osmeriformes; family Osmeridae; genus Hypomesus; species Hypomesus transpacificus. The sequence continues at coordinate 1,650,333 of NC_061083.1, read as the reverse complement.
TCACTTGATAAGGAGTTGAACTGTAAGGAGTGGCAGAGAGACACACACAGGTCACTTAGAGATAAGAGTTTTAAGTTGGAGGACACTGCACTGCTGCCTTGATATAAGTTTGATGGTTAGAACCTATAATATGATCCAAAATAACAATATGACATGGGTAGGTACAGTTTAAGAAGATCTACATTTGTAAACACATTTGATGAGGCAGGACAAGATACTTTAAGCACTCATACTCAAACTGGGCCATGTTTTAACTGTACATTTATTTCCAAAAGGCTGCATATACATTTTGCAAATTCTACTGTACAGAAAACATCCAAAATGTCCATAATTATAGATACAATATACCACAAAGCTGCCCTTGCATTACCAAACGTATGTTTAGCACTAGAAAAGCTCTGCAGCCTATTCAGTATTATAATCTTAAATATTTCTTGAACTAATACTTTTTTTAATGCATGTTTGTATGATTTCGTTTGTTTCTCTTATTTTTTTTCTCCAGCCCCATCTGTACTTCACAACATTCATCAATTACAGTAGTTAAACAAGGCACAAGAATAGTGATATGAAGCAGAAGGCCATGCGCGACACTAAAATGAGCCAGACTGATAGTCGTCAGGGTAGACCTTTTAGCACCGTACAGCCCAGCTCGGTGGTCAAGTGACCCGGGGTCTGTCGGGAATCAGCCTGTGATTCGACATCAGTCTAACGCCAAAGCATAAGAGATGTGTGTAAGTGTCAGTGGGTTTTGAGGTTTTGAAACCTGGTAGTCCACATCACATATGTTAATTGAACATTCACGTTTACTAGCTCGATCATTAATAGACATGGCAGTTTTTACACCGAAAATGATTTTGGAGTGCTGTTTTTAGAAGATGGCGTTCCACATACAAATGTTTACGATGAAACATCAGCCACTGATTAGTATAACATTAGCACACGTTTCCATCTTGCTCATAATACAGGGAATGAGAATTCGGTTTAAAGGGAAACAATCATATTTAAGATAATCAGGGTCATTCTTCTGTGTCTTCTAGAATCAGTTTGATTATCATGATGGGAATGAATTAATCCTCAGATCCCAGATAACACATAATGACGTCAGAATCAAATGAAAGTGGGACAACACAACGTAACATTGTCTTGGATCTTTGTCTGACGACAGCAGCACTTTGATCAAATCCAGAAATTGGTCTGGAACTATAATTGTTGATTGCATAAGGATTCGAATCAATACAGAAAGCACTGCAAATGGGTGAGCAAGTACAAAGATTTGGTCAAATGAGACTATTCTAAACAGACAAATATTTAAGGGCCTTTAATGATCTGCACTCAGAGATGAAAAAAAATGTCAATACATAATTCAGGAGTGGATATTTGAAAACTTTTTTTGTTGTAGCAGTGTGCTACTTCAGTATCTTGTTAGCATTAAGAACACATCCTCATCCAGGATATTTCATGGGCCTGCTTGCCAGTGAAGTCTCTGTACTGTGACTAAATCCATCCCCTCTCATGTCCTGTGCAGCTGTGAAGTGCCATGGCTCCGTTGGGATTCGGCGTGTGGCAGGGAGATATGCAGCCTTTTGACAGGTGTTAATGGTTGGAATAGGGTGATAAGATGCCGTTATACATGTGGAGCAGTGCCGGCGAGTGATGTTTTACAGCTCCTCCAGCGTCCCCCTCTCTCAGAGAGCAACCCAAACCTGTCACGCTGTGGGCAGCGGTTTGACACCGAGAGCTATCCATCACCAGCCAGGCTTTTCCTCACAGATAGAGGAGGGAGTCTCCATTGGACGACGCTGTGCGAGCCCACTCCTACAACGTGCCGCCAACACAGACCACGAAAAGAACGTTGGATGTCGATAAACTGTGATCGACTGCAAAGCTTCCTTTGAGAAATGCGTCTCCCATTTAGAGACTCGTCTCCCATTTAGGGATCCAAAACTCTTGACCTACTGTGGAAGTAGGGACTTGTACCATATGGGTAGTGTGAGGTGGGGGGGTGAGTGGGGGGTAGGAGGACAGCAGAGGGAAGTGACTACCCCTGGGGGGGAGGGGGGGGAGCGATGGCAGTACTTTCTGTTGCAAGCATTCTTCAGAGTGGGCTCAACAGTGCACGAGGGATTTGTACTGATCCTCAGAGCAGGAAGTGATGTGCGACAGACAACTCGATGTGAAGGGTAGCCGGAACAGATGAAAGCCAAATAGATTTGCAGTCCGTCCCCAGGACCGATTCTTCCAATGGAGGGCGGTCAGTTCCAGGGCACCACCCCATTTCGGACCTCTCTCGATTTTGGAGCCGTTTCCATTCCGTGGAGCCTCTGCTGCACTCACAGGTGCCGTCAGGCCACACATGCACACGTCGATGGGGTTCACGTGTCGCCTGTTGGGTGTCAGTTGTGACCAGGGATTACACTCTCTTTTCCTCCTGTCCTTCAGCCGGTACATTCCGGGACAGGGTTAATAGTCGTCTCTGGGTCGTTAAACTCCGCCACGCCACAAACGCTGGCGGGGCTTTCCGGTCCGAGGGGATTGAAGTGTGATCGGTGCTGCTCCTCGACTTTGGCGGGGCCTCTGGAGTGGGTCTTCCCGATCTCCTCCAATGCACTCGCCAGAGAGTCCAGGTCCCCAGAGTCTTGGTGCTGGGCCTCCCACATGCTCAGGATCACAGCGGAGGGACTACGTTGTTTAGCAAAGTACGGAAGGTTTCTGGAAGGTGAGGGGGGAGAAAACGTCATTTTCCAGGATTTCCTCTGACTTTGCAATGCACGGCAAAACGGAAAAGTCAAAGGTATGTTTTTATGTGGCATAAGATTAACTGTTTTAGGTTGTTTATTTGTTTATCATATCCATTTCTAAATCAAAAATAAATGAGGTAAGAGTTGATCAGCATTCATAGGCATACAGTATTTGTCAGCTGGGCGTGATATAATGTTAGATCCAGCAGAGGGCAGAATTTCTCCACTAATCAATGACTTGGCCATGTGCTATAACATCTCTCTCGCTCTGTCTGTAGATGTACAGTAGATTCAGATACTACAGGAGACTTCAGAAAAACGACTGACGTTACGTTGCTACACTGAGTCGATAACAATTATGTCGAAGAACAGATCAATCACAGAGTGGCCTTAACCACACATTTCTCCGTTTTCGTCTCGGCGCTGTTGAAATATACTTAGTACCATGTCAATGCTTCAGGACCGACATCAGCAGGATACTGCAAATGTTGACATTCCTGGCAATCAGGGATCAACTCCTTCGTCCAACTTGTGCTAGTCTGACATATAGGATGGAATATGCACTCACCGGTCTAAATGCAGTTTCTGGGCTAAGAGTTGCCAATCCTTGCCCTTAGCGTTGGCAGTATCAAAGGTGGCACAGATCCTCTGGCGGATGGACGGGGGGATTTTGAAGGCCTTATGCCCAGTCTGGGAGGTGATGGTGCAGTCTGTCTGCATAAACAACGGAATGGACTCCTTTTCATTCTGGCAGGACAAAACAGAAAAGTGTTGCCAAAGAGTCAAGAGGGATTAAAGATAATACAATGACATGTTTTTTTTTAAATACAAACACAATCACTGAAGCCTATAAAAATCGCTATCTCGAAGAGCAAACACAAGCCCCCGGAGAGCAGACTGTTCTGTCAGTGGAGCCACATCCTCTAGAGGTTAGATAAAGGTTGTATGAAAGTAAATGTCCTCCACCGGGAACCCCTCCTCACCTCGGCCACGGCCGTGTAGACCTGCAGAATCTGCTCGTGACCCTTGACCTGTCGCACGCTGATCTTGCAGGACAGCTGGGTGGTGGTGGGGCTGTATCTCTCCAGGGAGAAGGCACAGTGCAGGGGCTTCTGGTTGCTGTGCCACACTTCGGGGAAGGAGAATTCCTAGCCCAGGAGAGGAGAGGGAGAGGGCGTTAGGTCAAACCCAGCGAGAGAGAGAGAGATAGAGAGAGAGGGAGAGACAGAGAGAGAGAGAGAGAGAGAGAGAGAGAGAGAGAGAGAGAGACTATCGGGCTTCTAATATCTCCCCACGTGAAATGACTCAGCATCTGTCCTTCACGTGGGTCACATCCCCGGCAGTCAAATTTGTGCAAGGAGGTGCGGTCTTCCAAGTCCCGCTAAGCTATGCAGAGACAGCATTATGTATGGTAATAAGTATTTGAGAGGCGCAGGGTATTAAAAAAAAGAGATCATTGCAAATATAGCCTAAATCCCACTTAATTCTCGTAATGGAAGCCGCTCGCAGGCTAAGTATTACACGTGATATCCGGGAGCAGGGGAATGGGAAAATGATTGCCTTTGATCTATAATTAATTTCTGCGGCAGCGGGAACCACAGAGGGAGGGCGTCCTTGACCTCCGATGCCCCCCCCTCACTCCATCGTTGCATATTAAAGTGACCTGCACACCATTCCCAGCGGAGGTAACAGGTCACCCCTTCATAATAGCACTGCGCCTGGCTACGTCGACAACAACAAAAAAACTTCACCTCCCCGCCCCCTCCGCCTCTGAATATCCGGCGCGATGCGGGGACGCAGTGGATAATGGAGAGGTGCGGACCCCGATGGACGTGGAAAGGCTGCTTCTCTTTAGCGCTAAAAGCCGACTTGACGCACGGCGTGGGCGGCGGCCCTTACTCTCCACCGGCTCTCTGAAAGAGGGCAGGTTCACTGGGTCTGTCTCCTTCCAAAGAGCCTCATAAATTAGGGAGGATAGGTGCGCGAGGCTGGCGTTCCGGCACCACACACACACACACACACCCCTCCGAGTGCATGTGTAATAACTGGTTGTATTGTCAGGACAAGATTGGCTGTTTGAGAGGACTACATGGACAGAGGTGTATTATCACTGCTGTGCACTCACAAGTTGGCAGTAAATGTTTAACTATCAATAAAACGTCCTTCTGTGAGATTGGTATTTGGTAACCGCAAAGTCAACAGTCTCCGGCTCTCGAGTTGCCGCGTCTCAAATGAATCCGTTTCCCCCGAGGCGAAAGATCGGAGGTACCTGGCAGGTGGTGAAGGGTTTAATGCTCCACAGGAACTGAGGGACATCCTGGATGGACACCTGCAGGCTGAAGGTGTTCCCTCTGAAAGGCAGCATCTTGGGCTCCTCGAGGAGCTGACCACCTCTGCTCGTCTCCGTGGAGACCACTCCCTAGGAAGGAAGAGATGGGGGGGGGGAGAACTCAAGAGAACTGCACTTCCCGACTCCTCGAGAAAGATATGTGCCAACCCTGAGCGTAGAATGAAAGCTTTCTTTGAAAGAAAAGAAAAAAAGAAGAAGAAAAAAACTCCATAGGACTCGGCTTCTCATTAGTGTTAAATTCGAAAGCCACATGGCGACAGATTGAAGTTTCAATTTAATGCAGTGGATGAGCATGGATCAGCTAATGTCCGTCTCCCAAATTGAATTTACTATGATGAAAGAGCTCTTTGATTCAGGCTCTGAGGTATTCATCTGTCATCATTGTTCTCTGCTCCGGTGGGACGTTTCAATGCCTGGCCTGTCTTTTCCCTGTCACCTAAATCACAAAGGAAAAGACAGGGAACAGAGCAGTGACTAATGCCTGACCAGACTGATTGATTCTGACTAAGCATGTTTGTGTGAGGGGGGTTGTATTGACTTGACGTTGTAAGTGCTCTAACAAAATCCCTTTGGCAAAAACAGGATCGAGAAATGCTTGGCAAAAACAGGGAGCGAGGATAAAATACAACCCTGTACCTGGGTCCTTCTGTGAATTCGGTACAGATACAAGCCTGAATTCAGTCAGACAGATCACAGCACATCCCTCTTTTAAATTACGCTCAAAATTCTTCTCATCCAGACCAGGCCTTATCATAGCCTCCATATTTGACCTCGAGAGAGAATTCCTTCCTGCTCCCGTGAAATTCGGTTGCGAGTGCCAATACTAATGTTTTCATCGTTAAAACCCCGTCACATCCCTTTTTGGACATGAAGCAACACTCTACGCCCCACGAATGAGCCCTCAATTTCATCACACGCACTGTATTGATCCAACACGGTGACGGCGATCGGTGGAGAAAACGGGGCACGGGAGAACACAAACGGGAGCGGGAAGGTGATTGTGCCCGTGTGCAGAGGGCCCTGGCATCTGCTCGACAGGCTCGGAATTTACAAACCGAATCCAAAAGGCGTTTTAAAGCCAGCTGCTGGTGACGGCTGTTGCTGTTCTATCACGGCAGAACAAACAGGACATTCTCGGGGTTGGGTTATGTTCTCTTGCGTCTCCGAGGTGGTGGGTTCCTTTCATCCTGGCTGATGAAATATTGTTGCATAATTAACTCGCGTTTACTGACGTTCATGTTCAAACACAATAGAACGACGGAACGGTATACAGCTAGCACTAAGATGGCAGGGAATGTCCTGTCTCGAGTACCTTTACTCCTCTCCCCATCATCCTCTGGCTCAGAACATTCAGTGAAGATGTTTAAAATCACTTGCATCACCACTGTGCCAAAGAACCGCAATCGATACAAGGCTGACTTTACTCACTTGACCGACTACTGTCCTGACATACCCACACGGACACGCCCTTCTCTGCAGCCACCCCCAAAGGTTACACTTTAAGGTCAAACGGGGTCGTCCCCTGGACGTCTGCCGCGAGAAGACCACAAACGTCCCTGCCTGCTTCCACCCTCCCGTCGTACCTGAAAAGCGTGCGGCGTGTCGTCCACACAGTAGACCCTAAGGCTATAGTCCATGGAGCTGGCCCCCGCGCCACCAAACACGGCCAACTTCAGCCTCTTCACGGCTGCCTCCGTGAGAGGCTCCCCAACCAAGGCATAGGAGCCAGGCTGCCCCAGCAGCAGGTGACAGCTGGTGGAGTCCAATAGGCAGTAACAAGATGTTGACTCGTCCTCGACTGACATCACTTCCTGAAACGCACAAAATAAATACCAGTTGGCACGGAGACGAGATAGCTGGGCGATTTATTTAATGATTAAAAAAATGGGGTCAACCTTGAGAAGAGAAGTGAATAGGTAAGCAAATATGGATGGTCTTTTCCTTTCGTTTTTTTTTCTTGCCCAAATTCGAAGCTAAAGGCACTTGGATATGAGTTGCATAGTTAGGATGAATAACGCAGAAAGGCTTTTTGTATAGGCGTGCTGAGTGTTTGTCCTTGAGGGTTTAGGTTGGTTGAGGGGCAGTTCTATGGGCGCATGTGAAGCCCTCTGTGACATGCTTGCGTGTAAAAAGGGCTATACAAATACATTTGATTTGATTTGTTTGTCAGAGTCAGATCACTTTAGAACAAGATGACATTATACGCATGATTTTATTTCTGGAGTTAGACACTGCAGGGGGTGGTCAATACTACATGGAAAGTACCATGTTCCAAACTCCACTTTCACTCAAAGAAAATAAAATGTAAAGGAAAAAGACATTAGTAATGATTATTTGTAACCAGTTGGAGCTCTAGTCTGGTTTCAAATAGACCGCATTGCATGGATAAGGACTAAAGAATCCCTAAATAACCCAATGGCTGTAAGGAGTTAATAAGATACAGAGCTAAGAGGTGTAGCATTCTCCGGGTCGACAGTCCGCCATGACCCTTGTGACTGTTGTAGAATACCGATTCAAATACTAAAACAGTGTGGCATTAAATATGTAATAAAAGGGTAGGCTGTATTTTAATAGCCCCATGCCCTTGTTGGTTACGATGTTCAGAAGTCTCGCTCCGTGATGAATATGCTAATCTTTTCCAGAAACCTCAGAGGTGTCTGTGTCTATTCATATGTGAGTGACGCTCACAAGAAACATACATCTTGTATTCATTTAGGTTCCCCTCGGGTCTGTTTTCTTGCAGAACTTCTTCGTTAAACTACAAGTGGCATGATTCTGATTCAATCTGTCTATTATTTCAGAGACAAAATAGCAAACCAAAAGGTTAGATAAACATCAAGCCAAGCATAACTAAACAGAACAATGAACTGACAGCAAAATATGATCTTTCTTCTTGGAATGACCTCCAGCAAGATAGCAGTTTAGAATTTGTTGTGGTGCATGTCTACATTTCAAAGATTTTTTTTTTTTTTTTAGGGTAACAAAGGAGATAAATAGTTCTTATATAAACCAAAGGGTCAAAAGACAGTATTTAATTGAAATGAAGCTCCATGCCAGAAAGGCATGGAGTCTTGCCTGAGGTAAAGCAGGGATGCACGCAATGGCTTGTTTAATTACCTTACCTTGGGCACACATCCCACATTCATTGGATGTAACAACATTATTGAGGGCAGAGAGGATTCAGGGGCAGAGGCAAAATCAGTTGCTACTCTTTCTAAAATAACAAGCACTTCTAAGCACGAACACCACACAACAGCCAGGGGCAATACTGCAATATTCATTCATCTGACCCCTGTTAGGCTTGACAGAATTTAGCCATTGTAATTCTTGCCAAGGATCCCTCTTAATTATTTCCTCTTTTCACTTGTGTTGTTCGAAAACACATTTTTATGAACAAATAATGTAAATTGAGGACTCTGATGGTGCTTGTGGAGCCCCTGGGTTGTGGATTAAGTACTGTACTTGGGTGAAAATGGGCTAGTAGACTGGTCTTTCTCACACTAAAGAACAATGAAAAAAATACATTCAACACTCAAGGCAAAAAATGTCTTCTAAATACCTTTACGATGTTCTTTTCTTTACCATCCAACTACACAATGTGCCTTACTTTCACGAAACACTGTAATCCGACAGGTCCAGGCTAACAGTGAATGTTCATCTTAAAGTGAACGACAGTCTGATTCAGCAGGCTGTGAGTCAGACGGGGCCTGTGTGACTCAGGGTCAGCCGTAAGACCAGTTCCATGCCTCTCCCCCTGATTGCCTCACGTCCATATCCATTGTGGCGTATCCATCCACATCCCACAATCGATCCCGGCGCTGTCTAACAGGCCCTCGTGACCCGTCGTTACCCCCTCGGACTGACACAGACTGTGCATCTTCTCTGCTATCACATTGCTGTAATTGTTTCTTTTTCCTCCAGCAGTCCTAGCTTTATTCCCTTCAGGCGCACCACCTGCCCCCGCTGTGGCTTTAAACCTGGATCAATCCCAAGACTCACCGCTGCCCCCCTCGATAGCCTTTTACGCGTCGCATGCTCCCAAGTCATCTGACATCACAAAGGGACTCACAGAAAACAATTGTCGCATGAAACGGTCCCCTTCTGTCCCGAGGTCAGACAATGAAAGAAAACGTCAAACAAACCCTGTCGTCGGACGTCAAGAACCGGTGTAAGCTCTCTCTTGCTAAGGATGACAGACCGTGAACTTAAGCTGCTCAGAATTGACATCTACCGAGTCAGACGGACTCAATTGTTTCCATTATCGCCGAAGAGAGGGAAGAAGTCGGGGCTTGTCTCACCTCCCACTTGTTTTCCGCTGTTTTCCTCCTCAGCTGGATGTTCCAGTGATCCGGGTTCACTTCGCAGCAGTGAGCTATCGTCATGGCCAGCGGACTGTCAAGGTCCAGTCCCGGAGGTCCGTACGTCACCTCAGGCCCCAGCAGAACCTCGCAGCCTTCCTCTGAATTGACACTGCAAAAAAAAACACAACGCACAAAAACACAGAGAGCCTATGATGTCAAAAAGCTATTTAGATATTCATTTGCTTTTTGGGGTACGTAAAAATATAGCCACTGAAGTTCCTGTTGTTTCTGTGTATTGGAGTACAATCCATAGTCTCTAATATGAAATATGTTCGCTCTAAACGGATTAAAATAGACCACCCTTGTTATTTCAATCTATATAAGACTGTCCTTTATGATGGCATTGTTCTAAAAAGTGTTAAAAACTCTCTTGGGTGCTGATCGCTCCATGACTCTGAATATTCATCAGCCTGTGTTTATCATCTTGAAGTCCTTATCTGCTCTTTCGATCTCTCCTCGTGGTGGTGCTGCATGAAATGAAAGCAATTAATGAGGAAAATCTAATGAGAGCGCTCGACTGTCATGCAAATTCAACGCAGCACACACATACTAAGCCTGCAGGTGTTTTGCTTCTCCGGAATCACAGCTGAGTCGTAAAGTCAGAATACGATTTACCTTCAAATTGGATCGTGTTCATTAAAGAGGGACGACAATAAATAGCTTCTGCCGCACTGCCTGAGGAGTTGCACGGCGCGTTTGAAAAGGGCAGCTGAGATCAAGGTGGTGCCGCGAAACGCCTGAGCAAAGCCCTCTAAGCACATATCCATCATCACACATAGTAGATCTGAGAGCTGTGATTTGTCAAAATGTCCTACACTGAATAAAAAGTGGTTTCCACCCACCTCCAGGAGCAAAGTGTGATTGTACTCAGCTCACGGTTCACAGACACGAAATACGTCGAAAAACCTCGAAAGCTGAACTGCTCCACCGGCGGCTTGGATTTACACATCTGGAGGTGTTGCACATGCCTGAACATGTCTCAACTGAGAAAGACGTCCAAACTGAACTGTTTTAAGTTTTGAAGATTCAACTTGTCTAAACCTTCTGGATAGAAAACTAGCATTGTGTTGTGCGTGAAGCTGAAGTGTTCATTTCCAAAGACCTATGAACAGCATTGGTGCTCTGCCTACCCGGTTACAAATGCCATTCCAACAGGCCAATCATTGTGCTTCCCACTGATCATCAACATTAAGGTTTCTTCTCTTCAGATATTTGATGCAAGACTCCCACCTTCCATCAATGTGCTTACCAGTTTTAAGGGTGCTTCAGTGACAGCCTGACTCCTACAACTCAGCAGTCGAGAACATCTAAATGATAAGTGCGCACTTGACGTGTGACACACACGCACAAGAATCCCCAGCTAGTCTGAATATTTCGAGGGACAGCTAACGCCATGTCATTTACATTTAGCAGACGCTCTTATCCAGAGTGACAAAGTACAGGGACATTCCCCCCGAGGCAAGTAGGGTGAAGTGCCTTGCCCAAGGACACAACGTAATTTTGCACGGCGGGGAATCGATCCGGCAACCTTCTGATTACTAGCCCGACTCCTTCACCGCTAAGCCATCTGACACCCCCCTTATGTCATGCCATAGCTTTCTCTCAACAGCGCCACGGCGTTCCTTTCACTCCGTCGAGTAGCCGTAGCTCGCCGCCAATCGTCTTCGGCTCCCGAGGCAGGAGAGCCTTTGGAGACTCAGGAAGGAGTTCTGTTGATCCCTCAGCCAACGAAGAAGAACTCGATCACACATATAATAGGGAGAGTCGGTAAAGAGCAGATTAACTGGGCTTTTCAGTAGCGTGGCACTTTCGACCGTCGTCCAAAAGGAAAAAGAAAAAAAGAAAAAAAAAGAAAAATGAAGTGCCTCAGGCTTTAAACTGTCCTTCTCAATGCCGATTGTCTCCCTGTGAAGCACCTCCTTGGCCCTAGAGGAGGCGGCATTATTCAAAGTGAGTGATGACTCACTCCTGTGGGAGTTAGGATCCGTGCATAGTGGCATATTGGCTCGGGAGAGGAGCAGCCGGCTTAATAAATGCACACATTAACTCGGTCCATTAGCCTCACCTTTATTTGCGTGTACTCTCCACCACCTGCCTGTCCCACTGGGTTTTTGTCAATGTTTAAGAAGGTGCAGTCGTGCTGAAGAGGATATTAGGATGCTAATCAGACAGGCAGTTCTATACGGTCTTATATCTGGTGACCTGGATAGTATACATCCTGTAACATTTTATGTCTGAAGATTTGTCTCTTCTCCTAATAGGTGCAAGCTCAAATGTCAATAGAATACAACAATTCAAAACATTCTAATAGGAAATGTATGAAAGGAAAACAACTCAAATATGTTCTTAGCGATGTGTTAACCTGCTACAAGTCTGCACCTGTGGTATTATGGAAGGCCACACTGAGACTACTACTAAGCACTCAGACTTCAATCAGATAGGGACTTCAGTATGGCCAGTCCCTTGGGGAGGTGATTACAGTAGGATTGTCCAGATGATTATGGTCAGTCTACAAGGTAGACAGAGTTCCCAAATCTAAAGCAACCAGACCCCCCTGTCTTGAGGGGAATACCGGCTGTGGCCTGCCATATTTCAGTACTTTCTCTAAAGCACACTTATGACTCTCAAAATTAACTTCTTAAGTCTGATTAAAACCAGGTTGTTTGTGCTGGAGTCTAGACACAACGTGCAGTCCATTTTGTCTGAGACCTTCTCAGTACCTCTCATGTGTGCAGTAGGTTGTCAGTTAAAACTTCAAAGCCAGATAATCTGAGATAAAATAGCTTTGCAGGTTAAAAGGTTTATCTTTCGTACAAGCTTTCATCAAACCTTCTGGCAGGGGAAAATATTTCAGACCTATATGTATCAAAAGATGTTCTTGGACCTTGAAATATCCTGAAAAATAAGCTTATTAAGTGCCCAAAAGCTGAGCAGTCAAAGGGAAATTCACATGATAAATTAGTTTAAGTACTATCTTAATCAACTTAATCACCCACTAACATGGAAACAGATTAAAATCCAGTTCCTTGCTGATCTTGTGTCTCTTCAAACTGTTACGCTGAAGCCCACACAGTTGATATGCAGTTTTAATCATGAATATTCATGCCTGCCTCATGTCTTTGTCTATCTCACATGGCTACAGTATGTTTCCAAACTGGCCAGGAGAATTGCCCAGGTGCACCCATATGAGCCTCCTGTGATGGGACTTTTGTCTGAGGTCAGAAGAACTCGACTTTCTCTGTTTATTCTTGCAGCAAAAAGGAGCCGTTCTAAAACAGCACTACTGTATGCTGTGTTAGGATGAGAAGGGCTCTGAACTCTTAACATTATCTGAGCACTCTTTTAACGAGTAGTTCCAGACAGTTACGTGATCAGTTCAATAGTTCATGCCCAACAAAAAGAGGACCTCCAAAATGTGCAAGGAGCAAAAGGAAGCCAAAAGGAAACAGGTTGTTGAACTAAATATAGATGTTCAACACTAGAGAGAGAACTTAAAATAGGAAAGAGGAACTTGTGTTGGACAATACCTCCTATTTGGGCAAAACCACCAGGGTCAAACAGTCAAGTGGTTAAACTAAACCAAAGAACATTCTAGCTTAACGGAAGTTAAAACTTAAGCGATAACTGTTCTAGGCCAAAGAATAATACAGACATCTTAAAGAAAGTAATTTTTTATCACACTATACCTGCAGGTGTCAAGGAATGAATGACCGAAGGATATGGAAACAAAAGAAATGGAATCTGCCCTGCACGTGCCACAATAATGAGTCTCACCCCACGATCTTAGGCTACCACCAAAGCTATCAGTCTTCGACGGATTTCCTCGAACCTTTGACAGACTTCAGAAAACATCCTCAAAACGAGCTTTAATGGAATTCTATGATGGTGTGGAAAAGTCGGTGGGATGAGGATTGTTAGGGCTCAGTCAAATAAAAGATCCAATTCTCTGCAGGGCCCTCTGGCTGGGAAGGATAGACAGTGATTGACAGCTTCTCAGGAGGACGAGCCCACAGACTGAGTGAAGAGAGGTCCGCGGTAAACACATTCCCTCATATGGAGCAGAAAAATAAGCAGTTCGGCAGGATTGTAGTGGCTCGACTGGGCACTGGACCAACATTCCAGGCCTGAAATGGCAGTATTCGATGTCTGTCCAAGGTATTTGAAATAAAAGTCTCCCAAATAAAACAAGCAAACAGAAACATTTCAATGCGAGAGCATACAATGAACGCGCCAAATGAAATCGCTGCCAATTCCTGCGTTTGGCAAATGCCGAATTTCATTTTGATAGCAAGGAGTTATGTCAGGTCACGTTTTGACCAAGACTCGGGGCTTTACTTCCCTTCTATCACGCTGTTCCCTGTCTTTGTTCTCACGGTGAGGTGTGAATGAGCCGAGACAGTTCACTAGGGGGTAGAGAAAACTGGCAGAGACTCCCTGGAGGCCTCCTGTCCATCATGGGGTCATTACCGGACCATGATGAAAATTCACAATCAAGATGAAAGACCTCCAGATCTCCAACCCATGTATCCGTTCAAGCTATACTGTGTGTGTTTCTCTGTGTGTGGACGATCAGCGTCCATCACTGACAAAAAGCTACGGGGAGCGGCATTCTTCGAATGTGTCGACGTGAACGTTGTTGACAAGTTCAGCAACGGTGTGCACACGGTGCCTGGTGGCGGCAAGAAATCTGGACTTGCGTTGGTCTCGTTAAAGTCAGTCTGTTAAATGAAAGACGACGACGAAAACAAAAAAGCCTCGGCCACATGAGCAAAACTTTCACAGTTTCACCGGAGAGATCAAAGACCTAGAGTACCACCTGCGAGGCTAGAGTGCAACATGATCCCCCCCCTCATTCTGACACCTAAGGGACCCCCTGTGGAGACTGCAGGATGGACGACACGGCTCTCGCTGGCTCCATCTGTCAGGGAGCCCGGTGTAAACAGAGAGAGAGGCCGGGAAAGACAGGAGCGATAGGGGGGAGAGGGGTGGGGTAGGGGGGGGGGGGGGATACAGGGTGCCGAGGGGGAGGGTCATGGAGAGGGTTAGTGAGTTGTTCTCCGACCACGACAAAGTTAATTTGTCCGGTTCTTGTTTTAAGGCTGACTGACTGTATGCCGAAAAACACAAAATAATAAAACAGGCATACGATATCGTAGTTGGGAGGCTACACACCCAAGCATGTTCACGTAAATAATTGACTTTAATCCGATGTGTTCAAAGATATTTTTGCTATGTCATAAAGCCCATAGAATTCCTTTTTTTATAATGTTTAATGTTTGTTTGTTTTAGGGCAGCCATATGACACGCCAAAACCATGTGCATCAAATCCGTAAGGGTAGAAACGGCAGCTCAAAGTCGCGTAGAGGGATTGAACGGGGAGCCAGGGTGCCCTGTCGAGACAGACGAGGAAGACGAGGAGGTCTGAGAAGGACTGGCAGACAAGCAGACCAGCCAGATGGTCTGGTCGACCTGTTTCATGAAGAAAGGGGGAGGAATCTCACCTGGCTTCGCCCTCATTTATCACCATGTACATCTCCCAAGAGGTCTCCTTCGCAATGGCTCCATGGGGCACCAGCAGGCTGACTCCTGACAAAACACACAATCACATACACACACACACAATCACATACACACACACATAGGACCCATAAGGAAGACATGTTCGTGCCACAGAGAAACTGGTCTTCTGTCAGCGGCTTTAGTCTAAGTGGGCAGTTACATTTAACTTTTTCGTTCTATATTTTGGCTTCC
This sequence comes from Hypomesus transpacificus, assembly GCF_021917145.1. NCBI lineage: Eukaryota > Metazoa > Chordata > Actinopteri > Osmeriformes > Osmeridae > Hypomesus > Hypomesus transpacificus. The sequence goes on along the minus strand of NC_061083.1, from coordinate 1,635,133 downwards.
AATAGTGTTTATTGTTGCGTTCTCAACAGACAACAGCACAGGACTGACCACAGAGCGTCCTGGCCATTCAGCTCTTTAGCTCTTTCACCAATTAGTTTGAACTAACAAATGTTTTCATTGTTGATAAAGTATAGGTAGTGTAATACCTGGACATGCTCACTCGACATATCCCAGTGTTTGCATACACAATGTGGTGCTGTACAGTTTACAATAGGAGCTATAAAACAAACAATGCAACAAAGAACACATAGAAAGTCCCAAATGTATTATTATTTACTGTCATAAGATAGCAGCAATTTCCCAAACAAAGAAATACGGTTGGCAGATGAACAATAATGTTCCAACAATGAAACTAGGTCTGGCCATGAGCACCTTGCTATGATAACACGTAACAAAACAGGCATGACAAGTGATTGGACCCTTCTGTGAAGAGCCTCGTACGGTTGCCCGTGGAGGGCTTTGGTAATGACAAGAGGGGGGGGCGGGGAGGGGGGGAGGGGTGGGGGTCCACTTGACCGAGGTGACACTCCCACTCAAACACGGGATAAAACGCGTCCCCAGTGTCACCGGAGAGGCAGAGGGCCCTACACAAACGAGGGCCCCCCAGGAGAGGGATGTCAGTGCTTGGGCTCTGGCGGACTGGTGACCCCCCCCCCCCCCCCCCCCCCCCCCCCCCCTCCCGTGGCAGTCCTTGAAAACTCATCCAGTCCCTCCACTAAGAGTCCCAGCTTTGATAAGAGCCTGACCCGTGTTGGCCGGGGGAGCACGTTGAGAGAAATAACAACAAAGCAAGCTCGCTTTACACTTCCCTTCCTTAGCAACGGCAGTGCCGAAGCCTAGCAACGTATTCAAAAATGGTATGGATGCACAAGCATCCATTTGTACAGTACATTCGTTGACACTAAAAGGAATCATAATTACAGTAATATATAGCACCCACAGAAGCAATTTAGTAAAAGCTCTCGAGTCTCACGCATAACCTTGTATTTCTCACGACCCCTCCCCCTCATTGTTATCCAATCGCTTCCTCGCTTGGGTAACGACTCTGCTGCGTTCACATGCAGTGGATAAAGCCTACCTGTGTTTGGCACCACCAGCCGACCGCCCAGGTGTCCGAACACGCCCGTCGTCTTCATCTGGTCTTTGGCGGGGGTGAAGGGCCCGTTGGGGGCTAGCACACCCTTCTTGGTGCTCCTCCTCTCCACGGTGCCCTGGTCTCGGCTGAGGCCCCTGGGGAAGGTCTCCGGAGGGCCTTTGCCATGGATTTCGGCGCGCTCGTCCACACCTAGTGAAACCATAAAGGAGCTCTGAACGTTGACCTTGATGTCGGGCAGGGGGTCAAAGAGCTCTTTGTCTATGGAGTCCTGGAAGCAGATGGGACTGCTGTATGTCCGGCCCACTGTTAAGTCGGGCTGCATCGCCGGGTTGAGAAGCAACGGGTTGCCTACGGAGATGGGAGAGATACACGGCCACACAGTCATCCCACAATCCGGCGACGTCGTTCATTCGATTTGACATTCGGCGGTGTAGATTTGGGAGGCCTCAAACACAAAGTCACGCGAAAAACATGTCGGACCAGTTGGCGGACCGACCATAGCGTGGAGACCAGAAATGACTCGGAGCCAGAGCTGTAGTTTTAATTACCAAGCGCGCACGCAGCATGATTTTTTAAAATCCATCTGTCTCATTCCTTCACATCCAAGTCGCTCTTTTGGAGGAGACTAGGGTGGCCAGAGGGACTGAAGGGGTGGAGGTGAACTTCCTGGATGTAAGGGGTCTTTCAGCACCCGGCAGTGGGTCCGGACAGTCACAAAGGGGGGGGGGGGGGTCTTTGGACACAGCCATCAGTCTAGCGGGCCCAGCCGTACAGGACGGGAGACGCGAGCCGCATCTATCTGGCACGTCCAGGCATCCGGGAGCCCCCAGGCCTCCCTTTGCCAAGATAACGGAGAAGAAGTCACACAGTCCTTGCTGCCCAGCTGTTGCCTGGCGAGGGGGCACAAGGCGGGAGGCTAATGTTGTTTTATTTTTAGGGAAATCGTTAATTACGAGGTCTTGATCTGTGTCGGGGAATTCGAGGCGTGCATATTCGAGTTAAGAGGGGGTGCTTCTTTCAGGCTATGCTTGTCCCTCTGGACTAAATCGATAAGAAAATAGCATGTCAAATATAGCATGTAACACTACATGTAATGTTTTTCAACCAGTTAAGCAAATTGTATGTAACTTGGAAGATACTTTGAAGGTATGCAGTGTACAGTGAAATAATGTCTCACCAATTATAAACAATTTGCCACTGATGCTAAAGAGCTCTGGTTAATGGCAACCCTACAGTATATGCTTAACGAGTATAAATTGCACCCCGCTGGACATTGTTCAATCCTCCAACCTGACATCTGATCAGCAATTTTTTCAGTCTCCTTCGTTTTCCTCTTTGAGTCCAGTGGAGAATAATCTGATTATCGCTTGAGTGTGCATCTTAAAATGGAATTGCAGGAGTGGGTATGAGAGAAGTTAATGAAATGGACCCCAGGTTGAATACCTTGAGGGATAGGTTTGGAATTGGACCTCTGATTAAAAATCACTGAGAGGCAAGTGTAATGCAGAGAGGCAGGGTCAGGTCGAAACATTCATTCACCAGTCGGCATAACAACGTCTGAGGCAGAGCTAGCTGGAGCGTTTAAGGGCTTTTTCAAGCAATTATAAGGCATGAAAAGGTACTGATTCCCTATTATGTATGGGGTGAAATCGTTTTTTTCTTTCTTTGCCTAGTCTGTGATAGCACATGATACTATTGGCTAATGTTAAAGGTCTTGGAAGGAGGCAAAAAACATAGACAACACTTTTTTCTTCGTAAAATAAAAATAAATAAGCAGGTTTTAAATTGAGGGACGGGAGAATATTCCAGAGGCTCCTGGATGGCACTGATGGAGAGGGGGAATGCGATGTGGCCGGTGGAGGGCACAGCAGGCGGCTGGCGGTAGGGGAAAGCTGGCCTATTTAAATAGGATTGATGACCTGCCGGATGTAACCCGGCATGCTGTCGAACGCACACACACACCAAACCAACCCACCCCCATCCCACTCTCTCAGCACACACACCTCGCATCCCCTCACATGCACACACCACATCTCCCATCCACCCACGCACCCACAAACACACACACACTTCCCCACACCCCTCCTGCCCTCCCCCTAGCCAGCCACACTGGTGAGTACTGGGCATGAGTGACTTGGCAGGCCTTGGGTTGGGGGGGCAAGGGGGGCATGGCTCCTGCTTCCCCCCCCCCCCCCCTCCACCTCACGGCGCTGTCACGGGGAGCTGGGATGGATCGCCCTCCACCGTCGTGGCTATCACTTGCGCTAACCCAAAAGTGTCAGTGACAGTAATATGAACGCCCGTAGCTAGGCTGGCCGGCTCGCACCGCCCCAGCCACTGTTACGAGCACAAGTTATTGCTGTGCACAACAGAAATGGAATGGATGCTCACTGTTCCATGCTTTTCGCATTTCTCCGTCAGTGCCTCGGCCCGGTGATATCTGACGGGGGGGGGGGGGGAAGGGTGAGGGAGGGAGGGCTGGGGATGTTTGCTCGACAGTCAAATGTTCGGCCCGTCGTGGGACGGGACGATATTGTCCGTCAAGCAGAGATGTTTTCATCGCTCCCCCGCGATAACGAAGGGAGCCGCCGCGTCTCCGCGAGGAGGACCGATCCACTCGGCGATCACAACCCCATAAATCCTCGCGCCGACGTGGACGGCGTGAGCTGTGTCGGTAACAAAGACCATCAGTCAGCCGAGGGGGGGGGGGCGCTGTCTTGACAGGGCTGGGGGGGGGTGGGGTTGGGGGGGGTCCTTGACAATATGCGCCTCCTTGGCCTTGTGTGCCACGGGCCATGTCTCCATAAAGCAGCGGCGCTCACCTTGTCGGGTGGTCTTGAAGTTGAACGACTGGAACCCTCCGGAAAGCGCGGAGGAGTCGATGACGTCCACGCCGTACTCCCTCTGGCTCTTCCTGTACAGCATGAAGGCCACCGCCAACGCTGCCACGGCGATAGCTCCCGCCCCGAGACCCGAGTACAACGCCACCTCATTGAAGCCCTCCATGCCTGTCGCACAAACACAGCGCTTTCATTGATTCGGTGGGCTGAACGAGAACTGATGTATGTTTCCCCCAACTCAAAAACTGCAGATGGTAAATTGGAAATGATGGGATGGCAATGACAACGAGAGTGTAGTGGGATATGTGATGATAGGGTTTATCTAGGGCCGTGCCTTGTTATATTTTGAGAGAACCCTTGCACTGAGGCCCATGCGTCACTATTTAGCCGAGGCATGAAGGAATGAACACGAGTCTTGCTCCTTCTATTATCCGTACTTAACACACTATAGCACACCTGAGGCAGTGACTGCTGTACCTACATTCAGACCCGCTAGTATATACAAAACACACCCAAAGGTCACAACTGGTGTTCGTCGCAAAGAAGAAGCAAACAATTTCAAAGTATCCCCCCGTTGGCCCGACTTGAAAAGCAGATGTTCCGTTCCTTCGAGCACTCCTAATGGAATGGTAGGCGCCTGGTGGCGTGCGGCAGGAACCAGGGCGGCAGACTGGCGTCGAGTCTCGGGGAAAGCGTCAGCCGGATGGATTCTCGTTTAAGCAAACTAGCGGAGCTAGTCGAGGTAGCACCTGACAATCATTTCCGAGATGTGGGGGCGGACGTGTGCCGGAGAGCCCCTCGAGATCCGCCGGGGGAACAGGAAGACATGCTCCCAATGGGTCAAATGAGCTCATTTGCAATGATTACGCTCCATTAATTAACACCGGCAACGTAGCACATGTTCACTTGTCACTACCGATCCATCTCCTGGCCTCATTTCAAAGTGAAGACGTGTCACAGCGTCAATCAAGAATCGTGCGCAAGGCTGAATAATGGGGCGTGTGAGCGTTTCAATTATTCAGGAAGAACCATGGGAGGTTAGGTACTACAGTAGGTCCATCAGAGAGAAATAAGCGTGTTGCTACAGTAATGGACCTAGAACCTGGAGACGTTCTAGGCTGTGTCAATTCGGTTCCGACGTCTTTCACCGTGGCGTCTCTCCCTGTCTTTCCTGTCTTCTACCTCGGGCAGCTTCAGGTGGCTAGGGGTTGCGCTGTGCATACACAGAGATCAACAAGAAGCACAACTCACTTTGAGGTTTAACGTCATGCAGCAGCTTTCGATCTGCAAAGACAGAGAGACAGATGGAGAGAAAGAAAGAGAAAGAGAGAGGTGATTACAAATTCAAGGCCCCGAGCGAGATAGCCAGAGAACTTTCTGAGGCCGCTAATGTGGCGATGCCTGCTGAGCATGGCAACAGACTGGCCCGGTAACGATGGGAGACACCGAAAGGACTGGCAAAGGGGCGGAATGGCAAATGGGGCAGCAAAACATTGTGGATGATTACTCCTTACGTGTTCACAAAGTGGACAGAAAATTGGAAAATGATTCTTCAAAAACAGCTACCTGACAACAATCTAGACGTTCCCGAATTACAATTTGAGACACAGTAGGCCTACCTGGATAATAATTTCTCAGTAAACAATTTTCTCATTCATATGTTTCTCAGTGGAAGCTCCTATTGAACAGTACCTGATTGTAATACATCATTGACTCCCTTCTAAGTAGCAGTGATTGTGTGGCAAGGTTTCGATTTCAAAACTGAAAATCAAATCGACCGTGACAATTAATGTGATGCCTCTGAGAATGAGGGAGAGGGAGTTGATGAAAGAATAATGAACGAACGCAAAAGGAACCCCCCCCACTCCAACCGACCGAAAGGGGGCCTTACTCTGTGTACACATTCCTCCGGTGCAGTTTTCGGTGGTTTCGCTGTCGCCTTCGCACATCTTGCCCCTGTTCCTGGGCGCTGGAGCGTCACACTCTCTCCTCCGTTGCCTGTCACACTGGCTACTGCACCCCGTCCACTCGCTCCACTCCTCCCAGCCTCCGTCAACTGCACACACACACACACGTACACACGCAGCACAGCACAGCAGGTGAGGCGTCGACCCATCTTGGAGAGTGTTGGCTGCACATTAACCCACAGGCCCGTTCACATAATAGGATCTGAGAATGGGATCTGGAAGGTTCCACGTTGTTCAGGGTCCCTTCTGTCATGTGTGTCATTTGATCTAAAGGGGAACTCATCATGCTTAGCTTAACAAATATTGGAAGGGCCATATGGTGCCAGAACATTTCTTGGCAGCTCTTTACGACGGACCATAATCCGTTTCGGCAAGCTCAGAGAAGGCAAATTCTTTTGTGATGTTTTGCGAGTTCCATGAGCAGTCATTCACAGCTTCTTCGCAGCTAATTTAAATGCAAATTATGTGTTTATACTGTGGCGGAGAATATAGAGTGTTAGAGGTTGACCATGTTAGAGCATACATATTGTGCTACGCACAAGATAGCTTCGACACTGCAATGTGATGTTCTTCCTATTGTGATTGGCTTCGGAACAGAAGCTATTCAGACTGACTGACTGAACTCTCGCTGAAAGAAATGAGGAATACAGCCACAGAAAAATACATTCTGGCGAAAAAGGAGTGAAGCACCTCAAGTCTGAGGACTAAAGCAAGCATGCAGCCAGCATTCACCACATAAAACACGATACAATACGGAATGTATGTAACAATGTAATGCAAATACAAAAAAAGTCTGATTGCTCGATTTTGGGGGGCGATTCATCCTGGAAAGCATTGTGTTCAACAGCTGTGTCTGCATGTGTGTGTGCATGCGTGTGTGCGTGTGTGTGCGTGTGTGCATGTGAGTGTTCTGACCTGGGCAGGGGGCATTGCAGGTGATCTTCTGTACGGACATGCCCTCGCAGAACGCCCCCCCCGTTGAGAGGGGCGGGATTGGTGCAGGTGCGGGAGCGCTTCTGCACGCCCCTCCCACATGCCGCGTTGCAGGAGGACCACTCGGTCCACAGAGACCATCCTCCATTCACTGGGGGGGAGGGACACAGAGACAGACAGAGAGAGAGACAAATAAATATAGACAGATACATATAGAGAGAGAGAGAGAGAGAGAGAGAGAGAGAGAGAGAGAGAGAGAGAGAGAGAGGGAGAGAGAGAGAGAGAGAGAGAGAGAGAGAGAGAGAGAGAGAGAGAGAGGGGAGAGGGAGAGGGAGAGGGAGAGAGAGAGAGAGAGAGAGGAGAGAGAGAGAGAGGGAGAGAGAGAGAGAGGGAGGGAGGGAGGGAGGGAGGGAGGGAGGGAGGGAGGGAGAGGAGAGGAGAGAGAGAGAGAGAGAGAGAGAGACGGAAAAAGAGAGAGAGACAGAGACGGAAAAAGATAGAGAGAGAGAGAGAGAGAGAGAGAGAGAGAGAGAGAGAGAGAGAGAGAGAGAGAGAGAGAGAGAGAGAGATGCAGATGAGAACAGATTAGGCCCTTCAGAGCTCCAGCAGAGTTAACTACACAGGCAACAATCGCGAGTTATTAATGATTAAGCATGCTCAAGAGAGCCACCACAGTCCGCAATGGCTTTAACGCATTGAGTGCAGTGTATTAAATAGAATACATGTCCACGACTCTTTCACTAATTGCTGGTTCAATATTCGAGGCACTCGAGACAGACACAGAAAAACAGTCACTGAGACTGAATAGTAGGGCCAGGTCATGTGGGAGAACGTGCTGCAAGACAGGCTGGAGAAATACAGGTGTTAAACCTATTGAGAAGTAAACAACCTGACTGTCTTGACTTGTTTTTCAGCTCGCTCAATGATTTGTCTGCAAGTGTACGGAGGCTAAATGTTTGTGAATGCTACCCGCGCTTGCGAGACGCATAGCTCCAAGGCCTTTCTAGCAAATGAATATTTGATGAGCAACACTCCCTTAAATTAGATTAAGACACAGTAGCTTATTCCCTTTCATAAAGTACACATTGATTTTAAATGTGAGCCAGTCAATTGACCGTTTTAAATAATGCATTCTTCTAAACAAAGGGGAACATCATTCAGCACAAATAGAAAAGCTCAATGAAAGGTCTCTTAATCACTGGCGCTGGGGCACGGGACACAAAACAAGCATAAATGGTATTATGGATGAAAGGAGGCATTCCATGGGTTGGGGGGGGGGGGGGGCGCTCTCACCAAACACCACCACAGTAGCGGTGGCGCTTCGGCGCTTCGCCACGATGTTACTGGCGAAGCAGGTGTAGTTCCCCGAGTCGGACAGGCGCGCCTCGTTGACGATGAGGTTGTGGTCGGCTCGGGTGTCGATGTTGTCGTCGGTCAGGGAGCTCAACAGCTCCTCGTTCTTCAACCACTGCACCTGAACCAGACAGAGACAGAGAGAAAGAGAGAGAGAGAGAGAGAGAGAGAGAGAGAGAGAGAGAGAGGAGAGAGAGAGAGAGAGAGAGAGAGAGAGAGAGAGAGAGAGAGAGAAAGAGAGGCTATAAAACACTAGCAACCACAGTGACTCCCATCCGACCACAGCCACGTGTAAAACATGCCAGATCGGCAGCGTGGGACACCCCTGCGTCACTCCAGCCTCTCAACCACTGACCACGGTCACCTCAGACGTCAACATGGTTACATGACACACAACCACAAGCATCAAGCAGTCAGGAGAGCGCCCGGAAGCAATTACCAGTAACAGACATAGGGAGGCAAGCAAATTATGAATTACAAACTTAGCGATGCTTTACTGCTCCTACCCGGGTACACGGAGCTGCCTCACTGCTTTTGCAAATTGGAGTCACTCGGTGGCAGAATGGGCTGGGCTGACAGATTTACAAGGGGGTTTTGTAGACACCCCTTGCAAAGTAAACGCATGCATTGTGTTCTGAGTACTGAAATCATTAAGGAGAGCACATGAACACACACAAGTATATACTCACACACGCCCAACAGGATGAATTTTAGGTTCATCGGTCACAAAAAAAAAGGTTCATCAAAACATTGTGAGGATCTTTGTCCGGTCGCCATTTTTCTCATTGAGAAAGGATTTTTTTTAATACAATAGCCTGACCCATCTCATTTACAGTTGACTGTAGTCTAGGTGTATCCTTCTGACTTACAGAGAGACAACAAGAATCTGGAGGTGGTACGTTTGACTGTTTTCTTTTCCAATTTCCTGTCGACTTCAAATGGTCGCCCTAGGAGTCCTCCGCACAATTAAAGACACCCTTTAGTGGGGGCAGGCATCAGAGACCATGCATTAAACCAGTGTTGAACGATAAGAGAGGACGGACTGGGGACTGACTAATTTCTCATGATTAAACCAATCTGTCACTGGATGGGAGCCGACAGGGTGACGCGACTGGCATGAGAGTGTTTTCCCTCTTTATGTATTTATTTCAATTTCATCTGGGGAAATTTGCTAGTTGAAAGAGGCAATTAACACGTGGCACAAAAGACGGGGGCCTCTTTTTTGTGTGGATGGACCTGCTCTACATTCTGGGGCTGTCGCCGCTAACAGCCTTAGGGTAATGATGAAAAGATTCACAGAGCAGAAAGGGATGGATGGAGAGAGGGACAGGGAAAGAGAGAGAGAGAGGAAGAAGAAGAAAAAGAAAAAAAACGCAGGGACAAATACAAATTAGCCCAGCGAATGTGTGGCGGAGGATGTGAGAAATGAATCGCCTAATTGGCACATTTGTTTCAATTAGGAGACGGTCATCAGTGTCAGACTTGACGGAGGGGTTTCCGAGCCCGAGTGGGAGGGGGGGGGGGAGGGGCGTGATTTCATGATGAGCGACGCCGAAGTGCCCTGAAGGTCACCTCCTCAGGCCCAGTCTACAGGCGAGGTCCTCTGATCTTCTGGCCGGGTCAGACAGGAGCTGACGTCCCAGGCTGCTGGGTCTGATGAGATGTTGATGAGAAACGTGTTGGGGCCGAGGGCCAATTAGAGGAAGGAGAAGCAAGCCATCCAGTTACACCAGATGCCATTATAAAGACTTACGAGGTGTAGAGAGATGAAGATCAATCACCCCCCCCCCCCCTCAAAAAAAAAAAAAATTCAACAACCTTGCTAGCTTCTGCTCATGTCTCTATCCCTTCCCTCCACCCCTGCTCTCCTGGGCAATGTAGTTTCAAGGTGATGTTCTCACACAGTTCACTACAGAGCTATACTGGGAAAGCCAAAGAAATGCTGAGTCAAGCCGATTTAGTCATTTTTGTCTCAGCCTATGTCTCTGAAGGATTGCAGTGTGTGTGTTAGAAGTGAACCCCCTTTAGCCAGCGGAGCAGAGGAAACACAAAGGACACACATTCAGGTGGCCAGTGGCACCGTTGGTGTGCGGGAAGGGAATCTTTTTTTAATTGCTCTACACCTCATCAGGGCCTCCATTTGTTCTTATCAGACCACGGTGACTCTACTATCTCCTGGGACTGGAGAAAGGCGAAAATGCTACCAGAAGACCAGTTGAGTTTCACAAACTAATAGCCAAGGGTTCCTCCAACAAGCACATGCCCTACCCCCTAACCCCCCCCCCTCCCCACACACACACACACACACACACACACACACACACACACACACACACACACACACACGCAAACAGTTAAGTCAAGAGGCTTTGAAGTCAGCATGCCTCGGTGCGTTGATATCAGTAGGAGACCCTGAGGCGCAGGGCTGTGACAGGGCTACTCCCAACCTCCCTTTGCATTACCCCACTCGGGAGGTTAATAAAAAAAGATACGGGGACACAAAGCGGGTTCGTGTTGCCCAGGCCGCCTCCCTGTAGCTTTCCAAATGCCACCTCTTCCACCCCGCACCCCCCCTGAGCTATTTGTCAGCGCATTACTATTCCACCCAGATCTGTCTTATCTTAGGGAAATAAATAGGGGGAGCTCCTTGCTCCTAGCCAGGTTGGCGAGTGTAATTGCTTGGCTTGATGATGAAGCTCATCATCTGCTCTCTGGGAGATTTGCTCTGACCTGGGAGAAAATCATAGACGGCAGGGCGGGCGATGGAGTTGCACAGGAGGAGTGTGGAAGGGTGGAACTGTGTTAACGGCTGTACGCTTAAGTGTTATCCAAGTGTGAGATGGCTTTATGGCCGCACCTCGACACAGACGAAAACAATGGGGCATTTTTTTTTTTATATAGCACGGTTTCCATTTCAAACACACTTCAAGGAAATAAGATGTAATATGCTGACACATGCTAAATGTCCATCGTTTTTTTTTTTTTTTTTGCATGTCAAGGCCTAGGATTCCTCTGGAGGAAAATCCACCAAATATTTAACACTTTGGGGTATCACTTCTGTGAGCTTTCAGTTCCTGGCTGTTCAATTCACACTTTCAGAGAAACCTACAATGCAGCTCAACGTTCCCTCAAACTCCTAACCTACATTCACACGTTCAGAGAAACCTACAATGCAGCTCATTATGCAAGGTTCCCTCAAACTCCTAACCTACATTCACACTTCCTAAAATCTGTGAAATAGCGTCCAGAAAGAGCTGTAAATGGCCCTTAATCACACATTGAATGTGACATCCTGCTAATAGCTTACATATCACCATGTGTTAATTGTAATTATGTGTAAACAAAACACTATACAAGTAGTCTACAGTACCTAGTATGAAAACAGAACACATACAGATCAGTTAAAGTATACGTTTGTGTGTAGTTTACCATGACGGATGGATCAAATGATCTCACTTCCTTCTCACTTTTCCTTTCTTTAGAATTGGGTATGCCGCAGTTAATCAAATAAAAAAAATCTTATTAAGACAAATTCGGGTTTGCTCTTTGCTACAGCACATTGAACGCACCAGCATTTCAATAAAACATTTGCAGATATGTATTTTCCACAAGAACCAAATAAAAGGTAACGGCAAAGTGATTTCAAAACTGAATATCAGCATTTCTCCCACAGCCATACTTTCAGCGTGCAACCTGTCTCCAAAAGACGAGAGGAGAACCACTCCCGGTGAGTCACACTGAGGCTTATAGAACGCATCTCAGGCGCTGCGACGCCAAATTGATCCAATTCGGAGCGATTCAAGTCTCGTTAGCTTGCCACAACATCATTGCTGACGGGGGGGAGAATTTCAGAATGCATTCCCTCTGAGAAATGTTTACCGCGCATCAAAACCACCAACTCCACAACCACCAACTATTAGCAATGAGAGTTAGCATCCATCCTGCTCATCCGACTGGAACCAGGCTTGGAAGAAGAAAAACACATACCGCCTCCACCATCATCATCATCATCATCACCACCACCACCTCAACTCGCAGCTACAATTTCAATATTTCATGGAGGAGGTGCTTTGGAATTGACTGGGTAGCAGATGCCTCCCTGGCGCCTTACATTATTCACTACATCTCTGCTGGCTGGGCTCATTTGTGTTGACAAAAGACTAGACTGAAAGTTATGGTGTTTTCCTGTATTTCACGCCCTGTTCTGTTTCCACTGTGAATTCAAGAGACCCCCAATGGACGCAGCTCCATCTTCAAGCGAAAATAATTGACAACAACACAGGGGTCATCCACAAAATCAGCTTAAAACACACACTACCACAGTAAGAAGTTATCCGCACTGATTATCAACATACAAGAAGGAGCTCCTTATTGATTTCAGTAGCGTGCAAGCTTAATTATTAATGTGGAGCCAAACACAGCTAAGGTCAAATTGTTAAGGGTGCAAAGTAAATATACAGTACAAAGTTTTTGGTCAAAGCACTTGAGTGGGAAACTCAATAGAATAGTATATCAGTTCAGAATCCTCCAAGGAAAGCTCTCTCACTCTCACCCATAGCTGAATCTCTCTATGTGTTGGAGGCCTGTTAGGGGCTAGGGGGGGAAGGGGAGGGGGGTTTACCTCTGCCGCAGGCACTCCCTCTGGGGGTCGGCAGTGAAGAACGATCATCCCTTTGATTGGCACTTCCTTCCCCTGGGGGTCCTGCTCAAAGCTCTTCCTGAGGTCTGTTTTGGGAGACAAGAGCCAGAAGTCAGTCCCCGGGGGCCCCAGTCGGCCGGACCTGACTCCTGCTGTGGTCAGCCCCCCTCTCCGAGTTCACCGCTCCCCCTCCAGCTAGCCCAGCCACACCCGGGTTAGCAGCAGGATTCATGACACGGCACAGCTGATAATGGTCTCTGTCGCACCTCCTTCTTCAAATGGGAGAATTTGGAGTGAGTTTACTAGTTTGTTTACAGCTAGACTGTTTGGATTAGGGGAGTCAGGTGGCCGAGCGGTTAGGGAATCGGGCTAGTAATCAGACGGTTGCCAGTTCGATTCCAGGCTGTGCCAGATGACGTTGTGTCCTTGGACAAGGCACTTCACCCTACTTGCCTCGGGGGAATGTGGGGGGTAATGTAATGTGGATTAGCGTAGAGTGCATGCTGGGAAATGATGACATCCGACGAGGCAGCTCTTTCCCGTGCTTCTCTGGTGCTGCGATGGCCGCCGGCGTGACGGTGTGTGTTGCCCTCCGCTAACAGCGGTCGGCTGGTCGTACTCACAGGCGATGCGCACGGTGGCCTTGCGGCTCTTGGAGGTCCCCAGGTGGCTCCACGCCACGCACAGACACCAGTAGTCTTCCGGGCCGTGGAAGTCCTCCACCTGCTGCCTGGACACGTTGATCATCGCCTCCCGGACCTTCAACCCTGGAGGGAGGGGAAACAGAGAATTGGGTCCAAGTCGGGACAAACCCCAGATTAAACGACACCACCTTTTGAGGCGTTGCATGTTGTTATGACTCAAAGGTCTCAGGTATTAACTGTGGTGTAATGCGACGTGTGCAGTCCTTTGTTAGGGAACAATTGATTTTTCAAGGGTGTTGACATCTTGTTGTAATCAGGTAGAGCCTGGAGTCATTCTAGACTTCCCATACTCTCTGCTGGATGTCGACAGTGTATCAGTAATGAAATGGCCTCCCTCTCTCTGAAGGAATAACACTGTGTGTGTGTTTCTGTGCTCAGTGCAGCTAACAAGATAAACAACGCCGTCGCCTCCAACTGTATCTCCCTAATAATCTGGGCTCAGCCTGTGACGAGGCATCACGGCGGACCCGTTTCTATGGCACGTGTCGAATCAACAGCATTGCAGCCCTGTCATATTACGCAACAATGAAACAGCACACTTGCTAGCAGCGCATTTTTAGAAGAAGCTCATTAAAGCGTGTCTGTACAAAATGGACTTCCTTCAAAATCCTCAGAGTGCCCACACAGTGTAACCCCACCCCCACACACACACACACACACACACACACACACACACACACACACACACACACTACATTTCTGCAGACCTGTCACATAGTTTGGGATTGGGCTAAGGCTTCTTTTTTAATCTGAGTCATCGGCTTAGGACCTGTCATGTGTGTATTCTTGTGGCTTTGTGGTGCCTTTTTAGCCTGTAGGCTTCCCGTAGCTGGATTAAAGGAAAGATGCGATGTGCTTGGGACAGAAAAAAGGAGCGATCTGGTCCCTTTCATCACCCCACACTGTTCTGGCTCTCCTGCACACATGGATAAATAACACTCTAATCTGACATGCTCTCTGCAAGCCAGAAAGCACACACTGGTCGCACAGTTTGTCGAAGCCTTGCAGAGTTCTGAATGAATACCAATAGCAGTACAGGCTCAGCTGAAGCGGTGTAAAGGCTGTAGGTTCACACTGTTGATCCTGGTGTAGTGGGGAAGAAGAAAGCACTCGTAACCAGCAGTAAATAACAAAGTCTATTCAAGCATGTTGGGGTGCTATTGCCATACAACTGTAACCATATCAAATAATGTGAAAAAGATACATAAACGCAGCTAGTTCAGGCAGGGCAATCGGGCAGCGCGTCATTCATTTATCGGGGACGTAAGGCGTCTTACTCCACCTTCCTTAACTCCACCCACTACCACACCCATGTTAGCAGCGCATATCCATTGGGCCACGTCCGATAAGGCGTCTTTAAAAGACGCGCGGATAGGCACACACGCACACACTCACACATTTGTTGCATGATCAGTGCTGCTGCCACCCTCCACCATCCCCTTCTCCCCCATGCTGTCTGTATGTTCTGTCCACCAGGGGGATTATATCTCTATTGCTCCCTGCCTCATATGTCATGTATGTATGTGTTGCATCAAGGAGGCAGGGAGTGCTTCCCTTAGATCATCCACTCCGCCAAAGTTAATCTACATGTCCATGTCATGTTACAATAAATGCTCAAATCTAGTACGGGATTGTCTTGACTGAAATACTGTATATTTATACATAATTATCTGTGAGGTCAAAAAAGGAAATGTTTTTATTTTCATTTTCGACCTAACTGTAATCAAGTAATTCAAAAACAAACAGGTAATGTTGACAGGATTGGATGAGCATAATTTACCAAGCCCGGCTAAGGTGTTACATAAAAAATAAAATCGGCCTACAGACCAGACTTCACAATTTATAAAATGGCGAGTGACACAAACATAATTCATTATGTCCTTGTATATAAATGGCATCTGACAAGGTTTGTGTGTATGCGTGTGTGTATCTAGTGGGGAGACAGCAAAGAAAATCATGACTAATGACTGCATATAATCTGCCCCCAAAAAAGTGTGTGACTGATATGCTAATGCAGGACGGTCCTGTTGACATCTCCCAGCAGAATGGCCCATTTCCTTGACTACTAACCACCCATGACAGGTGGTGTGCCTGGGAGACAGGACGAGACTGCCACTTCATCATCTGCCAGCCCTATTTGTTCATAGGAAGAACATTGTTGACAGGGCATATTAAACAAATCCTCCTGATTCCTCTTGTCTCAACTCAACCTTTACTTCTCTGTGAGGCTTTCCAAGACGTGACAAAGGAGTCCGAGTCACGTGACGAGGCCCTCGTGAAGACAGAATTATGAGGAGAGAAGGTTACAGTCTGGAAGGGCCGGTGGCAAAAGACAACAACGATGAATTAAAGGATTGTGGTGCTGGGAGCTTCATCGGAGGTGCCAAAGCTAGGCTAATCTGGCCTCCCCAACGGCTCTGATCTGTTGCCTTACCACAGCAAAGCTTATCGAGTTGGACAGGAGTGGGACCATAAGAGGGGGGCGCAAGGGGCGTTTGATCCGTTAACCGACAAATGTTCCTGGCCTGCTCCACTTCCTGCCAGGGAGGATCAGATTCATCCCAATCTTGGTCGACGCCTCTGGCTCCAATACAACCATCTGCATTGTTATGTTGGATATTTATTAGGTCATTATTTGAGAGCGAAGAATCCCGCCGCACGAGGAATATAAGCTTAAATAATGAATAAGATCCAGTATGATAAGTACATTGTCCCAATTGTATCGCTGCCTGTATCTTTTAATGTTTCAAAGCACTCCCATCAACTACCGATGACTAGTAGTAACACTTGTCTCGGCTTTCTCCCTGACGAGAAGCACTTTCTTTCTCCCGATAAGGCTCTCCATTGGTGCGCAGTGGCCTAGTGGGCCACTCATGGGGTGAGCCCTCTGAAGAGCATGGCTGTAGGCGTCTGCAGTGCACACTTGCATGCTGATAACTCCATGGCGCTTTCTCGTTTGCTGTTAACACGTTCACGATTCTGAGAAAGGCTCCTCACAGGCCCTGTCAACACCTCAACAGGAAGCCGTGTCTTCGCTTCCTGCTACACGCTTCAGCACAAAGGGGGTCCACAGGGGGCCTGGCCCCTGATCTGACAGGAAAAAAAGGAGGACATCTACAAAAGTAATCTCAGCCACGTAGAAATTTGGAGGTCCATAATGAGATACTTGACCTTGATGTTTCTAACAGTGCAATTCTTTTATTCATTTTATCAAGGGTACTGTTGCTCCTTTAGGAGTTGAGCCATTGAGGTCAGTGAGTGTATGTGCGTGTGTGCGGGTGAGTGAGCGTGAGAGAGTCTGTGTGTGTGTGTGTGTGTGTTAGTGTGTATGTGAGAGAGTCTGTGTGTGTGTGCGCGTGTGCGTGTGTTTCAGCCATCACACCACACAAAGTGACAGCCATGGTAAATGCAAACACTTTAAGTGTCATAGCCGACACGACACTTAGCTCTCAGCTTAAGACGGAAACAGCCTTACTGTAACACATTAATGTCATACTTCATCAAACTCTCATGTCCTCCACACCCGTCTACCTGTGGCACAGCTCTCAGGACCACCAGGAGCAAGAATGATCATGCCTATTGCTTTGAATAGGCCCCATCCACCTCAATGACAGCCACACTTTAGCACTTCATTTTAAAAGTATATCCAAATCAAATATTGTTATTGCCTACCCACAAACTACAGGAACACACGAGAACACACACACACACGTAGGCTGTACAAAATATTCCATTACACGATTTTATTATGTGCTATAGGGGAATAAGTGTTATGCTGCTGCGTTTTTCATTCCCCTCGATATCAGACACATCAGAATGAGGCTTTTATCTGCAGCCTACATTAGGCCTGATGTAGACTTCTTAACACTGCCATCAGAGACCAGCCACCTTTGGAGTCCCGTCTTTTCTTTCAAATAGAATACAATCCAGTTTAATGTTGATGAAAAGGAAATAGACTTTTTTGATGTGAGGGAAGTACTCTTTGTTTTAAAGTCCTCAGAGGCGGAAAACAACTTGTTTGTAATAAATAAATGCATCCCTGTCATTTCAGAAAAGGTAGTCATCACTTTAGGGTTTAGACTTTTTTAGTTTTTGGCCTTGCTTTTCAGATAGTTTTACTTAGAGACGATAAATCAAAGTGAATCTTTATTTGCACTAGCAGAGCTGGCACTGAATTTAACCGTAGATTTTAAGCACACTTCTCGTGTTAATGTACAGCGCCTTGTAGCATAGCCTAGAGTAGTTCATGCACGCCATTCATCAGAGACTTAAGAGACTGTCAATGTTTTAGTCCATTAGACAAAAAACCCTGCAGAATTCCAGTCGAGGCCGATACAATAAGTTCTCCCAATGCAGTCGGTCAATGTCCACAACAGACTGGGAGGCTTTGAATCGGCTCCAGACTGAGATTTTAGCTTCTTTTGTCTTCCAAGAACAGCACTGTACTGCAGATACAAGAGACGTGATAGTCTGGTCACATAACCCGCCATGAAAAAAGAAGAAAGATAAAGCACAAACCTTGTCTGAGCAGTGTGGCATAAAATCCAAACCAAAAAGTCATCAAAAACCCTGGAAGCTCCTTCCACAATAATAAAAGCAGGGGCACATGCCACAAGCACAGCCCAGTAAATCCCAATAAAATCCATCTCCGGAGACACAGTCATATCTCGCCCCTGGAGCCCACAGAGTAGTAGATTCAGGCTGAGGTGTATTGTCTGACCACGTTCAGTTAACAACCCCATTAACGGACTCACAAAGCAACCTGAGGGCAAAGATAACATCAATTCTTACTTTAGTGCCCCATTACAGAATGGCAAAAGCATAGCGACAGAGAAAATATATATGGGAGTGGATTGAGAGGGAGGATAGGTTGTGGCCTGTCTGGGAAGGGTGGTGTCGGGGCTGGGGTGTCACTGGCCTGTTTGTCATGTGCAGGCATTCCCTCGGCTAGCCCTCCTGGCAGGTAAGAGAGGCAGGACTGTTTATCTGCTCCACTCAGGCCTCCCTGCCTCCCTCCCCCCCCTCCATAGTTGCTGCTCTGGTGTGCCTAGATCCACCAGTCTCCATTTTAGCTTCCATGTCAGAGCACTGTCAGCTTACTGCTAGCCAACGATAACATTCGCAGAGCACAGACACAACAAAAAAGGTCAATGATGTTTCCTGCTCTCCATGTGAATTGGGTCTTAACGGAATTTGTGGGCTTATAAGGGACCTTTGTTTGTTTGTGATTCCGGGGGCAAAATATCCGAATTCCGTTTAAAAACAAGGATATTCATCTTTAGTGGCTTAATTAAAAACACCTAAAAGGAGGCTGGGAGCAACAGATTGCTACCAACTACAGTGAAGGACTTCCTAAAACCATGTTCTCAGAGCAAACCAAGAGTAGCAGTTTCTCCTCGAGGAAAAGTTCTTCAAGCCAGATGCCTTCAGATTTCTTCTCACATAAACAAGTTGCTCTCGGTAAACCCATGAGGGAATAGTCTCTGATCCCCAGAGATCTAGTCCACAGTCATCTCTGTAAACCAGAGAGATGACTGACGGTTCACCGCTATCAGACATATGGGGGGGAGTTGACCAGTTTTTTCACCAAAAACCCATGGGATCAATCTGTTCCTGAGACGAATCGTGCAGAGCATTTACTGAGGCGGTACAGTCCTGACTAGGAGCTTGGTGGTGGTGTGCCTTTAGAGCTTGTCAAATATGAATGAGGATACAAGGACATCAATAAGCATATATCTCACTGCAAATTGAGTTCAACCTATGCCAAGCCTTTTGTACACGTTCCTGCAGAGTGGCAGTGGAAGCCAACTATTGACACTGCTATAAGCCAGTCATCTCTCAGCTGTTCAATTATGTATGCATATTGACCCCATACGAAAATCTATCCCTGACAGGTAGACAAGATCCTTCCTGATCCCAGAGGCATCGGCACATCTGGCTGCCGTTCTTCCTAATGAGCTTGCTGCATGTGCTAAAACACCAACAAGGTCTGCATTCTCAATGAGGCATCTCCTTAATTCCTGACGTATCGATACAGACAGCTAAAATAATATAGCAAAATGGATTTGTTTCATAAAAAACAAAACAATAATGCTTTCACGGTATGTTCTCTAGATATGTATGTCAAAGTGACATTTTTTTCCAAAATAATATTAAGGCGACCTTCGCAGCAAATAGAAATGCCCCCAAAACCATACTTCTGATAGAGGTGTCTGCCCTCTTAACCATTAGCCTTATTCATTCTACAGTAAGTTGTACGCAAAACACAGTCTGGCATCCATTTTTTTGTGAAACTCAAGGGCATTGTAGAGCTTATCTGTGCTTGTGATTCATCTGCCAAATAAGGCAAATAAGAGATGTTATCGTGACTCTTTCTGGCATTGAGGGCCCATGTCCTAATCAATAACATCCAATTCTTCACTGATCTGTTGCAGCGATTAGCCTAATCTAATACACGATGCTGCCGTCCATTACCGGGCTGGGGGACAAAGGCAGGTTAAGCACGCCGTTATCAGCGGTTATGAGTTTAAAGGCTGATGCAATGCAGGCTCTTCAGCAGGGCTCAGGTGAGGACAGGTTCAGGCTCTTTTCATTGTAAACCCACTGGGACTCTCAGATAGAGAAGTGATTTCACAGCCACAGGAAGCAGTACCACAGGCGGTAAGTGTGGCGATGGCAGAAAAGGTCATTGTTATGTCTCAAAGTTTTAGTTATTGGAAAAGTAAAGTAACAAAAGTTCCCTCCCGTTTCCCCCAGCAGTTACAATGCATGCCATTGCAGAGAGTGGGGATAATGTGTCAGGTTAAGTGCTGCATTGGGGGTGAAAGACCCATCTGGAGTGAGCTTGCTCCATGAGCAGCCTGTTACTCACTTGAGAATGCTGATTAGCTGAAGATGTCTACTAAACCGTCAAATGAATACAAACTACACCTCAGATCATTAAGTCAACAAGATCTACACAACACTCTTCCTTTACAACGATCCCATCCACGGATAATGTAGAAATGCTACAGTGACTTTTCTGGAGAGAAAAAAATGACTGCTGGAAAATGACTTGGGTTATGATTATAGTTGTGGCCAATGCCCCATCTCAACATGTTTACAGATTGGTATCTAGACTTCCTGGTTAAACAGCACCATTACTATACATTTCCCCAAAGCATTACCACGGAGTGTGATTGTAGAGATGAATCCAACAGGCTCTCACCACACAAACAGGTGAAGGAAACGGAATTAGAACAGCCTGGGAGCCTTTCACGCTAAATACAAAGTCACAGCGTTGCAAATACGCAGTATCATTTTTCGACTTTGTATATTCTTCAACAATCTTCTTGGAAAAGCAGTTCCAACATGATCATGCTTCTATGCCAGTAGGGTACGTTAGCCCCTTCATTATTGTTGCTGCAAGACAAATGGACGATAGTCTTATGTGAAATCAATTGATTGGCTTCTCTCTTGCTACATGCAGGACGTTGATGTGGCATAAAGAAAGTTCACCAAAGAAAATCATGAACTTTCCCTCATACTTTACCACTCACAAAGAGCAGAAATAATCAAAGTTTCTGACTTCCATTTCCCCATTATCAACCTCACAACAATTTCACAGCACAGCAATCACACAATAATGAACTTCCAGAAGCAATTAAACAGCCTTTCCTGCAGAGGGCCCTTCATGAATACAAGAAAGACTTCTCTTTTGCAACCACTAATCAGTGCCCATTTCAGGCGAGGTGTCACATCAGCTTTGTTTTTTTTCTCTCTCCCGGAAACCCCTTCAGGAAGTGCAACTCTAATCAACACAACCTGTCAGCACCTACCTCCGATAACACCTGATGGAGCTTAATTGGGATGAACACACCATCTCTTTTGCATCATTCGAAATGACACAGGCACCAGTCCAAGCCTTGAACAAACTGCTTGGTTACAAGTGGTTGTGGTATGGATAATCCAAGTGTGGATTAAAAGACACGTTGCCACAAATAAACACAATCTACATGTTTTTAATCACACTATTACCCTAACTTTAATGAGCTTAACCATGTTTTGTGAAACCACTTGAAATAAAACTATTACAAAAAAGGAACCAGCGCCATTGTTTTCATGGGGTTGGACCAGAGAGAAGGGAGGTTTCATTCTACCAGTGTTCTGATCCATGTGCTCCTGAGACGTGTGCTCATTCTGATGGACCCATTCCCCGTTGCACTTGAAGAAGATCTGCAAGGCCGGTACGGCCCGACAGCGCAGCTTGATGGGGTTGCTCTTCACGATGTAGGCATCCTCTGGTTCCTGAAGGAAGTGGGGGAGGGTGCCTGGGACAGACGGCAAGTTCTCTGGCACAACATCTCCAGTGGATCCTGAAAGACAGACGTCTGGTTAGAGTCGTACGAAGCAAATCACTTGTGGTGAGAATGTTTTGTACATGGATATTATTAGCATGTACAGGAGGAGACAACCCAAACATTTATTTACATAGGGATGCATTTTGTTTCCTGGCAGCAAGTTAGAAATTCTATTCACGGCCACATTTGAAATATGTTATTTCCTCATAGACAATGTTTGCGTTTCTCATTCATCATATGTTAACATGGTAGAGGGGAGAATCTCTGGAAAACCATTTCAGCAATTATTATCCACTCGAGTCAAAATCAGTCTCTTCAGAGCAATTTGAAGAGAAATGAAATCAAAGCAGACCAAGCATGGCAGTGGTGGCAGAGGACTGATTACAAGAATTGAATACGTTGAATACATCTTATCTCTGCCTCAAGCGGCATCTTCATTCACACGAAATAACGGACTTTGTGCTCCCGCCAACTCTCCTCGTGTCGAAGCCGGTGCATGATTCAAGCCAGGGTTATTTCTTTCATTCGGTTTGGCAAACACCTGGCAAGGTTTGCTACCCTTGTTTATAGCACTGCCTGATCGATCGAACAGAGGTGGGGAAAACATTGATCTGACAGGCGCCTATTGTAGACGGGAATTGCGTTCAAGATAAATCTGGACTCATTTGTTTGATGTTTCCGAATCCCCACCCTCCCTCCCTCCCACCCACCCACCCCCTCAATATGCTCTCCGGGTCATGAAAGGGTCTTTAGATCCCACCCGAGGCAAGAACAATAAGGAACAGGACGTTTGGGATCACACCAACCCCTGGGATTCATCCCAAAATTAGACCTCAATCCCATCAGAGCTGCTCCAGCTTAGCCATTCAGAGCTGTAAAAGCCCATGAAAGCTATTATGTCCCTCCATCAAATCCAATTTTGCTCCCCCTGAAATCGAATCGCCCAGCTCCACTCCCCAGCAGCCACAACTCTTGTTGTTAAATAGATAAATGAAAGGTACGAACACCCAGAGTGCTCTCACATATAAGGCAAACCAAACGTTGCTTACAGTAACTCCACATCTAGAAACTATTGACTTTACTAGATACGTGACCACACGTTTTCTCTTCCAAGGAAAATGGAAGCTTAAAATAATTACGCGTACAAAGACTTGATAACAATACAAATATGACAGGAAGATACTTGTGTCTATGTACTATTTTCTAGATCGATGAAGATGTAAAAAAAAAAAAAATAAAAAAAAAAATGGGAGATTCAATTATTCTAATTCCACTACAGGAGGAAGCTGGAGCTAGGACGAGGGGGAACAACCTGCTGAATTTATTCATGACTCGCAACCTTGCTGAAGGAGATGGGGCAACCGCTATATCAGTGGTAGAATGATTCCTGACCGATTTTTAATTTCCATGTAAGTTTGATCGTCCTCTGAATAATGGAGACAGCAGACATTTTGTTCCATGACCCTAATTGACAAAGGTGATGCATGCTGGAAAAAGCATAAGTGATTTCATGTGTGAGTAGAAAATCATTGACTTCACCGAAATGTGTGCCTTGTTTACCCTCACAGCAAGAACGCTTTATGATATCAGTCCATATATCACCACATGTGGTGAAGAACTGATATGTTGTGACATTGGATACCACAAGCTGTTTGCTCACAGAGGGAAGTCTTCCTCATCTGTATAAATTATACATTCTCTCATCTTGCCTTCGTGACAAACAATGTCTAATGGTTTTCCCAAACACTTTGGAACAGACATATTAGAAAGAAATGTCACATTAAAACCCAAGTAATAAACCTTTACTTTTATGTCGCTTGTCTTACTGTAACTCACTACAATCTATAAACAGTAGGGTTCCAAACCCATTTGATACCCCGTCCCAAATGTACGCAAGAAGAATGTCATTATCACTCCAAATACACAGGAAATACGAAGAGATAAAATGGAAAACAAACCAATGCATTAAACGAACGATTAAAGTGTAATTACTGCGGCACCTATTTTCTCCCACCTCGTTGAATGTTGTCACGCAAGCGGGGAGTGAAACCTCCTCGAGTCGAGAGGAGGCGCAAGGCTTCTAAGCCACAAGGTGCCATTGATTTAAGTGGAGTACACATTCGTTCCCCGCTGCAAACAGTCAATTACAAACTCCTTTCCTACGTGCTTCGACACTTGGTGCCGTAAAAAGGCAATAGATAATTGGAAAGTGACAATCCATGCTTCATAAACTCCAAGCAGACACACTGTTGGCGGTTCCTCTAATGATAGATGCTCGTAAATATGAGCCCTAATGAAGGCAATGAGCGTGTCACCAGTAAGTCACTTATTTCCTCATTACAGCAGTTCATTTCTACACTGTCTCTTCGATGCTCCACCCTCTTTCGGCTGCCAGTCACTGATTTCTCCCTGACTGAGCAAGCCAGTGCAGGGCACACAAACACCATTGTTGTCCCTTTTTCAAGAGGTGGCCCTGACATTCTGTTCACGTGAGAAGTAGATGTGAATGAGGCCCTGTCAAGCAGAAACCGACTTGATTCAACCATCCTGAAGACAGTCCATGGCAACCATGAATCTAAATATCTGACAAGAAGCCTGTTATGTTCCATGGTATTCTTCTTTGCAGAGGCCAAATTAGGATTACAGAGAGTCAAGGAATAAGGGAAAAGGGACGCAAGATTGGAAGTAAAAGTAATAGAATAAGGCTGTGTCTCGATAAGACTACTTTCACTGCTAGTCACTGGCTGACGGCTCACCTTCCTCTCATCAGCAGTACTGCCTCTCTCACAAGCTTCTTTCAATGAAAAGAAATGGACAGCAGCCGAAAAGGGTTACTTTAAAATCCACTTCGCAGGACCGTTCTCATTCACCCCCTGACTTAGAGACTTACTCATTTCACAACCGCTCCAGAACTCAGAGTCCTTTAAACTACACACTCAAACCTAGCAGATCACTAGGGATTTATAGTGTCCCCCCCCCCCCCTTTGTACAGGGGCTGAGATAGGTGGAGGAGCGAGGCAGAACAGTGTTCATAGTGCTAGCATTGGCTCTACATCGTGAGAAATCTTATAGGTTTCAGCGGGATTCTCTTTTCATTTGACAGCAGGAGTGTCAGAGGGTGTCAGGCTAATCCCCATCTCTAGAGTTGAGTTAAGTGGCCAGGCTCAGAAGACGACCAGTGATTTCCACCGCTTTCGTCGAAAACCCATTGCGATTTCTTGGGTTGTCAAAAAAAAGACGAAAAAAACAAAAAACTAGAAGCTGCCTATGTGAAAACACAAACACATGAGCACAAAGAAAACCTGTGAGACCCACCACCCTAAAACATTCCCTTTCTTGAAAGATATGACCTAGGTTATGAGCGTTGGATGTGCCCGGTTTTACCCGTGACCGAGTAGGAAGGAAATTGTTGTCTGCTGACAGAAATTGCACCATACATCGTCATGGAATATAACATGGCCATAACAAAGCTTCGGGAAGCTTTTACATAGACTGTAATCAATTTCGAGAGAAACAGCTGTAAAAGTACCCTGCATCCATTTCGCGCTATGAAAAGCAATTACATGGCGGAAGTGTCTTCACGCGCACTGCTCCTAAACGTTCAGTTTGAGAGGTTGGGCTCCTGGTAATTATAGAGCCGTCCTGTCAGTTAGAGGTGTACGCTGTTGAGTCCTCCTTTTCCTCAGGAGGCCGTGAGAGCCTCTCGTTGCTGATTGACCGAAAAAGGCTGTCAGTTATTGACACACTGCCTTTGAGGACGTCCCACAGGAGCCGCAGATGGATAGGAAATCCTCGACATGAGGCTGAACGAACAACTGTCGGCATCAAGCTTTCCAGTCCAGGTCTGCGGGATTCGGTTGTAAAGCCTGCCTCGAACCTACCCATGTTTAACTCACTTGTCGTTCCCTTGCGAACAGGGCCGTACGCAGGCCCCAAAAAATACTGAGGTCATGAGTCAGAACTTCTAGGCGGGTTCGGGGGCATGCTCCCCCGGATTTTTTTTAAATTACATTATTTAAATATGGCCATTTTCTCTTATTGAGTCTTAAGGAGCAAAAACATCATCATTATGACATTTGAATATGGGGCGGTGTGGAGCTTTTGAAATTTTGAGGTAAACATGGGGCATTCTGAGGCTTTTTGAAGGACCTTTATGGGACTCATGAAGTAAGGGCAAGTTACCACAATTTTTTTTAAATTATTATTATATGGCAACGACGGTACGAGCGTTTTGATTGGATAACGGGTAGTCACCCCAGCGTGTTGCCCTCCTCGCCGGTCAATACGGATCCGTATTGCCCTCTGACGTCAGCTTCAAAATGAGCGATATCGACGAGTCAGCTGCTGAGTTTTACTATCCAGATGATGCTGAAAAGCTTTGTCATCGAAAGTGAGGATGAAGACCAGACTCTTTGAATCACTTGTGTCGTTATTTTGTGATGAAATTAAAGCCATTTTAGCAGAACCATGTTGTCCGCTTTCTATCAAAAGTAATGAGTTGCTTGGCAACACATGAAACACACCGTGAGAAGACTTAAGAGCTAGCTACAATTAGCCTAAAGGTACCATTTATTTTCGTTTACAAAATGAAAAGAATCTAAAATTGCCATATAATAAACTACTTACTAACCTCGACCGTTCGGTCATGCCGGGAAATATCAAACTGAGGCTGGAACGTATCGACCGAGCGATAGCGAGTCAGTTTGATATTTCCCAATTGCCACTGAATTTCATTTTCAATCAATCACATCAATGACATATCATATCAATCGCAAAATGAATGTTGATTCATGTATAAAATCACGTTACGGTTTGTGGGAGACCAAGATCATCGTCCTGCAGTCAGTTTCACGTGTACTTTATTTTGAGTTTATATACCACGATTTAAGCAAAAAAAAAACAGAAATACGAAAAAAAATACCGAGGACACGACCTCGGTGTCCTCAATGGTAGTTACGGCCCTGCTTGCGAACCATGTTGGAGACTGCGGTGGGAGCGGTTAAACTGCTCAAACCCATACAGGGACCATCATTGCTGCAGGTTGTCAGTCAATGTAAAATAGTAGGCCTACGTTGGCCCCATGGAAATGAATCTTAATAAATTACTACACCATCCATAAAGCCTTCACTTTACTAGAAATCTGAAACATTGACGAGGGATCATGTGACACTTGGATGGGACACTTGTGATTGACAGTGACAACTTTAAGCTATGTTTAGTGTTGATTAGCTCAAAGACACTAATAGCATTAATACAGGAAATAAACAGATGGGTGGTGGGATTAGGCTGTTTTGATATGTCAGGGGGTAATTACTAATATACTGCAGAGAATACAGATATGTTTGCCTTATAAGTCTGTTGTCAGTTTTATAAATAAATGTTGCTATGCAGCACTGTCACATATGGTGTCAATTCAAGTAACAAGAACTGTAGCCTCAATGACAAATTAATTCTGTCAGCAATGAAAGATTACACACTTTCAAATGAAACTAATTGCAATCTCCAATTCATTAGTAACTTTTACAAGTCTGATGCTGTGGCACCACAGTCAGACAAAAGCAAAGAAGAGAGAGAACCTTTAATTAAGGCCAATCTTTGCTCATTTGAGTTACATTTCTGTCTCATGTATAAACATGAGGTATCTGCAGCCCTAATCCTCACAATACTGCTGAATCAATCATTGCTTATTAGACTTGCGCCCAGTGAATAGATTTTGTTGCTGGCAATGCTGATGAGACTGCTTTGCATATTTACTGTGCTAACTTAAATCTCTTGCCAGTACTATGGAATGTCTGGTTGCATGGTGCGTGTGTATTAAGCACAGACCAGCATGAGTGCAGAGGAGGTACTGCAGATCCATAAAACTCATCACATTTAAGTCCAGCAGATCTAACCATGAGTGATGTATACAGTTGGTAAGTTGTCTAACATACAATGCCCAGCCCAGTATGGTACTGTACATGCAACATGCCGTGCACTACTGTGAGTCATTAAAGAGATGCCAGAGACAGTAAGGGATTCACTGTCTGATGGTGTCAACGAAAACGAATTTCTTCTGAATAGCAGGATGTTGGTGTCTGGATAGGTTTGATCACACCTTGCACATTGGCAAAGGCCAGATAGGTACAGTGAATTGAACAACCAAAAACGAATTATCGACTCCCGCTACCTGACAAAGCTGTCTATCCAATTCATTTTGGATGTCAAACAAAGAGAGAACTTCACAGACTCTCTCTCTCTCTCTCTCTCTCTCTCTCTCTCTCTCTCTCTCTCTCTCTCTCTCTCTCTCTCTCTCTCTCTCTCTCTCTCTCTCTCTCTCTCTCTCTCTCTCTCTCTCTCTCTCTCTCTCTCTCTCTCTCTCTCTCTCTCTCTCTCTCTCTCTCTCTCTCTCTCTCTCTCTCTCTCTCTCTCTCTCTCTCTCTCTCTCTCTCTCTCTCTCAACCGTATAACACACGTTCACTCACAATTTCTCTCACGCTGTCTGCCTTACTCTCCTGATGTGAAAATATCCCACACCGGCTCAGTGGTCGTGAGCTAAATTGAATCTCCACAGACGAGAGTCTTGTTGTTATAGCTGATTTATTTACTAGAGTGTGGATACTTTGGACCAGGAGTAGGATCCTGGGGACAAGGCCTCTGAACCTAAGTTGATCCCAGCTCTCATAAATCTTATTTACTAACAGACATTAAATTAGATCGCACCTAATGGGCTGGACTTCCACATAAATCAATGTGTGTTGCTAACCCAAAATGTTTGATTTATATAATGCAAGAGGATTAACGATACTGATTCCAACAAAATGATTTTGGTAGAATGCCATTAATAACATTTGGACTATTTGTTCAGAAAAACGATCTAACACTATTGCAGAGGTTTATCTGAAAGAATCATGCTACAAAAACTGGATGAGCTAAAAGAAACTCCAGCAGCCTTCAGATGAATGGCAGTTCCGTTGCAAAGCTACCTTACTGCTGTCAGACACCTAACATTGATTTATTAATATATAATTCCGTAATTGATAGGGTGGCGTTCTGTAATCCCTTGTTAATATTACATTTGACCTCTCCCCAAACAGGAGTTTATCATTTCTGACAGATCGCTTCACGTGGGGAGCCATGGGCTATGGGGACTGAGTGCTGTTGCAGCTCACACATGGCTTCATTAGAAATGCAACTCAGTCCATACCTGAGGCTAGGTGTAATGGGAACATAAAGGAGAACTGGTAACCTGTCCCTTTTCCATTGGATTAGGTTTAGCAAACACTGCTGTATTTATATGATCTCTATCTGTATCTCATTAATGCTTCATGTCTGCTCTAGATCATTTCCATTTTTTTAATGTAACATTTCCTCATGTCAACCATTTAACCAAGCACACCTGCAATTGCATGCAATACGCTTTCAAAATAACTCCATGCTCATGTGAACAACACCTTCTGTGTTATCTCAGTAAATAGTATATCTCACAATGTTTATTTCCATGACATTAAGTAATGGATGTTTAGATTTGTTTTAATATAATCCTGAAAGTGTTACTGTTTGAATATGTATTTTTTCCCACCCTGATTACATACATTAGCTATAGTTTATACTGTGTATAACCTGTATGAATACCTTTTGAATAAATTAATTTCGAATGAAATTATCTGGGAGAGAGGTGTAAATAACTACAGGTGATGAAACAGCACTTTAGGATTAAACAGAAAACCTCAGAGAGCAAGGATGGGGATTGTTACAATAATAGAAGTACCAGCTTACAACACTCATATTGTGTGTGTGTGTGTGAGTGTTAATAGAATGTGTGTATGTGTGTGCTTTAGTGTTTCTGTATTTTCTAAGTCAAAGTGTAGTCAGAGTAGTAGACTTTCTACCTTAAAGCACATGGTTGGAAGTGTTGTTGGAATTGATTCACTGAACAAGCCCGATCTTTCGACACTTTGCTCCTATTGATTACAACTTCACATCAGAAATCCAAATAGAACTCGTTCTGGGATTTAATTAAAACTCAAAAGAGAGAGTGACTGACGTTGCGGACAGGGTGGTACCAGAAATCAATTGTGCAATGCAAATGAGTTTCAAATCCTTCCCAATCCCTTTGGACCTTGGAGTTCTTCAGTGCATTCTTAAGAATACGCTGAACACAATTTTATTCAGCAGTTAGGAAGAGAAGGAAATGGTCTTTAAACCCATATTAAAATAGGGGCCATTACGCTGAGACTTCTGTCCTACTGTACATTGACAGCATCAAGAACATTATGTCATACTCAATTTAATGCTAATGTGAGAAATATTTCCACAACACTCATGTTCAAACATCATCCGAGTGTTAGAGAATGATTGTAGAGATGGATTAGGATAAACTCTGGTATTGGTGAGTATTACAAGATGTTCTTCCAGAGCAGGTTGAATGTTGCTTTGCAATGGGACAGTTATGTATAACAACAGCATACATGGTAAGTGGTTCAATTTTATCATTGAAATAAATTCAATGTTCTGTCTTCATCACAGGAAAAGGGTTGAATGAAGTATGCTGTTTTCTAAATGGGTGGCACCATCCAATCAAATTATTTTTTGTAATAAAATTGGACTGTTATTATCATGAATATGGTACATTGGTGCCCTTTAAAAAAAATTGTGTTTTAGGAGCCGATGTATTTATGACCATTGTACAACAGATTTTTGGAATGTAAATGTCCAGTAAAAACGGTACAGCCTTGAACTCTCTAACCTCACCCCGGCTAATGGGGCATAATCATTGATAATTGGCAGCCGGCAGCATTTACAAGAAGAGAAGTGATTAATGCTAATTAAGGCTGGATGGAGTGTGTGCGCGCTCATGCGTCTGACCTTGCCTGGTCCGATCTCCTGCCTGACCCATCCACAGGCACTGTGCATGATATCACCCCGCCAACAGCCAGATTTACTGATGCAATCATAAATGCTCTTTCAAGGGAAGCCTGCTGCAGACTCCCTACTAAACACTGGTCAAAATGAACGAAAGGAAGGAAGAAAGAATCGCTGACATGGAGGGTGAACCAGAGAGGTGCACTCTCCCAGCGCCCTGATCTCTTCACATGTATCTGTTGATATCTCTGCTGGCGGTGGAGACCTGTGGAGTCAGCGTAGACACGAGACATCATAAAGTCAGGCTAGGGTTGAAGAGCTGGCGAGGAATATCAACACCACCAAGACTACTGTAGAAGCAGTGGTTAAAGCAGCAGTGTTCTCTTGCAATCTATGCAACTTTTTCTATAAGCTGAAATGACCATCACAAAACGTGTAGAAGTTGAATATTGCTTGAATCAAATGTGTACAGATGTTTAAAGCCTAAATACTCGTAATGTTTAAATGCAGCCGACATTACAATTTTCTTGTGGGAGAAAACCACAACTTACCAAAATCCATCTTTCAACCGAAAGTATTTATTTGACACTTTGAACTAAATGCTGCTATTTTTGAACTATTTTCAGCTTACTACTACATGTCACAGCAACTGGCAGACCCGCTATGAAGAAGTGTCCCTCTAAAACTTATAGCGGTTTTAAGCAAGGAACTCTGGAATAGGATTGCTCTGCCATGACAGACAAAGATGTTCTTAGAGACAGAATTTAAAGAGCCTTGGTAATCATGTGTCTCCTTGCCTCATGTTGGCATTGACAGCCCTGCCAAAAGACTACTTCTTTTTTTCTGACCCTGACATTTAACAAGAGCCAACTGAGAGTCGGACTCACTTACTTTCACCACAACCATTGTGTGATTCATGAAAATATCCAGGTGTACTGCGGCGGGCAGAGTGAGGGAAACTAGCAATAGAAGGCATTGTGGCAGGACACATTTTACAGTAAGTGAGCCAGAGTGCTTAGCACCTGAAGGAATTGACATTAGCTGAGAAGAGAGGCTGAGGGAAAATTGAGCATGTCATGCCGTGCCTCAGTATTGTCGGGCCCTGTTTGAAGTGGATACTGATTTGCTATTTGTATTCCCAGCAATAACACACACAGACACATACACACACACACACACACAGAAGACTGTGTCTCAAACATTTGTAGATTTAATAGCACAGCTCATTACCAAGGTTTTGTAGACAATGACAGTGCGGTGGATGTCAGCTTTGTTCACTTTCCATTTCATAGCACTGACTGTGAGTCCGAGTGTTGCAGCTCCATAGCCGATAAAAACAATGATACTTTTGACTCACATAAGTCTTCTTATGGCAGTTTGGGAAACATGAAGAAGCAGCATTTCAATACTACTATATGCAACAAATAACTGTAATAAACTTCCAGAAGATTTGAGAGCTGCTCTTACAATGATTTCTTTTAAATCCAGATTCCCACTATTCTGCTAGACTGCAAAACTTTGACTTTTACTAAGCTATAAACCTTTCACTGAATTTTCTTTTCATCTTTAATAGAAATTATCAAATATGTCTTGACTTTCTTTTTTAATCTTTAATTCAAATGTATTTGTATGCATTTTCTATAATCTTGTTATATCTTATAAAAAAAATTACTTGCTTGTGTATGAATAATACTACAGAAATAAAATACAGTATCATTAGTATCACACTTAGGATCACCTATCTTGTCTTGGAAGCTTTTCCATGGGTACATTCTGTGCCCAGAAGTTATGTCCAACACAGCAAGTAAAAAAAGAAAATCTTGTTCTCCATGTCTGTACCGTATCTCCATGTCTGTACTCCATTTCCATGTCTTTGTCTCTGTTTCAGTCTCTCCTTCTCCATGACTTAACTTCACTGACAGTCTAAAGGGAAATAATTACACAAGTTTTCCAGCTCTCACTGTAAACACAATGAAGTCAACACAAACAAACTGGTCAGCACACACACACACACACACACACAGATGAACACAACACCACTCCATGACCTCCCAGCTCTCATCTCAGCATTGTCTGTGTTGCTCCACTTTGCAAAGAATGTGCTGACTGCTTTCATTGCAGTGCTCGATATCAAGAGGCACTGGCTTTCTCTGACAATGAACCTCCAACCGCAATACTCTCCACACCATTTGCTCCCTCGCTCTCTAATGAATCAACACAGGACAAATAATCTTGATACAGAGCATTGGCTTTTGAATAGCACTGAATCACAAAAATTGCCCTGTTACTGTACTGCATGGCGATGTTGGTAGAAATGCAGTCAGTCATTCCCCTGTCATTATTTATTGACAGAAAGGTTTTTTTTCGACAAACATAAATAGCTGTGAGGGTAATGATAAAAGCCGTTCTGTGGTACAATCACAACAAAGACTTATTAATTATGTGAGATAAAAACACATTTACAGAACCACAGTCATTAAAAGTCCCAAAGGGAGAAACATGGATTTCGTCTTTCATCAAAAACATCAACCCTCATTATGGAAATGTGAAATTAAGTTCATTATGGCAATCTTTTGTCTAATTCTGCTATCTCTGTAACAGTTTGATTTCATGGGAGAAGACAAACAAATATTTTATGCAGTGCCAATGTGCTACAAGAAGGGTTAGCACATTCATGTAACTGAAAGTGTGTGTGAGGATATTTTGGAAGAACATTTGCACATCCATTGAAAATAAATGAGCAAGGCTATATAGCATGGGCAGACGTGGAGGGGTTTTGAGTTGGCGCACAGGAAGCTCGCTTAAGCAAGGAAGGAAAAGCCCCCTCAAAACAAAGGTCCTTCCAACCATTATACAGGAAACTGTGGCAGGGGCAGAACAGGAGATGGCTCTGTCTTTTCACGAGTGCAGGTCTCTGATCCTTGAGCTGAAGAAGCTTTGCTCTCCCTGGACACACTTCCTGCCTACGCAGCACTACGAGGGAACTCAAGTCTGATTGGAGAAGACAGGCTGCCAGGTGCGAGCCAGGAGAGCGCTCAGGACAACGTGTACACTGGTATCCTGGCAGGGACACCAATCCGCCGGGCCCTGATTGGCAGCCAAGACAGCACGCCTCACGAGCAGCGGTTCCTGAGGAGCCACAAAGTTCAGCCAGATAAGCGCGCTCCGCCTTGCCCACCCGACAGCCAGTGAGAATCCAACATCTTCGGAATATGTTCCCGCGTTCCGGCGGGTTCTCCCCGTGCCCTGGATACATCTTTATGTCTTTGGGAAAATAGCATTCATCAGCCGAACACAGGTCTCCCCTGCGAGGGAGAGTGACAGACAGCCAAGCAGGAAGGAGGAGAGTGTTCAATAGATAACCCCACTCACTACCCAGTCTGTCTTTCAGTGTAGAGGACACAGTCAAAGAGGGCCTTGACACAGCGCCTTTGAAGCCTAATGGTTTTAGGGGTCGGAGCAGGCAGGCCGGTAAGACAGTGTGGCGTGGAGTCAGAAGAGCATTATTAAGTTTAATGAATGTCAGCGCGTACCCGGTCGTCTGACACATCAGGTGCCAATTATATTGGCAGGCCCAGTTTTCCCCCGACTGCACCCAGTGCACTGAGGAGTGGCTCCACTGGCCTACCTGACATCTGCCTCATTAGCCGGGAAAGACGAGAGGAGTAGGCTCGCCGCCATGGCTGCCCCCAGGCCCTCGCTGAGCCTTTAGAGGGGCGGACGGGACAGCTCTCCATCCTACCGCACCTCCACTCACATTCAGCTTCTGCCCATTATTGATGAGGGAGAAGGTGAATGGAATGTGAAATCTTAAACGTGAACAGAGTGACATTTAGAGGTAATTATATACACTCTTGTAGCACACTGCCGAGATGTGATATCACTAACCCAGCGGGCCATTCATTACTCAATGTGACCAAGAGCTTCCAGCAAATCTTTATGCATGAAGTGGTAAATAAAGCACTCATTGGTATCATCGCCCGAGGCAGCGAGAGCAAACATTATTGATTTTCTGGAGCTTTTCAAAATAATCGTCACAGATGTGTCAAAGCATTCATCAATAAGACCAATCCCATATTGAGTGAAGTATCGTGAATCAGGTCATTTTAATGTCTGACCATAAACTTGATTCTGTTTCATGTGTAAGCCAGCATTGACTGTGAGAATGTATAGGTTTTGGCCCAACATACCCCTGAAAACCGGTACAACTATTTGAATTTATACTGTGGACTGCATGGCCTTCACAAACTGTGGCAATGCAATTTATAAGAATGTTCCTCTAGGAGTGCTGTAGAGTCGGGTGAGGATTTGTAAATATCGCCCACATATCATCCTCTAAAACATCACGCTCATAAAAGCTTCATCCACAAATGAAGAATCATCTGCACAGAGACAACACCACATTGAAATTTATAGTCTCTCCAAGTATTTTCTAAAACCAAACAGTCTTGTGCAGTGCTTTCACCCAAGCACCAGGTTGTCTACTCTCCTGATAATGCTTCATGTACTCTATGCCATAAAAGGCACATCCCAGGAACCAAGACCGTAGTATATTCTTGGTTCACGAGGTGACATTCAATATTGGGTCAATACATCACAGCTAAGGACAACCCCAGAGACGACAGGAGGGGCCTTTTAGATCTTCCCTTTGTGACTTTATTAAGAGAGATAAAACAGGTCAGATCCAACACCAGCAGAGGATTTGATGCCGTGGGACAACAAGGAAGACAGTCTGTGGGTCGGTTTGGGGCTCCGATTCACATGAAGCATTTTCATGGAGTGAGTCTTGAATGTGTTTCCCATTTGATTCGCTCAAAATAGTACAATACATCCGTTTACTGTTGCTAGAACTACAATTGAGAGTGTCACTTCTGAGAATCTGAATTTGATCTGCCTTTTGACACATGGCATGACCTGGAGAATAGTTTTTTTGCGTTTATAATTCTTCTATATCTTACTGACCTTTATAAATGAATGAGATATCCAGTGCACAGTGCTACAAAACCAAAAGAACATCATTAGTTTGACAACATCCTCATACTGCCAGTCATACCACCAGATTGCAACAGAACAAGTAAGGTTGCATCATGGCACCAATTGAGAATCCACAGGTGACAGAATGCTGAGGCCAGTTCT
Source organism: Hypomesus transpacificus (assembly GCF_021917145.1). Lineage (NCBI taxonomy): Eukaryota > Metazoa > Chordata > Actinopteri > Osmeriformes > Osmeridae > Hypomesus > Hypomesus transpacificus. The sequence goes on along the minus strand of NC_061083.1, from coordinate 1,599,282 downwards.
CTGAGGTAGCTGCTTTATAACAAACCAACAAAAAAAACATCCTTCGACAAGCTCTTGTTACTGCTTGCCCTGGCCATGCAACACCTGTGGTCTACGGGTCACCTCTCTCATCTATTATAACAAGGGCTCTGGAGGCCCATCTCCCCATGTTTACCACTGCTTCACTGGTGGGTTCCAATTACACAGTTCCACCTGGCCACTGGGGGCCTGACTACAACACCTCCATCTGTCAGACCAAGGGTCCGCCACTGTCATATTAGTCCCCACAAATGGCCAGAGGGGCGACCTCTGTCACTCCCTATAAGCTCCATGTTTCAGAATCAGAATCAGAATCAGAATGGGATTTATTCGCCATCAAAGTTTGCATACAGTAAACATATAGGAATCTTAAATTTAAATATGTGGTCTAACTATACTAAGGATACATAAACTAGCAATACTAAGTGGAATACAATTAAAATAAAATATACAATAAGTAAAATATAAGTTGCCAATTTACAATATAAAATACAATATAAAATACAAATATTACAGGAATTTCAATGAGCATCACAATGTTCACATTGTCACTCATCACAGACAGGGCTTTCTAGGAAGATATATCTCCCTTACTCTTCACATGTTTGAAAACAGACACACGCTACATCCTCAGGAGATCTTCAGAAGCTCAATAGAGGCAAGAGAGAGAATAACAAATTAGACTGATGGATGGAACCAAAGGTGAGGAATTTCAAACAATGCAAAAAATGTTGCCAGCTCAAGCAAAGCGCTCGACACAGGCATGTCATTCTGCGGTATATGATTTCCGAACAACTTTGACCTGATGTGGAAGTATGGAATTTTGGCAGATATACGCTGGCACCGGTAACACCAACCGGAGTAGCTTTGCACCCGAGTTGCTCGTGTCCGTATGGTGGCAAACAATGCCACGGTTGTTTGCCATCCACCATCATCTGTCTCTCTATCCCTTTGCCTACAGCCTTGCACTGTTTCCTTTGTCATATCCAAGTGGAATTAATTACGCAGTAGTCTTTTATGGTTAGCCACCGGTTGTTATTTGCGTGCGTGTTTGTACATTTTATAAAAAATCATGCATCGATTTCTGATCCCCAAACGTCTACTATTGCCCTTGCGACAAGGGATATTGGACAAAAAACTCCTACTCTAAAGCAGGCAGAGCGTGCTGGTCCTAGAGGGTGTGGGTGAAGGCGAGCATGGTTTGAATGACAGGACTCCAATGCAGCCTGTTCTGTTCTGTCATCTTGCGCATTTTCAGCCAAGGTCCTCGGGCATTCAACCCAAGTTGGTATCGCTCTCGAACTTGTTTAGAGGACTCTATAGATGCATGTTTCTGCTTCCCCTGTTGACAATTTGGAGCCAGAAATGATAAGGACATTACCTTCACTAGACAAGGTATTACCAATTGGAAAACTGCCATTTTCTTTACATAAAGTGAGAGAGAAAAACAATTTTGCGCTCAATTTATGCCTTTTTTTTTTGCTCGTGCGCAGACTACGTCCAAGGTTTGGGCTAAACCCCGAATCTTTACATGTCTGGCCCGCGCCTGATTATCACTCGGATCATTATAAGCAGTCTCAAAAATTGTATTAATATATATTTTTTTATGATACTTATGATACCATGATACCCCCCCAGAAATGTTTACTGCACCCCCAGTCAAAGCAGGCTGCATCTGGCCCTGACTCATATGTTTTCTATTCCAACTCAGGGACGTAGACAGCATTGATTGAATGCGAATGAATTGTCTCAGTGAGATGGGGATTATGTACATCATGGTGAAGCGCCATGGTACCTGCAGGTATTTATTAGATTATCACTGTCTCCTGTCAGCCACATGTCTAAAGCTTCGTTATGGAAGACAGGAAGATAATCATTTTGTCATATCAAATAATCATGTGCTGGGCACATTTATGCTATGGAAACCTCCAATTGATGGCATAGGGTCTTAAAAAATGGTTTCATTGAATGATGTACAGTCTTTATTTTGAATCATCTCCACCAGACATACTCACAACGTCTGATACAGAATGTCAGCACACACACCGGAGAAGCATGATAAAAAACTAAAAGCTTTCGAGAATTCGACGGCTGCCCTTCACGCGTAAAAAGAAACTTAACCATACACCACACAAGATATGGCATCCTGTTAAACAAAGTAGTTGTGGGGGAAGTTTGCTGGAATGCCTTGGCTTGAAGCCAACATGATCCAAAAGTGAGGTGGGCCTTTGGTCGTGACCTAGCATTGGGAGCTCTTTCTCCCTAGGGGCGGCTGGACAATCCTGGCTGCTGACACATTGATGTATGAGTTCCAGTTTTACTCCCTCTTCCCCTCAGCTCTGAGGACCAGGTGTGCTGATCAGTGCCACTTGATCTGTCAGTTGGATGGATAAAAATAGCCTTGGAGATTGAACCGGGAGGGGTGGACTCACCCAAGTCTTCTGTGGAACTCAATTGACATTGAAAGGCTTTGCAATGCTCTTGACTGCAGTCAATGAGGCAAAGTCTTTCCAAGGTCAATTGTCCAAAGATTGGTTATCAATTTGCCATAGCCAAGGACAGAAACTGGATAAATCGACATCGGTTGGTATATCAAGCGAGTAAAAGAAAAAGGCATTCGTTGACAACATGAGACAGCAATCATTTTTCATGAAGTGAGATAAAGAAATCAACTCCATTCCAAATACTGGTCTTTCTTTTCCCCTGTGTCTTTTGCTGTCATCAAACGTAGTGCACAGTATCATATTAAGCTGAAGGCCCTTCAAAAATGCATCCTGCATATTTTTTTTTCCACCCGAAGTTCATGATCAAGAAGGGTGGAGGGCAGGGAGAATAACGTGGATGGTGAGCAGTGCAGTGTCAGCACGTTGCATTGTTGTGAAGCCAGGGAACTCTGCCAGTCTTCTGAATAGAGGCCATTACACCACATGGTTGCCTGAAATAATTAACTTAACCTGTTCTATGTCTCTTTCTTCTGTACCCCTTCAGAGAAACACTTACTCAAACTAGGGCTTTGCTTATTTTTGTGCTGTTTGTTTAAAATGATGTGCAGTTGTATAGCATTTCAATTTTCCGTGACCTGCTTAGTTAAAAAAAATGTCTCAATCCATAGTGTGCAATATTAAGGGGTTCAGGATAGCATGCCCAATTAAACTCAGACAAATGCCTTACATCCTACGACTTCCTTGAACAGAGTTCATTTTTAATGAGCAATCCTCCTATTTCGTTTTCACTTGACTTGCTCTGTATCTAACTTGGTCACGGGTGCAAAATGAAGTGCTAAAAGGAAGCCCTGTCTCATTATAGCAGGACTGCTGTTGGTCCCACAGCTACAATTTTGAAAACTGAAGCTATTATTATGATCACCTCCACCATTAACATTACAGCAGAGGCAATTTGTCCCCTCACACAAACACTTGGGGATAAGGACTAAACGGCAAGAGAGGAGTGCCATTTCATACAGTCTCTGGATTACCGAATCTACAGTTAAAATTCAGAACCCCATCAGTCCTCATGGCAAGAGTGCTCTGTCTCAATTCATCTCAAAATAAATGCTAAAATTGCAGTTCTCCTCATTTGAGCTGAATTGGCTGTGCCATGATGGAACAGGATGATGTCTAGGTCCTTTCTTGAAGGTCTACTTTCAGAGAATCCGAAAGGCAGTTTAGCTGCCTCGTTACCAAATGCACACCAAAACACTTGAGGTGCTGTCTCAATGTGAAAGGGATTTCTTTGGGGGGGGGGAGAAATAGAATAACATCGCATCTCCAGAGTGAAATGTCAAGGATTAAGAAAATATGTACTGTACTTGTACCTTGAGCAATAAGCCCCATTGGGACAGGAATGAGGTATAATTATGTGCCTAGGCAAAATAATTGAAGCTTATTTAGAAATAGAGAGAGGTCTACTTGTCAAGAGGTTTCTTTTCAATTGGCTGACAGAGACGTATATTCCACTCCCACTCAGGCTATTCAATTTGCTCATGAAATATTTATACAAAGTCTTAGTCCTCTGGACAGTTAAAATGTTGTCTACATTACATTTACATTGCATTTATGCATTTAGCAGACACTTTTATCCAAAGAGACTTCCAAGAGAGAGCTTTACAAAAGAGCATAGGTCACTGATCACAACAACGAGGTAGTCCCAAACATTGCAAGCAGACCAAACATGAAGCATACATTGTGAAAAAACTAAACAAGTGCCAAAGGGAAGACCCATAAGAGCATGCAGTTATACAAGTTACAAATTAAAACAACATGAACCTCAAAAAGTGCAAGACTGTACCTGTAGACTGTACCTGTGTAAGATTTTACCTGTAGACTGTACCTGTGCAAGACTGTACCTGTACTTGTAGAGTCGATAGTAAAATATTTCACAGCGAGTACAAGATTTAACTTCGTTATAACTAACCTACAAGAGCAACAAGTCTCTCAATAAGAGTAATTGTGATCATGGAGGAAACTAACATCAGGTCTAGTCTAACGCGAAACACGTAAAACTGTCAATGGTTTCGAAGGCAGAGAGGGCAGCAATGCATGTTTACATACATATATATTACATATTACACTCATGCCTCATTTTGGCACTTTTACATTTTCACAATCAAAGTCTCACATGCAATGGCTGTGTCAACATCAACACCATACCCAGAATGTTGGCAATGAAACTAGTATTTTCAAAAACGGAGGACATTAGGTTGTGTTACACAGTGGGATAGCTTAAAATACCACATAGCAAGCTTGAGGAAGCTTGATAAAGGGAACTGGCAGAAGCATTCAACAATACCCCAGTACTGTACAGCAAACAGGGAATTGAGATTGCTCTTAAAATGAGAGCATATAATCTCAAGAGTGTTTTAAATGAAGCCAAGCTTTTGTCATAGGCTTCTTGGCAACAAGTGGCCTAAATCATGTCCAATGGCTCCCTTGTCTTTCAAAGAGCCCCTCGACAGTTGCACTGACTATGCAGAATAAGTCAGCATGTTACTCCTGCTTGGATGGTCCTGCTTGAGGGGAATTTTTTACACGCATCATCTAAATTACTGTCAGGGGGGAGCCAGCACGAAGAAAATAGTCTAAAGGATGGTTGCTGTAATCTCTACAGAAAAAATAAATAAACCAAGCATGGACATTTAATTGGTCCTCTCTTACTTGGCCTGTCCCTGGTCCCCTGGGTGAAGAGCAACCACTGAACTAGATGGTCATCAGAGAGAGTGCAAGAGGGATGAAAAGAGAATCAAAGAGAGAGAGAGAGACAGGCAGGGAGAGGGAATTTTGGGATTAGCCCGGATGGGTGAGCTCTCCCGGACACGACTTCATGTGTGATTCATAACTTTGATCTCTCGCTCCATAATGGCCACAGAGGGGCTTTTGGTGACCTTGTCAGATTACTGTCAACAACTGGGCTTTACAGCAAGGTTCCATCAAGCTGACACTGAGCTGATATGATGACTGAGAGCCAGGTGAAACCTACATGGCTTCCATCTGATTCCCATTCCTCCTCTATTCAAATCCCAGAGCACCACTAAGATTGTGTATGTATAGAGGACATGTAAAGGCACAATACCAAGCTTCTCATCCTTCATTTCACATCCCTGGGGCTTGGCTTGATGAACAAACAGACCCACTCCCTGAAGCGAGTGATCACTCACCACACTACTTATCACTTGGAAGCACAGGTCATGCCTAAGTCTGGACGTGTAGACAACTGACTCAGACCTGCATGTCTACTCATCTTGATGACGGACTGCTGTGGAAATGGTACTGCATTTACCGTATTCAAGTTATTATTCTCAGAAAGATTTTCAAAGGCAATTCCCAGCTTTGATGCACACTGTGATGAATGCGCCGAATACTGACTAGTTGATATTTACACAACTGTGTAACACTTCATTGTGTTACTGTACATGACCCCATTCTGGGCATATCAGGCACTCTCTGCTAGAACGTGTTTATCAATAGGCCTACCGTATAGATTTGAGCAAAGATGTCAGAATACTGTAAACCAAGTTATTGATTTTCAGGGATAAAAAGGATCAACTTGAACACAATAGTTACAAGGAGATTTCTTTTTTCATTTGCACTTCTCTGATAATGAGGGAGAGACAATTCTTCTCCCTCATTAGTTATTCATTGCTTCTGACGTCCAAACATCTGGCCAGTGACTACGAATCCTCCATGGATCACTGAACTCGCCTGTAACACTCTCAACGCTGAAATAGGCCCAGGAGTCTCCAGGAAATCACATCCACACAGCCGCCCGGAATCCAATGCCGTTGATCCAAAGCCAAGACATGTTCCTGTGGTTTCCTTGCTACAGCTTTGCACTGAATATGGCAAGAACCCTCCACTGTACATTTATATAGTCTGTTTTATACAGTATTGTCTTCATGAATTCATAAGCGAACATCAATCTTGGAAGGAAATGGTCCAGCTATACTGGATTAGAGGGCTAAGGTTGTATATTCAGTAATATGTACAACAAACGCAGAATCCAATCTAAATAGCTCATGATACGTCACTTGAATGCAGTTGATTTCTTCTGACATTTGAATCTGACAGCAATTCTGCAAAGACAGTTATCAGATGATGAATACTGGGACTGTGAATATGAATTATATTCAGAATGACTCAATCACAAAATAAGAATAGTTTTTACAATATTAGAATACAATTATGAATGCGAGTTTGCATGAAAATTTAAGACAAAAGATATGTTTAATTATTCATTTTTTATGAAAGATTTGGGGGACTAGAAAATAAAAGCCTATTAGGACAATCTAAGAGCTTTTCTCTCTGGGGACTTCTCAAAACCCTCTTGGTGAAAAAGCTGGATGTTGGCGAGGGATGAAACTTTAATTATGTTGCTGCTTCTAGCCCACATCTCTCTGTTCTTGCAGTCGGCATGCTTCACGGGTCTGTGGGGATTGTTACAGGAAGGTAGGTTAATAGGGGTGCATGTTTGACTGCCAACTAACTCAGGTATGGTCCTGTGGTCGAGAAAATCGAAATGCTTGTCAAAAAAATGGAGACTGCAAAGAAATGTAGGCCAGACTAATCAAAACACAATGTTTGGAGCAATTCCCCAAAAGTGAATCATGATTAATCATGATTTGTTTATTAGTCATTTTAAGAAACAAATTCCCAAACGGACACTACACAAACCAGTCGGGGCAACACCTCATGGGTACGGAAGGGTCAGCAACTTCAGATTAATAAAATGCTCTTTGAAAATCTGATTTCAATCTAATCATTACCCAAGCATTGAGAATGAGCTTACACACAGTAGACAATCTTTAATACTGCAGCTTATTCTGATTCTGAGGCTGCATGAGATCAATAACTTTGATATGTTGCTCGGAACGAGCCATATGGCATGCATTCTCTTTCTATTTGCCATCTAACACAGCGAGTATAGATTTTGTTCATGACTTTCATTACAAGATGCACAAGCACCAGCTTCGTCTGTGTTCAAATAGTTGTGCTATGAATTACCGTCCTGATCTTTCTGTCACAATCGCACTATGCAAGACCAGTGAACCCCCCCCCCACCCCCCTCCCTCCCCAATTATATTGCATAATGTTAACTCTATTGTGTCTGGCAAGCTGCACAATGCAAACCTAATAAATGCCAGACAATTATATTCACAGGAGATCTTGGCAACTTATTAAGTAAAACAATTATCTGAAATGAATATGATCTATGTCATTGTCTTCTTTGTCCAGTCAGACCTTGGAAAACCTGCAGGTTATTACTGAACGCATCCAGAGTATATCCGTTTGAGTAATGAAGCCCTCCATGTAACTGTTTCAGGAAAGAGAATGTGATTATTCAATCGAGGTGCAATCTTCCAAGGTAAATACACTGGCTACAGCTGGGCCAAGGTTGACGACTTTGCTGTATGGCTCCGCACAGCAGGTGTCCTGGGAAACAGGAAGCGGGATGGAAAACATAAAGGGGTCCGTAACAATGTTCTAATTGTGGTGTGCCGCTTGATTTTCTTGAATTAATGAGTGATTTAAAATTAAACTGGTGGTTACCATGACAAAGTGCGCTTACTTCTCATGCACCTACTGGAGGATATTGCTTTTTCGTCTCGATGGGAAAACTGACATACAGTGTTAATTGGTTGAGACAATCTTTATTGCCCTCAATAGACATCAAATAGACATCAAATCCCTTAAAACAGTTGATTCATAGTTAGATGCTCCAAATGTTCTCCGGTGCTCTCAGCTTTGACATCTGTTACACCACAAGCATCTCCCCTAATCTTCAGTTTGCTTCATAATAATGTAATCGCAAAAAGCCTTCCTTGAGGCCATAAAAAAGACATGGAAAGAGAGATATTATTGTTGCTGCTGCTTGGCCGGTCCCATTATGAGTGCTGTCAGATAGCTGCAGAAATGAACTTTGTGCCCTCATCTGTGGCAGGTCACAATGGAGCCACTATCAATAATTCATTCGGTAGCTCAACTCCCTTCCCTGTTATGAAACCAATCTTGTTAGCAAGTTCTGCCAACACGGCCTCACTACCCAATTTTATTTTGTATCAATGTCAGCTTGCAGTGTAGGATTTGGAGAGATTATCAAAGTCAATTTAAATAGACCATCTTGTGAATAGAAGAAGAAGGAATTAACAGGGTTAGAGACTGGATCTTTGAAACCAGTTAACACACCTTGAACAGCATTTCAACATTTGAGAAACATCATCCCATCGCACTGTATGAGGGACAGAAGATAGACCATGCCGGCTGCTCTTGTTCTAGCAGTGTGCCTTTTCAATATTTCTTCAGCTCGTTCTGTAACACCGCCTGGAGCTGTCAAAGGTACTGCTTCAGCCCAGGAAAGGGAATGAAGGGAGTGGGGGGGGGGGGGGGGAGTCAGGGAAGCGGAACGCAATTCTGGATGGGCTGCTCTGAAACAACCCATAGAGACCTCCTTGCTGCACACTTCTCAGTTAGATGAGGGGGCCAGTCACCTTTCCTGTCAATGACAGCAGCCAAAAACAGCGAGGGAATTGGACGACATGATGTGCAACTACTTTCAAATGAGTATCATTCTCTGTCGTCTGTCCCAAGGTCTCGTTTGATCAAGTTTTTTTGGCGATCATTTCACTCTTAGTGAGTCAATTAGCTGCAACATCGCCCAGGCTATCACAAAGCCTGCTGTGTAAACATGTCATACTTAGGCTGGAATCACTCTGGGACAAGAAAAAGTGAGCTGCACAATGACAGGCAGTTAACAACGCATTAAATGGGATGAATACTTTACAACGACATCCACAAAAAACAAGAGCGAGACGACATTAACACCATGCTAAAGTTATTCATCAACACAAACATCCACCACCTCAACTATTTGTGACAACTTACTCTATCAGACTGGTATGTCAGACCATAATAACCTTGTTTCGGTTTAAATGAAATCCACAAGGGTAAAGCAGGTCTTACATTTCCTCCTATATTAGCTTGTTAATGAGATCCCAGTGTGATACTTTTTAATGAAACCAACCATGAGGCCAATTGCCCATAACTAATTATCATATGCTAATTGACAAACCAAAGTGGAGGAAAAGGACAGGTCTTCTCTCTATGCATTTTTCATTTCTTCTTTCCGTCTGTGTGCATTTTTATTTATAAAGTGATGGATGATTGCGATTAGGGCTAAAATACAATTCAAATCCGTCTCTTCAATGTGATGCCCGTCAAACTATCCATTTGAAACAAGGCTGTGACGGCCTGAAAGCTTGTAGTGATACAAAGTGCAACATGCTAACCCCTCCTTATCCAAACCTGCAGGAGGACTGAAAAATAAAACATTTCATCATACTGCCTGGGGAGAGACCCAGTCCAATCAATATGATGTGTGATTATTATTTTGATCGATGATTCTCGCTCTGTCGGAGGTCCTGATATGCCGGGTGTAACAAATGCCTCATAAAAAACCTTCCATTACCCCAATACACCCTCATCAAATCTGATGAAAGACAGAATCTGGGAGAGAACTTTTCATTGGAACCTGCTGCTCATGAAAGAATGAACCCTCGTGAAAAGCACTGTAACTAAATGTTTTTAAGTAATAAGCAAACACTGGGTAGCTGCTGGGGATGTTCTGCATTGGTGAAGTTCAGTTTCAATGTTCTAAAATGGAACCGCAACCACAAAAGAATGCACTAGTTTGACATTGTTCAAGAGATTCTACCTGCCCTACAGTACAACACAAACCTAACCATATAAACCATCTAACTATGGTTTAGTCTAATGGTTGATACACAGGTACTGGAATTGTGGAAAGGCTCTACTCCAGCAAATAATTCAACACCAAAATTGGCCTCATCACAGCATTGATGTAGAACTGGTCAGATTGGAATTCAAACTGGGCCATGGGAGTGCGGACTGACCGAGCCAAACAGAAGGGTCCAATTCACAACAAAACAAGTCTTTCCATGCGTTGCTATATTCCATGGCCATTGAATACCATTCACATAACTTGCATTTCAAGTAAGCATAAACAAGAGTCCATATTCTATTTGCTTCATTTATACAGTCATTATGCTAGTGACAATCAGCTATGGACAATCAACCTTGGAAGTAGGAGAAAGGTACAATGCTGCACCCCCCATTAGCTCATTTGTGTAGGACCATTAGACAGAGCTAGCTGGGGCTGTACAGTTGTTTGTAGCTTTGCTGTCAGGCTCCACAGCTCACAACAGGGGTGGGCTGTCAGTCCTGGTGCCAGATTGGCTGTTCATACTTAAGGATGGGAATATTTCAATGTTAATGATCATGATGCGTACAGCAAACCCTGGAACAACCCATTAGAGGAACCAGACTACTCTTGTGGACTAATTCCCCCAGTCTGGATCCCAGTGATCACTGCCATCAACGATTTTGATGATTCCACCCGGGGTTGTTGCTTTTTATTCAATCTTGCAGATAACTTAAGTATGCAACAAGATCTGTTATTGAGTACAGTACTACATCTAATGCAGAACACCAACATAGACCCGAATCTAGAAACATGGTCTCAGTAACTTTGGGGGATATGTAGTAGAAATTATTAACGTATTTTCCTTCATGAGATGCCCAATGACCATTCATTTAAACTTTGGGAAGTATGTGTTTTTCAGCCCAAAGCAACAAACTATTGTATTGGGCAGATGGTTGGTGAACTAACATTGACCAATAATAATTGCATATCCATACATTTGGGACAGAATGTATGTTTTCCAGTTGCAACGAGCTGTGTCCCAAAAATGCTGAAATTGAGGACATCCTGCAGCTTAAACAACTTGGTGATGAAACAATAATGCGATAGCCCATGCTGCAACCCAGGCTTGTATGGCCAATAGCCTGATTAAAGGACCTCCCTTGGTTCCTGGCCCAGAATTGGGAAAATTGCATTCCTCCTTGGCCCACCCAATCCACATGCTCAGCCTGACCAAGACCCCCTGACGTGGAGCCGTGGGATGTGGGAGTATATTGACTTATCAATCTGAGCTAGAGAGCATTTCAAGCAGGTTCTTGGAAACCGAGGGCTAGTATCATCCATTACCCTGGGCTGCTTCAAATGCACACATCAAAAAAGTAACCATTTGGATTGATCTAAGTGATCATGGATTTCTCTATGGTGAGTCGGACAGTTGTAATGGGTACCTAGACACTCTACCCATCAGAATCGTTCACATCACAGGCTCTAGGTGGATTGATGCACCGGTTTGCCGAAGGCTCCTGTCGTGGTAGTTTTTGCAGACAATCGATCATTCAAGCTGAAGTCTGGTGAAGTATAGAGTTAATGTTTATTTGACGTAGGTTTAATCATAATAACGTTGCCAACATAACATCATCAGCACACAAACATAAGACAATAACACAAAGACAATTCCATACAGCTCCATCTAGCATTCTAGAATGGAACCGGGAGAATCCAGCCCACCGGCACTACTCAGCTGATGGCCCTGAACCCCCCAGAACATTCTTCAACAGACCATTTTATAGATACGACAGTTCTCAAAAGTCATTGGTCCATCCTACACACCTGAAGCTATACCAATTCTCTTCTGTCATTGGTTAAATCCTTAGAACAATACAGTTGAATCCACATTTTCTTCAGACCAACTGTCTCTTCCCCCCCAGGTGACAAGAACCCTATCAGGTCACCCAGACTTCATGTCTCTTAGACTTCATGTCTCCTAGTTAGGTGTTATAAAACTACAGGTGGCATCTCTACCAAATGGAGTTGAATTAACATACATTGTATCAAGCTTCTTCCTGAAACACATTCATTGTACATATAGGCCCAAAACTTCTTTCACACTCCTTAAACTGGTTCTTCAAAGATCACCTCTACCTAACTCAAAGCAATCTTACTGAAAAAGGAAAATGAAAAAAAAAAGCCTTACCAAGTGTTGTCTTGGCAACATTGTTGTCTGTAATTCCCCCCAACAATACATTGAATGTAACATTTGGTGTATAAATCTTGCATATTCTAAGACAAGCTATATACAATTCAAGTCAAATTTGTTAGTAATTAGAAGATTGATTGTTGTGTCTCAATATTGATTTGTGCCAGGTATATCAAAAAACGCCAAATGGTACACATGACAGGATTATGTTAATAGTTTCTTGAAATGGAACAATTTTCTTCCCTATTGGACACATTTTCCGGTTTACTGGGTGACTAGTGTTGTCCTGTTTCTGGATGGTAACCATTCATTCACAGCACTTAATCTAGCAGAGGGGCAGACTCAGATTTCAATTAACATGTCAAATCGGCCGAATGACATGTCCATCATGTCCTCATATTCTGGCAGTTCTGGCTGTCAGGCCAAAAATTATGTTTCCTCCTCTGTTAAGATGAGAATAGTCTTGAAAATGTCTTGTAAATTATACTATTTCTATTTCTGTTCTATTCACTTAAATTCATATTTTGCATGCAAATTTCTGTATAACCCACCCTTATCCTTAACGCATATAGTATGTACTAAGGCGTACAGGCCTAGTATGGACTGCCACGGAGTTGGAACTGGTAACTAATAACCAAATATTGTACGAGGAATGGCCTTTGGCTACTTCTCAATTACAGTCAGGATGAAATGGCAATTAGATATAAGAAGTGATCTAAAGTTTTCACCTCCAGGGCCTTTCAGGTCAACTATTGTCACTCTGTTCACTTTCAGATTGACAAAACGACCCTTTCTCCCAACATTGTTAATGACAATTTATTGAAATACCAGTGCTCAAGGCCACGGTGTGACAGGGCTGACATAAACCCCACTGCTAGCTAGCCACATCTCTTGCTAGGGGTTGAAGATTGAGGTGCAATAAAGACTCAACCAAAATAATATATTTCATAAGCTAAATAAATAAAGAGAGATAGTGGAATATTATGTCTGGAGGAGCTGAAGTAGCACTGTTGGCTTAGATCCTCACTGGCTTGAACCATCTTTATAGAGTTCAAAGCAACAACAACAAAAAATAAGCACCAAATGGGAGGAATTGTGAAACAGCAATCAAAGTTTCAGATTTTTTTTTTAACTTTTGATTTGAGAAACTGCTTAAGTCAACTATCTGGCGCAGGTGAGAGAGGTTGTGTCACATGAACCAGATTTTATTTGCTGTCAGAGGTGTGATGTGTACTGCACTTTCTATCACTTATATGGTGCAAACAGTGAGCACTTTATAAAATCTACACATTTGGAATTTCCAATAAACTGACAAATGTTACTGTCACAGACCTCCCCAAGAGAATGTATGGAAAGCATTCAAATGAAATGAAAAGAAATGAGAGCAGCCCTTCAGAACATTCTCCTTGGCGGATTCATTGGCAGCCTGACTCGTCCATCTGGATTTTGAACAAAATTAGAACATGCAACTCCACCGTCACATGGGACTTAGAATTAGCATAAAAAGGATCAATTTCCAAATATGCAGACAAATGTAAGGATCAAAAGGAAAAGAGGACAGAGAACATCAACACAGATCTGAATCATTACATATATCACAAAATGATTTCCACAGTCAGTGCTTGGGATATTAAAAAGCATGTGTCCATGCTAAGACACCAAAACAAGATGTTGCTTTTTAAGCCCTTCTTAAACAATCATGAGGTCTCTGTTAAGTGGAAGCATCAGTCATGGATTACGATGACACAGTACTACTGCAGTTGGTGTCTCACCATGGAAGACCTTCATCCTCTACCAGGGCAAACATGGTCAGACCCACTACACCTTCATGGCCATCTCCTCTTCCTTCCTACTGCATCCCCTTTTACTACAAATCCATGGTGGTGGTCTATAGGGTCCATGTCGTTCATCCTAAATTGGGAGGCTGGGGATGTCTCCAAGCCAAACCATCTTTGATGTTCTATTTAAAAGGAACCAAAGAGGAAATGACACTCCAGTGGAGAATATTATGCTAATCTGGAAAATGCTAATTAAGCCCAAAGGGTTAATTTCTGTTCCTTTATCAATTTTGGACTTTAATCGGTCTCTGGTTGAAAATAGTGGACTTATCAGCTGAGAGGCAGACCTTTAGAATGCTTAGAAATAATCAGTGTTGTGCATTTGGAAACATTGAAAAGTATTTGTCTTTTTCTTCCTTGTCATTAAAAGTTGCATTAATCCTCCTACTTTAAAATGTAATTGGTAGCAGTTCCATAGCAAAGGAAAGCTCTTCAGAGCTGAGAGAAATTGTCAATTAACTAAAGTCATAGCACAATCTGTGTACATTTTTGAAGGAGACCAACAAACATGGAAAAATGTGACCTGAACAACACTCACATAAGTATTTGCTGTACAAATGTGAGTGTGTCTGCTTATCCCTTTTTAAGTGTCTAGAAAGGAAACCAATCAAATGAATCTGTGCGTGTTTTCACTATTTTCGATCTCTGATGAGATGAAAGGTTACAGTGAGTGAATACATTTTTTAAAGCATTTGTTTCAACTTGCAGTATGGATAATGACAAAATGATATAGTTGGCATGACGGCACAATGCTTTGCATTGCCGCCTCACAGCAAGAAGGTCCCGGGTTTGATTCCCACATGGGCCATGGTCCCTTGGGTTTCCTCCTAAAAAGTACCCCAATACAAAAACCATGCAGAACAAGAACAAAATGCTCCCTTTCATTGTCCCTGACCAAGACATGGGCCTGATAACTTAGAAGTGGTTTCCGGGTGCAGCTGATATGGCTTTCCACTGCTCCTGGCTGTCCATGGAGGAGGAATGGTATGAATAGCAAAAATACAGAGGACAGGTTTCTCTACTGGACACTTCAGTGTGTCTGTGTGTGTGTGTTCTCAGTGTTGCTGCTCCTTGTGTGTGTGTGCGTGTGTTTGTGTGTCACAAAGTCATAGTGAATGAATGTTCATCACTCAGGCTGGGCCACTGTCCTGACATCATTGCGGTTATGTATCGCTTGTCATTCAATAGGCGACGCATCGAAATGGTAAGCATTAAAGGAATGTGATGAATTGTGCAGAGGCATAGTATTGGTCAGCTTTATTGAAATGCTAAAAGATGAGATTGAAAAGATTCCAATATCCACATTGTTCACTGGCCATTGTTGGGAAAAGGCTGTGTGGTTCTGTTTAAATTGATGACCCAAGGTTTCATGACTGTTTTTCATACAAAAGTCAACTTTCAACTTCTACATCATCTCACAAAAAAATGATGTAGACCATATGACACAGATTGTCAACAACTTGAAATTAAGACACTTGAAATTGGTTAAGTAGTAGTTCAGACGGGAAGACTCAGGTAGTATGGTTTAGCATAAATATGTATTTACCTATCACAGACCATTCTTCTTTTTAAATGGTTCTGCTCATAATGGCTCTCTGCGCAATAAACCAAAGTTGAGACAGAGAGCTGCAACATCCATCACTCCCTGACAGACAGAGCAGACTGGACCAACAGTGGAAGCTAAAGTGGTGGAGGCAAAAATGAACGCGAGTCCCTGGTTTCGAACAGACCACCCTGTTAATGTTGGTGATGTTGATTGGATGTACGTAATATGACAATGGTGTGGCTGACCAACGCAATGCGACCCTAAGGGTCTTCCACCTCAAACGGCTTGACCGATTTATGGTTATATATATATATTCATTTACTTCTCTTTGGATGAAGGTGTGTGCTATGTACAAGAAATGCAATTAACTACTACCGCATTAATTCCATGATACCCGTCTAACATCTTTTATTATCAGTAGGATCTCGGAGAGATGTCGAGAATAACAAGGGAATCCAACGGATTTGTGCCGCAATTAAAGAGAAGGTCAACCGCTTTATCACATTAACAGCTCTGTTTGTGCCTATGAAAACAAAACTCCCATTGCACTCAGAAGGATTCACACACAGATGCTAAGCTGTTCACCAATGGACTGACTGTGACTGACTGACTGACTGAGCAAGTGAATGAACTACTGCCTGACTGCCTGACTGTAAGCAGGCATTGACAGGGAACATTTTACTGTCAAACACAGCCATCAATTATTTTTCTATCTGGTTTTACAAATCAATTTCAAGCTGTATATAATGGAAATGGAGCAGGGAGAGAAGGGTTCAAGGTTCGAAAACCCTTTCTAAACATGGGAGTGACAGAAATCGCTCGACTGCCAAACCACATTACACGGGAACCCAACAGTGCAATGAAAGCATACACCGTCCCTGACAGATGAAACGCATTAATCAATTTCTAAACGGGGAGACGCCGCATCCTTTTCATCTCTTAACAACGCTGCTCCAAATATGATGCGTGTTTGAGACGAGCGACACGCGTCCCCCCTGCCTCCAATGCCCGCCCCTGTAATGCGGTTAAGTAGTTATGATTTGCACCTGTCTCCTCTTCTAAGTTCCCTCCGGCTCCACTCGGAACACAATCACAGACAAGAACAGTAGGAGGCATCAAGGCCTCCAGCACATTTCGGTACAATCCACTGCTGAATCTTCTCCATCTCAGTGTCTCCATTATTAATGGAGCACTGCGTGTGCACAGAGGCCTCACTGACACCTGATTCCTGAGGATTTAACAAGTGTAAGTGCAGGAGACCCCCATTTGAAACGTCCACTGAGCAGCAAAGTCAGTCTTATTAAAGGAAGCATCTGAGCATATTGTGTTTGATTGACATGCTCCAATCCTTTCGAGGACATGGCAGGGTAGGCAAGAACAGTGGTGTACTGACGTACAGTATCTCCAGTAGCAATATTTATACTGGCTCACCGGGTTGTTGCGGTCTAATGCATCTTTTGGTAAATGATTTCTATGGATTGAGATAGTCTATGCATGGAAAAACACTATGCCATGCATAGGTAATTGTTACAATACATAATTCTATGGACATTCCCTGACCATTTCCAAGGATAATATTATTCAGCCGCATATAACCAATGAGTATAATTGATTGAAATCCACTGGAAGACATGAGGGCTAAGATTGCATATGGTTTTGCATTGGTTCATGTACATTACTGTGTCACAAATCTAGCCTGCTAGACAAGTTTAAACACTGCAGTTTTACAGTAAAAAAATGGGCTCAAAACCCACATGATAGAGGAGGAAAATCAAACATAAAGCAACACAGTGAAAGCTCTTGGATTTAACACCACAAACACCATTAGAAATGAAATAACTCATTCATCATGACCCTCCACACTGCTCAGCAATACAATACGGAGATTCTAACAAAATGACTGATCCTTAATTGGCAACAACCTGATCAGAGGATTACTTAGCTGCCTACTAGCTACACTGGTTTTCCCCTTTTTCATAGATTCAAAAAGACAACCGCTTAAATGGGAAGACAACCGCAAAAAGAGTCGTCCTCCAGAGCAAAGGGTTTAATTAAGCCTATTCAAATGCCATCTATTCCCTTTGAACGACACACAGCTGAAAGACCGGACATACGTAATGCATTTAGGACACTTATCTCGGCTCTGGGCATATTTTCTAAGCATTTTGTAGCTGAGGTCAAAGAGGTTTTTCCCTCTCTCCCTCTCTATTTCTCTCTCTCTCGTTTCTAGACTTGAGGAAACAGCTGATGATAGAGCAAGGAATGCTCCAGAGGAATATTAGACTAATGAAAAGCTCTCTCTCCTCGGCGGTTGGCCTAACATCACTGCTTTTAACATTTCTCACCAAAAAACTACGAAAGGGAACTCCACCGGCCAACAATAAAGCAGCCACCCATGATTGTGATTGGCACTTTCCAGCTTTGTGGTATAAAAGCAAAGGCAAACAATAATGGCTCAAGTGATGCTCTCACTACACCGGCTTCAGCGAAATCTGGAATGTTCCGGTTAACTCCGTCAGAG
Organism: Hypomesus transpacificus; assembly: GCF_021917145.1. NCBI lineage: Eukaryota > Metazoa > Chordata > Actinopteri > Osmeriformes > Osmeridae > Hypomesus > Hypomesus transpacificus. Next base: position 1,580,953 of record NC_061083.1, on the reverse strand, counting down.
GGAGCCCATCTTTGTGCAGTACAGACCTCTATACTTTGCTGCTGAAAGGGGGGGTGACAGCCAGCCCCCTGATAGTGGCTGTATACTCACACAGCATCTTGACTCTTTCTGGTGGCATGAAAGAGGATAAGCAACCGGTAGTGTTTTGATAGAGGAGACATGCCATTGAGGGCTATGGCAGGAGAGAATGGAGCCAGCAACAGACACTGGAAGAGAAACACCCAAGGGACAAAAACAGATCCACTATTTACTCATCACGTGACCTTTTGGACTGTTCATTATTCACAATAAAGAGTATAAAGCACAACAGGCCCCAGGTGATTGGCATACAAAAGACACTCCAGCACCAGCGATGTCTCCATTTGTGAGGTTATTATAGCTGAGTGAGAATAAGAGGGAAAAACCTTTTCAGATATGCCATTTTAACTGTATTGGTGGGCATTAAGTAACACCAGAGCAAGGAAATGTACTACCTTGGAGTGAGATTTTTTGGTGGGGCCAACCAAAATGTTGCTGCGTACAAAGCACCCCCCCCCCCCCCCCCTCCCCGAGACGACATTTCACGTGTGTATGCACTCCCTCACCCCCCGTGACAAGCTTTCACGGGTGTTCGAGCATCTATGTTGCTTCACTCCATGTGGATCTGCGCCTTATCCATTACTGTTTACAATGTTAGCAGGACTACTTAGTTGGCGTTGGCTTCTCAGCGTGAGAAATACAATGTGTGGCGTGAGAGCGTGTGAACTGGTTGAAATGTGTGTGTCTCACGGCCAATGCGTGAGAGTTGGCAGCCCTGCTACTGTTCATCAAACTAACCAAGGAACACATCTACAGATTCCACAAAACAACCTTCCATCACTCAGATTTGCAGCTTCAGTATTAAAAAAGCCCAGGCTTGCAGTATTTACGTTAATAATAGTATCCAGTCAGGGAAAGAAGGTTGACATGGTAATGCATCATGTCACACAGGGAGGGTGCCATTCCCGAAGATGTCTGTAGTGCAGGGCTGGCTGCTGACTGTTTTATTGGGAATTATCTGCAGTCGATTAATAAATGTCGCCGGCTCTGTGTCCCACAGGACGAAGGGCAGAGAAGCAGGTCCTGATAATGGAGGGGTATCCATCATTAATGCCTGTCAGGCATTCACCACCCACGCTCATGAGGCCCAGTTTGACTCAACTAAGAAAAGCCGAAGTGCAAAGATGTTATTTACACAAAGTTCAAGGATTTTTTTCCGCTGAATTGTTGCGATTTGCCACGTTGAATGATTCACTGTGATGAACATATATGGCAAGAATGGGATGATGAACTCACACAAGTAGTGAAAAACTCTGCTGTGAAACTGCGCAACTGCAATGAGCCAGGAGCCTTCTGATATTAACATCAGGATGTGTGAAATCAGTCACACGCGAGTAGAGTGTAATTTGAACTAATATTAGGGTTTTCTCACAAAACTTTCTGCTTGGAGCTACAGCACTTTGAGAAACCATGCTGAGATTCAGACGGAAATGATTTAGTGTGAAACCTGTTCAATTACGGCTCAAAGCTGTCAACCATGATGAACATTATTGCTGTCCCTCAAATACATCTGTAAGATGAAGTGTTACTAACTTTACATTTTCATAAGCGTATGGGCTATCTGCAAATGACAATGGCAGGGGTCAAACTCATAAGAATGAAATAGATCCCCACAAATGAATTCAGCTTAAATTATCCTAGAACCCTCACAGGATATTGGAAAAGCGAGTTGTTTTTCTGACATGTCATGAATAAAAGGCCTGTAGGTGCCTTAACAGCCAGTGGCCTGCTGCAAAAACAAAAAGCTCAGCTTGGGTTTCCCCCCAGTGCTCTAGTAATAGGCCAGTGGAAATAAATGTAATCACCGCACTTTGTTCTCCCTTTTGATATCAATTCTTCTTATTACTTTTCACCCCTTCGCCTCTACGTCCACCATCTGAATCTCATTTGACTGTATTTACATTTGCTTTGCCTTTCAACCCTTGCAATGCTAAAAAGGCTTTGCCGCATTAAGTTGCTTTCTACCAAAAAGAGAAACACAAGCTCTGTTTTCAGAGCTGTGGAGGATAGATCCAGCTCTTTGGCTGACATTTAAGTTTCTGTCTCCTTCTGTAGGTATAGTTCAGTACATTCAATGAAAAAGGATGGATTTTGACAAGCATGGCCTTTAAGGGAAGTGTTTGAACAGAAAGAAAGTAACATTTATCAAACTCTATTATAAGAGCTATTAAATAAGAAAAGGCCATTTATTAGATAGTTATTGTTAAACTTGAAAAAGGAAAAACAGAAATGCTCATATTACCACACTGAGCAATATATACAATACAATATCTGCTACTGTAGCTTGCTTTCAGTGTAGAAATATTCACTGATAAATTGTAAATGAATGTACCGTAGTTCAGTTCAACTTCATTGTCAGACTCAGAGTCCTTTAGAAAACTCGAAAACTCTAAAAACATACAGACAAAAGTGATGGTGATACAGTTACATTTAATTTGGTTAAAAACTCAAATCATACATCTAAAGGATAACGTTTTATTATAGGTGTAGATTTGGACCAAGTATAACATTATTTAGTACAGCCACTAACTTGTTTACCTCTTGATATTTAATCTTAAAATAGATTTTCTTATGTCATTTCATTTGCAGTTTAAAATGTTGAGACAAAACTAAAAAGAAGTGATAGGGAACATTGAGAATTACCGTGGATAATCTTATACCAGGCTGATTTAAGAGGGATGTCTAAGTACAGTATTAGTGTACAGTCTAAACCATGGAATTACAACTGCAGTTGACCACAGATTTTTGTAGCAGACACTTTAACATCATTATAATCCTCGACAATGCAAAGATGCTCACAACTAGGCAAACTCAAGGCCAGCGTCCAATTGATTGTGTTGGATTGCAAATGGGGATTCAATTACGCCATTCTTCCAAGCGAGTGAGGAAGTAATGTTGTAGAGCCATAAATAGTGTCCTGCTTGGGGACAGATGCACCGGTGAAAGAGAGAGATACCCAGGCCTCCTCTGCAGAGCACTCTTTGTTAAATTACCACAGGTTAGTACAGCATGCTAAAGACTTAGTTGCCAAACGGTAAGGGTCCGTGCATAGAATGCATGGTGTGTTTGGGGCACGCTTGAATGCTAATCCAATTTCTATGAGTTACAAGTTTTCCTTGTGGCTCTCGCAGGCCTCTTTTAGTAATCAGATTGTAGATTACTAATCTCTACCGTATAAAATACACTTTTTGTGACATGGAACAATACTGTCTGGACTGTAACCTTTAACAGCAGAAACCCAAAACAAATCCAACTGATTACCTAACATGGTACTATGAACATAATAGCATAATAGCTTTAATGAAAGTAATATGTTATTCCAGTTGGAGTTTGTAGGAGGCAAAAGTGGAGTGATTCGATGTTAACGTTTACGTAATGAGAAAGGTGACAGTATTCCCAATTCCAAAATATGGAATTGTTGTTATGCATAAGAATAACAGAACATAAAAGCTATTGTTTGTCGAATTAGTTACATTTATTTTGAAGACCATGTTAAAATATGGATTGTAATTGTCTTTCCCTGCAGCCTGTATGTATATGTCTATTGTTATGGTGAAAGGAGCAGGTATGATACAATTTTGGCTTTGATTTCGTTCACTTTTAAACTTCCAGCCTCTTCTATGAATTCTCCTTTTTAATATTTAATGACTGGTTCAGGTTCATATTTATGCAGTGAAGTGTGCACTTTGTCAATAACCTGTTAATTATGTGTGGCATGCATATTTCAAAGAGGCCTATTCATCAGACTAATCAGTCTGAAAGCACAATCAATGATCTTCCATTTATTATGTTTAATCCTAATTACTAATATTTGCATTGGACATTATTGATGACCCCAAATAGCATTGCCTATTCATCACAACTACATTATTTAGGTTGATGTTTTCATTACATTACATATCTGCACCACCCACCCCATGTCTACCCTGTTCTTTCCGGTTTTTCTCTCTAAGCTCAGAAGAAGCCCAGGGTACATTCCAACCTAGCTAAGGGCGACATTCAAAGCTTTTTGCAGTTGATTTTGGGACCGCCATGAGGGACAGTTCAGGGGAAGTGGGGTTTACTTGCCCCGGGAAATAACTCGACAGCCAAGTAGCTCCATAAAACAGAAGATGGCTCTTATCTCTGTATGTGTCTTGATAAAAACATGACATTTACATTTACATTAAGTCATTTAGCAGACGCTCTTATCCAGAGCGACTTGCAGTAAGTACAGGGACATTCCCCCGAGGCAAGTAGGGTGAAGTGCCTTGCCCAAGGACACAACGTCATTTGGCACAGCCGGGAATGGAACTGGCAACCTTCAGATTACTAGCCCGATTCCCTAACCGCTCAACCACCTGACTCCCTAAAAACATGACAATAAATCACTATGGATGGAGGTGTATTTCATTCAGGTAGTCACTACACAACTGCCCTACTCCATAGCCCGCAGAATACAGCAACCAAGCAGAAGAAGATGAATACAGTTCTGTTTTAAGGTGGTTTGATGCAGACAGGCCTGCATGCAGTGTGCTTCAAACAACACTCTCTGTTAAACTAAATCAGCACTGTGCATTGTGGCTGAGAACAGGCTGAGATGAGTGCCTTATGATTTACATACTGACTTTGTATAATCCACAACGGCGTTGACCCCAAGGAACTCCAACATTGCATCAAAACTGACTTGATTTTTAAGCGATAAACTGTAACGTCGAAAGAATGTAGGTGGGAGGAATGCCTTGATGATATCTGAAAGGATCATTCCTTGGCACAAACCACCATGATAACACAGTAGGGCACAATCCAATATTCATAAATGCTGTATCTGGTCACAGGCCAGGATGGTTGGATCACCTGAATCAGAGCAAATCGATACGCCACCACAGATCAAAGTCCACTGTTATCCACCACCTCCATGTTCTTGTAGAAACACATGCCAAACTCAGACCGTCGGGATACAAAAGTCTGTATTAACTCGTTGAGTTTGCTAGATGATTAATGCACTGGACACGAGAGAGCTCAACTTTGATGCTGTAAGGACAAAAAGCCATGGCAAGCTGCCGTTGCAATAGAAGAGGACACTGTTCAGGTGTTGCATCACCAACTCTTCTAAGGAAATAACAACAGCTGTCTTAGGGGTTGTAACGATGTGTCTGCCTTGTTTCCTTGTCCAAAAACCCTGGCACTAAATATGGTGAAACCGTCTGTGCACCTTGTAAACGGTTGCAGGATGGGTCCGCCACGGTGATGGGTTTTAATGTGTTTTCATATGACTCTGTTTCACTGTAGCCAACACCATTGAGGGGTAGTCTGTTCCTTCATCAGTTCAGTTCAAACGCCCAGTGTTTGATTTGATATGAAGAACCTGGGTTAATATTGCCACGAGGGAACCCACAACCACATGCAGATACACTGCAGGCGGGAATTTGCAAGTCGGGAAAAATCCGACCAGGGATATTTTAAATGCAGACTTGTAATACTGAAATGAAACTAGGTGGATTCAGATTAAAGAAAGTAAGAAAAACGACAAATACGGTATTGTATTGTATGGGCTGCATCAAAAATGGAAGGTTTACACACGTACATATTCCTCCTCCCTAATGATCAATTGATGTAAATGGTGTCAATCAAATGGCATGCAATGGCTACTCCCGCTATAAGTTCAAGTGTCCCTGCTTCCAAACATTTTTTCCTAGCGTTTTCCATAAGACCAAGAGTCCCAGTGTCTCACTAGGGATCCAGCAGAGACCATATAGGGTGCTCCAGACCCGCAGGGTGGGACGTTGTGTGACTGGGACTGCAGTCAATTCATCACAGCTTGTTCCTCTGAGAATTTCTTTCCCACACAGCCAATTCGATGATAAACAAACTATGTGTTTGAACAGTTCAACTGACCCAAGGCCATGGAACATGGTAAATGATGTAATAAAGTGACCCAGCATCTAAAGTAGCTGAGACTGGTGTGAATTAAAAGCACGCTGAATGTCGAGTACAGTAAATTAGATGGTGTGAACATACTCGAGGTTGCCAACTAGGTATACTTGACTGGGCAGTACTTACTTGATGATGTGTTGGTCAGTCTCACTCTAGAATTTCAATCAGCACAAATCGGAATCTTTTTTATGTGCACGTCTTCTGTTTTTATTTGATGGCATTCACATGCTGCTCTGTGTCCTCTACTAGTTTCGTCCCGTTTCAGGGCACTGAGATTCTGTGGTCCACATGACATACTGTATGTCAATACAGCAGAAATAACAATGCTGGTTGAAGGGGAGTTTCATGAGGTGGCCTATAACAGAGATATACTGAGAAACCTCACTCAATCAAAAGGCCATTTGTTTGAGATAGTTAACTATAGATTTTAGCCATGCATCATTCATCAATATGACACGGTTTTCAATAGTGATATTGGATTCTCTCCGACTGGATGAAAGATGAGGACTTACTTTTCAACTGGCATAACTGTAACTATGCGTAGGCCCATGGCCGGATTCAATCAAATACGTTTAACATATGTGTACACAGTAGCTTGCTTGTTTATACTTCTACTGAAACTACTGCCCACCCACACACACAGTTTCTGTAAATTGTATTCCATCATAGTAAAACATTCAAGTTCAAGTGGGACTTAATGATTGAGGGAACCTTTAACAAAATGGTCTCTATGTACAAGTGTGTGAAAAGGTTTTTCATTATGAACTAAAATGTGTACTGAATGTCTCCTTCTCTTCCTGTTTGTGTGCTCATGTGTGTGTGTGTGTGTGTGTGTGTGTGAGTGTGTGTGTGTTTGTGTAAAACCAGTGGGTCCAATGGCTGCTTGTTGCCCTGCTAAAGAGGAGGCCATCGTAAAGCGAGCTTGTAAAAACCTCATCTGGTAGCCACCATCTGTGAGCACAGATAGTGGAGAAAGTTTGCAGAGCTTGTTTACACAACGGGGCATCTCCGTATTTGGAGAACATGATCAGATCAATGTCTAAGAGACTTAACTGCCCATCACACAACCAACAAGAGGGAAACACAAACACATTTTCCATTAAATGAGAAAGAGATGTGTTTACAGAAAAAGCACTACAAAATGTAATACAAATGTAAATAAGATCATTATTTGTAGATTTACTAACAGAATAAATCATCTGCTTATGGTTTATAATGAAAATAACTGACCACCAGAAACTGAAAAATAAATTATATTTTCCAGCATCAGTAATTAGCTACATTAGGAAATGCACAGAACTTGAATTTGACAGTGTCTAGGAACCCATATTAGACACAGGAAATAGATGGAATGTCGTTTTGAGATGACTTATTTAATGCTTGAAAGGATAATAAGCTGATATGGATGCAGATTAATAAGCACTAACATACAGTAGTTGTATGTCCCTTTGTCTCTGAGCTGCGGGATGTAAAGTGAGAGTCAGGCAAGCACAAGGTTACACAATACAAGCCCTTCAGACCTTGATTTAATGAGTCCCTAGAGGGCCAAGACTCTCCGGCAGAAGCTTCTCTCTATCTCCAGTGTCACAGCCTTTCTCTTTTTTTCCACTTTCTTTTTCACCAAAGACTAATGGTGAGGTTTCTGAATTGGACTAGTTGCACTGTTCCTCTGCAAGGGACTGACCCAGATGTTCCTTCAAGGTTCAAGTGTTTGGGCCGACAGGTGCTATGTACTTGTCCGGTATAGACAAGAAGACACAGTAACCTCATCTCACAGATTGTCAATAGGGTTGTCTTTGTGTTCCACACTGAGATCTGGCATTGTGCTGTAAGCAAAGCTGTGGAATGAAGACCCCGGGGGTCCAAGACCACCACTGATTGAATCTGCCGACGGAGATGGATGGACATACACTTGGTGCTTTGTACATGATTTAGCACTGTGAGTGAGATGGGCTCCTCTCCTTGCCCTGATTGCTCTCCCCTCAGATAAAGTGGATGAAAGCCAACCTGGAGCGTTCACACTGGATGGATCAGCACATCAGGAATAGCAAAGGAGAATGCAATTCAACAACAACGCTTTTGTTTTCGCCCTCAAGCATTGCCTACTGCACATCGATTTTTTTTCTGATTGTCTGAGTAGAGAATTAAATGTTTGACATTTTCATGGAAGTGTAATGGAGAGGGATTGCATTGAGAGGGATTGCATTTGATGTCAATGTTCCAATCAACCACGGTTCTCCTTTAACAGAACTGCATCATGGTTTGTTGTTGGTTTAGAATTAGTGTTGATTTTCAGGCACCGGTACAATACCTTAAACTGAAATCATGCCAGGTAAAGGTAATAATTGCAAAACACAAAAATACAAGACGGATCAAATATATCTAATGTAGAATGTCAACAACTCCAGAATGAACTGGGTCCAACATGGAAAAGGAACTTTGCTTTTATTACCATCATCATTACTGTATATCATTTTTGAATGTACAGCCATTTGGTTTCATTTAAATGTAAATCGGGGCACTGAACTGCTCGCGCTGACACCCACGGCAGCCTGAATGTGATGATTCATTCCAGGATTTCAGTGAAAATATCAACGACCACTCTCTCCAAGTGAAAATAACAGATTTGACCTTCGACTGTTTTCATGGAAGGCCCATAGCTAGCAAACTGGAAACCTTAAAAGAAGAAACAAAATGTTTGGTGGTCACAGTTTCAGCCATCTGAGTTTTTTCCTGTAGTTTTATAACTATAAGGGCTATAGACAAACTGATACATAGATTAGCTTAATGAGTCTATATTACATGTCAAATGTGTCTAGAACAAATAGGGAAGCAAAAATGGGGCGACATTTAGGTTAGTTTGTGTGCTGGTCATCCTCAGACACATGTTTTGAAAGTATTACATCTTTTTGACAAAAATCTGCACATTGAGAAAGACAATTTAAAACATAATAAACGTTTTTATATACATCTATATCTGGCAGACCATACACAAAAATATATTTTGTGCAGGTAAGAAATTGCTGGAATCTGTAATAAAGCAAATGCAGACTGCATTTTCTTGCGCTTTATCACCCTCTCAATTAACTTTTTTTTAAAAAGGCTAATGATCCTCCCTCTGGAAGCATAGACCAGCCTTGGAAGGCAGGCCACTATGAACCAAAGCTACATACTGTATAGCTATCTCTCAAATATGAAAAATGAAAAATTATCAATACCTAAAACGGTGTCAATATTTTACAATATCACACTGTTAAATTCCCCAGCTGGACAATAATGAGGCTATGGGTTTGGAAATAGTCTGCACTATTAGTCCTTCTTTATCCTTGAGCTTCCCATCCTTGCGTGCAATGATACGGCAAGAGTCAAACTGCAAAGCGCACAGGATAAAGCTTTTTAAAGTTTCCCCTGGGTCACAGTGAGCATGCTCAGTACAATGATGCACAGGAAAAACCTCAGTTCATGACCCCTCGCGTGATTCTCTTTGCCGGCGATAGGGCTGCGCACGTCTCCATTGATCCTTAAGAGCTTAAATCTGTTCAGTGGTGACTGGGTAGAGTCCCAGTGCATCAAAGGCTCCAGTGTTTGTGCTGTTTGGTTAATAGAGTCAACCTTGTGATCAAATGTTCGTGCCACACCTGTCTTTATGTTTACACCCTCACAGATGAATGTGTCACACGTAAAGGGCATTGAAAAAAGTCTTCCATTACCCAAGACTACACCAAAGTCATCATTTTCTATGGAAAAGGCATTCTCATCCTCATGTCCAATTTCAGGCCAACTCCATTGGTCCTGATGACAAGGGTAAATAGCAAAATATTTCAAATCATGAGCTGACAAACCAAAGTACGCAGCATTGCAGTGTCTACAGTACAGTATATAGTACATGAAGCAGATGCACAAGACAGTACCACACCCTTTGAGAGTGCTACAATTTGTTATGTCAATTAGGTTCTCTGAACTCAAGCCTATAGGAGCAGAATCAATTATTGGTTTAATAATGTTAAGAAATTAAGGATGGCTTTTTGGGCAAAACCTATGAGCGTTGTGACAAAGGTATGTGCTGAGATTTTTTGGCTCAAGGAAAATTATTTTTGAAATATGTGATGATTCAGCCACGATTAAATTAACGCTACATATTATGCAACCTAATTAATCATTTACATTGCGGTCCTCTAAATATGATATTTAGTGATTTTCGACACTATTTCAGTTGTTCTTAAGCAGCTGATTCATTCTGCGATTAATCTTTTGAGAAAAGAGCTGTGCCTGTTGCATTACATAGACGACGCTCAGTGGATTGCTGGCTACAGTTGACAAGAAAGGTTCTGAGAAGAATTACGTGTTCTATGATACAAATAGAACGTGGTAGACTAGTATACAATGTTTTATTATTCAAAGTAAAATAATTTTTGTAATAGAGGCAAGCCATAAGAATTTTGAACATGAGGTCTCAAATTGGAGCGAGCAGATATGATCACTTAAAAGATGTCCTTACTGAACTTCATAGTCAAAAATAGTCGTATAGCGAGTTGATAAACATTCTCTAGCATTTTTCTACAACAGGTGCAAAAACTGGATGCAAATTTACAAAAACACAGAAAATGAGGATAACCAATACGCATCGGTATTGATTGTCCAATTCCAATAAAAACATTTGCTGCAATCATTGTTTGAAACAGATAACGTTTACATTGGCTTAGGTAGTTATTTAGGAACGTTTTCAGGACCTTTATCTTACCTTTAGATGTTGTGCTTGTAGTGCAATATACGAGGAACACGAAGCCCATTGAAAGGTATCGTCCTTTCGTCAAAGCACCCATACCGTAGCTGCTTCACTTTCCAAGAGAGACACAAACTATGGGGTGAATTTGCCCGTTTTCACCCTCTTGCGAGTCCTGAAGGAGTGGCAGTAACAGGTTCATGGGTAGTTAGGAACGGCCACTGGACAGGCTGTTTTGCTGATTGATGTAAGCCTTGCACTGGAACAAAGATAGAAGGCATCATCTCCTCACTTTTTTACGGTATGCGGTCCTCGCAGGGAAGACGCTCGTACTTTTTTAACACCTCGTGTTGTTCCGTGTAACGGACCCAGGTTAGCCAATAGCACACCGCAATGGGAAAGCAGGGAGGAGACACCAAGCTAGAAGTAACCTATCAATTTACGCAGTACATACATTCAGGCAATTCATTTATAAAACCACTTATGTTGATATCATACCAAGCAGTACAGGTTTTGTTGTTGATTAGTTGAATTGGGCATCATACACTACCATCACAGTAAGGTCTTACAAACAAGATTTGTTTCATGCATCTGAAATTGTACCAGAGTACCAAAATATCCTTCAAATAAGTAAATGCGTTCATAATAATATTTGCTTCAGAGTGGTTTACACTTCACTCAAAATGAAGCCCTTATACATATTTTAAGACAACGATGACCTAAAACTGAAGATCGATCTTGTAGCTAGGCCTACTTGAATTGAAGCTAACCCTCAAGAATAACACGCTGTTTTGTAATGTGTCGTTCCAATGGCGTTGACGAAATTCAAGCTACCATGAATGTTACTAGGGGAGAACAGTTTCACACAATTCCCAAAACGTTGCATGTTATCGCCAGTTTTGTGTTAAAGAAAACTATGAGACAGTTAATCAAACTCACACCCAGAGTGCTCCAGTAAGTAGCCTGAGTATACCTACTTAAATGGGAGTGTCAAGTCAAAGCTACATGTATTCAGTGGCTTGTTATGCGGAGCATCCTGCAGGCATACGCTTTAATGTATTAAAGTCAAACATGCAATAACATCCATAAACACATCAGCAGTAAGTGTTTGATAGTTGGGCAGCCTGGGGCTTTGTGTACTTGAAGATTACTGTAGGTACGCAGGGGGTGCTTGAATAAGTGAACAGAATAAGTGTAAATAAAGTTGAAATGTTATGCAAGACACAGCTCTTTTATCAACGAATGTACAAAAAACAAACTGGACATGTTGGCTTTTCATGTACTTACGTGTGGCGTATACAGTGGAATTCAGGTCACTTTAACAATACATTCATCAGTTTACAATATTTTAAAGGAACTTTTAGACATACTTTGCCCCTGTTTTCTTGACCAACCACTGCATATTTTCAGTTGTTTAGAAGAACCAAACCCCATACTGCTTTTTCTCAGTCACAAAACTGAATTTGCTCAGAGCCCAAAATGCCATCTTGTCACATAAAAATACATTCCTGGATTTTTCGATGTTGTTAATGATTCTCCTTTGTCTTCATGTCCAACTAGTTTTCAATTGCAGGAAGCACTAGTAAGATCCTCCACTGTCATCACTGGGGCATGACACCAGACAGACATGGAACCAAACGCCGTTCAGCTCCAGAGAGTCTTGTCTAGCAAGTGAGAGGAGCTATCATAGATTCTTGTCATGTTGGCCTAAGTCAGGGTGAATTCTCTTAAACAATTTGGCCTTGTCATGTGCTCTTTGTGGCCTTTGAACTACAGGTGCTCACTCTCAAGGTCTGCTAGATGTATCAACACATTAGTCTTCCTTACAATATGACACTCTGTTCTTGGTGGAAAAAATGAGAACAAGAGAGAAGGTCATTTATCATGATCAGGACTTGAGCTTTGACTACATCCAAGCAGCCGCTTAAAGTGGAACACAGTGCTTTGGTGAAAAGGAAACACTACATTGTTTGAGGCCACCAAGAACAGAAACAATTAAAACCAGATCATTAAAGATGTCTTTCATTATCTCTAAAAGGTCCCATGTTGATTTAGTTGATGTAAAAGTCAGGTAGGCTATACAAGCCATCCACAGTGCCCCACATGATGATGTCAAAACTGTTAGGGGGAGCTGTCCATGGTCCTGAATGAATTGATTTTTTAAGGGCAAAGGTTGTAGGGTCTAGAGTCTAGAACAGGGGTGCCCAAACTACGGCCCGATGGCCGAATACGGCCTGCCAACACATTTGGACCAGCCCTCTGAACAATGCCAGATACTTTTATTTTATTATAAAATCTTTAAAAAGTTTACACTGAATAATATGCTTAAGTAAGTAAATGTTTTGATTTCAATCGCAATGTTTATGAAAAAAGGTCATTAAGATATTCATAATGCTCTTTTTATAAGCTATATATCCCTTGATATGTATGGTGCAAAACAAAAGAAAAAACTTATCTGGCATGATAAATGCATAAAAAATCATAACATCTCCACAATAATACTGGTAGTCACTCCGGCCCATGTAATTTTCTGTTACAGACCAACCCAACCCCACGTTAAGGAAAGGATAGATTATCTGGCCCTTGCATACATTTTTGGGGGACCCCTGGTCTTGAAGATATAGTAGGTTATCGAGACATGACATGTTTCACTGCACCGCAGTGCTATAGTCTACTTGTTGAAACATGATCATCATATTTTTTTTCTATAAATCCTGATGCCTATTATCCTTGGCAGATGAAGTGTTCCCTACTTAGAAACATTTAGTAAGAATGTGAGCCTCTTTTATCATATACTTAATAACTAGATGTCAGATGAAAGTATAGATCTGTTCACGCATCAGATAAAAGTGGAAATCTTAGTGATGGATCCAATGCTTTCCGGCACTTTCTTTGCTATTGGTCTACTAACAAATGACACCACCTTTTATTCCCGTTTCTCCTTCTGCGAGCTGAGATGGACTGAGTTGACAGGCTTTAACAGAATTAGCAATGACACCACTCAGCCACTTCGGTCTACTTCCAGAAATCAGAATCATTATATAGTTGGCCATCTGAGAGGGTTTTGTCCACAAGCTAAAAATAACAAATAACAAACAAAATGACCTCCAGACGTAGCAAACTAACTATTATTAACTATTATTTCAACATTTATCCCATTAGAAAATAGTGCGGTGTCTACTGTGTGTATAAACACATTTTGTCTCAGAATGTATACAAACAACGACTTTGTTGGTGTTCATCTGGAATTTGTAGAAATTAGCTTTCAAGGATGTATAGGAACATTGTTTTTTAAAACACAGATAATAAAAATAACTTTGCAAGTGAAGAATTTTGGTTCGGACGTCTGTGGAGAGAAGCTGGACACTGACTGTGCACCACAAGGATGATAAACCTGTCAACCTCCCCTGTGTCAAGTGGTGATTGGTGAAGGATTATTGGTTACAATCTAAAACACCAATTCAACAGAAAAGTTCAAATCATTCCCGTTGTGCTGCCGTACACATTTCTTGTTAGCGAATCCAACCATGACATCAATTCAGTACAATACCGACCACTAAAGCGTGTGACTAATGGAACACAGAGATGTGACTTTTATTTGTAATGTTCTCATCAATCTCAAAGAGTTTTAGGTATTTGTCCAAGGTTTATGGCAGACACATGCCATTCCATTGCCAAAGCAATGTCCTTGGTATAAATTCCAGTTTTGTGTCATGATGAGTCATTTTTTGAGGAACTAAATGATCCTTAGCGTCATGTACCAAGGTTACTGTGAACTCTCCTGATACTATGATGACTTTCATCTCAACTTTAGCAGGTTGAACATGTCTAGAAGAAAAGGCTCATAATGTTTCCTTCATTACTGTAATAATGCAAGGGCAACATACCTAGTTGTCAACAGGCACCCATAAGTACTCACACGACATTGTTTTGTTTCCTCTTTCACTTGCCCACTGTGTTGATCCTTTGAATCAACTTTCTCCTGTGTTTGAGTCCTCTATCTTGTTTTGGTATTTACTTTTAGAACAAGCTTGTGCATAGAAGACTGGGGCTATGCAGGGATGAAGCGTATTTATGCTCCCAGATGTTTGTCTGGCAATGTGAGTAATCACCAGCCAGGGTGCCCCAGATGCCCATCCTGGGGGGAGGTAAACCCAAGAGGTGGGTGGATCTTTGTTTTCAGAAAAACAAAACAAAAAGTAGGGAGCCTTTGATGGGATTAGAGTAGAGAGAAGGAGAAGGAGAGGGAGGGAGAGAAACGTTGAGAGAGAAACGGTGAGAGAGAGAGAGAGAGAGAGAGAGAGAGAGAGAGACAGAGAGAGAGAGAAAAGGAGGGAGAAAGAGAGAGAGAGAGAGAAGGAGGGAGAAAGAGAGACAGAGAGAGACAGAGAGAGAGAGAGAGAGAGAGAGAGAGAGAGAGAGAGAGAGAGAGAGAGAGAGAGAAAGAGAGAAAGAGAGAAAGAGAGAGAAGGAGGGAG
This sequence comes from Hypomesus transpacificus, assembly GCF_021917145.1. Taxonomy (NCBI): domain Eukaryota; kingdom Metazoa; phylum Chordata; class Actinopteri; order Osmeriformes; family Osmeridae; genus Hypomesus; species Hypomesus transpacificus. The sequence goes on along the minus strand of NC_061083.1, from coordinate 1,565,758 downwards.
AAAGAGAGAGAGAGAGAGAGACAGAGAACGAGAGAGAGAGAGCTTGCTGGCTTCATCTTCCCTGTGTCTCACTGACTACTGCATGTTGCACCTGGTTACTAGTCGACACAAAACAACATTTGGAAGTAATTAGCTTTCCATCACTGTCTCTCTTAGCTTAAAAGCTCTTAAGGGGATTTCTGTCAGGGTTATTTCATAGTTACATTGAAAGTGCAAAGTCTGTGTGTATGAAAGCACATGGATTACTATCTTGAGAGAAAATGAAAAACAAGCACTTTTACAAAGCACTTTTCCACGAAAGGAGACATGAGCTCAACCATTCTTATTCCGCCTGCTTCAGCGTCTGCATCGCCCTCATCTGCTTAACCACTCTGTCAGTTGCTCCAACCTTGGCCTTTAAACAAACAGCCAGTCGTTTGAAAGAGACTGGGGGTGGGAGGGTGGGGTACAGTGTTCACGTTGAGGAGTGGGGGAGGGTGGGAGGGACTCAGCGTGGCCCCCAGCTGTCTGCCAGGCCTGATCTAAGCCCCCCAACTGGGGTGACTACTGGGCTGCTGTTATCAAGAGTGTCTGATGTCCCTTTCTGTTAGGACTACAGAGAGCTAACATTTCCTCTTGTGGATATCCACCTCAGTCATTTTTAAATGAGCGATATGTGTTATACATGATAATTACTATAGCTTCTGGACCTATCAGTTGGCTGACCACACATAAGTTGTGATTGACAGGGAAATACGTTATACTTGCTAGAAGAGTATTTAGGCCAACCTATAAGACAAACGTTTCATTGTATCCCTTTGTTCCTACAGAGTGGCTGTCTGCTGCTGCTGTCCATGGTGCTGAACCCATTGTTGCAAAGCCCAGTCTGTTGACTGTAGATCAGTGTGAGTTTGTGAAGCGGTGGGGAAACAGAGCTTGTGCTGGTTCACTGAACTGTGCAAAGCAAAGATTTTAAACCTAAACCCCAGTATCTTTACCCCAAGAGCTTTCTATTTGCATTCAGAAAATATAAAGGTAATATACTGTGTCACCATTTGTAGTTTTTCTAGATTTGCCAATGATGTGTCATTGTATTTGTTTACTAATTGAATCAAGCACTTGTTGTGAAAACTGAAGTTACTCTCCCTCCATCTGGAGATGGAATGAGAAAGACCATATCGGTATACACCTGCACAACAGGGTGTCCTGGGGAATAAGCTCCTAAGTTAATTTGAAGGGCTCAATCCGCACAACTAGCCAGGTGGACAAAACCACGGGGCTATCATCATCACAAGGTCCATTGCATGCTCTCAACAGCTGGTCAACGGATGGTGAAGCTACCAAATACTCCAGAGGTGGTTCAGTACATGCTGGGCCGAAGCAAATAGCCCCTGACTTGCAGTAGCTGGCTGTATGGAGGGGGAAGGGGAGGACATATTGAGTAAAACCCTTCATTTTCAATTACCAGTGAGAAATCGCTCTTCTTCCCAAAAGAACATTGATAAGAATATATTTAAAAACACTAACTTGGCATTTCTTACCAAATGTTCAAGAATACAAAAGGTACATCTAGCTAAATGTTATGGGAATGTTAAGGGTTTCTTCCAGCAGGAGGATTGTATTAAATTGCTGACCTTTGGAGCTGAAAAAGAGTGGGACAAACTATCCTACCATTTAAATGAGCTAGTAATGGATAGTCATGCATAAATGATAAAAGAGATCATATGAGAACAACCCTAAAGCAACACAGTCCTGCGGTGCACGCGTCTGTTTGTCGTACCATTTGAGCCTGGCGGTTTTGCTCTGTCTTTGGACCACTGGTGCAAGCCTATCTGTGGAAATAAGGAAATGATAGAGTTATAGATTTTCTGACTTGATTTCACAGCTAGTCTACAATTTGCTTGCTATTACAAATGCACAGCTGCTCTCACAGTATTATGCATGCACTTTTGGAGCTTTCCATATGGTTGACATGGTAAATCTGCAACAAGTAAAATATAACAAATTATAAGAATATTAAAGAAATAAATTATGTTGAGGCAGTAATACAATGTTTCAGTCTATAGGTAAACTGAATGAGGTTGTGTAATTAGGTGAAATCTGCTTGCTGGAAAGATAAAACAACTCTGCAAGATGCAGTCTCCATCCGTTGAGCTGTGAGACAAAGGTTTGGCATCGGACCCGCACAGCTAATTAAAGTAGTCATGCTTAATGTTTAATACATGACCTTTTTGTTGGTAATAGACCACAAAGGTGAATAACAGGGCAATAACTCAGTGAACAAGGTCAATCTTCTCAACATGATCTCTCTCCATTATGCCAGACTGGACAGAGGGATAATCTCATGCATCTTTAATCCTGTTGTACTGACCTGATGCTAAGGAAGTGGACTGGATGTAGAGCATGGTGGAAGAAAGAACACAGGGGAAAACAAAGAGTAATCGGGTGGAAAGGATTTAATGGAACGAATAAGAATCTTTTTTTATTTTTTTCTCGCAGTTAAAACATTCCCATTTCCATTACTTCCCATTTTTCCATTCACTGCAAAATGGTCTTAAAATGTGCCAGGATCATGAACTACTATTCTGCTTCAATTCCGAATTTACCTGCCCCATCATACCAAACTGAGATTTCAGGGTAAGAAACATTTTTACTTGAAAACTAGAGCTGTGAAACACATTCACTGCACATGCGCTGCAGATGCTGAACTTGATCAAAGCCACTGTTCATTAATTTGCAAAGCTACCACTCTCTCCTGATAACACTTCCCAATTTAGCGCTCAATGAATGAGCGACCAAAACTAGAGAAGGTACCATTTCTGGGGAAATTGTGGGGTGTGCTTGCATTGGTTGCAGATGGGTATGTTTCCAGGCTGTGAATATCAACACCCTGTATTTTTGTACGCCCATTGACTGGTTAGCTCCTGCGTTTCCCACACAGCAGAAGTCTAGTAGTTAGCTAGCTCTACAATTTACCGGGGCTAGGTCTGAATCTAGGAGAAAACGGAGCACAGCTTCCAGCTGTAGCTATATGCAGATAGCAATGCTAGTGCCAAATAACTATTTCGCTGGTCGGCTCCATGATGCCGGGTAACCAAAAGAACAAAGGGGAACCCACTTGTCTAGCAGATTAAGACTGGGTCGTAGGTACCTAGCGAAAAGTAGCCTCAACTTTCCTAGACTTTTAGCTATGGTACTGATGCTGAGGGCTCGCTGATATAGCTGTCTGTCTTACTAGACCTGCCTTGTTGCTAAGGTGTGCTGACGTAGTGAAGTGTGCTGAAGTTGTGACATTAAGCTAGCACTGAGGTCCCTTTGTGCACACAATGCACTTTTTGTCACAAAAATGTTGTAAGCGCCTAAACCGTGCAACGGAACGTAAATAAAAATACAAGCAACGTAATCGCTAACAAGGCAAACCTTATTACACCAACGTTGTGTATGTAGTCCAAATATTGAGGGATCCTTAGGGGTGGGAAAATAAATAATAATGAAGAATAAATATATATGAGAGAGAACAAAGGTTGTGCTCGCCGAAGGCTTGAGCACACCCAATGAAGCACAAGCCACTTAAAATGTGTGGAAACATGCAATTGACATTTCAATTCCAATCTTATCATCAGTTTTGCAATAATTGCTTACGTTTTTTTTTGTTTACGACAAATATTTCCCTATGTAATTTTTTTGAGTTACATGAGTGACAGATTTGATTTCTGGAGTTTATTAAGTTTAAAGAAAAACAAATACCTTTTTTTTGATAAACTGCTGTGGTTATTTATAAAGCATGGCTAATCTCATTTATCCTGGTCATGATACCGACAAATCTAAAAAAATTACGATTATGCTGTGCTAAATCAGCTAATTTTGCCCATTGTGGTTAAACTTTGTAGAAATGTGTGACATACAGCATGAGAGCATTTTTAAGGTACTCAAAGGTACTTTTTTGCGGTACTTTGAGGTACAGTATTGCAAAAAGATGTTAAATTTGAGAATTGGCCTTGTATCAAGCTTTTAAAGAAGCCCCTAAATTAATGTTCATAAAAGAAATCCCCACATCTGCTGATGCTGAGGCTGAAATTGGGGTGTGTAATTATTCTCCAAGAACTCATCCTCGGGGGTATAAAAGTTTGCTGAGATTTGTGCAATAATAATACCTGTTTGGAGCGTTTTTCTTCGGCTAAATTGACTTATTATCACTATCTCTAATTAAACTAACGTAAAATATCAAGTACAGTATTCGGAATATTTGGAAAGTCTTTCTTTGCAAAACATAAATGAAGATGCAGTTCAATTGGAATCAATCAATTCATTGAATTGAATGAAGCTTTCATACAACTCGTAGGTAATAATATATAACTGGAGGCCTCCAGTAACTGTGTTCCATGATGCCTTTGTTCAGTGACTGTGGTGTAGGTCCCCACTAAGGTTTATTCTGAGAAAAGACTGTCAATCAATCAAAGTAAGTCATTTTACTGTTGAATATGGTTCGCGTGACAGTGACATTCTCCAACAGTTCATTTTTCGTTTACTCTCAGAAAGAGTTACTTTGACTCAGGGCCAGAGTTAATTTGAAGGTATATAAAAAAAAAATTACTAGTGAGTTGATTCCAAAGATCAGAATTTGCTTTTTATAGTATTATTTTGTAGCAATAAGATTCACTTGTAGATTTTAGGTCTATGGTATTTATGGCAGAGTATATCATCTTATTGCTATGTACTTTCTGTAATATTAATATCTGTAAAATTAATTTTTAAAAACTATGAACCTTACAAAATCTAATATTGCTCATACAGAAAAGAGAAGTAAGTGTTTAATTCTGCATAGTGTTTTCTCAGTGACTTTCTTGACAGTGCCAGCATTGAATCTTTCCTACTTAAATATACTTCAATGATGCCTGGAATACAGCACTCCCCAGAGCTCATTTTATTAACTTGACAAATCTCCCACCATCTCTCCACATGATCACCCCTGATAATCTCTCACTGTGAGGGAGCCTGGCTGGGAATGATATTTCCATGTGAGGCAGAAAGTGAAATCTAATGGTATTAAATGATTCGGAACTTGGTTATCAATAGTTATGTCCCTTATGAAGAGAGTTCATTCCCTTCACTTGCTGACAGGTGCCATCGCAAGTTAGATGACTGTAAATAACGCACTGTGAAACGACATGCAGAAAAGAGGGTTGAGTTGCAGTATCTGAAATGACAAACTTTCTGAACAAGTCTGTAGATAGGCAACACATAAGGTAGTCATGGAATCTGTAGACATGTCGTACACATGATTTGCTGTTGATTGTACGATGCAACTTTATATAAAAGCAAACTTTTTATAAATAATCTGAGTGGCTTTAGCAACATGCTAGATACTCTTTTTCCAGGCATAAAGAAGAAACATGTTTAAATAGTTTATTTTCTGTGTGCTAAGGAGTTCAAATCCATGCCAGTTTTTCTGAAATCATGCATTGAGTGCTATAAGTAATCATGCAATCCATTTATCTCCCTTTAAGTGTGTGCTATTCACACATAAATACATTAGTTTGCAAGATTACAATACTTTACCCAAAGCTTTTTGCATTGAATATGTATGGACATAAATGCAAACTCTCAGCATAATTGCACAACTCCAGAAATATATTTGATGGAAGGCTGGATTCACCAGAAAGGAGACAAGTGATTGATGTAAAAAACTTGGAATTTGGTTTGCTGAAGTTGACTGTTGCTCATGAGCAAACAAATTATTTCTATCCTCAAGCCGTAAATGCCACGGTCTGGTGTACAGCATAATATTATGATTACTTTCTCATCACAATCATTAATTTTATTTTGGTATCTAGACTGAGAAATCTGACCGACTTTTATTTTGGAGATGAACAACAACTCTAAAACAACCGTGGTACTCTTTATTTTGGAGATGAACTATGACTTTAAAACAACCCTGGTACTCAATTGGGAGGAAAAGCAATGCTGTTGTACATCTTTTTTTTTCCCTCAAGGAGTAATTTCTCCTCAGTTTGTACTCATTCTCATGTTGATAGCTACAGAGAGGGAAAGTTATGCGAAAAACACAAATACCCCTTGGACCCAGATTTAATTTATAACTTTGTTTAAAAAGAAATGTTATGAATGTGCAAAGGTAATGCAATTTCTTCCAGCACATTTCTAGCAGTATAAAATCTAATTTCAGAAGGTAGTTCTGTGCAGCTTTATTTCGAGAAGATCAATAAAGGTGGTAGTGTAGCTCCTACTGATGCAGGGACGGCCACTGTTTACTGGAACAAGATGGGAACTATTCACAAATATTAGGTATGAGCTGCATTTATGTTATGAATATAAAGCAGGCCTTGAGGCCTGGCATTTAATAACGGAGAAAGCAGAAATAGGAGACCTTCAGAAAACAGTTTAGCGGCAGTTGAGATGCAAGCAGTGTTGTGCCTCCTTTGTGTCCGGTGAGGTGACCCTTTCAATCTCACGGTACTGTAGTATGCAATAGGATGGTGGTACTGTGTGCACATTTACCATGGGTGATAAAACAGTAGGGTGATTAATTAAAATGGAATAAGAGACAGTTACGCAATCATTTATTGATAAGGCCCTAAATGCTTCCTTCTTCCAAAACCTATTATTGAAAGGCATTAATGTGCAGATATGACTGACTTCCAGGGTAAATATCCTTTGGTTATGTAACACAATTAGTAGGCAGCTGCTGGGCCTCTAAAAAAGCATATTCATTTTTAAACAAAAAAGTAATAAATGTAGCATTCTTCTCATGAATAATGGAACAATGTGAATAATATTTCCTTCCATCTTGGCAAGTTCAATGCAATACTTACTTTCTAGTGTGTTTGCCAGCTGTAAGCACAATAATACCTTTTTTTTGTTTTTTAGGAAAACACACCTAAAGACAAAATATGGAGAGCATTTAAGTCAGAAAAACCAAACAAAACAGTTGTTAATTGAACAGGGATATCTACTATAACTCATACTTCATATCACTCAAGATACTGTACCTCCGCTCTTTCTCTCAGATTGAAAATGGTGGTAAGTTAAACCAAGTCGTAGAGCGAATCCTCACCCTGATGACCACTAGTGTCATGTACTCCTGATGCACTGGGGACAAAAGCACTGGGGAAGCAATGTCTTCACTTTCCCTTCCAGAGTCCATACAAATGATATGCTAATGTGTTCTTCACATGTCCGTCAACCTCTGCAGGAGTGTACCTCGCTGAGAAACTAATCTGGGGTTTATTGGCCTGCCAGAAGGAATTTAAACATTAGGTCTAGATTACAGTGTCTGACAGCGGTACAGTGCGTAGGCCTAATGTAGTCTGTCAGATTTGTCTGTGTAATGAATTTGGTAGGAGAGGAGCCAGAGAAAGTACGGAGAAACGTGTGCAGTGAAAGCACTGTTGGCAAACCGGAGAGAACACGTCCCAGGCAACGGCCGTGTTAACAACGTCTGCCTCGACTGCTCTGGGTGAAGTTGCAACCCATACAAAAACAGCAACAACAGTGCAATTGGACAGTGACTCTCATTCAAACCTGTTTGATACGCAGCACACCAGACGTACAGTGGGTGTGAAGAACAAACCGGATTGTCTTTCAGCTGTACCAATCATAGAGCGGCAGGGCAGAGGCTGTAGTTAAACTGAGCTCTTTGAGGGGCTCTCTAAGGGGCTCTCTGAGTTCCTCATTACACCTCAGCAGCAGCTACAACTTTTTTTTTCAAGCCTCACATCAAATCTTTGGACGTCCCTACAGTGACCATGATATGGCAGCATCCTGTAGACACAAAGCAGAACAAACGCACCCCAACAGGCACAGGCCAACGGGAGAAGGAGGAGGAATTAAACCAACACGGAGAGAAGGACGGGGAAAGAAAAGCTAATTGAATATACAGTTTGTTTCTTTAGCAGGGGCATTGGGGGAAAAGAGTAGGGAGCATGATAACAGGAGACAGAAGCGTGGGCAGAAGGCCAGAGATGCAGTCAGCATGTTGTATCAGCAGGACTGCTCAATGAATCACGCATTGTGGAGCCGCTTAGGTGATAAATACACAAGCGTGAGGTCTAACATACAAGATAGGACTCATTGTTGGTCAGACCTAGCCTGTATTTCATGGGCCGGGCAGGCTTGATGATGGATGGGGGTGGCGCAGTGTAATATTTCTTCCACAATCTCGCTCCAGACATCATGTTGAGAGTGTAGTGTAGAGTACTCCACCCTGGAGGTAAAATCAAGGTGAGCAGAAACCTCTAGGAAGGGGAATGTCTGCGAGATAGTTCTGCTTTAGAATCAAGTGACCACCATTATATGCATGATAACTTTGTATATTTTATTCATGAACCACAACAGTCAAATTTGAGACACAGCACAGTTTCCGGCTGAATCGTAGGGCTAAAACCTGTCTGTTCAGGACACTCCAAAGAATTTCAATAACAGCATTCTTTACACTTTTCTTACCTGAATCCCTCACCTCTCACCTTCACTCCACCTCTAACCAAAAAGGCTTCATACTCCAACAGGCATAAACGTAACCCTGTACATTCTCTAAACATCCTCAAGTATGTTGCAGACGAGTCAAGATTATTTTTCCTATTTGTCTGGCTTGAGTCCTAGTTTTCAGAGACCCCACAAAACAATTGGACCCCCGACACGAAAGTGACTCACTCCTGTCTCATGCAAGCAAAGCTAAAAAAAAAAGAACTGAGAGCATCTTGTCCAATTACCATCTCCACAACCATACTGGTGGCAGATGAGCCACTGAGCTAATCACTTCACAAAGCCCACCATGCAATCCTACGGCACTGAAGAGGGTGTTACCTCCAATGCAGGTGACATGACAAGTCCCCCTGCCCCCGCCCCCATGCATTTATAAACTGTTAATGAAGTGTGCCTTCATACCCAGGATTAAATACGCCAGCTACTAGCATGTTATCAGTCAAGGGGAGTCAGATGAGCAATTAAGACATATCAGCTTTTACAGCAGACATCACAAGTCGATCCATGGCATTGTTCTGTGTTGTTGTGTGGGTGCAACACATTCCGTTCAACTGTGATTCGACTGACGGCAGATGAACTCATCAAAGGACGTCGGGAGAGTAGAGGAATTCCCAAATGTTGATGTGAACGTCTTCCGATGGCGCTTTCATTGAAACTCTATATCCCTGTTTGGCCAACCTCCAAATGAAGAGACGTGTTATCATTCTCTTTAAGCGGCCGATCAACATTGTACTCCCCCAAGACCTGTGGAGTTTGTGAAGCACACTACCTCCTGATGAGTACTAGGAGGCAGCCTCACTGCTCTCCCGCAGAAACCCCCGGAAAGCTTTCTTGCCACTTTGCCGACACACTCTCTCTCCCTCTGTGTGACCACTCAGGCTTTAAAAGAAGCAATTAAAACAAGACGTCCTCTTGGAACTCCACAAGCCTTGTCTCCTCGTGTGCTGCGGGAGATAAGCTGCTCAAAGGAAGGCCTGTTCTACTACGTCTATGGGGTTGAGGAAGGAGATAGAGAGCCAGAGAGAGAGAGAAAAAAGAAATATAACATCTCGTCCTATGTGGCACACTATGCAATACTTTGAATGAATAGCCTAAGCAAATCAGGGATGGAAATAACCTCAATTTAACAGAAGGGAAACTGGGACAGTATCTTGACTAAGCCAAAAAGGACTCCTGCTGTATGGATATTGTATTATCAATGCAAAGGGCAGTAAGGGGTAGAACAGGTGAACATTTTTATTAAGTTGAGACCCTCCCTTTTTTTATAATGTAATTAGATTATGTATTAGATTTAGATTTAGATGAATATTCCTAATTACTGTCTGCCCAAGGAGGGGCTTTAATGTTGACTTTGGCACAAATGTAACAACTTCTTGGTTTATAAATTCTAAAGAAAAATTGTGTGTGGCCATAGTGTCCAATGGAGGTCATTACCACAGGTATCACAGCTGGTAGAGGGAACTGAGAAATGGCTCTGGGACCTAACCATCTATCACAATCTGGCCATTTTCTTCATGGAAGAATCCATCACCTGAGATGTGGCCTGGAGTCTCTTCCTTACCGAGGTCATTTCAGTGGCTGAGGATTCTGAGCTGGGTCAGGATGTGAGTTTTTTTTCACAAAAGTGACCTCGATGGAGAAACAAGAAGGGCTGTACCGACCCATGGAGCAAATACTGTCGAATTGGCTTGACTCTGTATTGGAATTTGGGTCAAGTAAATGTATCTTGGTTTTTCAGAAAGGCGTTGCCATTAACGTGCATAGTAGTGCATTGCTTTGGATGACAGCTTCATCTCTGTCTTCACTTCTCCATTCAGAAGGCCTGGTCTTTTTCTCTCTCTCTCGATCTTTCTCTGTCTCTTTCTATCTCTCTGTCTCTCTCTTTGTCTTGTGGAATAAATGCAAGCCATTCACCTTGAGTTTGGCCAGTCATGTAAAAGAAAATGGCCCTCAACAAATACTTAAGTTTGTCTCCTTACAAAGTTTGCAACAACTTCCAAAAGGCTGCATGTTTCTGTGGCTCATGTCACTGGCCTCCAACTGTACTTTCAAGACAAACTCAACACATAAAAGTAAATTGAAAAAGCAATGTTTGACAGAAGCATTGGTCCTTGGGACTCAGAGATCCACTCCACCTTCCCCACAACTGCACAGTGTACCAATAACAAAGTTAAGATGAAGACCTTTCTACCAGATGTAACATGGAATGGGACACAGTTCAAAATAACAAGAACAGAGTTTCCAAGACAATAACAGCTTCAACACAGATACATACCCACAGGTGCATTTGTGGATCCAGACAGAGTCCACTTATAAACCACGCTAGCCTCGGGCCGAACAGATCAATGCTCTGAAAATGAGAACACACACCGCACCTATAATAAAACGAGTGTGTCTCTGTCCGTTGCTTCTCTTTCCTGTGATTCCTATGACATATTCGCACTCGAGTAAACAAAACGGCAAAATGTCTACCAAAATGTTCACTCCACACAGACGTTGAGTCTCCATGACATTTAACTCTTCCTGTCGTGATCCTCGCGGATTCCTATCGGGATTATGTTGAGCATTTATTACATGGATTTACAATCCTGCCGTAGGCACATACAATCAAACACAGAAATAGGCAGAGACATTTGGATACATTTCAAAATACTATAAATGACAAATCAGCCTGTCGAGGTCTTCATACTAATCTCCATTCCTCTATAAGCGCTGCTGCACTTGACACGTTCTACAGAAAGATAATGAATTACATGTCAACATTTGCAAATTGAGATATGATCTGAATAGTATGACAAAACAGTTTGTTTATTCCTCAGGCACCATGCACACTGAAAAGCTTATTGCAATAAGTGTTCATCTCAAAGCAACATCAGGCCAAACCCACCATGCACTTTATTTAGTAAAAGTCTGAATCCATTGTAAAATAAATGCATGAAATGCAAGAAAGATTCCCGTGCAACCCTTGTTCTAGAACTGCTGTCTTAATTGTTCTGTGTGACTCAATCTGTGATCAACTGTACCGCCAGTGTTTTGGTGACTCATGTTTGCTTCAGGGACAAAATCACAATTAATTTGGAATCTGCTGATGTCTTGTTTATAGGGCTTACTGTGTGCCCTTGTTATTGGGTTGTGCAACTGACAGTGTGCGGTCACACATGACCAAGCTGCATAATCCTTGTTTAAATACATATCCGGCAATTGTCTTTCTGGCAATTTTCATAAATGCATTTTTAGCTCTGTTTTGAGAAATCTGGGGAGATAGAAATCATGATAATGATAAAAACTGCATGAAACAATGCTCTTTTAAAGTTCAGCTCTTCGGGTTCTAGAAAATAATTTGGTAAAAAAAAAAAGAATAGCAGAAGTGAACAGTATTCTAAGATGTGACAATGAGATCCCATCCTGGTTAAGAGAGCCTACTCTTCTGATCGATAAGACGAGGTAATGACTTGGAGAGAAAAAGATCTTGAAGGGAATAGCTTTCCATAGAATTGAGTTGAGTGCACTGGTTGGCAACACATTACTGTACATTAAGGTTACATTAACTATCATGTCTTGTAGTGACATTGAAACTGTTGGGTAATTACCCTGCATTACGGTTTAGAGGTACAAGTGAAACTTGGGCTTGCCTGGAGTAGGTGAATGTTAACATTGATCTTGTTTTGGAAACATACAGTTACCCTTTACAACATTTAAAATACATTTACTTACTTACTTCTCACACCACACTCCCACTATGTGCCTTCTTACACTGTTGTAATATACAATAATACTTGATATTGTTTTATTTAATTGCAGTTCCTATGTACCTACAGCCTTTTTACTGTAGGCAAAGCTACGTAGTTACGTGGTAGTAACCTTAATGTAAAGTGTTGCCCATTGGTTTGTGTTCAAACCAGGATATGTCATGTACAGTCATTTGAGTTTAGGTTAGATTAGGGCTGAGAGAGAGAATTAAACCCACAGATGAAATATTTCGCACACACAACCAAAGCAGCAATGAAAACCAAATGAATAATCCCAAAAGCGTTATCATACTATGTGTAGTGGGTTAGTAGTAGTAGTAGTTAGTTCCCAAACACTCAGCAGTATGAAAATAACTTGAAGTAGACACACATCTTCCCTGGATATGATCTTCCTCTGCCCTATAACACAACTTCTCTGACTTTTCCAGATATATATATTTCATAGAGTGTCTGAAGGAAGCAACATGAGGAATATGACTGGCATGACCTACGCCAGTCTGCAGATTGCATTGCAAGAAGTTACATTTTCAGAGGCTGGGCGAAGTGGGAGTCTCCAGCGGTCCTTTATTAGGAATGATGTATATCCCTCTGATGGACTGAGTCTCCGTCTCTGGTCTGATTTAGCCGATGCCTGTCAACTCCCCTGCATCCGCTATGTGCTCAGGTGGTTTATGAGCTAACGTGAAATGAACAATCAAGAAAAGATCAAAGCAGGTGAAATTCTTTTGCTTATGGCTTTCTCTTCGAACGTCAGACGAGCAAGTCCTTTGCATATATCAAGCTCTATGCCCAATGTAAGTGTCTATCATTTCCCAGGCCTTATTTTGGGCAATACATCATCTCTGGCACATGCAATACTGTCTACAGTATGTAGCCTTTGTGAGGAGTGTGAGTGAGAGATGAATGGAAGAACATCTAGACAGATTGTCATTCACATAGATTCCATTAGAGGAGACGCCACAGAGGGAAGATTGAAATGAATACATGTTGATATTGTTGGCAAGGCAAATAAAGAATAATAAAAAGTTCCATCCAACCGACTGCATTTGCTTCTTTCGCCTACCAGATGGGATCTCCAACGGAGGGCTAAAGTGACAGGGAGTCAAATAAGTCACCGGAAAAAGCTTGACGGATCTTCAAATATCAAAGCACGTAAATTGTACAGTAATTAACAGCCAAGTGCCAATGTTCCTTTCCTTCTTCACGGCTGAGCAGTGGGTCATCAACACCTTAAAAGTGAAACTTGGTACAGATGATGAATTTTACTAATTAAACGAGCTGTTTACACACTTAAATGTACAAAGTCGTAGCCCTTGATTTGTTAGAGTGTCAAATGATCAAGACTATGAGCTCAATATTATCGGGAAACTCATTGTTCCTTTCCCCGCATTTAGCCATTGTCGGGTTTTAACCGACTATAATTTATCGAACAATGTTTTGGCACAGTTTCTTGAGTCAAGTCAAAATTCTGATACAGTAGAAGTGGAACCAATGGATCGGCACCATGGTATGACTATGTTAGCAGTGTGAAGGTGGTGTCAGGTGGATGGATGACAGGCAGGTTAAAGTCCACCATGGATTTCACCCACTCCACCTGTGGCCCAGGTTTCATCCAGGAAAACATCAGTCATCCTGTGCCTCGTGGTTGACAGAGGGGAGAGCTTATGAGGAACACGGCTGATTGATGTTCCCTCAGTCATACTTCAGCTTCTCAAGGTCACCTGAGTCTGCGTGAAGGACAAAACGTACATTTGGTTCATGACGGAGCATAATGGAGGTAGAGTGATTCAGAGGACATTTTAGTCTAACACTATTGGCAACACTGGACCTGTTGATGCGGAATGGATATTGATTATTATTCAAGACCCCTCAACATTATACAACATCCCTAAGGCAGTTATGGAAAGTTTAAATGTTGATATTCTGGTTGCTTCCCAATTGCTTGAATACAATCCACAAGTTTCCCTCTCATGTGAGACTGGCAACCAATCCTTCCTCTATGGGATGAGTCATTTAAGCATGGCTTATGTGCATTCCTTTAACACTGGGACTGATTAAAAAGAGTACATGTATAACTACTCGCCACATTGAGATGATTTGACCCATGACACTAAAAAGACATTTTGCTACCACACTTGTCCATCTTTCATCTCATGTTTCATTCATTCCCACAGCAAGATGATTCCTAAGAAAGCACGACAAGAAACCAAAATCATGGTAATTATTTTTGTGTGAAGAAACATCTACTTTAGATCAAGCAAACATTTTCTGAAAAGCACTGCATGAGCCAAACATTTATGAAGAAAAAATACTCAAGGAATGAAAGGCAATCAACTACCATGGTAGAATGCAACCTTTTCTGTGTTGTTGTGTTTTGCTTGTTGGTAAGTTGAATTGTGAGGTATTGTAGAAAGCTCATTAAGGCTATAAAACCTGCTTGAACACAAAGTCAATTGCAGTGACATCTATTCCTGTGGCCTGCAAAGCTAAATCAGTCTGAATGGTGAACTGAACTGGTTGTATTCTGAGGACACATATCCTTGGGGACAAAGAGTATGGAAAATAAACTGTGGAGAGACTGATTGTTTTCAAAATAAATCTAATATCACTTGTGGGAGAATAAGGAATAAAAATCACAGTCTATTTTTATAGGTATTGAGGAAAATAAATGAAATTGACTTAATCTCGCCCCTTAATGTTCAAGTAGAATAGTCTGAAAAATTCGCAAATCAAATCCAGCACTTCTGTTTGGATTGTAAATCTGCCAAGAGTTCAGAATGCAAAGGCAACTACCAAGTATGCCATAGAGTGGAGGAATAGCCAATCCACAGACCAAGAGAAAAGAAGAGTTTTTTCCGGCTTCCATTCCTGGATCTATAATGCCAAAGCTGAACAATGCAAAAAGGAGGATGCTTAGAGTCACATTAACAAGTTTCATGGTGTTAGGCCTGAGATAAACTATTTCACTTTATGTAGTGCCTTGGCCATAAATCTTGGCGGATTGCACGGACACTGCCTTCCTCTTCCATTTTATTTATCAGGGCTCCATACAGAAGCACAGTTTTTTCATATGTGTTAACCTTAAGCAAAGTGTGGGGAGAATGCAGAGATCTATCCATGTGTTACCCCTGCTTTATCTTCTGAAGGCAGCAAGTGTTTCGTTTTTTAGTGGCTGTGCGTCATGTTCAACACTGAAATTTCCATCATGTTTTTCTACAAATTAAATAAGCAGCTACATAGTATATAGGGAACTTGATAATCCACCATTATAATCCAGATATGCGTTTTTAGTATTCAAAGATGTAACTACTACAAGATCACTATGTAAATCCATGGATCATTTGAGGTGATGTGATTTTTGACTCGCCTTCGCCATACAGGGAAATATGTTTTAGTTCTCCTTAATCAAATTCCTGCTGCATAGTTATGGCAAAAGAATGAGGTGGAAAATCATAATAAGCTCTGATAAATAAAAAAATTCTTGTTTGAAATAAGGGTTGCAAAACTACGCAAGCAACAACCCTCACCTATTCACTGGAGGCATATTTCTGAATCACAATGGCTTCACAACAACTCACACCCACCACAGTTATTTTTTAGGTTGAAGTTCAAGGCAAGGCAAAGCATAGACATGTTGAGGATAGAGGAGTGTTCAAGTGTTCACCAGAGATTTCTGAGAGCACTACTGCTTCCACTCTCTACCTTGTTCCAAATGAATACTGATAAAGCATTCAATATTTCAACCGTTTCTCAGAGGAAGATTATCAGTTGTGGAACTCAGTAGTACATCCAGTTTCTTGTAAGGGTGTTTCTGGTGGTCCTGATTCTTGGATTGGAACATCTGTGTGGCTTTTCTGTGTATGATTTGACCTGTTTAGCCGATGTGCCTTGGATGAGCAGAGGCAGCTGCCACGGACAAATCGCCGTCACAATCACAATCATCTGCATCAATAGGATGCCTTGTCAGCTAAAAGCCAATGCTCACCTAAGTGGAGGAAGTGAAAGCTGCCTGATTTACAAAACCTTTGGCCAAGGTCACAACAGGGGAGGGGAGGCCAAGCAAGTGAGTAATCACCTCTGGCCACTTTCTCCATCTAGCTCGTGAGCCCATGCCTGGGATGCTGAGGTGAGGCTGGATTCAGCACAGCAGGGTTGAAACTGACCAGGATGGGCCTGACACCTCTGTGAAGACCACTGCAGGGGTTCAGATGCTCATGCAAAATAAGCAGAGGTGAGAGTGAAGCACTACTGTGTTTTATGTTAAATTGGATCCTTATTTCAAGCATAGTTTTTTTTGATCATATCATAATAATGAGATGGAAATACATATTCATATACTATATGCCAACTTCATCAGATTCCTTGTGTCATTTCTGTCAATGATAGAAGTAGCATGTATGCTGGAACCACATGCCTGCACACACACACACACACACGCACCCCATGCAAAACAGCTCATCAAAAGCATTAACAGTGATTCATGTCACTGTGCCCAGGTGCTCCTTCCACACACCATTTGTTTCTTGGCCAAAGGAAACAATCAATTTTACTTCCCCGCATGGTTTATAAGCTTAATAAAACCCTGGCCTGTCAACAAGATGTGGGATATTTAAGACTTTCATCCATGTGGCTGGTGCTCTAAGTGTTGAAGCCCAGGAGGGTGAACCAGTGGAAAGGTCATTTATATCAGACACCCTGGCCACGTGAAATGTCAGCAAGACAATCTTATAATTTGGTACCTAGAGGTTGGGGGGGAAATCAAAAGAGGCTAGACGAGGGCATGTTAAAGATCCAGTGCAAATGTCAGACAAATATACTCTATGGGAGAGTAAGAGATATCCGTCCAGGTTTGATGACAGTGTTCAAATTGCAAACACAAGCTGCGCTGAGGACAGCTTTTAAAGAAAATATGGACAAAGCTAGGAAAGTAATACTCCCAATAGGGTGTCGACACTTCTGTTCTCAGCCCCCGTTCATGACCTAATTTCTGTACACAAAATACTTTTTCCATAACAGTGAGCCTAAATAAAATCCAGGCCTGATCCCAATTGCATTCTGTTGGTGTACTGTGTTTCGGAATTGTGGCATAAGCTTATGCAATGGCTTTTCATCACTTCCCAGCTCAATATGAGTTTACAGTATAGGGACAGCTTAAACCACAAATACACTACTGCATGCACAATACATCATCTTATCAGGCGTTGCAGTTTGAAGTTGCTTAGATATTTGAAAACAACCCTCCTTCTTCTATGAATTTGGGGAATTTAATGGAAATGGTATTACTGTTTCCCCAGTCCCATGTGTTAAGCGCAATGTGCATAGAAAATACATTTAGATGCGTAGACGTTAGAGCATGTCAGTATGTTTTAACCAATTTCTACAGCCAAGTCTGTACAGGACTTTAAGAGGTCTATAGAAGTTGACACAGTTGAACAGTCCACTCAGGACATAACAAAATCATAACAGAATGGCCTTCACTCTCCCAAGTTTAAACAGTAGAAAAAAGTAGTTTCGACGGTTCTACTAAACTTCACCCAGGGTGTGACGACATACTGAGTCATTATTACAATATTTATAGAAAGCAATTAAAAGCTAAGCTGACAGAAATCTGAAGAAAATAAATCATTTAAAAATCCCATTAGAAAAGACACAGTAGACCCAACTGTGGTCCTACAGCCACAAGGATCAAAGTGAAGAATGACTGAGTTCCATAGGCAGAGGGAAATAGACTGGGGAAAGGCCCCACTGATGGAAAATTAGTTTTACGAAAAAAGCTGAGCACGTTCTCCACAGTGGGTGAGACGTTTCCACGAAATATGCCGACATTGCTCTCACATTTGCCTTGTGGGCACCAAACCTCAGTGAAATAATCAGCTCAGAGGCAAAGCGTTGGAGCAAGCCAACTGGTCTGTGGATGTGGCTCCCCTTGGCCTTGGGTCAGACTATCCAATCTCAAAACATGAATAACACCGCTGGAGAAAAGCAATTATCCAAGGGTATAGACAAAAGGTTTCCTGGCTGTAGACATCGTACAGGGCAAGAGTGGCTGTGGCTTTGGCAACGTTGTCTGCCATCTGATATAGTCTTTAACGTCCTCTGTGTACGTGTACAAAATACCTGTATTTCTTTGTAATTGAAGACTCATTTTAGGAGACTCGTGTAGCAGATGTCTGTGAAGCTCCACATTATCCGCCACTGTAGTTTGTGACAAGGGATGGAAAAGGAAATGGAGAAAAAAACTGCCGCACCATGATTGTTTATAACAACAGGTGTTTATACACCAAATACAGAAGACCGTCCATTTGAATGAAGTATTCTTCAGAAATACTACTGATTAAATGTGCCAGGCTGCTTGACCATAAAGGAAAAGAGGAGTTAATTTACGTCCTCTGTTGTAGAAAGGGCAGTAAATTTTTCACTTAATTAAAAGGACCTCAATTTACTGCTCTTATCTTAGGTAATCATGTTAACCAATAGGGGTGCTAAAAACTCATTAAGGTTATGGATTTTAATTAGTAGCCTTGTAGAACAAAAAAGATCACCTCTTTAAGCATGGTTATTTAGAAAGGGGGATATACATCACTGTTATCCATGTGGTTGATTTTGAAAGGTAATTGTTTGCCATTAATCTGGAACCACATATCTATTCTCTCCACCTTTAATTCCTCCCACAACATCTCCCTATATTCATCTCCCTTTGTTTTGACCATTATTAATGTAACCTTCATTTAGACAGGGAGTTTACAATCTCTTTCAAGACGAGCGTCTCTTTTGAAGAGAATCCCTGACAAAATCCTTACAAAGGAATATTATATTCAGTAGAGTATACCCTGAAACCATATGAAGTGAAGTGATGAAATTTGACATGGTGCATTTTGAAAGAGCAATTAAAAGTGGCTGCAACTCAGGATTCTGTCCAGGAGTTTGGAATGGTTCATGGCAACAGATGCATTAGCTCTGAATATCAATTAATTTGAGATCTGCATAGGTCTTGAACAGGTTGGGATGGTAATTAGCTAACACCTGTTTTCTGTTTGATTTTGCGTCATAAATTGTGTTTTCCGACATTCTGTTCCTCTTAGCCATAGAATATCTATCCTGCACATCAGGATGTTAAGATAGAGATTTAGCATTTCCCTAATGCCTGATCTGATCAGAACCAATACATGGGCTACATAAAAAATGAAGTAATTGAATTGTAGTCAAATAAAAGAGTACAACTTGAGGATATTCAAACACTATTCTCAACCTCCCACCACAAGATAACACAGCAGAGAGCAAGTCCACCTGGAAATAATGATGAGAGCATTTTTTTTTTGTCCCCTATAGAAGGTCAAAATGTAAGGTGATAACGAACGGTCAGAGAGTCATCTAAACCCAGGGAAAGCATCTGATGCAGGTAAGGCAGAGAGGAAGCAGCCAAGATGAGCCATGAAGTTTCCCCAAATAATACCCGGAGAATGGTCTGAGTTGACTCCCAGCAGAAAGTGTAGTCTATCCATTATTTTGTCCTGAGAACCTGTAGGGCGATATACAGCAACAATCAATTCTTCGACCAAGGATGTGCTGCAGAAAGCATAACATTCTGCTGCCCTGAGGAGACTGGGAAAACCATGGAAAAAATGTGATAAGTAAGAGGCCACTGGCAGACATTTGTTGGTAACGTTTGGCAGAATATGAAAACATCATCTACATGTGATTTGTCAACTTCTTATGGTGGTGATAGATGGAAGTCCATGCACAACAGTGTAGGATGTAAAGCATTACTGCAGATTTTTTTCCACACAGTGCGGAAATATTTTATTGAAACCCATTATTTCAAATTCTGACCTTTAACATTTGCTTGGGAATTAAAGTGGTAAAAATGAATCGGATTGGCTCTGGAACATTGAACGGCACACATAATCAAGGGCATCATCTACTTGCCTGTCTGCAGAATCCGCTTGGTAGGAGAAGACGGTGTATGATTCTATATTGCTGTTCTGACAGAACTAGCTGTCTACTAGGATGACAGGCACTTGCCACAGATTGTCACGTTCAGATATAGGTGCTGTTTGATTGATAAGGGCTTGAGACATGTGTGAAGGATGTTGGTGTAACATGAAGGGTATAACAACCTCTTAGGGGACAATTGGAGACTTGGAGTCAAGTGATGCCACCACGTAATAAACAAGTAGGCCTACATGCCACTGTAGGTCAAGTGAAGAAGAAGTAAAGTCAAATATTGTAATATATAGAAAACCGTACATGTGTAAAAACCTTTAATAAATAATTGACCTGATAATTCGCACGTCATCAAAAATGGAAGTACGGATTTGTTCCTGACAAACACAGTTTACGACACATTAGTATTCAAAGCCAATATCACACTATTTGAATTTGATTGTGTTCTCCTTACCTTCACTATTTTAATCTATTCATTTTATAAGGTTATGAAGTTGAAGATGTGTAACTATGTTGTGTGGTCTCTTCATCGCTGAGGTTGACCAGAATCATGTCAAAAGAAGACCACTCTTTTAAGTGTGGTTCTTCACAAAACTAGGTAGCAGAAGGTGTTATCCCAAGTGTAATGCAGCATTGTGAGATCTAATAAAATTCATATTTCCCACCAGATAATAAAATGTTCAAAGATTAATTGAATGCGCAAACATCTGGACAGGGGCGGTTCTACACGGGGGCCTACAGGGGCCAGTGCCCCTTTGAAAATGTCCCTGGCCCCCCCTGTGGCCCCCCTGAGCTGATTGGATATTATTATGAAAAAAAAACGTTGTTTTTCTTCTACTAGTAGTCATCATGAAACGAGGAAGGGACATTGCAGCCTTTTTTGCCCCAGTAAATAAACACTGCAGCAGTTTGTTGGATGGTTGATAGCCTGTTGAAGGCCAGCAACTACACTCTCCAATTAACAAATATCACGCAACCCTCTTGATATGTAACATTAGGATTAGGATGAATTTCAAAAAACACTTCTTAATTAATTCAGTGTTTGTTTACGAGTAAACAAGGGGAAATGACATAAAAAAACTAAAAAGTTTATTCTGAATTTTTTTATTGGTAAAAAGAAATTATTGAAAATGACAGTCTAGCAGATTCATGCAAGTTACCTTCAAGTCTGTCCCACTGAACAGAGAAGTAGAGGAGCAAGCTGTTCTGCCCCATCAAGTTTAGAGGCACATTACCTAGGCACAGACATCGAGGCAAACAGCTGTTGCAGCAATCCTTGGTGGAGTTGCAGAGCAGGAGGAGACTTCTTCAAAAAGCGCCCATGTGGCCCCTGTGACACATCATGCAAATCCAAATAGATGGCCACAACTTTATATGGGAAAATTAATGTGAATTTGTTGCATTTTGAGCAGACTACTCAACAACACCACATGGCACCATATGCTGGTCTGTGCAGAGCCAAAAATATGTTTTAGGAAATGTTAACACAGTTATACTTACATGGACACGTTTCATTAAAGACCTACAAAAGACTTTGAGACAACCATCAGTGAATGCTCAAAAGCTTTAGATTCTGTAAAAAGGAAACATTCCATCTGGTGTTTGTCACAAATATTGCAGTTCCCGTCAACAAATTCATTTCACTAGTAAATCAGTGACAGTTAAAACATTTATATTACTCCTGTAAACACAGACACATAGATGGGACATGTGTCTAGCTCAAAAACAAAAAAGTCATCAAAATAGTTATGATGGTATCCTTTTTATTCCAAATGTCAAATATTTAGAATTATCATTGAAAACACCCAAAGTGAGTGAAACATTTATTTGTGTCACACACAATTTAACTTGTGCAGGATCAGTTTAAATCCACAAGATGGTCAGGTAGGAGTATCAAGCTCTGGGTGGCACATCTGAGGGCATTAGTGAAGGATGTCCACATGATAGTCTCGTTCCAAAAGTCAGCAAACTGGCAACCTGGTAGACGTTGACAGCTCAGCCCCCTCATGTAGAGTTTTGGGGAGGAGGGATAAGGTTAGAGACTGCTGAGGAACAAATAGCAGTTACAGTCAGTGTTAGTAGGGGTGAGAAACCCTCTGGTTGTTGTGCAGCAGTTTAGCTGTAGGACTGACAAAGAGCAAGTAGACCAAGCCTGCACCCCTGATTGAAACAGGGAGTCTGTTTGGAGAGCAACTTTATATGAGAAAGCCATTTACCCCACTGTTATCTTCTTGATTTTGGGAACCACCAAATATACAGCTTCTTGCGATGGTAGTGTCTTTAAGGGGTGATTGAGTGTAGGAAGATCCAAAAGATATGGTGGAGCTAGCCTGTGGTGTGATTTGTAAGTTTAAAGGAAGACTTTGAAGTCCGCTCGGGCTTTGATGGCATTCCAGTGTAGAGAATAGATGTAACATGATCATATTTTGTAGTTATAGTCAATAATCTAGCAGCAACCTTTTTGCACCAATTGCACATTAGCAACACAAGTACTTGGAAGGTCAGAAAAGAGTACATAACAATAGTCCAATTGGGACATAACACATGCATTTATTGCCAAAAGGTTTGTGGGATGTCCATTGTGGGATGAATAAAGGTGTATCTTATCTTAGGCTAACACTATTGTCTGTCGCTTACAAAATGTAAAGAATTTGGTTTCTTGCTCATATAATTATTGCAGAAGTTGGGTAGACCAGCCTCACTGTGTGGGTGGGATCAATTGCATGACTTAGTAATTTGTATGGTCTCTTTAAGGCAACTAATGGGATCCCATCATCTTGAAGAATCCCTTATAAAGATGGGGTTGAAGAAGATGAGAACTTCAATGGCGCTATTTTTGTCTCTTTTTACAGTTTTACCTGTTGTATACACAACCTTTCACAACTTTAACCATTTGAAAATGTAGACAAATGTTGTTTTGTCAAACGGTCGCAGCTTGCCAGAATATACCCCAAAATTAGGGAGGAGTTATGTTTACAAAAAAAGCAATCTATTTGATTAGCACTTCAGAATTAATTTCAAGCAACAAGGGTCAGAGCCACCTCACATGATTTCACAATGGAGGGCAGCATGCAGTTCCCCAGCTGAATGGTGGAGGCTTGATGCATGCAATTACCCAGTGTGAAGCACTTCTGACTCTCTTCTAATTACAAACCCCTGTGAATAATCACAGCCCCATGCAATAACAGTTTTTTTCTGATGGCTTAAGCACATTTTTTTAACTATTGGCTATTTTTGAAAAACTACACACAAATAGGAAAACCCTTCACCAAATCAGCAAAACATTGTAATTATCTTGAAAAGGCTAATAAACCTTGCTTAACTCTTCAAACCTTTGTGGACATTGTATTTTTGTATCATACAGTTAACACAAGCCTTTCTCTGTGCACAAGGTCGGCTATGTCAGTTTGAGGTCATACTGTTGTCATAGTTCTGGAGACATACAGGGATCCAAACTTCAAGTACTGCTGTTTATTTACACACATCAAAACAAACACAAGTGTGCTTTTTCCAAGTCAAAACACAAAATAGTAATTTCACTGAAAAAAAAGACAAAACAAAATCAATCCACATCGCGTCGTCTCTCTGGGTCTGGCCACAACATTTCGTCTGTACATCACATGCAATATCCTGTAGTCCAAGGCACTGGGGAACACTTCTCCTGGAATGCCGTATCCAGGCCTGACATGATGCCTGGTCAATATCCCCACATGACTCCTCCTTTGCCTGTAAAAGGGCTAAGCATTGATGGGGATGACGGTCATAGACCTTCCAGCGCCAGGCAGAGAAGAACTCTTCAATTGGATTCAAGAACGGAAAGTATGGGGGAGGTTGAATACAGTGAAGAGTGGGTGATCTGTAAACCAGTTGCGGACCAAAGCAGTCCTGTGGAAACTAACATTGTCCCATATGATGACGTATCTGGTCTGCTCTGGTCTCTGAACATTAGTGAGCATGTCATGTAAGTTGTCCAGGAATGTAATCATTTGTGCAGTGTTATATGGGCCTAGGGTTGCATGATGGTGAACAACACCATTTTGACTTACTGTATAGCTGCACACGCAGTTACGTTACCACCACGTTGTCCTGGGACATTGATTATGGCACAGTGTCCAATAATGTTCCTGCCACGTCTCCTTGTTTTAGTGAGGTTAAAACTTGCGTCATCCACAAAAAGCTACTCATGACCCATAGCATCTGCCTCTAGCTCCATCACTCTCTGGACAAGACAAAACAAATGCAGCACATCAGGCCCATGCACAGCACTATGCACTTCCAGATTCAGTACCAATGATACTATAGCATACCTACACATAGTCATATCGCAGTTGTTTTACACGTTCACTGTTTCTTTCAAAAGGGACTCTGTAGATTTGTTTCATTCGGATTCTGTTGCGGGCAAGTACACGACATCCGTTATACAGAAATGCTCACATTGTGTATGTTATGGAAAGTGGTGTCGTCCTCAATTATGCACTGCTGTATTTCTCATAGCCTTATGAAATTATTTGCAATCACCATATTGACTATATGGGTCTCTTGTTCAGCAGTGAACATTCTTCCTCTGCCCCCAGCATCTGGACGTCTAGCAATTCTGTCAAGTAACAATTTCTGTATTTTTACATGTATGGTATTGTTTTGTTTCTCATGGCATTGCTACAAAACTTGGTGCAAAGTGACTGCACTAACCGATTCTCATTTGAAATATTCTTATGATGGCCAGCTTCCCTCAGGGTCATTCCATGGTTGATCACATGGTCCACTATTGTAGCTCTGATGTCATCAGTAATTATATTTCTTACTCTTCTTACCCTTCCTCTTCCCCCTCCTCGTCCTCCTCTTGCACCTCTAACTACACCTCCTTGTCCTTGTCGTCCTCTCCCTCTCGCTTCTTCACCTCCTTGTCCTCTTCCTCTAACTTCACCTCCTTGTCCTTGTCGTCCTCTCCCTCTCACTTCTTCACCTCCTTGTCCTCTTCCTCTAACACCACCTCCTTGTCCTTCTCGTCCTCTCCCTCTCGCTTCTTCACCTCCGCGTCCTCTTCCTCTGCCTCTAATTCTCACTCTTCCTGCTCTCTCCATTGTACTCCACACGGCCAGCTTACCTGTGGCTTATTTATAGGCTGATTGCAAAGTGAACTAATTATCTTAAACAGTTTTCACGTGACAGTGTGCCAGACAGTTGGCAAAATAGTGTAAATGATAGCCATACATGTGTATAGTTTTTCTAGGAGTGTGTTGATCATTTGGAAATTGGGTGTAAAGCAGTGAGTTGTGTTTACAGTTCCGCAAAAAGAGTGCTGTGCAGTGTACCTACAGTTTTGTGTGTGTGCTGCAAACTGAGTGCAAAGCAGTGTTTTAGTGTTTTATTGTGCTATAAGAATCACGGTTAGGGTTTAAGCATTCAGAAGAAACTGTAGGCTAATTGTGCAACTCATCGATTAAAAACGTATGAGAGCTGTAGCTTGCTCTGCCGGTTTCGTCTCATCCGCGTTTGCAAGTTTCCATTCTGTGAGAATTTATTTAAAAAACACTTATGTGAAACGTAGGCGGCCTTCGTATACCGTGCCGCTGAGAGGCATGCTTTGAGAGTAGTTCTTCAACGAGTGTGTGTGTTTTCTGTTTCATTCTGAAGACTAATTCGTACACTATTTCTTTAGATTCACTACTTTCTTCTGAACGGATTTGCGCACATTCTCAAAGCCAAGAAGCATTGGCTGAAGGGAGGGAGGTGGTGAAGCAAAACCTCATCACAGAGTCTCTTCACATAAAGCCACTGAACTCATACTCTTGGCGATACGGTCAATGCCATGCAAATGTTTCACTGTACCTGTTATATTACATTGCACCCTTGTGTCCTTTCACTGCATAGTGCTGTGGCTCCTTTCTTATTGGTGAGACCACTGGGTGCTCAGAGCTACCAGGATAAGTGTGACATCTTTAACCTCAAAGATTGCAGACGGAGGGGATATGGACTTTTTTTCAACAACAGTTGTTGCTTTCCAACATAGCAATCTTCCCATTGCAGTCTGTAGTACCACTGTTTGCCTTTCAAAATCCTCTGAATCTAAGTCTGCAAGTTGTCTTTGGACTTTGCTATGGCAACTGACGCTTGTGCTCAGTAATGGTCTACCACCTGCCATGGCATTTATCTAAATTACAATCAGAACCGTGATACATTTGTCAAACGTAAACAATGTGATTTTCGTCTCCCATGGTGCATCCTCTTTTGGATGCACCATTGTTATGAGCAACAGCTTTGGTCTCTTTTGAGATTTTGAAGCATCAATATGACACATCATGGACTATCAGAGAGCAGGGCCAGCGGGCCTGATTCTCTTAGCCTCTGATCACTTCAAGGAGTTGGAAGAAAGCCTGACAGGTGATCACAGTGCAACCTTCATGCTTGTAAAGGGTGGGTTGATCCTACATATCACACACTCACATTTAAGCTGCTGCTTCAAACAAAAACAGCACGCCACAGCCATGGGGTAAACGCTGGAAATCTTAAACACGCGACACAGAACTATCACTTGCCTCGTATCTTTGGGGGAAATGAGACACCTCCGTCAATGCGATTGGATCGTAGTCGTCTCGAACAACAGGAAGTTGCAGAAGGTTGAAATGATCACACATTCATTCCAAATTGTCTATGCATTCTTGTACAGTTGCAAAGTTTGATAGGCATTCAAATTGGGGCTCTGTATTATCTAATCTACTCCCATTTCTTGATTATTTCAACAGAAGCAACAGGAAGTAACAATAAAGAACACTGTGACTTGTGATTTATATATTATTATACAATATCTATACATATACATATATACACAATATTTATATACATTTTAAAGGTCTATATATATACCTTTAATTTAATGGTAGTTAGCAATAGGTTGCTTTTCTTTTAAAAACTTTCACTTTACAGTGACGACTTGTCATGGCTTGTCATAGACTGCTTTGTACAACATGGAGCAGAGAGAGATGTTGTCCCTTTACCCTGTAGTTAACAGTGTGAATCCTCCACTAAGAGTTTCATGTCTAGACTGCCTCTTCTTGTTTCTGCTTGTCACATCACACCCACCCAGTGCCCAGCCTAACCCTTCTCTGATGAATTAAACATTAACAAAGCTGCAAAAAACTGCCCAGGGGTTTTCTCTCAATGAACTGAATGGAATAAACCCTGTTTGTGTGTGTGTGTGTGTGTGTGTGTGTGTGTGTGTGTGTGTGTGTGTGCGTGTGTGTGTGTGTGTGTGTGTGTGCGTGTGTGTGTGTGCACAATACACATTATGCCACATCCCTAAGATGTAGACCTGTTCTCCACTGAGAG
Organism: Hypomesus transpacificus; assembly: GCF_021917145.1. NCBI lineage: Eukaryota > Metazoa > Chordata > Actinopteri > Osmeriformes > Osmeridae > Hypomesus > Hypomesus transpacificus. The sequence continues at coordinate 1,538,261 of NC_061083.1, read as the reverse complement.
TAAAAGCATGACTCTTATTTTGCTACAATGCACTTATTATACAGTGGAATAATACAACTATCCATCTTAACAATAGAATAGGACTTTCTCAAAGGTACCTTATTTACACCAAGCCCAAACAGTCGTTTCAGGGAGAGACCGAAGAAAACAAGATGCCATGCTCATCAAATTACACCAATCCCTTCTTGGAAGAAATACATATCTGAGATAGATTTCGCAAAAGGAGAATTTCTCTCTAAAACCATGATGTACACATCTAAAGGAATAAGCTTGGCATAGAAGGAGCAATAACGCCTGCTTTTTGTTCCAATCTCCTTGGCTTGCAAGGGAATACCAAATGTCAGGCAGCATTCTACTTAAGCAGCCAAATAATTACAGCTGTGCTGGGAGCAGCAGGGGGCTGTGACTGGTCTCCCAGAAACAAAACAACACTGCCTTCCCTGATGAGGTGGCATCACACGTAAAAAAAAAAAGAATAAACAAGGCTCAAACACCCCAAGAATAAGTAACAGGCTGTGCTCTGTGAACCCTAGCTAGAATTCTGTGATGACTTGCTCGGCCTTGTGTCGATGTCTTCTTTGTGGCGAAGGCTTTTCCAATGCCACTTCAAAACAGGTTGCAAAGGTTTCTGCTCAGTAATCACAATTCAAACATGACTCCCTTGTTCCGTCGGAGGAGAAACAATGTTTAAACGCTCAATTCCATTTCCTGTGTTGTGCTATCAACACTTCAAAGGCTCACAAATGTATGACTTAATCCCATACCCTAATGACATTGTACATGTCAGCAAGCAACACGCTAACACACCCATACTCACTTGCACATACATCCACTCACAACACACACACACACAACACACACCAATGTAGTAATTACAGCGCCCAGCACTCTCCGATAAGGCAAATGGAGAGGGTTTGATCTCCCCCCTCATCTTATCTGGTCTGGCAGTGCAATCTTGGAATTCTGTTTGAAGTGTGCTGTGCCACTCTCATAGTATAGTAATTATTGTCGCCGAAAGCCACATATGGCCTTGGAAGGGCTTTCACCAGGCATATCCTTTAATCACAGACACACACGTACACACACACACACTCTACTGCTAGATCATGCTGCGGGATCTAACCCTTTCAGAGCCGACTATCTGCCTCTCCATCAAGATTATGATCAAACACTTAATCAAAGTAAAGTCTTATATGGAAATATGCAATTAAACAATGCTGACTAGGTGCACAGGCAATGTAGAGGCCCTATAAAAAAGAGGGGAGCACAGAACAATGTGAGGGAATGGCCGTTATATAATGTGGAATACGGTGGAATATAATATTATATATAATATATAATATATAATATATATCATATAATATATAATATCATATAATAATATATAATATATAATAATATAATATTCATTATTCCACCGTATGCTGACATTGAAAAAGAGATCTCTTTGACCTCAAACAAATGTGTCCACCTACCTCATGTCTGATTATGATTGAAATGGGGAGCATTTTCTCTTGAATGTGTGTGGTTAACTGTTTTGGTCAAAAAGTCCTGAATGGAAGCTGTTGGGAAGCTTAGATGTGGTTTTTACTCGGCTACTGTGTGCAGGGCCAGAGGAGAGCCTGTTGGAGTGGAGGTCTGCACTATCACTCTGATCAGAACATCTCTGGTATTCATGGCTGGGGTTGGCAGAGCACGGTATATATTATTCACAGCCAGATATTTATTTTCGCAGTTTTGTTGCCTTGCATCGAAACAAAATGGAGTGCATAAATAACCTTGTGGTTGGAATGCTGAGTGGTGAGTCAGAGCGGTCCTTTTTTGTTCCTTAGAAGCGGTGAGAATGATGCGTATACATGTATGCAACCTTAAATACATTTGTTTGAAGATAGGTGTGAATTGGACCTCAGTATTGGAGCACATCCTGAGGATCCTGCATCGGAGGTTTGAGCAGAGACAACAAGGACATTTCTATGCTCAACAGGTGACAGTGGGCAACACTACATTTACATTTAGTCATTTTAGCAGATGCTCTTATCCAGAGCGACTTACAGTAAGTACAGGGACATTCCCCCCGAGGCAAGTAGGGTGAAGTGCCTTGCCCAAGGACACAGCGTCATTTGGCACGGCGGGGAATCGATCCGGCAACCTTCTGATTACTAGCCCGACTCCCTCACCTAAAACACTAGAAGAGATCGGTCCAATGGAGCTACCAAATGAGCAGGTACAGCAAGCTGTGGTTTTGCTGTTTCTCAATTCTACAGAGATTACTGTAACATCCTAATAAAAAAGTGAGCGGCAAAGCAAAAATAGAGAGAGACCACTGCGTTGTCATGAATAAAGAAATGTGGGAATGTTAAAAAGCAGGCTACAATTCAGAGGCGCCATGGAAAATAAATAAGAAGCTTTACTGAGGCACTGGGCCCAGCTGTCTTCATTTTCTGTCCTCCTTTTAATCGAGTACCAACATACTAATTTGAGTAAAAATGAGAAAACTAGGACCTGGGGTATAAATTAAAGCTAATGGTCTCACCCTTAGGAGAAACCTATGTCAGGGCCTTCATGCTTCCACTATTCAATATTCATGTTACCCTGCATACAACACTCAGGTATGCAGAACCTCATCCCATCACAGCTTTAAAAGCCACCCTTGTCTTTCGGTCAAATAGAACAGGCGTTAAAATATCACACATGTAACTTTTTAATTGGTGGACCAACAGCTGATCAAGGAGGGGGGGGGGGGGGTATTGTGGGTATTGTGAGAACACAGTAACAGGGAGCCTAGCAGCATGTTTCCCCACAGTCCTCCCTTAGCATATGGTGCAGAGGGAGAAAAATAGATCTGTTTAGCAGATGACAGGTTCCATCAATCAGGAGTGATGGCTGCAAGGAGACACACTCAGGGGATCAAACAGGAGGTGTATGTCGCCTACTTCCTGAGAAACACATTCCTTCCCCAGTCAGGTGGGGTTTCACTCAAACATCTTACTGCACTTCATTCCCCCACGGGACAAAGACACAGTCTTTATCTATTGATAAGGAAACAACTCTTACAAGCGCGATCATTCTTGCCAAGGTTACATACAGTTACGCACGTATATATACATACATATGGGAATACTGCATATATATATATGTATATGCATTCCCAATACGACTTCTCCAGATGTTGATAATGGAGCACTACAGTTACTGAGCAAAATCACATCTTGGGAGCATTCAAACCAGAACAGGGGCACTCTGTACAAATACATGGCTAAACACCTAAGCTACAGCCTCAAATCCACCCCCTGCCGAATGCTACCCCCTTCCATCCCAATTACTAAAGGGGAAAAGGTAGCCCTAACACAGGGAAATGGAGCCCTTGGGAGAAACCAGGTTCTAGCAGGATATTAAGACCCTATACTTCATCTGTAGCTGAATTCCAGCCATCACCCCTGTCACACAGGCACAGAGTGACAAGTGAGTGGTTTACATCCAGCCAAAAGACACAATCGATCCCCCCCCAAATGCAACACCACTCACCCCACAATTCGAGGACATTTCGGAATACCAATTCCAAGCCCTTTTCTTTTTCAATGGATGCACAAGTCTGTAACCTGCCTTCTGCAAATTGGATCAGAATCAATGGAGGTTTTATTCCTTCTGGCAGTGCCTGCAGCCTCTTATTTTACTGCAATGACTGTCAGTCAGAAAGGGGAACTGAGAGGGGCACATCTGGAGGAGGGATTTGTTCCTGCTTTTAACTCAGCATGTGTGTCAGTGTCTTCCCAGGGCAAGCCACTATCGAAGTAGATTACCACAGCGCTCTTCAATAACTCCCTCACTGAGCCTCCTCCATGGGTTTTATTAGTACATTTGGGCCAGCACTATTTTTCACAAGTCTTTTAATGTATGGTTGACTGCATCTAAATTGTGCCAACCAACCCCAGCCCCAACCCCATATCTGCAGCTGCGAATCTTTAGACTATGGACAAAAACTCATGTCTACAGCAAGCTCTACCTTGCTGTAAGCTCCAAGTGGAGTTTTCCTTGCAGGTGACATTTCAAAGTCTTCCCTCAAAGTTTCAATTCCAGCCATTAAGCATTGCCCTTATGAGGAAAGAACGGGTGACAATTATTTGAAAATGCCACGCACTTCTCCATCTTCACCTGTGTGCATCCATCTTGAGAACAGCAAGGCAGCAATGATACAAATCTGAAAGGCATTGCGACTGGGGGACAATGGAGACTATTAAACTATAGACAACATGTCATGAGCACGGAATCTACATGCCAAGACGACACGTCTCATGGCATTTGTATTAACTCGAATAAAAATGTGAATGCATCCAGAGGCAGTACCGAACGTGAGTGATATATCCATTAGAAAAGGTGTGATAAGCAAAATGGACGTGATGAAGAAAGACACAATAAGGGTGCAGAATTGCTACCTCGATTTCGTAATGCAGCCTTCTTTCTTCCGTTCCGTCCTAATGAACATCATTATTTGACATCGGCAGTTTACATATGCCACCACAGCGTTCCAACGTTTGTTCTCGGAAGCGACCTGTCGAACTCCTGCCTATCTCCATCTGGGTTGCCTGTGTCAGTCTGTTGTTTGTACTCTCAGCTGAATATAAGGGTAAAAGCAAAATTGTATTTCTGGCTGTGTTCTCCGAGGACATGGGGAACACGATTACATTTATGAGTGGTGGCCTGGACGTGAACACGCTCATGCATACCTTTTCCGATGTGCCAGAGGCAACTGATCTGCCTTCCCAGAAACAGACACGTTTTACCCTGTTGGTTTTCTGGATTGCGTTGTGATGTATGGCTATTTCTTTGTTCAGCACCACCTTAACAGTTCGCCACCACCAATGGTGAAAGTGGAGTTGACTATTTGTCTATGTTTATGCATTTTTTTGTGTAGCAATGCTGCTCTGTGAATACAAAGATAAGGTGCTTGAATGGTTTTTAATGGCATATTTGCAGAGAGCACACATCCTGGTCTTCCACTCAGGGCAATTTTAGATCAGCGGCAAACCAGTCCTACAGTAAAATCTCAATGGATATGCATCATCACAACCAAGCCACGATTAAATGCATTGAGAGAATTCCCCTTGTATCACTAAATGGCTCTTAAAAATAATTGCCTCCACATCTTACAGATTTAATAAATGTATTTAGTTGAGAAGCATGACTCCTTTTTGACTAATGGGAACATTAAAAATGGCTGGGTTTCTGAGCAAATCTCTAGGCAATAATCATCCTGTGCAGCCTTCTCCCTGCAGTGGTGGTGATTCTCCCTTCATGTCTAGTTTTCCTCTCACAGTTAGCTTTAGCGCTCCGGCAGCCAGGGACACAGCAAACAGAATCATGCAACACTGAGGACTCTTTATAATGAAGCACAGTTTTAGATTTTGAAAAGTGGAACTTCAAGAACGTCTATCATAGATGTTTGTGTATGAAAGGCATGCCAGCTGAAAAGACTGAAAGAGCAGACAGATGCATTCACTGAAGAATTCCTTGTGTTTGTAAATTGACGTTAATCCGAGGCAAGTGGCATCAATCTTCACAAATGGTTCAACCTAGACAATTTTCACAGCTTCCATCATCTATGACAATGGCAAACAGTATCATGAACGAATAAAGTTGACCTGAACAAATAAAGAGAACCTATAACATTTAGGATTTAGCTTTTTGTTTAATTCGAGAACGTATTTAAAAAGTTCATACATACAGTCTATCAGTAGGCATCTGAAAGCATGAACATCAAAAGTGCTACCAGCATGTTTCCAATGAGAGTACCATCAAACATCAGAGAGAATTACTGACCAAAACAGAAATTATTATTTTACATTCCCTTGTGTTTATCAAAGACACATCCTCAAAGTACGTAACTCATATTTTAAACATAAAATAACTTTTCATTGTCTTTTGATTCCACCTTTGTGCAACTCTAAAGATACTTCAGATTAAGACTTTCTTCTGAACTCCAGAACACCTTCTGAGAAAAGATACATGTGGTAATTGAGAAAATGAGGATTCATGTTTATGAATCATCTGAACACCAAATCATTTTCTATTTACTTGTTGAAAAAAGAAGCAGCTATTCAGTATTGCTGTATTTTCATCCATCAACATACAGTAAACATCTAAACAAACATCCATGGTAGCATCTCTAAATGAGCAGGTGGCACCTCAAAAGAAAATAAAGCTACTTTAGAAGTTTAAAACATTGGCATAGGGAACAGACCACAGTACCATTTGTAAAACAATGAAAATGATCTAATTGAAAACCATTCCACTAAGCCTTGTTTCAATAAACAGTGATTATCAGAAGATCAATACAACATCATTATGGTGCTGGGGGAATGAGACCCCTGCTTTCTCGCTGGGATTTGTATGAACTAAGCCAAATGAATTGTATCCACATAGAACACAAAAACGAAACATCAGAGGCAATTTTCAACTTTGAGCATGCACCTACCCTGTTATATTTTCTGGAAAGGTGTCGCTGTTTGCTTGCACGTAAGGACATATGAATGAACACACAAGGATTTGTGACCAAAGAATGCACTTCCCAAGCCCCTCTCAGGGTCTCATCAACCTGGGAAACAAGAAGATAGATCGTCTCTCAAAAGCCTTTGAGCAGGAAGAGAACACCATTTTTTCCAAGGTAAATCAGATGGAAGCTCTATTCCCTCAAAAGGTATTTAAAAGCTCAAATCCAAGTCAATTTCATTTCAAGTCTTGGACCAGTGATAGCTATTTCAATTGAGTATGCACAGAATGGATTACCCCAGTCCTTCATTGGGTAGAGAGCTGTATCGTGTGTGGGTCACCTGCCACACAGAAACATTCACAAGCTCAATCATGGCAACAATGACGTGTGCTGCTTGTACAATTCACAGGCACTCCAACAGTAATATCCCACAGTAATCCCAGGGGCCTCCACATCCAGCTCCCAATGAATAACAGTCCATCACTTTACCACTTAAAACACAAATGAAACTCATGGATTTAAGGATTACTGTACAGTAAGTATCAAAGAAATTGAAGGAAATGCCACTTCCATTTGACATCACTAGAATGATATGAGGTTGGGGCCAATGTCATTTGTGTGATCATATTTGAAGTATTGCAGCATCCAATTTCCGAAGCAGGTCACCAAACCCATTAGCAACAACATACAGTTGAAGAAGAAGAAATATATGGAGAAAGTGCATTTCCTGACAGGGGATATGGCAGAACCTTGACCACAATCCTTCCAAAACAGATCCACCACCAGTAAATGCCCCAGCTGTAAATAAATACATTGAACTAAGTGCATTTTTGCAGCAATGTGGACCATATTTGACTATTATCTCACCATTGATAATTGACAGTGTTGACTTCATTATAACAAAATCCAAGACCAAGACATTTGGTGGTTATGTGAGAATTCAGTGGTGAGTGTGATTCCCCTGACTCACTTTTAATGAGAGCCCTGACCTACTCTAAATTAAGCTTGATCCATATAACTGTCTGTAAACTCAAGTTGTTTGGGTTGTGATTTTGCAAACATGAGCCAAACGCTGCTAGTTTGTTTAATCTACATATTGATTTATGTCTGGGTTGAGCAAGTTAATGAAATGTAAATAGTAAAGCAGAAACATAGGACTGAAACAGAGGACAGAAGTGAAGCCTCTGTCTTTTAAATGTTAAAATAGCGATCGATAAAACAGTAGCATAACTAGGGAATATCTGTCAACACATTGATGAATGGGATTGAGAATGATCTGCAGCCAGATTAAGCGGCTGGCATGAAGCAGCAGGGCTCAATTTGGGGGATTGTTACGCATGTGTAATCAGTTAGCTTGTGTAGCCCACAGACTAACTGAAGAATGAGGATACTCCAAGTCACACAAACAGACAACTGGATCATGAGGAGGAATAAGTAATTATGTTTAAATAAAGGTAGATCATGCATTGTCAAAATAACTATCCATCCAAATCAATCTTGTGATTGGTCCAAATAAATATATAGAAACATCAACAGTATTGCCTGTGTAATCTATGCAAATATTTTTATTTGGCTCGTAGAGATCTTGCTTAAATTGGGCTATTCATACAGTGATGGAAAATGACAGCCTCAAGGCTATTTAACCTATTCTATGACATGTTCCAGACCAGTGGACAATTCAATTTTAGTAAGATGAGTAGAGAAAAAGGTAGGTGTTTGAGCTTGAAAAGAAAATAGTTGGGACAGCTTTCCAGTTCTTTCAAAGAAAAATCTCTTTGAGTGAAAGGACAGTTTGTGGAAAACACCCTTAACTCAAACTGTACATGCAGAACTTTGACAAGTGACCCCCCACCCCATCCTGGTTGTTGGGTAGTACAGACCCAGAGCAGTTACAGAGTGCTCCCACTGGAATAAAAACCAATCCCTCGATGGCAGGTGAAAAATCACCTATCAATATCACCCTTGTAATTTGCACCAACGTGGACCATCCAACAGGCGGGATGCTGACAAGTTTAAATATGGTCCTGTCTTCTGTAAGGGTAGGTTATTGCCTCACTGAATCCTTCCAGTGCAGGCAACCTCTGGCGACCCAAAAGAGAAGTTCCTGTGCATCCGTCTTATTCATCAACCGCAGATATCCTCATGCTGTGCAAAGTAATACATCCACAAGTGCTGCCACTGATTCACCTGAGAAGATTCACCGGGCGCCGGTATTGATCTGTAGCCCAGGCCTGTGCCCAAGAATATAATTCCCTCCATCAGTAGAGGACAGGCCCGCTAGCTCCGTGCTACACAGGAAGCACTTTGATTAGGAGATTAAAAACAACATGGAGGGATTCTCCAAAGTAAACAACACATTCCGGACTGGAACATTCTCATGTGGTCTTAGTGCTGCCATTTTTGGAGTCGGGACCATGAAAGAAGGCAAGCTACGGGAGTTGCATGTGTTTTTTCGTATGATATGAACGACAACAGAAGGCCTTGCCCAACATGACAACAGACAAGCACCATTTCTGTTTAGAACTTGAAATACTGAAATGCATTAAAATGGGGTATTTTGCTGGGCAATTATGAGACAGAGTTAGACTTTGAATGGTCTTCACAATGTGACTGCAATCAAATTGCATTTAACTTCTGCAATGTGTGTACTGTAAGTAACATACTACAGGCCTGTACTTACGAAGCTCAATGAATCACTTTTCTAACTTTTTAACAGTCCTCTAGGGATTCCCACCTACAATTGGAAACAGATCATCTCCAACATCAAGGTGTTCTGAACACCTCAACATTTAAAGATTACTCTCAGGATAAAACACCCAGCATTTCATCAACCGTGTCAAACCTTCCAAGCTTTGAGCTCTGTGGAACAGCACAAAGACTCACAAATATAGAAGGCGTCACATTCTGCCTTCCTCTAGAGTGAAAAGATGTAGCTCTGACGAAACTCCAAAAACAGCACAGGAAGTTGTACGAGTTTGAGTCTGAGCAATGGTGTGTGTGCTGATTTTCTTTAACCTTGCTGTGCACAAATGCAGTGCGTCTACTCACTGGATGTGATGTCGTTGGGTCATATTTGTCAGGACACCTGTCTTTTCGGTTCCCAAAATGCTCTACTAGTTAGTATCCAGGCTTTTGTTGGTATCACTTCTGGCTTATGTTATTCAGGCATTTTTAGCAATGTTTTGACCTATGATTGGCACCTTTATCACGTAAGCCTATTCAATGTAATTGTGCTTTCACAATACCTTGCGATGCACTCACTGAATGTTTTGTTGATGCGTGGGTGCGTGCAACCAATTGGGAGAACCAGGAGAGTGTCATCACGTGATTGGTCACACGCACATGGCCTACACATCGAAACACCCCTCATAAAGTCAGTGCAGTGAGACTAAAAGATAATCCTATTATTCTGTCTTAATAATAATAAAAAATAATAATAAAAATTGTCTCTCAGATTGGACTGGTGTCCTATAATTTTTTTGTTACCCATCGGAACATGCAACCAGAAGGTTCTGCACTCGTGCACCGAAACGTTAGGGTTGAGGGCCAGCCCTACATTTTTTAGCTTGGTTCCAAAATCTGATAAGAAATATTGACTCCCATCGTTCACTTAAAAGAGCCGGTATCCTAACTTGTTATCCTCACCGTAAGAATGTACTAGCAGGGCTTACTGTGCATGCACGCACCAAGGCTAAGGCTAGGGTTAGCCCTAAAGTTTTGCATTACATTAAGAAAATCTTACACGGTACGATGAATCGACAGAAAACCGGACCCTGTGGTGTTTTATTGATCCTCCTCAGTAGGTGAGCTACTGAGATGTCTCCCTGAATACTGCAGGTAGCAGAGGCACTGTGTATGAATTCTCCCTCTCTGCTGCAGCAAATGTATAAAGTGCTGCTAATTGAGACAAATACATTAGCATAAGTACATCCAAGGTCATGCAACATGGAAGAGCATTCAAAGTGGTGCAAAAGTGAACGTGATCGTTTTGAACCTCCGCCACCCTTTTGTATGGCGAGCGACGTCTCTCTCAATCATTTTCTGTGGCACATGAAAGGCTTGTTTGAATTCAGTATGCTCGTATAAGCGTTTGAAGCTACGAACAACATCAAACAAGTGTATAAAATCTCCTATGCCATTCGGTGCACTGGGCTGACAGTCTGATGTCTTAATACCAGAGATATCACCCTGATGAGACCAACACAGTCAGAATGTGTTTAGGTGAGACAAACAAAACTGCTCACAATAATCCACTAACACTACGTCAATTGAAATGCAATACATCTATATGCAAATATGCAGCCAAGGAAATCACATTGCCAGCAGGTATTAGGTAATGAGCACCAGTATTTTTTTAAAGCCGTAGTTGGCCAGCATTACCATAACAGTAGTAACACAACAGGTCTTCTCTCAAGGTGATTCTGTATAAAACAAACATGGCCACAGTTTTATATATTGATGAAATACTCACTGCCGTTTCAACCTAATTTTAAAAAGGTTGTTTCTTGTTTCGATTACAATTCGATTCACGTATGCATGTGAGGTCATGGGAGTACTCTACCATCCATTATCTAATATTACCATTACCACTGTTCACCATATAGGAAAAACCATTCCTTCTCAAAGAGAAAGTCAGAGAGAGAGAAAGAGAGAGAGAAGGGAGGGAGGGAGGGAGGGAGGGAGGGAGGGAGGGAGGGAGGGAGGGAGGGAGGGAGGGAGGGAGGGAGGGAGGGAGGGAGGGAGGGAGGGAGGGAGGGAGGGAGGGAGGGAGGGAGGGAGGGAGGGAGGGAGGGAGGGAGGGAGGGATTGGCATGCATACGAGAATCCGCAACAGTCAGGATGTGGAAGCCTGTGTAAGGGTTAGCGAAGGTTGGGGAAGATGAGGGGAGACCATATGAAGGCAATATCAAATGATCAGCAGACAAGGTGCCAAACCCAACACATTTTTTGCTTATCAGCCTAATTAACCTATCTTGAGTGAGGCTGCATCTCCAAATCACCTCCCATCTGTTGAGGCTGTCGGCGCCATCCCGGTCTCCTCCACCCACGTCTCAGCAGACACGCTATCCATCAATCACAATCTGCTGCTCGTGCTCTCACCCCCTCGATTGAGCTGTGCCCATTCACAGTCATCTGTTGGAGTAGGACAGGAAAAGCACAGGAAAGCAACCTATAGTCCACAACATACTTCAGTCCAACACTCCATGTGCCCTAAAGAACAGTGGCCAGTGATTATAGATACACTGACTCCTGTCTGGAGTGGAAATACTGTAGTTTCTGACATTCTGAGGAAGCTAAGTGCTAGATTCACTAGGGCAATAAGGACAGCTGGGCTGGTTTTTAGGATGGGAGTTGGGGGTGCACTGGGTGACCCACACACACACCAGGGCCCAGATGCAGAAACGAAAGGACGTTTGTGGCTAATTATAGAAGGTCAGCGATATCTCTGTCCTCTTTGACACTGCCACAAGATATTCATCACTGTCAACTTGTTCACGTGTAAGTAGTAGGCCCTCAGTGCCAAGACCAGACCAGAATTCGAGAAAATGACCTCCATAACTTCCAAGTTCTGCCACTCACGTCCGACACATTTACATGGGGTACATTACAAAAGATGCAAATAACTGCAGGAGTAGTGTAGGTAACGCAGACGATACCCCACAGAGCACAACATGTGAATTTTCTCTCGACCTCCCCCAGCCCACGCTGTGAAGCCTGAGGGCGCACACGCAGAAATGCCTCGCTCATAAAGGTGTTAATCAGTCTCCCTCTTCCTCCTTCACTTTCATTTTATTCACAACAAAACAGAGAATGCACTAATATTAGTCCTATTGCTGATAAACAACTTCTCAACTCCCACAGGGTTCTTGTGCAACACCGTAATGCTGAACAGGCAGAGCTAGTCTAGGAAGGATTATCTTGGATTAGTACACTTAGAGCAGAAGCAAAAATCTCAAGCACCCTTCCCAGCAGTGAGCACAGCATGCGAAGACAGGGAGAAGTAACGAGCGGATTTTGCCGGTTGAGACCGGCAACAGTAAAGGTGTTCCAGTCAGGGCTGTGCCTCTCTGGAGCACAAACAGCCTGTTGCTCTGAAGTTATATATCAATGGGGTTGTCCTCTGGTTTAAGGACTGTTCAGATGTCTCAAGAAGCCTGTAGACAACGTGGTGCCCGTCCCTATAAACCCATTCAAAAAATATATTTTATACCACTGCATGCTGCCTGGGGATGGTGCAAACATACTTTCGATGTGCAGATAGATTTGTCAGGAGTATGAGGTCAATGAACTGTTCGCTCCCTCCCCTCCCCACCACACACACCACCACTACTTGTGAGACATGGGGGTGAATAAAAGCCAATTGACTGTCATGGTAGCAGACGCCTGTTAGCCGACAGACTGGAAAAAGAACAGCCCAATGAAGTGTCATTGGGAAATAACAGAACAGTCTGATACCTCTCCTGCATGTACACGCTCAACAAACCACTCTGGTCCACTCCTCTCACAGTTTTTTGCAGATGTTGCACATTCGCTGCAACTGCTTTATTTTGAAAATAGTCTTGTTTACATCCTCATCTTTATTTATGAAGCATCAGATGGAAATCTTTTGCCATTAGAGGAAAGACAGTGACTCGTAAATTTACAAGCAAAAGTTTTAATTGCTTTATCCAATAGAAGAATAATGTCAGGCCGGTTGTAGAGACTGCTGTGGGGGTGTAATTGGACAGTTCTCCAGGGGAGAAGGTAAGGAATCATAAATGAGGTGTTCTGACTGGAGCACGCCCCCTTTCCATCAGTGACGTCCTGCCCCCTACAGCACTATTGCCACAGGCGCCACATCCTGCCTCTGCAGCCCCAATGGTAGACGGCTCGTGTCCTTTTACAACTGTCAGTGTTGCCAACTTTCAAAGAGTAATTGCAGCTCAAAATCATTATCGCTGTCCCTTATCAAACAGACACCAAAAGTCTAGGAGCTAACAGTTCAGAAACCTTTCACATAAAATGAAGTGAAATCCAATAGGCTACAGAACAACAAAGATGAATCTTCAGTCAGTCGCCTGACAGATAAAAATGATTTCGGACATAAATTCTCTCTGTTAGACTCGAAGGTTTTTACAGTAAATTTTTTCAGGCAACCCAAAGTTGGTTGGCTAGTATTTCTTGGGTCTCCATGTCTCGGTTTGGCAGAAATAAAACTGACCTCATGCTTTCCTGTCTCACAGACAAGATGTGACATATGCAAAGATTAGACTAGAGAAGAAAAGAACAAGATGGCTGACTACTATCAATCCTTTGATAGAACTCTGCTGCTAGGAAGACTAAGAAGAACAGGAAGTTAGACCTTGTAATACCCTCCTGTGAAAGGCTCTTCAGTGTGTACTCCTCAGGGAATGTAGAGCTTTCTCAGCAATAGGCTTCTGGAAGCATCGTTTTCATGTATTTCTTTCTTGTTTTCGAAGCTTTACAATTCCTCTGCCTCAACCAGAAGACGTGTAGAATTCACCAGTTGTCTACGTAACACAAACACACACACAGACACACACACAGTGAATGTGATTTCAGTATACCTCATGTCTAAGCTTTTGTCTGCGGGGTTTGTCTGACAGAAACAACAAAACCAGGGTAGGGATCCTGAAATGATCTTAAGCACCACATACCACCACCACATCTCATCCACCAGAGACAACTGCAGACAAGAGTCATAAAATGTGAAACGAGTCGTTGTATCAAGACAGCTCACATTGGAGTCTCCGATGTCACAGAAAGCTCCGCTCTTGGTTGGCTGCCATCATTTCAGTTACAGCATCAACACACGGCCAATTAGTCCTGCGGTCATGGGTGTTTGGTGAGCAGAGCGCTTCCCCCCTCCCCCATACATCTGTGTCTGTACAGCCCCAGTCAGTAGAGGTCAAAAGCAATCTCAACAGTACACCTTGTCCCCTAAAGTACAAACGGAATACTAGGGTTTTTAAGAAATATGGACCACTTCTGCCCCCTACTGCTTACTTGGATATTCACTGTCAATATCCAGGATTGAACCAAGGCCAACAACAGAGGATTCATTAGGTACAATTAATAGATGTACTAGATACTAGACTGTATTCTGTACCAGGTCATGGTAGATGGATTTATATAAAAAGACGGCAATGGGAGGGTACATTCAACACATGTGGATGCCATCTCTGTAGCAGCTCACATGAGATGGGGACTATATCCTGGAGGATAGGCTTCTCAAAGTCATTTGAAGAGTCAAAGCACTTGAGCCAAAGAAAACATTTTTGAAACGGTTCTTGACTTTCAAAACTAGGCCACTCTTGATCTGGAAATTGCACAAAGGCCTAACAGCTTTTTAATTCACAGCCTCTATAATGAGCTTATGAATTATGAGTTTTCCAGAGGAAATCATGGATTTATATGCAGAGCGAGCCGTCGAAATGGCATTTGCTTTAAATGAATAAAATGCTTAAGTAGTTTCACTCAACCATTATGGAAATGACATGTCATTACTTTTCCCTCAGATGTTAAGGTTTTTAACTTTACAATGTTAAATGCAATCCATTTGCTAGTGTGAACATACAATAACTGTAATCATAACAGAATAATCACTAAATTGAATTCCATCACTGTAGGCTTTTATTTCCCCTCACTTTAGTCATTATCCAATCTGTTCAGGACAAGAAATGCACTGTATTTTTTCAAGCTTATTATACTATTTAATATTAATGGTGTACAATATAAAGTGACAACATTCACTGTATTGGTGCTTAATAAACAGGGGCTTAAATCTAGTGAGTATAAATTGCTTTCAAGTATAGTCTGACCGTATATGACGTTTAATGGTAATAATCAGGTTCAACTGGACTGTCCCTCATCTTACCTGGACAAATCATATTTCCGTACATGTTTTTGTTTGTCAAGCAATTCACTACAATCAAAGGATTCTCACAGTCTTTTCTGTCCATCTGGTGTTCGCTAATGAACAAGGTTTCTCATAAAGGAAGCTGGATGCCTTTCAACACATCAATGTAATTAAAAACCAAACCTAAAGATGTTGCAGCTTTGGTAACGACAAAAAAGCTATCTGTATCACCTGTCTATAATTTTAAACAACAGTTACTGTTGTTACTCTGTGTGTTTCACATATAACTAAAATTCTGAATACAGTTTATATGCCTCATAAACTGTACCAAGCAATGAGATTAACAGTTTTTTCACAAAACATTTAACAGCATTAGGCTATGTGAACACTTTGTTACTGCAAAATGATTAGCAAGCACAGATATCTTCTAGAATGACTGTGGTAACAGTACTTCCTACCTAGGTAGGCTATAACCACACTTACCTCAAAGGAGATCATTATGACATAGATACAGTTTATAATTTACATTAGACAGTGTACTGGTGCATGTTGCTTATTTTTCAGGATTATTGCTGCTTACTTTTCCCTATCCACTGACTTTTCTGTGTCTACCTACTGACTGTGAGCTGTATGTGCTGTTTTTTGCTTGTGTTTGTAGAAGTTCATCCAAATTACGTTTCCATTATCCAACCAGTCAAGCCCACGAAATGTTTCATTAAAAAGTTATGTATTTTTGCACACATTCGTTAGTTGCCCCCATAAAATACCTAAAACTACAAATACCCTATAACTCTTTCAATAACGCTAGAAATATGTTGTCTATAAATCATGTTGATTGACATGTTTGTGGGTTCAAATTTATGAGTCCCCCCCCCCCCCCCCCCCCCCCCCCCCCCCCCCCCTTTGTTCACTTCTCTAACGTAAACTACTTTAAAATCTCGACGGTTCTGCTTTGCTGAAGCTCACCTGGAAGACCCAAAAGACCGAACACCGTTGAGGATATCCGGATGTTTAGTTGCTAGTACTGGCATAATTACAATGCCATTTAAAGAAATGTTAGGCGAAACTCAGCAGGGGTTTTCATATTGCAGTTATTACGCAATTATAGGATAACTGTCACATGACTATCAGACAAGTATAACTTTGTTCGATTGTTTGACAGTCCATGAAAGCGTGACCTAAGAATTTAGATGTTCAAACGGACCAACTGCTTTGGAATATGGTTAAATTAGTTGTAGTTTATATAATCCTGGCATCTGCAGTTCATGCGCGATTACTTCGAAAGAGGCGATCTCAATGTCTGCAAGTTTGTTTTGCCTCACGGTGCCCGGCCCCGCCAGAGTCATGCTACTACGGTTTAGTGAAGGACGACTGTGGATGCTGCTCGGTGTGTGCATCCGGGGAGGGTGACCTTTGCGGAGAGCACGGGAATAGCCTTTGTGGCGAGGGGTTGAGGTGTGATTATGAAGAAAGAAAGCGCAAAATCCACGGTCTGTGCGTTTGCCTCAATTCAGAACCTGCATGCGGGAGTGATGGAAGGACTTATCCAAGTAGTTGCCGTTTGAGAGCCGAAAATAGGAGAGCAAAGCTCAATGGAACTCCCCAGGTCATCTTGATCCAAAAAGGCCACTGTAATTCAGGTGGGTAAACGCATCAACATGTCATAAAGCCGTTTGTTAAGTAAATAAGCCTTCGCTTTAAAACGTCCCTATTTATGTATAATATTGTATACTTAGGCTATTACAAAACCATTAAGTAGCCTAAGTGAAAACCCTAACTGCATATGAAGACAATTTAAGTAATTCTCTAAGAACTTTATGCAGACTCCCTGTCACGAGACGACAACACGTCTTTAAAATTGATTGAAGTGAAATAGACTGCCTGCATAAATATGATTTAAAACATGAGTTGATAGGCTGAGAATCAGATGCCCAATAATGGCATTGATAAAATGACAACAATAATATTAATGGTGTTATAGCAGGCCATGCTGTTGTGAGTATTTGGTCCTAAAATTGACAAGAAATACATATACCTTTGACACTCACTGTATTATTCAAGGCTGAGATCACCTTACATATTTCTAATAGCATAGATGTGCATCCTTAGCCTCACAGTTTCATATCATTGTAACTCACAGAAGATTTTGAACAGAATAATATCATTCATTAGTAACCCTCCTGGGTTTCCAGAAACACAGGTGTGCAAACCACATTGCTCTCTAATCACTCTACGCTCTGGAGGGTGTCACATAAATTTTGACTGACTGACACAACAATAGGGTGATTGGACTGAATAATGGCATGCATTAGAGGTTGCCTACAGGCATATTTGGACACGTTTAGGGTTTATGGGGGCTGCAGGATTTTACATCTGTATTCCATCCTCGGTAAGAGACAGTTTAGAACATGTGCATCTACAGCAGCAGCCAGTAGTTTAATCATTGACATTGTGTCACATCATGTGATGTGCAGAGTAGGTGTGCAGGTAAAGGGAAAAACTCTCAGCCTATAGTCATTTGTCAGTGTCAGGTAAAAAAAAATATGTTGACACCAGGTGTTGACAACTTTCTGCTCATTGTAAGACATAGACAGCTGTTGGCAGTGTGTGCACCTATCTGCAAGAGGCTTTAAATTCCCGAGTGTATGCCATATTATACAGTTGTCATGGTAATACTGTATTACGTAATACCACAGGCCATGACTGTCAAAATAAGGAATGAATGTAATAAAATCCCATTGGTACAGAGGACCACCCAGACCGATACAAATATCTAAGCCTGCCCATTAACATCCTTCACTCCCTATGAATCCCGTAAACCTTAGTTAAGAGATAGAGAGAGAGCATGGTTCTCTCTACATGATGGGTTGCTCGTTTGAATGTGATAATGGGGGACACATTTTCTTGCCAAGGCATGTGTTGGCAATAGAACCACTGAACTCATTTGCATTTAAGGATCATTCAGCAGAGAGTAGAGTATTTGTGCTGCCATGCAAGACTTAAGTAACCTTTCACAGCATTGAAGAATGCAGGCGTCAGGAAAGTGAGCTGTCTAAAAGTAAAGGGGAAATGTGAAATGAAAGGGAAAATGCTTGGAGGGTATATTTTTGGAGGAAATATTCCAAAGTGACATAGAGTTGTAAACTGCAGTAAAGGAGATGTGTTATCTCTGATGCGAGCTTCACCTGCTGCATACACCCTATGCCTGGCCTAAAGGCTGACTCGTTTGTGTGTGTGTATTGAGTCCTGTACTTGCCATGTGGCCAATGTGGCTGGGTTCAGCTGGCAAAAGCTTGGCAATCACTCACTGACATCAATGTGAAGTATAAAAATAATTTTTTAAGGCTTAAATAACTAAAGCTGTTCTGTGGCTCTAGTTTGTATTTGTATAATATTAGGATGGTAAGCTCTGATTTGAATTGAATTGACTGAATTAAAATGCAAAGTTCTATACACAGTAAAGTGCTTTGGAAAATGTGATATGCATTTTTGGATCTGTCCCTACTTGCCTGAATGGAGTCACAGCTTCTTATCTGTCAATCACCCTACAGACAAATTACCTAAACCACATATCCAAATATACAGTGCTCTGCCAACGTTACTCTCAATCTGAGTTGACTTCTAAATCGTTTCTCTACGTCCAATTTTGTTGTATATCCAGTATTCCCTTGTTGTGTTCTCACAGGTTTCAGGAACCCTGACAGTATGCGTTACAAATTTAACTTCATCGCTGATGTGGTGGATAAGATAGCTCCAGCGGTAGTTCATCTAGAGCTGTTCAGAAGGTGCTGTGAAACCAAGAAACTGCAGACAGTATTTAAATGATTGTCATTCACAGCTTTTATTGTACATTTATCTATTAGCAATCCATATGTACCTGAAAAGAAGGTATTATAACTGATCAAACTTTTCCACCAGCCTGCCATTCTCCAACCAGGAAGTCCCCGTCTCAAGTGGTTCGGGGTTCATCGTATCAGAAGATGGATGGATAGTCACCAACGCTCACGTCCTCTCTAACAAGCAGCGAATTAAAGTGGAGCTGAAGAGTGGGGTCCAGTTAGACGCCACAATCAAGGATGTGGACCCGAAACTGGACATCGCCCTCATTAAAATAGAGTCTGACGTGAGTCCTTGTTGAAAAGAGGCAGTTTCATTGCCAGTTGGCTCCCCTAGGTCCCCACTTTAAATCCCATTTTGTGTTTTATACTAGTCCTGCTACCCTGTCAGCTATGACTAACATCAAGGAGGCAGTGAGTGAATTAATCCTACTGAGACAGTCTAGCAGATGTTCCATGGACAAAGTCAGCAAGGGCCTTCGCGCACTAAAATGAGATTCCCGTCCTTGACATGGTCGATTTGTCGTCCGATTTTCTGCAAGGGCCATTGGTTCTACTCTTGTGAATTCACAGCATCAAGTGTTAATTTTTCCCCAGTGTTTGCAAGTGTTTCTTTTACTGAAACATTTGTCACTGCCCAGACCTCTAGTAGTGTTAATAGTTCCTCTGTGTGACATTAAAGGATTTTAACCCCTTAAAATGTCCATTACAAAGCCTTTTCAGGACAACATAGAACTGAAGTCAAAGCATTTTGATCCATTGACTAACATCTACTGAAAAGCCAAAGAGGGGTTGTGGTGTCAGATGGTAAACCTTCATACTTGTAACAGACCTGTATAGGAAGGCTCTGATGGAACAAGACTCCAACTCCCTAGGTGGTAAGGAAGCACAAATGCAGTCAAATTCCAGAGATGAAACTACCTCAGGCCAGTGTAGGACAAGACAAGGCAGGTAAAAACAGTACCTGAGTACCATGTAGGCTTCACTGTTGACTGGTTGTAGGTATAATTTTGTTATGGTGCCAGATATACTCAAAAGTCCTCCTAGTATTTTGACAAGTTAGTCAAAACAGCTGTCATCAGTAATAAAATCAGTCATCAAAATTAGTTATCAGCATTCTCATATTGTGAATGGTATCTCTGTTTTTCTAGACACCTCTACCAGTGCTCCTGTTAGGACGTTCATCTGACCTGCGACCGGGAGAGTTTGTGGTGGCAGTGGGAAGTCCCTTCTCCCTTCAAAACACAGTCACCACTGGTATCATAAGCACCACTCAACGCAACGGTCACGAGTTAGGCCTCAAGGATTCAGACATGGAGTACATCCAAACCGATGCAATCATCAATGCAAGTCCTGTCCGTAAAAGTTCCAGCGATTCAATTCTTTTTTGTTGCTGTAACTTCTCTCGTTTTTTCCTCATGACCCACTCTTCCCTTTTAAGTAAATTCCTCAGTTATAAACAATAACGTTTAGTCAGGTTTAATGTGCTTTTTCTCCCACAGTACGGAAACTCAGGGGGACCACTTGTTAACTTGGTAAGAGGATTTATTGTGTTATATTGTATTTAAGAGGATTGTAATACATAATCAGCACATTTGTCAAATGGATTGTGATGTAGGCCATCTTTCTTGTTTTATTCAGGACCGAGAGGACCAAGGTCATAATTCCGTTTTATATGCTTAGTGCTCAAGGTCCCTGTTCTGCATTTTACTGCACCATTTCTGTTGTTTAAATTTGCCTCTGGAAACTGAATATATTATGCCCGGCTTCTACTAATGGTGATGACTTATGTATGCCTATTGATCGCAAAAGGAGAAATAAAACATACTTCCACAACTGCTTTTTCAAAGCAGTCCTTCCTTTTTTCATGAGTACTGAGAGTGGAATTCAGGGATTGGTATCGAGAACCTTGGAGTGGTGTGGAGTTCTCAAATGACATACTCATTCTTATATTAAGGCAGTTGAAATACAGCAGTGCTCTAATTAAGGTATTGGTAACATGGTACTGTCTTACTTTAGCTTGCTAATTGCAACTTTGTATTCTGGACATAAAAATAAGTCCGTTTTTTTTCTTTTCTTGTGTCTCAAGGATGGGGATGTTATTGGCATAAATACATTGAAGGTTACAGCTGGAATATCCTTTGCCATACCAGCGGACAAAATACGCCAGTTCCTTTCAGAATCTTACACCAGACAAATCAAAGGTTTGTTGTTAATCTCATTTAACAATTCCAATTTATCATTGAGAGTCGGTTCAATGTTATTACTTTTTCTGCTAAAGTCATACGGCATTTAATTGAAATTATTTGCTTTCCCGAAATCCTTTGTGTACATGAACAACAGGAAAGACATTTCCCAGAAAGAAATACATGGGGGTCCGAATGCTGCAACTCTCGACTGCGTGAGTAAACAGCTACTTTCAATCTAAGAATAAATTATGGTAAACCGTAAATAAATGTGTTACTTTTATTGGAACGTGGGTTACACAGGAATTCATGTTTGGTGAGCATTTCCAAGTCTTTAATATGGTTATAAGCGAATGTCTTTCTTGCCTGTTTCTTCCCAGTTTGATTCGTGATCTGAAAAAGCGGGAAAGTGATTTCCCAGACGTGATTTCAGGAGTGTACGTTTATGAAGTGATCCCTGGAAGCGCTGCCTCCAGGTAAATCAGCTCCCCAGTCTTAGGTGCAGCCTTAACACCCTCAACACAATGTGTAATTCTATTACGCAGATACTTTAAGCACCCATCCATGCTTTATAACCTTAGGAATGTTGGTTACCAAGTCAGTTTCATATTAACTCAGGTTTTAGATGTAACCTTAAACTGCTCTGCATGATCCATATCGGGATGCTTGCCACTGTGTATTACCAGATGGAAAGGGAGATGCAGTGAGTTTGGAGGCAACACAATATTCAAGGCTCAGGAACCTCTTGTGGTTCTCAAGGGCACAGATTGAATCATATTCTAGTTTACCATAACACTTCAGACACCATCAGGCATAGCTCTAATGGCCTCCTCCCTTAACAGCCATCTCCCATCTACCTGACTGATTCCATACTCACTGCATTCCTCAGACAAACATATTCCCCCTATCAGTGGGGCATAGGCCCTGAACAGCATGCTGCAGTACAGTATGAATGCCATTCCAAGCGACTACTGTATCATGAATCCAAATAAGCTTTCCAGAACCCTGTTCCTAAAACACAGATTTACAGCTCTTTGTCTGCCATCATCTCCCTTCCTTCTCTGTTTGATCAAGACCCAGCTTGTCTGAATGTCACTGTTGTTATCCTGAAGGTGAAAGAGGAAACGTGAGAGGAAATGTCAGATTTAATGTTTGTATTGAATGTGCTGTGAATGTTGAGGAAGGCTGTGAGTGATTAAGCCAAACGACTGTACGTCTCTGTTGCTCCCTAGCGCCGGCATGCTCAACAACGATGTAATCATCAGCATCAACGACCAGTCGGTTCACACTACAGAGGACGTGAGCGAGGCAGTTCAGGCAGGACAGCCACTCTCTGTCATGGTACGGCGTGCTAATGAAGACGTCATGCTGACTGTTGTCCCTAAAGATATTGATTGAGTGGCATTTCCTCTGTGTGGCTTTCCAGTGAATTCAAACACAGGCTTTTTCATTCACACAAACACCATGTGTTTTTACCCTTCAAACATTTTATTCACATTACACACAAATGAACATATATTTTGTGGACAGATAAAATATCCTTTTACAAACAGTCTCTTATGTGATATTAATTCTTTGAGTGAGAATATTTCCAGTGCCTAAATCTGTCTGAACTAGGTCTATACTTACATTTTGCCCCTTTAAGATAGACCAGGTAAGATGTAGTCTGAAAATAAAAGTTATGCTTTTCACTGAAAGGAAAATCTTTACTCAAGTAAATATGTGAAATAAGGATGCTCACTGCATGTTGAAACGAAAAAACATTTAATATGAATGGGGTATTTAATGTGTACAAGAATTCAGAAAGCTGTAAGCAGTATTTTAACCTCACTGTATGCATGTTTAACATCACAATCACATAAATACATCTGAATTTGTGAAAGGGCAGCGTGACCTGACTGTATAAATAATTTTTGGTTAATGCAATATTAAAATGTGAAGAATTTGTAATTAAAAGCAAAGGTGAGACAAGCGGCAAATACATTAACATATGTACAACTTTAACAGGTATATACAGATATAATTTACAATTTGGCTTATGTACACATCTGAACCATAATGACAGTATTTTAAACAGAATAGTATTCCAATTACCAAGATTAGCCTATGAGTTACTACCTCAACCAGGACCACATGCACATACTTGTCTTCAGTTCAAATTTGTATTGTAAACCTTTTTATATATCTAGCACATTCTGTAAATGGGAGGGTACAGCAACGCACCCTTAAAAAAGGTACAGAATGTTCGCCTTATTAACCACCGCAGTGTGGAGGCGTAAATGAGATAACTCGACAGACAGAATTTCAATTTACACACATAGGGGGAGGAGGGGGCTTCGTAGAGACAGCTAGGCTGACCTCAGTAGAAAGTGCACCAGTTGCTGTTGTCACTGGGCATTAGCCCCCCTGTGATGAGGAGAATTAGGTCGACGAACCACCAGATGCCCAGGCCTCCCAGGGTCAGCAGCTTGCCCACGGCAGTGCCAGTGTGGCCCAGGCAGAAGCGGTCCACTCCAAAGCAGCCCAAGAAGAAGGAGTACAGCAGAGTGGTGATAAAATAGTGGCCTGTGTACCTGAAAACACATGCGGTAGTGTTTTTTTTTACGAAGAATGCTTGAATAATGTAAGATTAGGAACCGTAACAACGTAAATGAGCCTTTTTCTGAATACATGTTACGCTTAATTTCAAATGATGTCTAAATATCTACACTGCACTCTAGTGGTGGAGCAAAGCTAGCTTCCATATCTTGGATCATATCGTGTCAAATTGGACAAGAATCCCCTCACTTACTTGATACAAGGAACATTTCCTCTTAGAAACTCTCTCGGTCCAGCACACTCAATGTCCTCCAGTGCCGTGCACATGACCTCTGTGTGGTTCACGTCTTTGTGCACCTGGCCTCCAAACTGAGAGAAAAGGGTTGAGTTGGAAGTTCCAAAATACCTATACCTACATAAGACACGACAGACACGTGGATGGTAATACAGTCGGACCGTCTCATACCCCAATACAGCCGTGACCCAACTCCTGGAGAGCTGTGCTGTTTCCTGCATGGTCCACGGGATCTTCACACGATATGAACTCCTCTGGTCTAAAAGAAACGATACAAGCATTATGAAATCCACCTCACGTACATTTGTGCAAAGACTGGTTAGCTGAAGAGAGCACTCTCATTGATCAGCAGCAAGACATGTACATGCATTGAGGAACTACTTGTAAAAAAAAAAAAAAAAAAAAAAAAAAAAACTGTCAACAACGATAGAACCAAGACTGAATGAAAAGCATAAATCAAATACTTACAGGTATTTGCAGAGGACAACTGGAGACGGAGGCCTGTATTCATACTGATCTGAATAATTCACTGAACCAACGCTAACGGGTGTGACATGATACTGATATGTCACATTGTCCTGCGGCTGTTCATTGAACGCGGCTGTGGTTACTCTCTGTCCGGGAATTTCTGATGAATTCTGGGAGTGAATTCCTTCCAAACACTGCAAGAGCAACACTGTCAGCAGCAAAAGAACTTGCCCGCTAAGAAGAATGTAATTAACTGAGATCATAGCCATTTTATTGAGTCCAGCTAACTGGTACAGGTAGGTAGTAGCAAGCCGTACAACAGCGCTACTACTTGCCCTGTTAGCTAGCTCTACCTAATCTTGTTTTGGCTAGTCTGATAAACAAAATTGTCGCAATGAATACATTTGATTTTGCTTGCACTCCCGTATATTATCCCGTCGATGTGAAGACCAACATTGCGTTGTATTTGTCCAGCTAGCGTTGTGTCGGTGTTCCGTCCATTTAATATGACGTCAAGAACAAGCGCTATTTTTAATATGTACCAATGCCTCCACCTTCTGGCCTACATGATTACTACACAAGGACATCAAATGATGCTACTGTATACGCCTAAACATCAGCGATTGTATTATTGACGTGGAATGTGATTTATTGCTTTCATACAAGTCAGGAAGACATGCATACCTATTATAAGACATGTCAAAGAAATATTCACGTATGACATGCAGTGACTTTATTATGTTTCATTACAGTTGACCAAACATTACAGTTCCAGTAGACCAAACAAAATCAGTAGGCTATTTCAAATCTGCCATAGCATGTGCTACAAACAATTTACCACAAAACTAATAACGCCATAATAATGTGAAGCAATATGTACATACATATGTATGTACATATTGCATATATATGTAATACATGGAACACATGAATTAATAGGACTCTTAAAGTCACTTAACTGCTACAATCCTTAAGGCTACCACACAGCTAACTTAAATTAACTGGTAGGCTACAAACTAAATAAATATATAGACAAACTAATTATAATTCATGGACAAACAAAAGAGAGACAGATTTACTTTCAAGAATGTAAGAAATATGGGATATGCCGAGAGGGAAACCTTCTTATTTGATTAATTAATTTTAACAGTTATAGGCTAATTCAAAGCAAGTTAAACGTGCATGCTTTTTTCCACCATGCTAAAAGAAATGTAGCCTAAACAAATGTACCCCCCCACACACACACACACACACACACACACACACACACACACACACACAAACACAAACAGTTTACCAATGGGCACACAATGGTGATGTTATTTGATTGCAATGTACATAGCAGAGCATTATTAACGTTCATCATTACTTCAAGTGGAAGATTGATTGAAGTCTGATAAACATGTGACCATGTTGTATATTTGGGAACTGGTGGGTTATGCATTTGCTATTGTAAAGCCGTTGGGCCATAACCCGAAATCGAAGACACGCTCTTGACTTCAAACGTATTGCCCGGTTGGACATTGATCAAAGAATTTCGATATTTTAAGTCAATGTTGGTCAAGGGGCGAGTGGATGCTGGTGAGATCAGGTTGTCGTCTTCGACAGTTTCATGAATGTAATAGGGCCTGAATCTGGCATGAGCGCGCACTGGGTGGACCGTTGGAATCGATGGTGCGTTGGTGACAGCAGCGGCTGTCAAATAGGAGTTTGGATAGGTAAAAAGCCCTCCAAGGTGGGATGCCGTCAAACTCTGTATAACAAAGGAAGGTAAAGACAATCAGAACCTATAGGGTCATATCCTAACTCATTGATAGGCTTAGCCAATTCAATTGAAAATAGGGCCTATTTGATTTTAACATTAACAAAATAGTTTGCACACCTGTGAAAGCAGAGTATGTTGCTGAATGGTCAGCGGCAATCCTGGTATTCTTACAGATGCGATAGCACTCTCGCCAGCCATCCCAGATGACCCCACTACCTGGTCCATCGATCTCCCTGCAGCGCCAAACTTCGCCCCGAAGTGCGCGTGGTGTAGGAGGCGTTGAGTGACACTCATTGGATAGAAGTGTCTCGTTAAATCAGTTGGATATGAAAAGTATGGCGAGAGACCGTTGTGTAAATGAACACTTGGATCAATTTCCACAGTTGGAAGCTCGAAGATGTCCGTTGTCTTTGCGTCCTCTGGTTCGAGGGAACGCTCTTCCCCAGTTAAAACGTTAGTCTTTTCTGTAGGCCCATCTTCTAAATGATCGGTCCTTGACATGTCCCTTCGTGAATGAACTGTATCATGCCTTGTAACATGTGGATTACAATTTGGTTCATCGATGGGGGTAGTGACATTTTCAATGGCGCCTCCATCCTTGCTGTCCTGATCGCTTTCACTTTTGTAGTCCTCTGAGGACATTATATAAAATATAAGGTTTGTTACATATTGAAATACACTCCCTGAAAACAGGTGCCTATAGACAAATAGGCTATAATTATATGGCATAAAGTTGAATCTATAATAGTGCATGTGTTCAGAACTTGATAACAGCCTAAATGCCATCCCAGAATAATTTTATTTAGATGTATTGTATCTTAAAGCCTTGACTAGGCCTACCTGTTGATTTCTGGGTTTTCAATGAATCTTCAGTCTGACACTCAGACGCCCTGTCTCCTTTGAGAATTTCATAATTCTTTTGTGAAGGCATTCCCAGTTGTTTCCTGCAAGTGAAAACAAATGTCAAATAGGCTACATTAAATTTATGTTAAACGTTAAATGTTAAACAATAAACAATATTTATTTATAAAATTGTGTATTAACCTACCTTTTTTCTCTTCTTCCGTTTCCAGTGTCTCGGAATCCCTTTGCAAAAGGATTGTTATCAATTTTCAGCTGTGTGATCTAAAAATTGAGAGCGAAATTAAATGTTCCATCATATGTCTATATAGCCTATCAAATTTAATTGAAACAAAATCCGTGCAAAGTCCCAACTGTGGGCCTATCAAAAACCGGGGCGATACAACTCAATGTAGTCCTTTGCAAAAGATGCATATCTGTATTTTTAGGTTAGATTGTAAATTATGGCTATTTATGTATATATATTTTTTTTTTTTATTCCCCTTAGTATTTGCTAGACCCCCCTTAGTATTAGCTAGACTTTGCTCCTTTTGTATAGTTAGTCCACATATTTAAGTTTCAATATTCCTATATGTTTAATGTATGCACCTCCCTGCCAAAGTAAATTCCTTCTTTGTGCAAACATTCATGGCGAATAAAATCCCTTCTGATTCTGATATAGGCACTATTAATCTTAAAGTTACACTTACCAACGTTTGAAACGAATGTTTAATGAATAACGCGTTGTTTTGTATTATTTTATTTTCTGCTGTGTAGGCAACTTCTGAACAGTCAATAGGCTATTAGTCTCGTTAAAGTAACTTCAACATTTGACCGTTAAACATTTCACACATTCAAAATGCTTACCTTATCATTTTGGTATGCGGTTACAGCGACGAATTCCGTTTCAGAGAAAACATAGGTCCTAAATGTGCTATAAGGTAGTTTCAGGATATCATTGGCCCTCACAATATGGAATCTCGGTTGGTATTTGTGCATTGAGTTAAGTATTGTCTGTAAAAACAAAATTAAATGGAAATTTAGGATTAGTTCTGAAATAACTGCATCTGAAAAGATGTATTGTCTTATTCGTTCTCTTTTTGTCTTTAAGATAAGATAATCATTTACTTGTCTTATCCGTCTTCTTTTTAGATTATTACCTACAACGTGCCTAAATTATCTAGGCTGTATACTAAAGTTTGCTAGAGCAAATACAACTCATTCAGTCAATTCCTAAATCACAATTTAAACAACTTACAAACCCATGCTTGTCAGAGATGTTGTTTGTCAATTTCATTTTGTGGAAATTGACCACTTTTGACATCCATTGTTCGCCTGTTGCTGGACTGTCCGGGTGAATGTACATTCGCTTTGGCATTTCGGGGTCCGCCTTTCCTGCCACCATCCAGTGAGAGTTATAAAATTTGTACCTATATTCATCCGCCGCCACAATATCCATCAGCAAAATATATTTAGCCTTTTTGTCCAATCCAGTACATCTTACTTTGAACGGTGGAAACATGCGCCTAGATGAAAAGAAAACAATAATCAATAACAAAGTGCCTATACATGCGAATTCAGTTGTTTATATGTCAATTAAGACGATTTATCCTACCGTCCTGACTTAGTTATGATCATTTCAGTGCCGCACTTGTGAAACTGTTTCCAAAGGCCCATCGCCTCCAAGTGAACTTTTGGGTCGTTCTCGATGAGCTCCTCGGTCTCCAATAACTTCTGGAGACTGCATTTGACGTACTGTGCGGCCGTCTGCTGTGATTGAGAGGATATGCGAATGCTCGTGTCGGCATTATCCAAGGAAGAATTCCCAACCGGCAATGACAGAGATGTGTGGGAAGTTAATGAAAGGTTTTGCAAAAAAGGATGTTGCGGGACGAGGATTGCACCGAGGCCCATGTCAAGGTTCGGTAATAATGGCGGTAAAGTCACATCTCCACCTGGCCCTATGTCGAAACGATTTATTCGCATCATCTCCTGTGAAATCCGACGAGTTCACTTTTACGCACGCATTTGATTCCGTTTCTTTACTCAGTGTTTTCCGCGTTCAAACTGAAGATGAACAACTCAAACGTATCGCAAAATAGTAGTTACAATTTTCTACAAATCAAACATATAATTTTCGGTACAATTTATAATTCGCCAAGTGTTTCGGCTAAATTATAGTCCTGTGGCATCTTGGAAAATGATGTTGGGATTTTCAAACCGGACCCCAAAGGAGAAATACGTGTATTTTCTTGATAGATTTTAGAAGTCAAAACGGATAACTAGAAAAAAACGGAAACCCGTGCATCTGGCTCGCTCACTCATGGCTCAGAGTTCCCAACTAAGCGAAAATGTTGTAGTCTGTTCATCCTGAGGTCGAGTTGATTGGCTTCCTGACACGCCTTGACCAATGTGTCCGACACTCAATTGTGGGCGTGGCTGCAAGGGTTTAGACGTAAATGACAATGCATACAGCAATATCAATTAGCCTAATTTGCACCATAGATCATCTGAATGATTTACTGAAATCTGATGGGTCTTGAAACCACAAATCATTGTCAACTTTGTAAAATTCGCGCTCAGGAGCTGTTCTAGTGAGCAAAGTGCTGAAATAGAGAAGAATGCATGGATGGGGAATCCTGTCAAACTTTCAACTTAATACTTGACGCAATTTTCTTTCAAGCTGAAAATCTTTTCTGTATTAACTCAAGTGTTGTGTTGTGGAACCCTCCAATACTTCCATAATTAAGTGCAACATAGATCAAGGACACCTACTGAATAAATGCACCGTCAGTGAAATGTGACTATCAGCTCTAAATGTTGGTATGTAAAAGAGTGCTTTCCCTGACGAGTCCGTCTCAGTGGTTCCCACTTCATTCCTATGCCCCATGCCTCCTCAGCCCACGCTGGGCCGGCAGCCTTGTGACATGAGAACAGCGCTGGGGACAGTCTGCAGGGATTCTGCTCTACGAGACCAAGGTCTGCCAGCGATTGTCCAAGCTGGATTAGTCTCTGGATTTAGTTACAGGCTTTTTATTGCTCAAAGGTCCATGGCAGGCTAGGAACGTCCTAGTGAAACGCCTCACTGACTGAGAGCGCCAGGTTCAGGGCACACCAGCTTCCCACCACTAGCCTGTGTGCTTGTACTGGTGTGGTTGTGATGTCAATTTGATTAGCCTGATATCGTAAGGAGTTGTGAACATGGCTTGAAGCCTTGAATATGGCAGTCCTTCGATTATGAATGATCAATAAGTTTGCTATATTGGCTGCAGATCACAGTACTGCACCTGTTACACTGGTTTGCTTTAAACGTGGGGACATGTAGGTCAGCTCTCATGGAACTCTAACACTTAGGGATGGGGACATTGCTGTTTCTAAACCGATACCCCTTCATGCTTTCAATGTGCATGCTATCTATAACTCACAAACCAGTTAGGGAGCAACAAGGAAACATTTGATTAGCTTTCTTTGTTTAATGACTATTGTGGCACCAAAGACCTTGCTGTTAAATCCGAAAAATACCTCAGCACAAGGTATTTTTTTAACTTTTGTTAACCTTTCTCAATTTGGATTTGATCAAATTCTTTTTTACACTGGGGGTTACAAAGATATGCACAGGGTGTGGGACTGATGATGACCCAATCTTTTTCTGGCAGGGGAGCAGGGAAAAACCCTGCCTGTCCATCAGCTAACATCAAAGAGTCAGTCAGTAATCTGAAACAGGCCAGAGAAGGATGGCAAACAAGACGCCTGGCTGTTATTTGTGGGCTTGGCCACAAACTGTGTGTGAAACCTGTCACAGGGGATAAAGCTGCAGATCTCCACTGGGTCTCTGCCCAGCAAAGTCCTGTCCCTGTAAAAACGCTATTACTGGATGTTCCCTGTTACTCAGGCACAGGCGGTCCAAAGTTCGATTGAAAACAGAACTTCTTGGGAGGACTTTGAGTAAGGGGGTCATCTGTGTCCTCGCTCAGTGTTTACCGCCGGTGAAAGGAGGTGGGCATGGACAGATCAAAAGCTACCGGGAGGCTAAGACAGCTATCCTTGTACAGACTAGGACAGTACCACAGACCTGTCATCGTATAGCCTGACTTGCATACTTATTGCAGTGCTGCTTAACAAGTAATTC
This sequence comes from Hypomesus transpacificus, assembly GCF_021917145.1. Taxonomy (NCBI): domain Eukaryota; kingdom Metazoa; phylum Chordata; class Actinopteri; order Osmeriformes; family Osmeridae; genus Hypomesus; species Hypomesus transpacificus. The sequence goes on along the minus strand of NC_061083.1, from coordinate 1,506,857 downwards.
AACTCGCTGGCGAATGAAAACACGTTTCAGTGTCTCACGGCAGCCCCAGCATGTCCCTCTGCCGAGGAATCTCAGTTCACAGCCAGGGCCACTGGAGAGCCTCCAAAGCACTGTGGCCACGCCGTCTCCTCAACACCTCTGATGTTTGGACAGTTTGAACGTTGATGAATGGTCTAATGGTAGCAGGTCAGTGTGACTGAACATTTTTGGACTTTGGAAGTGGGAGGAATGTAGTTAAACAGAGGAGGAGAGGTGCTAGAGGCTGGAAAGACAGCCGCAGGGCAGATATATCTTACAGCAGCATGGTGCGTAGGTGGACGACACACATCAAGGAATCTCTGTATTTCTATACTGAGTTCTCTCCCTTATACAATTGCCTTTGTGCTCACTCGATCATGACCACAAAGATAAAGCTGTGCTTTTGAAATGGGAATATTAACAGGACAGATCGAACAGCTGAATTCATGCCAATGTATTTGTGGACTAGATAACTCCTGGCCTGTTTGTCACCCTTGCTGTGGACTACGACGACAGGTGGAAGTGTATGGAGTTAGATTAGTTTCATAATTCAAACAAACAAACGCAACACGATTCAAACAAATTTAACACGATCCAAACAAACGTAACACGATTCATACAAACATAACACGATTCAAACAAACAAACGTAACACGATTCACAAATGTATTTCGTGATTCACAAATGTAACGCGATACACAAATAAATGACCCTATTACATTTGTTTGCAACCTGACAAACACAAGTTACAAATCCCTGCATTCGTTGGTGAGAATCCTTGCATTCGTTCATGTGGATTTTTGGAACTTTCCTGACGCGCTTTGATCCACAAATGCATTTTTTCTAAAAGATATCCTCTGCAGCCTATCAGATGTCTCCAATTTTAGCCAATCACCGGAGAATGTCTAATATGGGTAGACGGGCTCTGCGTTAGCCTAGGAAACACGGAAAATGACTAAACATAAATCCTGCCATTCTCACCAATATTTAATCAGGTATGATCATCGGTTTAATAGGATTAACAAGCAATATTTCACCTACATGCTACCAGACGACATTGCCCGTGATCTGAAGGAGACGATGTCCGTCATTATGGCAGGTTGTTGAAGTCCACATAGACACGTTAATGTGATTGGCTAAAATTGGAAGAGACGATCTGATGATGAGGATATCTTTTAGAAATAATGCATTTGTGGATCGAAGCGCGTCAGGAAAGTTCCAAAAATCCACACGAACGGATGCAAGGATTCACACCAACGAATGCAGGGATTTGTAACTTGTGTTTGTCAGGTTGCAAACGAATGTAATAGGGTCATTTATTTGTGAATCGCCTTACATTTGTGAATCACGAAATACATTTGTGAATCGTGTTACGTTTGTTTGTTTGAATCGTGTTATGTTTGTATGAATCGTGTTACGTTTGTTTGGATCGTGTTAAATTTGTTTGAATCGTGTTGCGTTTGTTTGTTTGAATTATGAAACTAATCTAACTCCATAGAAGTGAGCTTGATGACCGCATGATTAAAAAGACACCAGCATCCAGCATTCCAATCCCATGTGAGCAGATGTTTGACCCAAATGTATCAAAACGTAGAACTACAGCAGACCACTGGCAAGTCGAGGGGAGGGCCAGGGGACCCCACTACACGTTGCACAACCAAAGTAATACCTTCGTCTCCATTATAATGGTTACGTTGCCAAAAAGTCAAAGGTGTTAGAAGGCAGTGGGCTGGTGAATTCATAAGGTCATGTGAAAAATTCCATGAGGTTCTCAAAGCCTTAAATCTTTTTAAGATGGGGAGAAATAATTCCAAATTGATTTCAATCTCCTCCTGACCATGACATGAAATTAGCAACAGTAATTTACTCTTTGTGCTAGCATTTGTAGATTTGAATAGTTGAGTGTGGTAATGCATACCTTGAGGTGTAATTTGACAAGAAATCTTGAAAGGATTTGGCTTTAAAGCAACCAGTAGAGCATGGTGTGCTATTTACAGTACACTGAAATTAATGCACTAAAAACTGGCTGTGAACAGAGATTTCCCTGGATATTCCATACCACTCATGGGACTGTCACAGAATCCTGAAAGCCATACTCAGCACATGCCATTAGGATGCTGGGACCATTAGGCATCCTCTGGTGCCCAGTTCACAATATGTTAAAACCTTTTGCATGCAACCAAACACTCTAATATTTAAAGTATGGGCCATAAAAACAACACTTTTTTGCTTTCGAGGGGACATATTTGTGGGGAATCTATTAGAAAGATACTTTTTTATTTAAAGCCCATGTCCATAACCAAGAAACATTGTTGTTGATACGTAATGTACTGAAGGGACGTTCTTGGAGAAAAGGGTTGTTTTGTATTTCATTATACAGTTGCCTTTTTGAGCGTAAGAGTAAAAGCAATAAATTAACAGCTGGGCTTTGGGTTAAATCCTCAGGGGTTCGTACCAGCAACCACATCTTGACACAGCTGTGTCTCTCTGGCCATTTACAGATCATATCTAGTGCTCTCAATGGACAGAGAGGTCAATGTATGTCTAACATGTCATTTAGCTAGACTTCAGAGTCTAATGTTGTAGGTTCTGAAGCTTACAAAGTGAAATTATGAACACTGTGAAAGTCAAAACCTGTTTGCCCTTAAAAAAGCTTGGGAACTCAGCAAGAACTGTTTCCTTGCGGCACAAACTTAACACAAAACAAATGTTTCCTACCAAGCAAAATTGATTTCAGTTTATCAATAAAAACAAGCCAATAAATCTTTTTTAAAGCCAAGCGGGAGAAGAAAGTGAATGAAAAAGCACTGAGGAAGGAGACAGAGGGTCTCTAGAAATCAATTTTCACACATTAGAACTATTAGCTTATTGAGAGGTGGGTGACAGATTAAACACTAGACGTTAAAGGGAATTGTACTTGTGAAACAGTGTCTCCATTGGCACATGATGATAATGGGGATATACAGTATATATGTTTGTGTGTGAAATTGTGTTTGCATGTAACTCTAATGTGTTACCTACAGACAGGATAGACAAGTGTCCTTTTTTTAGGGAAAGCAGTCCACGATGTATGTGACCATTGTTTTCAATTCTGACCATTAAAGTTGTTGCACATTTTTTAACTGCTCAAGCTGTTAATTAACCTAAAGTATCTTTAAAGCAACTATAGTAAATATAGTATAGTTGCATATAGTATGAACCGACTTTATATAATCTCAAGAAACTCTCTGGAACATTCAAATATTCGTTTACTTGTCTTAACAATATGTGTCAAGAGGAAAAAAGGGACATCTCTGAAATTTAATTGATTTTCCCACTGTAACAATCCATTCCATTTCCATTTCCTGACATCATCTGAGTTTCTAGCCTGAAGTGTACCGGCAGCCCTTTGGAATTTACTGAGTCTGGCAGCCATGTGGCAATTTTCAAAAGTAGCTTTTCACTGTAGAGAGAAGTCAATACACATCTTTTTTGGGGGAGCATGAGTGTTTTTGTAGGGTTACAAATTAGCTAAAGATCAAAACGGTTCCATTTAATTCAACTAAAGGGTGTGCATCTCACTTGGATATTGCTGGATTCTCCAGAGAAAATGCTTACATTAAACATCAAGGAGTCAACCTATGAAAAAGACAACAAAAGCCGTTCAAATAGATTGTATTTCACTTTTCAGGTTTCCATTTTACACTCTAACTGATTGAGTGCTTACCAATAGCATTTATGAGGTCACTGTGGCAGTGAAATATTGACTTAAGTGCCTGCGTAACACATCCCTAATAGAGTGTAGTTAGGAAATGAGCTCTTCAATTAAGAAGATGTGCCTTTCTTTTTGTCAGCACAAACAACTGAGAATGAAGAAGCACATTAAAGGCCATCTGACACACAAGGCCAACTATCTGTCATCTCGTTGAACGGCCTGACAATATTCTCTCGGGGCTGTTGATTTGAATAGTGTGAATATTTATGTCCAGAGGTGTTTGCCTGTTCTTAATGTCTGCCGTCTTTAAGAAGATAAAGAGGACAGCTATTGCTGGGATAAGTGGCTATGGATTGTAGGAAGCTTGTCCTGCCAGAGAAAGCATTAAGGACTCTTCATTATCTAATCATTCTCAGGTACATAGACAGTGGATGTGGCTCTGTTGTACAGTGTAAACGCCACATGAACTCTATCCCCGTCTATTCCTAATGTATGTCCTACACGTGACTACAAAATGTCTGAATGAATGCCAAACGTGTACATTTTCATTGTGCAATGATAATAAAACACATTACATTCAACATTGAAAATGAAAGGCAGATGCAAAAGAGGAGAATGGCAGAACTAAAGACGGTAATATTTGCCAGTTAGTGTCAATCCTCGTATATTAACAGAATCCGATTGGATGCTGAGGTATAAGTAAAGGAACGCAGTTCAAAAGGAGAGCAGGACAGTACAATAAAGTTTTAATGCTTTGCACGACCCATCACTGTTTCCCATGTGGTCGTGACAGTTGTCACGGACTGATGAAAGGAGAGTGTGGGTCCATATCCAGTCACTGTGACTAACTTAAATGCAGTCTACAGGGACAACAGGACATAAACAAGTCGACTCCCTGGACCAAAAGTGTTGCTTGAGTGTTTTTGAACGACATGAAATCACTGCCTTTTCATTCATTTTTCATGCATTTTACCACAGCGATTTTATACATAGAAAAAAAAAATAAGAGCCCCGTTTTCGACAACTGCATTGCCTCTCTAGACATCACAATATCAAATCCCATCCAACTCATTCAATGTGAACAGGTGCTACCTTCATTCAGATCACTGTAAATGGAGTATGCCTGGGACTGGAGCCGCAAAACACTATAATATCTTCTTACATTACCAATATGGATTAAGTGGAAGACCAACACAGTAGGAGCAGTCAGTAAACAGCATACTCTACAATCCTGCTTTACTCAAAGAGCTGAGAGGGGACCTAAACATTGCACAATATAGTGTGTCTGTCCTTTATGACAACCAGACTCAGTGTGTAGCCTGTCCGGAACTGTAATTATATAGAAAACACACATGGTTCTGTGTGGGTGTCAGACGATGTGGCAGACTGGTTGGGATGTTTCACATTTCAGCTGTAAACTGAAATTCTGCATTAGCAATATTGTCCCCACGGGACACATAGTCATAATACTAATGAATGAAATACAATGCTGGATCTAAAACATCTGATCTGGGGGTATATTAACACCTCCATTTTGTTCTCTCACTTCCTCTCTCTGTCTATTTGTTTCTTAAAGAAGCCTCTCTGGGGAGCCATAAACTGAAAGGAAACTGCATTAGTGAGATTCCTCCCAGGATGCTGAGGGAAAGCCTAGTGGCGCCAATTAGCTGTCAATAGTTCACCTCGTTAATCGCACCTACTGTCCACTTTTTAAGAAACAGTGGGGATAGGCAAACACACAAATCAGAAAGAAAAGTCTGAGTTGAAGAAGTTTACTTTTCCGTTTAGATGGTTTTTTTTCTTTGAAGACCACTTTAAAATCAATTGATGAACAATGATTATTCAATGCAAGGATTGTGGAACGCACATACATTCAAGATTAAAGTGTTGAATGTATGTTTGAAAGAGAAAAAAAAAATCCAACAAAATGCTTTAAATGTTTTGCAGGAGTTCTCTATGCAAAGCTCTCCACGGACAAATAAGCTACCTGACATGGACCTTATTGGGGTCTCAGAAATGTATGCTAACTTTTCTCCACTTACTGCCACTCTTGTGATAACCATGGATCTCTGTTCTCTGTGGCTGAAGCTGGCATTGTACCATTTTACCAAAAACATTAGACTTTGTGAAGGTACCTGATCACTCCAACACCACCACTTTCAATCCATGGCTACTAGGGGTGGGAATCTTTTGGTACCTCACGATTCAATTCAAAAAGATTTTTAATCAAATTTTGATTCAATATATGCTTACATTTGATTCCAGTCAGCTGTTTAGTGTTACTTAAGAGTTGAATAAAGAAATCCCAATGTATCAAAAACTTGAAATGTACTGTTTTTCTTGCAGGTTAATAAACTCATTGTTAAAAAAAGAAAAACCAAAAATAACGATTTTCTGAAATTTGTGAATCGATAGGCAATCGTTAGAAGATTCAAATGCGAATCGATTTTTCCCCCACCCCCTACTGTATTCTTAATGTGTGTTAGTCCTTAGCCATCAAGAGCAGCTCCATGTAGAGAGAACAGCTGTATAGCTGTGTACCATTTTTTATTTCTTCTCACATTTCTTCTGGACTTTGGATGATCTCCACTCCAGGAGACAAAATGAAAGTTTAACGGTAACGGTAAGACGTCTGAGACTGTTGGCCTAAAGTAGCTTCTATCCTAATTGCATGCGTACTTCATCATGCAACAGTACAAACTTGTTAATGCAACTGCAGTAGGCTACGTAGGCTACTAAAAGTAAAAAGAGTGCGATTTGGCAGGCAGGTTATGTGTTTGGATTTACCAGACTCTTTCTTTGGTACACTTAATAGTATGGGTATCTTGGGACGGGACATGAATGTCCCTTTAAATCGGCAAGCCAATAGAAAAAATGGGCGGTCGTAGAAATATTAGTCAATATGGCTGCCACCATGGAAAAGTATATTCTGTCTCGAATGAGTAGTCTTCGGAAATTATATTCAATGTTTAATCTCCGAAACAATAATGAATTAACCTGTATGTTCGTTTTTATGTGTTTTTTGATTGGCTCATCGTTGGCAGACAATGGATACGAGATGGAAGACTTTTTAAAGAGGGAATACTCGCTGACAAAGCCATATCAAGGTACAGTAGCTATTAGTTAGCTAGTGAGCTAGCAAATGTTAGTTGTTGTTATCACATTAGACATTAGACTGTTCTGCTTTTGTTTCGGTTGACAATATTGAAGGTGTATTATACGATACAGTAACAGTGAGGTTTTTGAATCAGGCCTATTAAATATTGTGTAAAACAGTTTGATTGGGCAGCCTCAGGCAGTTAGCAAAACTCAAGTGACAAGTGACACCACTTACGGCATTTGATTGCGCAATGGCGTACGCGGAAGCGGCATACCATGTAATTACAAATATTTGAGAGTTAATCATAAACATATCTTGAAATTAGGCTGTTGGTCACATTATATGTCGACTTTTCCAAGTGAATTATTTCTAATTGTAAATCCAGGGCTGGGCTCCTCCAGTTCTTCTCATTGGGATCTAATGGGTACTGCAATGATTACTACCGAGACTGTTCGTCTGACCCCCGACTTACAGAGCAGACAAGGAGCTGTGTGGAGCCGCATTGTGAGTTTTGAACTACAACCTAAAACACAAGCAGATTAACTCCATAACTTGAATCCTGTTTGTGTTGTCTTGTCTTAAGAATTTCAGTGCCCAGTCTGACCTTGTGTTGTTCTGTGCATCTGACAATAAAATACTTGAACTGTTTCAGTACTACAGAACACTGGTAACTCAGTCTACAATGCTTCAGGATGTCACAACATCACCCCAGACCCTGGTTTCACACCACTAACAGCCTATCATCTCGGTTTTGTTTGTGTGCGTGCGCGTGCATGGGTGTGCGCATGTGTATGTATCGTGTGACTGTGCATCTAGCCCTGTTACTTGCGAGACTGGGAGCTCCAGGTGCACTTCAAGATTCACGGTCAAGGGAAGAAGAATCTCAATGGAGATGGAATGGCTTTATGGTTCACCAAAGAACGCATGCAAATAGGTACCAAGTCTGCCATGCCCCTCAAGGGTCCCTCTCACAGTTAAAACCAAATCAAGGACACTAATTATGACACTCCTATCTTGCTTTCATATCAGTGGTTGTCATGAAATACTCATCACTGATTACATCTTGTGCAGGTCCAGTGTTTGGGAACATCAACCTGTTCACGGGCCTTGGGGTATTTGTGGACACCTACCCCAATGAAAACAAGAACCATGAGGTGATTTTTCTATCCTTCACCCCCTATACAGTCCCCCAACACTCGAATGATGACGTGGTTACTGTTACTGCACACACATCTATCCATTTCCTACCAATGATCACAAGTTCACCCTGTATTTCTTCACTACCAACTGGGAGATGCAGAAGAAGCAAAATCCTGCAACTCAGGTAGCTATGTTAAATTAACCACCCAACCCCATCACCCCAAGAACTGTCCTCTATCTACCTCAACCAACGCTCCATTCAGTTTGAGTCTGTCAATCCACATTCGATACGTGTCTGTAGTGTTTTGCAGAAGTTTCATAGGGAATTGCTAATTGCCATTCGCTGCATGAAACCTGGAACCAAAGTGCAATTGAATGCCTTCGCCCCAGACATTCCTGTTTTTCCTGAGGTTCAAATCCCCATATGGTTCAGTTCCCTCCATAACACGGTTACACCTCTGTTCTGTTCCATCTCCCTCCCGCCTGCCCACAGCGAGTGTTCCCATATGTGTCAGCGATGGTGGGGAACGGGACTCTGGCCTACGACCACAATCGCGATGGGCTGCCCACTGAGGTCGGTGGATGCACCGCCCTGGTGCGCAACGTCAACCACGAGACCTTCCTCCTCATCAGATACTCCAGAAACAGGCTGACTGTGAGAGCTCTCTCACACACACACACACACCTTCCGGTTTCACTGCTGTACACAGACCAGAGACATATAGAGCAATTCTGGCACAGACACACACACCTTCCGGTTTCACTCCTGTACACAGACCAGAGACATATAGAGCAATTCTGGCACAGACACACACACACACACACAGTAGGATACCCACTCTGTTCCATCTCCCGTTCTGCAGGTAATGCTGGACATAGATGGCAACCGTGAGTGGAAGGACTGTTTTGATGTGTCAGGTGTTCACCTGCCTCAAGGATACTTTTTTGGAGCCTCCTCTGTAACCGGTGACCTCTCAGGTACAACCACTTACGGTGCTTTCCATGGTTACCCAAGTTGCTGTGGGTTCACCATCTGATTGGATATAAACTGTCACACAACCATGTGCTCTCAATAATTTAAAGGTTGAACAAACATTTCAGCCGGCAGTATCTTCTTCAGAGTTGGACTGTTTGATCACCTATATCATTGTAACCCGTCATAAATACCTACTGACCATGCTGATACTGGTAGCAAACCCTTTTAATGGCTATTCTGACGGGTGGATGTGGTTTTGTTCTGACACTCGTTGTTACTGTGTTTCCAGACAACCATGATCTCATCTCCATGAAGCTGTACCAGCTGACCGTGGAGCGAACTCTGGAGGAAGAGCAGGAGGAGGAGGTCACCGTCCCCAGCGTGGACAACATGGGCCAGTTCAAAGGTGCAGCACAACAGCGATGCCATTGTCCCTTTCGATTAGTCCTAGAAAGCAAATCCACCCGCCTGATTTCAACACGCGGCCCCTTTGTTAAAGCCAAGGTCATTCCAAGGTCATTCCGTTGACGTTTCTGCGTGCTTGTCTTTCAGTGGAGGTGCAGGAGGAGGGAATGAGTGGCGTCCAACTGTTCTTCACCATTATCTTTTCCATCCTCGGGCTCTTCGTCCTGGGCGTGGTCGCTGTGGTCGTGTACGGACGCTGGAAGGAGAACAGCCGCAAGCGATTCTACTGAGACCAGATCAAGCACTTGAGGACGCGAGGGAGTTTGAGAATCCACACCTTTAAAAAAAACAAAAATATCATACAGTGCGCCAATCACTTTTCCTGACGTAGCTTTGCCGAACAAAACCCCCTTGCTTCGATACCTCGATTGAGAAAACGGACCTCAAAAACCTGGACAACTTAGAAGAAAGTACTGGAAAGTGAAACCCGTTCATTGTAAATTTCCATAGTCATCTCAACCAGTTATTTTCGCCTCCAGTGTTTAAGGTCATCTCTTACTGCTATACTAAAGAGACAGACCTATCAGCTGCAAACTAGGACTGGGTGGCCGTATCAACATTTAGACAGTGAACATAATGGCTGTAACGAGTGCTCTTTTCTCTTTATGTGTATTGTTTTTCATCAGTTTTGTGTTACTCTCTACCGGCTTTCCAATTGCACTGTGATATGCCCATTATCATGTGTCCAATGGATGTAATTGATGTGTATTGTGAGCTTAAGTGCCTAGTTCAGGACCTAAACTAGGTATACCCTAACTTGTAGTGATGGTTTGAAGAACCTTGTCTTTGTGAAACCATATTTACTTTGTCTCCCATTGAACGTACCACTCAGTTATTCAGGTCTACCTTAGTTCTCTGTTAGATGTATACATTGGAGATGAACAAAACAAGTCTCAATTACGTAAACTTGAGTTGTTTTCCCCGTCAGTTGTAATGCTGAGCATACCGCTAATGTAATCCTGCAGAAAGTGTGTTGTAAAGCTGTTTGTTGAAAGCTAATTGATTAATGTAATGCCTTGTATGATTCACTTTGTCGATCCATTGCTTTTTCTAATTGAATCTGGGGATTTTTTTGTGTTTTTTTTTTTGCTGTGAAAGTATTCATTGTTTTGCATCGTCTTTGTAGTTTTGTGAAAAGAAAAGCATAGGGTCTCCAGTGTCTGATGTCCAGGCTCACTGAAGGTGGTGTACCGTTTCAAGTTTGCGTGCGCTGGATACTGTCTGCCGTCTCAACGCTGTATAGATCTTCTCCAGACACTCATTTGCCGTTGCCTTACCCAAATGCGTTGGTCCTGAACTTATGGAAGGGACCTTGTGTATTGCCACATCCAAAATGTTTACTTCAATGTTGTCCCTTTTTATAGCTCGTCACTGGACAGTATGATAGGGATTCCTGTGGTTTGAGAGGGTAATTTATTGTGTCCTGTCCTGAGCCACCTTGTTGTGACACAAATGCGTGATTATTTAAAGAAGTATGATCGGGGGTGATGAAAATGTGAACGCTCATCGGGTTTCATCAAAGCTTGTTTTAAATCTATAGCTGTGAGATGTTCTTTCGTTTGTCTTTACTGAGCATTGGTGTGTTACTGTGTCAAACCCTTTTTGAATAAACCTTTGTATGATCTTAATGAGAAATGTTTAAATATATATTGTTTTTACAACACAGATTTCCTACCAATAACAGTTAGAGTTGTTGTTGGTGCCACACAATTAGCAAAGTATATGGAAAGGTTATTTGCATTGGTACAAACTATTAGAATAATGGTTAGACCTCCACTCAATCCAGCTGTTTAGTGCTTGGATGTCCTTGTCACCTTAAACACTTGGCACTGTATGTATTAGTACAGGTGTTAGGGTTAGAGTAATTCATTCTTTAAACAAATGTAAATTTCCTCTTCTGAGGCCTGGATGGTGGAATGTGCTGGAAAAACAACCCTGTATACCGCCTCCTCCAACCCTCCCTCTTTCTGCCACCTCCAGCCCTCACCTTTCAGTCATAAAGCTAGAGAAACAAGCAACAGACGTTAGCTGGATACTGTATCTACCACTTCAACTGATGCAACTCTGTGGACCAGTGGATAGTTGCATCTAAGGTAGGTCTGCATTTTTTATTTCAGTTTCTAAGAGTGTATTTTAAAACAGGAGTTCAGTTCATTTCCTTATCTATCAAATGCCCTTTTGGATTTGAATCCACCTGATTAAACTGAAATATACTTGTAAAATGCATGGTACTTAAATTTGACCCCACAAATTAAACATATGAAGTAAAGATCTGATCTTTTGGAATTAAATAGACCAATGTTCGTATGAGCCGATCCCTTTAGATATGTAGAACTGCATTGGTCTTGGTGGCACCATGCTCAATGTTTTCATACCAAACACAGTTGTCTGGTAAACACTTACACCACCTTTAGCTCTGGATTATCATGGCCACTTGCCTTAACTCTACTCTCTGAAGATGTATGAGAAGGTGATAGGAGTTTAAAAAGAAATGTAATATTAAATTGGATTTAAAGCTAAAGTATTATCAGCAGGTTATTTCATACTTTGCTGACGGATATCCAAACCGAAAAAGAATGAATCGTTCCTGTGTAAACTGCTGGAAAACCATGATGATTTTCTTCAACTTCCTATGCTGGGTATGTAGGTCAAATGGTAAATGAGTAATATTGTATTAATAATAAGATGATAAATGTGTGCTGTGTGTAATATATTTAACATCCTGCAGAGGGGATGCAAGTATTAGACCGTGATATTGCTTCTGTGCTCTATTGTGGTCTAGCTGTGCGGTGCGTTTGTAGTGGCGTTTGGGGAGTACCAGATGATGCACTCCAAGTTCAGTTCCCTGATCACCTCATTCTTGCCCATCCAACCTGCCAACACACTGGTGGTCAGTGGCACCATCGTCACCTGTGTGTGCTACCTCGGGATCCTGGGTGCCCTGAAGGAAAATCGTTGCATGCTTATAACTGTAAGTATAAGCAAGCACCACTTCAACACAGTATTCTAACTACCTTTTGTGTACTCGTTTTCTATCCTCTCACGAAGGTTGAGAAACAGTCATGGAACACAGTGTTGCCTTGGATAATTCTTCTTTTTTGATGTTATGATTGCAGTTTTTCACCCTTCTGTTCATTCTGATGCTGGTGGAGCTGGCTATGGCCTGTGTCTTTTTGGTGTACAGCAGAGAGGTAGGTTACAACAAGGGGATGACACATCCCCCCCCCAAAAAAAAATTGGTACATTGATTAAAACCATCGGCTTAATGAAAAATGAATATATTACATTTGTAATAGCAACCTTTAGCGTTTGACCTTCACAGATAGATACTTTCTTTGAGAAAGACCTGATGAAAAGTCTGGAGATTTACAAGCATTCCTCCCCCGATGATAATCTGGCCATGAAAAATGAGTTTGACGCAGTCCAGCACACTGTGAGTGTTTTGCAACTACCACCTAAAAAGAAATATAACGTGTATATATTTGTAATTCTAGGATGAAATTCTTTGGCTGGTCAGATGCAAACCATTGAACACCTTAGCTTGTTGAAAGCAACTGTTGTGTTGTGCTCTATCCAGTTTAAGTGCTGTGGGGTCCATGGAGAAGCAGACTGGGAGGGAAGCATACCTGTGTCATGCTGTACCAGAAACCCCTGTAACATCCTCCCTCAACCCAACTGGCCAGAGGTAGGCCCTTATCTGTGTTAGTACCGTAATATGGTCATGTCTTAATATATTTAAAGGCAATACCATTTCATAGACACGGCAGTATGGTTTAGTCTGCACTTCCATTAAAAATCCCCCACAAAGCCCTTTGGCACATCAAGAGACTTTGTCTCTAGCTGTATGATTAACAATGTTGGATGTCTTATATGGTATCCTTCCATGTGGAGTGCTGCTACACAGAATCAAATCAAAATAGTCCAACAAGAAATCTAAATCATTTAATAAAAAATTGCACGAACAAAATCTGTTCCAGGGCTGTCATGCAAAGCTGAGGAACTGGTTTGCAACAGATTTTCTAAGCACTGGTGCTGGGGTCGTCTCTCTGTTCATTTTACAGGTACACATTAATTTATGTGGTATTTTTACATGTGCGTATAGTATTTGCAGTTCTGTAGATATAGATTTACTAGACGTTCCCCGCTTCTTACTTGTAAATTGTGTGAGTTTGATGTTCTTTTGTTTGGTGGCTTTAAAAGTAGCTGCCTGTGGCTTCGCGTGTTGAGTTTATTGTTTGATGTGGCTGATACCTGACTCTAAAACATGCCTGTTTTGGTTTTTTTACAGTTCATTTGTATGTGTTTCAGCATCCCTCTCTTCTGCTACTTCATCAAAAATGGTCTTGGTTACCAGTGAAAAGAGACAATGGAACAATTAAGTACCCAGAGTACTTAATTAAAATGTTTCTCATGTGTCTCGACTTGGATTGGATACATAATTTAAATTGTATAATATCAACGTTCATAGTTTTGTGTTTATCTAAAACATATGTATAAAAAAACATTAAAAAATATAGGAATACAAAATGTGGTTCTTTCTAAATTCTTTCTATATTTGGAACAGAGATACATTTTATATTTGTAAAAAAAAAAAAGAATGATCATAGTTCAATAATTATTTGAATTAATGTAATTGTTTCCTCCCCAGCTGTGCTATTTGAGAAACCCCCTTACTCTTTGTCATACATGTATTGCTGTTCCTAAAAATAAGGAAGTAGACACTTGGTGTTTGGTCAACACTGCCTTTTTACACGCCACAGCACCTTGATAACACAACAGAATAGGCAAGTAACAAGTACAGGCAGTAAAATTAGGAACATTGCAGCACACTTTATAAATTAAGATCTTTCTTTTTTAAAGGAGAAAACAATTTCAGCTGACAAGGTAACAAATATTTTTTGAGGCTGGTTCTATCAAAGTTATAAAACAGTGAAGGTGTTTTACTGTTCTATGATTTATTTCTAACTATCAGTAATACATTAAAATGATTAGCATACTGCAACATTTTGGCCATGTAATAAATAGTAGGTTAATTTACATTTTTTATTGTAGTTGGTCTGTGTTGGCAGTGACACAGATGAAAACCCTACCCATATATTTGAAAACTGTGACTGGTTGCTCTACAATCAATTTTGACATATGTTCCTCATTGTGATAACCAAATTTGTTTTTGTCAAACATGGTTTGGTTTGTGTTATAAATGTTGTGCCTGGTTGTTTTGGTACATGTAAAGCAATGTGAAAGAAAATCATACGTTATAGAACATTCACTTCCTCTTGATTTGACATTTGTTACCCCTCGTGAGAGACAGGAAAACACGATGCCTTTTGTGTGAAGGGAGGAAGTTAGAATCTGATGTTCTCAGTATCTCAATTTCTCTTAAAGTAAATACATAGGAAGTGTCAAACAGCTAAACACTTGTATATGTATCTCTAAACACTGCTTTTTTCCTTCCACAGGTTTAATATATACTTTTGAAGATGGCTCAAAGTTGCCTCAAGTGTTTGAAATACACCATGTGTTTGGTCAACTTCCTGTTTTTTGTAAGTACGCGAAACATCAAACCATTCGTTTAATCCTTTTTGATTATTCCAAACATATTGCACAGAGACGAAATACTCAATTGGAGTATGACACTTTCGTTGTACTTTCATTTCACAATCATGATATTTCCTGATGTCTGTGTTATATTTGTGACAGATGTGTGGAACAGCTGTGTTTGGCTTCGGACTGTATATGATGATGAACTCCAAGGTGTCCTCCCTCATTCCGTCCTTGGCTTCTTTGAACCTGGCCAACATTCTCTTCATCATTGGCATCATCATCACCTGTGTGTCCTTCCTGGGGTTCCTCGGTGCCCTGAAAGAGAACCGCTGTCTCCTCATCGCTGTGTGTGATACCACGACACGATTCAATCCCACTTCTAAATACAAGTCGCTAACATCAACACAAGCATGACTTTGACGCTTCAAAGTAAATACTTTTTTGATGCTTCGTGTTTTTTTCTCGTTGTCTTTCCAGTTTTTCATCCTGCTGTTTCTCTTGATGTTGGTGGAGCTCGCTGCGGCGTGTTTTATGCTGGTTTATGAGGGAGAGGTAGGAACATGAGTAGTGATTTAAAGTGAGGCTGAGGCAGATCTGAAGCCAAATGTGCTATATTGTATCGGCCCATGGATATCAATTCATTGTCAAGTGTACCTTTAAGATACACTGATACATGCTATGGACAGGCGCTCCTTACTTGTCTGTTGATGTATGTTTAGATTGACACATTCTTGCAAGACGATCTTCAAAAAAGCCTGCGGAAGTCTATGAAATATCAGAAAAGTGGAAATTCAACCAACTCAGCAGATGACTGGGATATTATTCAAACAACGGTGAGTGGCAATTATTATTCCCATACCTTATACATGTGAATGAACAAAAAGTGTATCTCCTCGCCATAACTTTTCACATATATAATATATATATAGCTCAAATGCTGTGGAATCAACAATTCCACTGACTGGATGGACAAAATACCAGATTCCTGCTGTTCACCACCAGTAACCCCTTGTAACACATTCTGGAAAGAGGTATGTTACTGATGTCACATCTCTTCTATGTAGGCCAGTGGGTGGGGTTAGCCAACACCAAGCAGACACATGCATAGCCTATGCATAGTACATAGGCTGAAACCAAAATAAATCATGACTCATTCTGTCCTTGATGACAGGGTTGTTACACTAAACTGAAGGTCTGGTTTGATGAAAACTTCCTAAGCGTCGGGATTTGCGTGATAGTGCTCTGCGTCATTGAGGTATGACCATTGTTTCCATTTATTTGTACTATTCTAACCCATACACCTATAAAATCTTTACATTTGTCTGTGTTGGCAGGTGCTGGGGATGTGCTTCTCAATGACCCTATTTTGTCACATCAGCCGATCTGGACTCGGATACAAATTATGAAGCAACTATTCCACTAACAACATCGCCCATCTGTAATATTCTCACATCTGTGTTAATACAAATACACACCATTATACAGCTCTCTGGAATAAGCCTTTAACGAACAAGTTTAAGGCTTATAAAAATATAGATTAGATATTAATGTTGGTGTTATGTAACAGGTGATGTGAAAATATACAAATCAAATCAAATCAAATGTATTTGTATAGCCCTTTTTACACGCAAGCATGTCACAGAGGGCTTCACATGCGCCCATAGAACTGCCCCTCAACCAACCTAAACCCTCAAGGAAGACAAGGAAAAACTCCCAGAAAAACTCCCACCGGGAGAAAAAATGGAAGAAACCTTGGGAGGAGCAATTCAGAGAGGGATCCCCTCCTCCAGAGACGGTTAAACAGTAATCACAAATAAATGCTTGGAAGCTTCTCAAATGATTCATGGTTGTGAAATCAAAGAACTTGAGGACAATTATAGAGATTAATTTAATATCATAAACCGCTTTTTCCTTTTACATTTATGTGTTTTTTGTTACGTGTTTGTTATGCTAAATTATACTGACCATGAATGTAAATATCATCTGCATCTTTTCATGTAATGCTTTATTGCTTGCCCTTAGGACCAGAATTTCAAAACAAATTAAACAAGTGTGTCATTTACATGATTGCAAGCGTGCATCTGCCATTTGTTTTCTGTTAATCATGGGCTGTATACCACAGAGAAACCAATGGTAAAAACAAACGTCACATTGTTTCCTGCCACTCGGTCATAACCTGCTAAACTCAGGGCATGGCCACTTCTTCTTTTAGACAAGTCAAGCTAAAGCACAGTTTCGTTTAGACTAAAGGGGCTAGTCATAGGCATCTTTGAAAAGTGTAAACTCACTGTCGTTGTGAAATCAACCGAGGACATTTTGTATTGTTTGTACAAGATAAACAGGATTTCCATAAGTATTCCACAGTTTTATTTAAAGAATAAAATCCTGCATCCTCAATATTTTAAGACAAAAACCTACAAAAATACTACAGATTTCTTTTACATTTTAAAATAATTTTGTTCTTTTCAAACCATCACACAAAAATAGAAACAAGGTACAGTTTTGTAATAAAAAAAAAAAATGTAACTGTACACAGCAGAATATACCACTTATTGCAAACGGAACACCCCTGATACCTCAGAAACTATACACACAATTATTGCAGTTCACCTAGAGATATGCAAAACTACTGACACAGCTCGCCCATTCTCATTTCTGCTTTAAAATAGACAGCTGTTGAGTTTGTCTGGTTTCCGTCCAAACTCCAATGACCCCTGCCATTACTCTGTTGAGACAGTAAGTGGTATCTTCTATCTGATATCATGCGCTTATTGCAGACTTGATTTTAAGGGAAGTCCGTATATTACTTTTCAATTTTGGTCAATGTGGCACCCCCTACCCCGTCCCCGTCCCCCACCTCTCCTCTCAACAGACGAAACGCTGTCCTCTTTGGAAGAGAAAGGCATGCAGTCAACTAAACTCACACTCCGATACTCTCGTTTTCACCTCTTCAATAAAAAAGATGATAGAATCTGAGCCCTCAATCAAGAGAAATCAGGGAATACATGATGTTACAGTATGGTAAAGCAATGCCACCAGACAAATTAGATATTATGCTTGCATCATGTATATTTCTACATGCACTGGAAAACAAATTCATCTCTCCTTGCTAGCTCTATTGCTACAAGTCTGTAAAATTAATTTTATTTGGAGAGATACGTTTCAGCCATAGGCCTACTCAATTTCTCCTGTAATCTACACGATAGATACAACAAATGATAGATGCCCTTGGTAAGGAAATTTAATTGAGTCTTTCTCTGCACTTTGCATTGATCATATGACACTTGATATCCATCTACTGTGCTTACGTTGCCATTTTTAGCCACACTTGAGTTTGAAAAATAAGCTAGTTTGGAGAAGTAGTTTGAGACAGTACCGTGCCTTGAAGAACATTCTAAATCAGAAAGAACCCTAACTATGACTTAAATGTTGCAAAGAGGGATCTCTGTCAGTAAACAAACATCTCACCCACCCCAAAAGATCCAAGAACAGCAGATTCACACAATCTGCAATGACATCAATAAATTAGATAAGAAACAAAAATGGAGCCTTTCCCCAACCTTCGTGTCATCAAAGCCCCGGACAACCCTATCCGTATCCTTACCCAACCCACAGCCACCAACAGAACTGGAATAAGAAAACAGAGGAGGGTACCCAGCCCTTCCCCTTATTTATTTGAAACTTGAAAACATCTAGGTTTAAAAACCTGTATCTGCTTCTTACAAAAGCTGTCAGTCCTGCAATGTTCAATAACTACTGACCCCCCCCCCCCACACACACACACACACACGCACACACACGCACACACAATGACAAGCTCTCCACTTGTTAAATTGACCACGTCAAATACAGTATCGAAAAATCACACCCTCTAACGTCAAGCCATTTGCCAGCATAGAGAACACCAAGCATACCTTTCTGGGTTACTATCACAGTTACTGTTAGTTTGACCAACGCAAGATGCTAAAACTTAAATGATCATTGTTGAGCCTCAGCGACACAGGATTTCTGCATTGCACCAGGGAGCAGTGAAATAAGCAACCGAATATTTTATAAATAACGTTAACACGCGTTTGAGAGGAACTAGCCTACAACCACCGCATACATCCAACAAGAAACTCCCATCTTTCTGATAACTGGCTGGTTGGCAAAATCCCCCATTTGAGGTGACCACTAAGAATCTCTTGTACACTGACATCAATAAGTGAAAGCATTGCTCGGCAGCAACTAGTGGCCTGTGCTAGCATGCAGCCTAAGCAACAGCAGTATGTATTAACACCAGTAAAAAGAAAACAGCAAAGAAAAACCTGGCTTGTATTTTCTTGCGGATGTCTCAAACAGTTGAACGTTCCATTAAGTATCTTCAATTGAAAAGCTGGTGTTTTTGTTTTTTGATATCACATGATTGACAATAATCCATACCACAACAATTTGGAATAAAAAAACGATTACTCTGCACTTCCACCACTGCCATTAGGGTACAACAAGTAAAGAAGCCAGTGCTTACATTAAGGCAGCTCGTTTTAACCATTTGCCGGAGCTGGCAAACAAATCAATATTGAACACCCATTCAGAAACTGCTCTATGCACCTGACAATGCCATTCACCTGAGCTGTGAACATTCCCTATGGTGAAGAAAAAATAAACACTTTTAATATGACGAGATTGCAACACCAGGCCAGATGACATTAAGAAATTAGTCTGGGAAAAAGGTATCTTGGAAGGCAAGGACTTGCCCTCTCATCTGCTCTGGGTATGCAGGTTACACATGATGTTTACATTGACAAATTCTTCCAAGAGAATTTCCAAAAAAGCCTGCAGAAGTTTATGAAATATGATATGTGAGGAAACGTTGGCCTAACGCCACCTTAAAACAATCAGTAGCTGCTCCATGGTGCAATGTATAAATCAAGCTAAATGTAAGCACGTTTTCAGGAATACTCTTACAGTAGCTAAAGACTACAGCTTTTGTGGCCGTGTTGTAACTCAATGCTGTGCGGAGCTCGATGTTTTGAATGGAGACAGTGCAAGCCTTTAGGAAATGTTACTGTGCTCAGACAATTGTGCGGTGTTGCTTGAGTCCCATACTGCTGGTCTCCGTGGCAAACCAATCAATGTTTTATAGCAGCAATTTAACTAAATGTGTGTGTGTGTGTATATGTATGTATACTAAGACTGCAAGGAACTATGAATTAACAAAAGCTCAGCGGTATATGGACAACCACTTTTTTTTTTTTTTTTCTTTTTTTTTTTACATCAGATTCAGAGCGATCTCGTTTCTCCTGCTCCTTGCTCTTTGAAAGCTCACCATGAAATTCCGATGGTACTACGAAAAAATTAAAAAGGTGTCCACCCCAAAAAGCAGCCTTGAGAAATCCAACGCCTAACAGGAATGTAGGGGTCTCCGGCACGGCCCACACACCAAACTGCCTGGGCACATCAGCAGGGAGGGAGTGCTGCTTGATGTGCAGGGACAGTCTTCAGCCAGCCAGATGCACCACATGTCGACGGGGCTCCATCTAGTGGCGCCACCCGACTTGGGCAATGCTCCAGCTTTTGCCCAGGGTAGGGGGCGAAAGGGGGGGACGATAGGGGGGGGGAGGAATGTGTGGTGGAATGGACTGCTGTTAGTGCTTCCTCTCTCTCTCTCTTTTTCTCTCTCCCTCTCTTTCTTTCTCTTTCTCTCTCCACCGTGAGAATGCCGCAGCATTGGCGGGTGATGGTCGCTCGGCCAACCAGCTCTTGGCTCCCCTGGCGGGGCTTCACAGGGGCATGATCCGGGTGGTGTGGAACAGGAGTGGGTTCAGGTCCTCTGCGTGGACGGCCCTGTGCAGCGAGGGCTCCGAGGCACTCCGCTCGATTTTTGGCAACAGTTCCTGGACCTGCTCAATGCTTACCAGTATCTGGGGACACATAAACAACAACAACAAAAAAAGTCTAAATCCCGTCTAAATCTAACATTTCACAAGTAAACATTTTTTTTTGAATAATCCATATATATGACACGTAAATGAAACATGATTAAAATCTGCAAGTTGGAGAAGAAAGGTTTCCCACGACGGTTCCGTAACGATCCGCCAGATGAGCGGTGTTGGGTTTACCTGAGGGAAGAGAGGCCTCTCGTCGCGTTTGAACTTCAGGCAGTCAATGATGAGCCTCTTCATGGACTTGGGGGAGGTACTGTACATCTTACTGAGGTCTGGGGACAGGTAGCCACGCCCGACCATGAAGAGGATCTGAGTGGCACGAAAAAGGAGGAAGGGGAGTGGGTGACAGTCTTTTTTTCTTATTTATTTATTCTTTTTGCTGCTGCTTTGGAAGGCTCGAAAAAGACTTTACCTGGTCTCTGTTGTTGATGCTGGTGTAAGGCAGGGTCCCTGACATTAGCTCGAATAGCACCACCCCATATCCGTACACGTCTGACTGGAATGTATAGGGGTTGGTATCCTGCATTCGGATCACCTCGGGGGCCTACGATGCAAACACACGGCTAGCTCGGTGCTCTCAAGAAACACTGATGGTGGTGAAGTCGCCATACTTGAAGTAACAGCAGAACAGTCAAAACCTGAACGGAGCTGCGCTAGTGACTCACCATCCAGAGAATGGACCCGCTGGGCTGTTCTACCTGCTGTGAGCCGGTCCAGCGAGACTTAACCGTGGCCAGCCCAAAGTCACCGATCTTCACGGTCCAACCTTCGTGGAGGAAGATGTCTGGCAGGCGTGCTAAGGAACAAGGCGACAGGGATGGACAACACGCACACATGGAAACCGAGCTCTCTTAAAGGTCCCATGGCATGAAAATGTCTGTTTATGGGGTTTCTTAATATTAATATGAGAGTAATATGAGCCTGCCTATGGTCCCCCCCAGTGGCTTGACATTGCGATAGATGTACAACAAGAACTGGGTATTCTGCTCTGCCTTTGAGAAAATGAAAGCTCAAAAGCACCGTTTTGGAATTTTGCCCTCATGTCGGCACAAGGGAAAAGGTAACCTCCCCTTCCTCTGCTTTGCCCGCCCAGAGAATTTGGCCCGCCAATGAGAAAATGAGCCAAGACCGTGCGAGCGCGATATTGAGAGACATCATGGCTTGAAAATGACCAAAGCATGGCAGTTAGCCGCGGCTCTCTCCTCCTCATTGCATTTAAAGCTACAGACACAGAAACGACACGTTCTAAAACATCAAAAAATATCATGGACCTTTAAACATTTACAAAAACAGAATTCGCTCATTGCAGAGACCGAAACACTGACTAAACTAACAGATATTTATTTTTCCTCCCCGTCACCCAAGTGTTAAGAAAAAGGAGTTGTTGTTCACACCAGACAGCACCGACACTTGACATTTAAGGTGACAGACGAAGAACAGTTGTTTGTGGTGAGAGCAGCTAAGGCACATCTGTTCATTCTGCATGTCTGAAGAAATGTGCTGCTTTCCATGATATGCAGTTCCTTACTGCACGAGGCCAAGATTCAGTGTCTAATTCATTTCTAATTAAATCTCCCTAAGAAAAGTACATGCCCGGCATGCAAAAAGGATACTGTTGGATTTCAGGTCTCTATGAATTATGTTCTTGGCATGAAGATAGCTGAAAAAAAGTCAAGAGATCGATGTCAACACAATTTGTAGAAATGCTCGGAAAAGCAAAGCAAAAATGTGTACAAAAAAATCTAAATCTAAATACATAAGATTGAAATATATCATTTTAACGGTGAACTATGAATTCAGAAGACCAGTATAAAGTGAGATAAAGTCTGTCTTACTCCATGCCCTGCGCCGTTTGCCTGGCTACGTCGATCCGGCGCATGGTGTCGAACTTGGTCTCGCTGACGTGCAGATGGCGGTACAGGCTGCTGCCCTCACACCACTGGGTGATTATGGCAAAGTTGGGCTTAGTCATGAAGCCCATGAACAGCAGAATGTTGACATGGCGTGTCTTTCTGCACAGTGAGGGGAGGGGGGGGGGAGACATCCAATAACAGGCGAGCATTAGTCACCCCTTTTATGCAAAAAAAGAAAATGTCGATCTCCAGAGCTCTGACATCGCAATCGAACACTTTCACACGACTGTAATCTCGGTAGATTCAGCACCGAACGCCTCGCTCGTTTATAGAAATGACACAAAGGAGGGGGCCCCCCTTTGTGTCTAAGAGAGAAATAAACAAAGACAGTGACTTACCGCAGGACTTGCATTTCGTTTTTGAAAGCCTGCAGTTGCTCAGGCGTCGGCTCTGTCACTTTGAGGATCTTTATGGCCACGTCTCCGTGCCACTTGCCCTTGAAAACAGTCCCGAAGGAGCCGGCACCTATCCTCTTCTGCATGGTGACCTCCCGTGAGTGGACCTCCCAGTAGTAACTAGAGTCTCTGTAGCCACGGTGCTGGAACATACATGACACTTAGCACTGCCCTCCAGAGACATGTGAATATTAGGGGAGGTGGGGGGGAAAGAGGGGGGAGGTGAGAGGGGTTTGGGAGCACATACCACTTTCTTCTTGTCGTCTGAGGACGACTGCTTGCGCTCCTTGTGCTCCGAGGGGGATTTAGGAGGTCTTCTGCCTGGGGAGCCCAGGGAAGAGGGAGGGCTGGTGGAGGGCTTGGGTGAGGGCTCAGGACCTGGGGATACAAACCCCCCAAAAAAGAATGTTGATCATTTATGAAACAGATTGGCAATACAGCCACGATGGAATGCAGGATCATAGCGGCAAAATGGAAAAGTTGAACGCAAACTCCTACCCATGGTGTTGTTGAGTTTTAGTGCTTCCTAAGGAGAGCAGAGGAAAAAGACGGGAGAAAAATAAAAAAGGCATTACAAGACGCCATTCACACTCGGAACGCAAAGACGCAACCGCATGCGTGTCGTCGCATGGCGTCGCATTGGGGTGCGGGCTGACCTCGATGATGCTGGTGCCCGCGGGCCCCACAGTGCTGACCATGTGGACGTTGGGGGTGGAGGTGGAGCGATGCCTCTGCAGGGACTGGCCTTCAGCACCGGGGAGGGGGAAGCGGAAGGCCGAAGTGGGGGACAGCAGATTAAGCCTGCGAGAAAACGCAACAAAGAAACACCCAGGGGGGAGGGGGAACGTCAACCAACTTGATCCCCCCCTTCGCAGCCTCCGCACGCTATCACTCGAGGAGCTTCTCGCTTACACTCCTCATCTTATCTGCTGTGAACGAGTTCTTACCCAGGAGGCTCTGGGGTTAAGGCTATGTCACTCTGGGATATGGAGTTGTCTGGCAACAGTATGGATATCTGAGGATACCCCTCATCTGTGCAGGGGTTGGGCCCACACCTGGACACAAGGAACATACAGCACAGATGAAACACATAAAAGGTGACGGGCGGACAGGTGGCGATGCACAACGAGAACAGGGACATGGGGGGGGGGGGGGGGGGGGTCGGTGTATCTAAACTGCACTGATAGGAAGGAGGAGGAGGAGGGGCGGCGGTTGTGTTTCCATAGCCTGTAGATCCGAGGAGGACTCACCGTTTGGTCATGGTGTCCATGTCCACACACACGGTGGGCACCTTGCTGCTGCAGTGCTGGTGGAACTTGTAGCCGCACGTCTGGCATCTGAAGCCGTTGAAGAGGAACTTGTGGCAGAAGTCACAGTAGGCCAGCTTGAAGAAGGTTTTACGTACCTGGAAACATGTCATGGGATCAGCCTGGATGATGAGACACAATCCTTGGCAACACACATGTAAATGTTCCTTTCTTTTCTTTTTTTTTTTTTTTACCCAGTGGGTCTGAAGTATTTACAGATACTGGAGTCGACCTGGGGCGGGTTTATTTCACACAGTATCACAAACTCTACAAAGCACATTAAGATTTAGAAGGTGTAATAAAATGAAAAAAATAAATAAGAAGAGACAAGGGCACGGAATTGCCACGAAAACAAAACGCCAAACATTTCCTGAGAATGACGGTCAGGACGAAAGCCTGTGTTCGCCGTCCTGAAACCTGCCCCAGGCCATCTTTAAACCCCAACCCCAAGATTCTGACACGAGAGCGCGCTAACGTACAAAGTTGTGCATGGTGAGAGGGACATCGTCCAACACCTCCACCAGGAGCTCCTCCCCCACCAACGGGGTGATGTCAGTGTTCCATTCTGTCAGCCTCTTGCGCCTGTGAGGACGGCGGGAAAAACATGAGAGGGAGGACAAATACTTCACACACACATGAACACCACTATTTATTTCACTGAATTTTCCCTTTTTCAAACCATTCCCAAGAGGATTATGAGACTACAACAGCACAAATATTAGGGGTACACTAGGGGCCGCAGTCCGTTTAGAGTACACCCTACGACTGCTCCTCTATGGAGCGAGAAAAGACTGACAAACTTACCCCTCTAGGAGTCGAAATACAGCGCAGCAGTCCTGGCTGAGGCCCCTCACTTTGAGAGCTTTGTCCAGGCTGTCAAATACCGTCTGTCCTGAGCGAACATTCACCTGTTTTCGCACACAATGTATAACATTTTCAATGAGTTTCATGAAAACGCTCAGCAATTCTGGTTATCCTATGGCTAAGTGATGCCAATGTGTATGCATTTCATATATATATATAATAATTTTTTTACACGAATGCCACACACCATATCTGTTTGAATACTAATATACAAGGCAGCCTGTTTCTAAGGTTTCTCAAAGGAAGAACATTTCATAAGACACAGAAGCAAGCACCAGCTGGCACATGCAACACCAACTGTTGGCAGTTCTAAAGTTGTGAAAAACGGCAAGCTTGTCGAGACATTTTCACTGCAAAGACATGAGCGACTGAACACGCTCCACTGCCTGGGCGATCTCCCTTGTCTTACCACTGTCCTCTGCTTATTGGGGAGGTAGACTCTTATGGTGCCCCCACCTCGGGGTACATCCTCTGGGCTGGTCTCTCCAGAGGAGGAGCAGGAGGAGGAGGTGGAGGACATGGTGAAAGGCAGGGAAGGTAGGAGAACAGGAGGCAGCAGCAGTAAGTCACGTCAACTGCAGGAGAACTTCATGCACTGGGGGGGACCAAGGGAGTGAGCCCTTTACCTGGAACCTGAGACAACACTTACATTTACATTTAGCAGACGCTCTTATCCAGAGCGACTTACAGTAAGTACAGGGACATTCCCCCCCGAAGCAAGCAGGGTGAAGTGCCTTGCCCAAGGACACAACGTCATTTGGCACGGTGGGGAATCGGTCCGGCAACCTACTGATTACTAGCCAGACTCCCTCACCGCTCAGCCATCTGACTCCCAACACTTGATTAGATGTGTTGTCAATCCACACCAGTATGCATTTCTATCTGAATTGAATGACGTCACTGCAACATCCTTTGAGTTTCACATCATTTAGGAAGGACTTTTATAGGTACAATTGTATTATAGTGCAGATAGTACAAACTGATTATATTTGGCATAAGGCCCATAGATTGGACACAGACTACTACTTCTTCTTAAACGACTTGCCTTTTCTTGGTACTGGATAATACTTAGGTGAAATTACTTTGTTACTATGTAACTAGGGATGATGAACAGAAAATATGATGTACAAATGAAGCCTCTGATTACTGACCGACTGCAGCGCCCAATGCAATCCTGATTACAGTTTGGGGGTGTATGGGTGTGCGACTCAAACACCAAAATAGAGAAAAACCTTGCAATCAGACAAACTACGGATAAGATTGTTGCCACTATGTGGGCATTTAGTTATAGATACATCAGACCAGCTAGTTAGTGTGGCGTGCAATCTGGAAGTCTACCGTGCCGTGTGCTAGACTTCTGATTTGACAGCTACCTGCGGATCTACTTGAAAGGCTGGCTAACTTCAATATATGCGACAGACCTTCATTTCTCATTCGACATGTCTGAGATGATGTACTATTTGGCAACACGTGTCCGCAAGTCAGTAAAACTAACTGACAGAGCAATGGAAATCGTAGCTTAGCATAGAAGGATTTGACTGCTTGGCTAGCAATATGACATTTCGACATTTTGGAGGCCATGTTTGATAGTGGTCCCCTGGTGAATGAGGCTTAATGTAACTATTTGTGTCATTTTACCTAAGTGACATTACTGCATCGACGAGGCTTCGTTATTATTTGCTTCTTAATGTATGTCGGGTGTTTCTTTGTGCTGTAATCAACAAGTATTTACTAGATTTACAGCAGAAAGGGATTATCTGGCTAACGCTAGCTAGCTACTATTGGAATAGCTAGTCAAGCCTACCGCGCCAGCTAGCCACATCTACCGTTCGTTTGTATCAACTAAAACGCAGTTGAATTCTATTTTGCACAGTTTTATATTGCATTAAACAGTTGACCGTGTACAATTTATCAATCGTCACAAATAAACAGTTTGATGTTGTTTATCTCGGGGATCAAGTCTCACCTGAAACTGCCATCTTGAATTCTCTCAACAAGATTCTCTCTGAAGTAGCGATGGGCGACTCCTTCGTTTTCTTCTTGTGTATCTGAAGTTTAGGGGGTTTCGGCAACCTGAAAACACGCATTACCGCCGCCCACTGGGCAGTCGTAGATGTAATGTTGTGCTACTTCATCAGGCTAATAACTTAAGTAAAATACTGTTATATAAATATGTAAATGTGTAACTATATCGATTGCTTGAAAAAAAGCACAAACATAGCCAAATGGATGTGTTAAAGCAGTGTTTATTTGGAAAGGTTATTAATTTCAATGGATGTAAATAAACCCAAGGTAAAAAATATGGTAGGTTGCACAAAAAGGTATGAGGGGGAGGGGGGGGTAAATGGATACCTCTAACTATGACAAAGCCGCCAAGAGATATCAGGTCACATTTCCATGCAGCACAAATGAAATGTCCAAATACATCCCCATGTTTAGAGTAACGGACACTAGAACACTACTCCACACTGAGAAACTTTCTCTTTTTAGCAGTGTGCGTGTATGAGTGATGGCGCCATTCAACGTCCGCTGTACTCTCATTCTCCAGGGTACCAAGCTTAATCATATACACTACAGAAAGAAAGTAGAATTAGTAAAGAAAATATTTTAAAAAGCACTATGGGTTCAGAAAGCACTATACAATACAAGAGTAAACTTTCCGTACTTACATTTCATTTCAAATCTGGGCCCCACTTCTGTCAACTCAACATTTTTGTGATTTGTGTTCTTATATGTGTGATGTCTGTGAAATGAAGACATGAATCAAGATTTGGTGAATCAAACCTACTTCTACACTTTCTGTTAGACTTAAGAATGTATGCTGATATTTCCTTTACAAAAGTACTGCATTATTAACCTGAAAGAAATGAAATCCTCCTGGTTGGCAAATGTGATGACACGTTTACTGTCCTCTTTGGGTACTGGAAACAGGTACTTTAGGATGTTGGACACCTGAAATTTATAGCAATTCTTAGCGCAACCAAACATTTTAGACTAACAGAACCAAGTGCAAGTTAGTTGTCAAGTATCTCACCCTTCGACCAAGTCGTGAGGAAAAGTTGTGAAAAATTAGGTGGGGATAAGCTTCAGACATGGTACCAATGTCTGGTACATCGTGTCTCATGACTACATTGTACAGGGTGAAGTAGGCTGTTGGTCCAAACGGTAGGTGGCACACCACAAGGCCGTCTAAAAGGGACACATGTAAATCAATAAACAATTGTTGCTATTTGAATGCGCCGCTCGGTAAATTAATGTTGCTTTGCTTACCTGGCTGTCCTCTAGTCTCGTGTACAATGACCAGATCTGTTACATTGTTGGCTTTGCAAGCTTGCACCAGGGAATTGATTTCATGATTTCCCCTGTTCATGCGTTGAGCACCCGGGAAGACCAACTTCACCTCCTGTCACACCAAAAGAAATTCCAGGTACATCAGTGACTGATTACAGGATGGGATCCCAGAAATAAATGGTACTGACCTTGGTAAACATTTTCAGCCTTGAGCTAGGGTCTCTGGACGTAGTGACCATGACCTTTGGGTCCTCCACTCCAGCCCACTTATACTCGTCATCCATGTGGGAGCTGACACCTGGACAGACCCTTCTTGATGAATATTGTGCATTATCACACAGCATGCTTGACATGAAGCGGTGTATTCAATACATCTTCAAAAGAAGTATGGCACAAACCCTCAGCTCCTTCATCATCATATTCTAGTAACTTCTGTAGCTGCACAGCTTCTCTGCGGACCTCAGTTGGAATGAGACGGTTGTCTGTGCAAAATGAAAATCGATTTAAGTTGAACCATCCATAAACAAGAATACACCATTTTTGTCAACAAGAAAAATATAGATGTTACTATAAAATGTCAGGCCCATCTCACATTGGTAAAAACGCCCATTTGATTTATTATCAAGACTACATATAACATGTTACACACTTGGGATGCATGAGTGACCAGTCATACCATCTAGAGCAGACTTCAGCTTCTGTTTCTTCTCCTCAATAGTGCGTACTCTGTCCTCTTGGGCCTTCCTGTACAGGTACTCCCGTCTAAGTCTCGTCTCTCGACGAAGCTGTAATGTAGAGACAATATAATCTCCTTAGCATTGGACACACCATCACGGTCAAAGCACTACTCATACATCATTTTACAAATTAATGACTTTTTATGAACTGGCTTCTCACACAAAGCCGATCACTCTACAACTGTAAGAAAAGGTAAGCGTCAACAATGAAGTAGAAATGTGCATAACTATAACAACTAAACATGTTAACATGATGTTTCGTAACTTAAACTGAGTTTCTTAGAAAATGTTAAAGGTAGCCTCCGAGCTAACGCGCATACGATTGTTCCGCTTAGCTACCAACCACAGTAGTAATTCACAAACAAAGCAATTTTTGCTATAACAAATTGTCCCATTCATAGACAACTGGCCTCAATTAGCCAAAATATTCAGTTGTTATGATTAATAATAAGAAACATTCATACCATTCTGATGATCTGCTGGAAGTCTTACACATGTGATACTATGAGATGACTACCAAAATGTATGTTCATAGGCTATTGGCACAGCCAATAGACGTTAGCGGAACTGATTGGTGGCGATAAGCACAGACATAATAATAAGCGCCACCTTTTTCAAAATAAAAGTCACGAACTTGTCTTTAAAAAAGTCAGAAACCAGAAGAAAATGATTCAAATGTGTGCGCACTTTACTTCTATAATTACAGGAATCTTAGTCTAATAAAGGGAGAACTCCCACTCTCGGGAAACTTCCGGGTTCTGAACTGGTTGCAGTTCCACTCCAGTTCCATAGGAGGGCGCTAACGGTCGAGTGCAGAATGAATGGAGGTCTATGGAGCTATGCCCCTCAAAATCCACTTTTCTCAGGATTTAATTTTTTGTCTAGTAATTTGAATTCTGAATTCGAAAGGGGAGGCAAAAAAAATACACACCGCTGGGTGTTAGATTTTCTTAAAGTCGCCTTTCCGTTCTAAAAAGCCTTTGAAAATGTAATTGACGTCATACACATCGTACGACCAGTGCTACTGCTTGACGACAAGCTCTGGTTACTTTCACTTTTCTCTCAAGGCATCAACAACACAGCTGACAGGTTAGGCTCTCCCTGTCAATACACATTCTAAAAAGAGTTTTGGCTTGCTAATGTTGCTAATGCTCTGCTGACATTCTGGTTCTGCTTCGGATGCCATCAAGCGGGATATCACTAACCAATCAGCATTCGTTAGCAGAATGCTAGCGTGTTATGGGCAATAACGACTTACCCTGTAAGAAATCGAAAGGACATAAGTACTCGTTCATTCAAATTTGGACCTGTAATCCATGTTGAACATGCAAAAACTACAATCAAATCTGAGATTTATCAACAACAAGAGACAAATTTAGCCGTTTAGCTCCATAGACCCCCATTCATTTTGCACTCGACCGCAATCACTCCCAGTGGAACTCTGGTGGAACTGCAACAAAATTCGGTACAATGGTTACAGTTTTTCTCGATTGCTTTGGCTCAATTCTTGAAACAGAAATGACATTCTCAAAGCTCCACGTGCATTTAGCAAAATAGCCTATATGGTTCAGCACAACTACATAGATCACCTTCAAAAGGTCATATCTCACCCAAAACAGTTAACTCATGCTTCAAAACCAAATCATTTTCTCATATAAATAGTCAGTGCCCTCAAAATGAAAAGTTCCTTCTCGATTGCTTTGGCTCATCGCTCGAAAAAATTGAACATTCTCAAACCTTTAAATACATTTGCCAAAATAACCCAGATGGTTCAGCAAAACACCATGGAACACCTGCAAAGGGTCATCTCTTTCCTAAAACAGACAACTTATCAGTCAAAACTAAATCCTTCTCTCATACAAATAGTCAGTGCCCCCAAAATGAAAAGTCCCTTTGGCATTGTGTAAACACTGCAGGTCAAAATGTTTAGATGTTTTGTCAGTATGGCAGTGGACCTTAGAAATATCCCTCATGTGCACTGTGCTACAGTTACTGTAGTAGATGTTTTCTTTCCAGAATACAATGTGTCTCGATCCGCATTTACAGTGTAAATTTATTCATTTAGCAGATGCTTTCATCCAAAGCGACTTCCAAGAGAGCTTTACAAGAGTGCATAGGTCACTGATCATACAGTAACAACGCGATAGCCCCAAACATTTCGGGTAGCCAAAACATGAAGCATACATTGTGAAAAACCCAAATACAGAAAGTGCCAAAGAGAAGAACCATAAGAGCATGTAGCCAAACAAGTTACAACTAAACAAAATGAACCTCAAAAGTGCAAGAGTGCACCTGTAGAAAAGCAAGCAACAATACTGTAATGTATGCTTCATGTTTTGGCTAACCACAATGTTTTTGTGGCTATCTCATTGTTTAGGACCATTGACCTATGCACTTTTGTAAAGCAGACAGCTTGGAAGTCGCTTTGGATAAAAGCGTCTGCTAAATGAATACATGTAAAATGTAAATGTGTATCAAACAGAAAAAAGATTACAGTAATTCAAGAGTAACCTACAAGGTTTCACATCACATATTGCACTTACACTGCCATGGAAATTGTTACTGTAATTGCCATACATCATGGTTACTGTTACAGGAAATGTGTACAGCACAATATACTTTCATACAATAAGCACATCAAAACTAACATTATGTATAACCTACACTAGTAGTATGAGTAACCACAGTAAGTTTCAGGCAAGTGACCCCCTCCTAGTCAGAGTTGCAGAGGGTGCATTTCATGGCAAGAAGGAAACAAATACAGTAAGAAAGTAAAGCAAAGCTGGAGTTTCACTAGTTGTCGTCCTCACTGTCTGTCTGGCCACAGATTTCATTGACATCACATCTGATGTTCTCCCTTACGATGTAACAGGGGAAGAATTGTTGTTCATGCCGCAACAATCCCCTACACTGATCTGCTGTGACATCATCACAAGCAGCATCCATTGCCTGGAGCAGGGACCTCTGGTTTTGAGCCCGATGCTCATAAACCCTCCACCTTCATGCAGAAAAAACCTCCTGGATAGGTTTAAGGAATGGGGAGTTAGGTGATATGAGCACCATTAGCATTCTTTGATGGGCAGTGAATCCTGATGAGCGGGTGACGGTGGAAGCTTACATTGTCCCACACAATGACAAATGTAAGAAAGTGGTCTCATGTAGAGGGATAAGATCAGAGTGCAGGCAGTCCAAGGACACCAGGAGTGTCTGGGTATTGTATGGGCCAAGACTGGGAATGTGGGTGACTACACCATTCTCTGAAATGGCAGCAAAAACAGTGATGTTTCCCCCGAGCTGGCCTGGGACAAGCTCTAAATATTTGATGGAAGGATTTATACTCCTGGATAGCTCCTGTCAGCTAACTAAACTTACTGTGTGATTGGTGATCGGATGTGTCCCCTTGTTTAGTAAAGTTCTAGTTGCACCTGACAATGACTGTAAGTAGATGATCCAAGAGATCCATATTACAGTACATACTATTATGTTTTTCATGGTATTATGTGCCTGAAAGATTTTGACAGTGGAGTGAACTATTGTGCAGCTGATGATGTACACAAGGAAATTATGCCAATATGTTTTGCAGAGAACAACCACTTGACTGAGAAATAACAGTCAGTTTAGACCAGCAAGATATTTTCAATTGATAGTTGGCCTAATTGAAGGCAATTATACCTAACCATTTCAAAGATGTGCAAAATCATTTGAAATGTGTGCAAACTGTAGGCAATTGCACTTGTCATTTACAAGGATGTGCTAATACAATTGCAATTTGATTAAAGGAATGAACAATTCCAATCTGTTGTGAACAAGTGCCCAGCGGTTTGGAGGTTTGTACGTGTTGTTTTGAGAATGTCATTTCTGTTTTGTGAAATGAGCCAAACCAATTGAGAAAAACTGTAATAGGGAGTGGGCAGGCTCTCCTTAAACAGGCTCTGGAGCTGTGTCTATTACCGTGCACTTCGAGCACTGACTTTCAGTGCTTAGGGCGCTTCACTTAGCCTGGCTGCGAGCCCAACCTCTCCCCGCCCACAAAAAAATTTGGTCGGGAAGTTGGGTCTGGAGGGTCTCGTATTGTAGCCTGGCTCTGCCCTCCTACGTACTTCCGCTCAATTTGGATTTTGCTTCTGTACTAGGTCTGGGAGCTTGACTTCTAAGTCGGTTTCCAGAAACAACATTTTTGTAGGTCCAATCAGCGAACAGAGGGAGTGGCTGAGAACGATGACGTTAATGTCGTGCACTCGTTTGAGCAGTTCATTAATGGCGGCGGAGAAAGATGCGAGCAAAGCTATTCTGCGCAACGCTGCCGAATATCCATAGGTTAAAGCCGGAGCAAGAATATTCCTTGCTTAGTTTTGTTTGTGGCCATGATGTTGTGGCCCTCCTCCCCACGGGGGTTCGGGAAAAGTTGGATTTTCCAGCTACGGCAGCTAGCAGTGTGGTGAAGGAGTTGGCTAAGGCGAACGCTTGTGATTGGTTATGGCAAATCAGAGTGGCTCTGGGCAGATCCAATAGTTTTAAACTTCAACAGAGGACCCGCCTTCAAGGAAGTTAACGTTTGTCAATGGAGAGATCCCAGACCCTCTGTACAAATGAAATGTACGAGGGGTCTGGTTAGGACCAGGCTACTCGTATTGGGGACAACTACAGAAAACCAGAATCGGGACGGACCAATGAAATTGCCAGGGTGGGCTTTATACGATGATGGACAGATGATCAACAGTAACGTAATCAACAACGTCACGAAAGAGCGCTTGGGTTGAATTCGTTTTCAACAAACAACATATTACGTTGCTCTGATTGGTTGTAGGTCTATCCAATTGAGCGAAGAGGCATTTGTTTTACGAGTTCGGTTGAAACACGCCCCGTAGTCACAGCCCAACGGAGAGTTTTCAGACTCATATACTGACTAGAATTATGAGTATGACAACGTCAGGCTACGCTTCACTCACAAAACCAGCAGAATTCAGTGCACTGAAAGTACCCGGATGGCGCACGGCAAACGGTCAAAAAAAAATAGTGTACAACGATGGACACTACTCGCCCTAAACAGACGCCATCTTGGCTACGTAGCGGAAGCTGCCCTTTCGGCAGCTTTTTCCACTTTGGGTGGAGAAGCGCGTTCATTTTGGCAGGTTTTGCAGGTGTTTGCGGCAGATTTGTTCCGTCACTTCCGCCAAGTGTTACATGCAAGTGTTCCATTTCAGACAGCACTTATCAGCGACGGAGTGCACTGAATATGTATGTACACTGTTTTGCAGTGCACTGTATTGCAGTGTACTTCGTAAAGTGCGCGGTAGTAGACACAGCTACTGTTTCTGTGTGTCAACGAATCAACTAAACCACATCTAAATCAATCAGCTACATCACAGGCATGGGCACTGCACTAGACCTACTCATAATAATTCCAGGAATCTGTGTGTGCATCTGTGAGTCACTGAATAGTGTGTCACTGAATAAACAAATCAGCATGTCAATCACCGTCATCATCACGGCCATTGCACTAGTTTGAACTAAAAACACAGAAGATGCTCTTGAAGATCTCTTTAATTTGAAATCAGTATTTCAAGAATTTAAATACAAAGAAAGAAACATACTACACAAATCATATACTACATTATTTATTTATTTTAAAGTGTATATATCTGCAGCCAAGGGCGGAGCAGAATTCCCTCCAGAGTGGGCAGGTCTTTGCCAAACACCTCCTCTGTAGGTTCATATCTTCTGAAGAGAGAAAAGGAAAGAGAGAAAGACTGATAGCAGAGAATATGAGAGGGGATTGTGGTCAGCTAAATACAAACAATGTGTGTCTTGTGTGAGTGTGCATGTTCTTTTATTTTTTCTGCGTGTGGATAAGTTTTACGGCTTGGAAATCCCTGGGACATATCTTCCTCTCTCATTGTGTTACGTACACCATAGGAACGTGTGTGTACTGTATGTATGTCTGTGCAGTTGTGTGTTTCTCCACACTAGCATCATTCATTCAGGTGTCCATTTTCCATGGACTTGTCAGCTTCATTCATCTCTGTTCAACATCACACAAAATCACACGTCTGTTCCTGGCCAATCCAGTGTCCATCTGGCTCCATAAAAAGTTGTTCCAACCTTCCTTTGATCCAGGGTCAGTGCTCTGTGTTCTGTAAATGTTTGTTACATGATTTTGTGTTATTTCAGTCTTTAGAGATGAGATTGTGAGCATGAACTTGTAAACACACACTCACCTTGAGATATCCTCCCCTCTCCTGGAGAGATGTGGATGTGTGTGTGTGTGTTGGGGGGGGGGGGGGGGGGGGGTAAGAGACAGTGGGGTGGGGAGGGGGGAGGTCGGGAGGACGACCGGGGGGCAGGGACGAAGGCCAGGGCAGTTCTGGAGGCCGCCCAGGAGGCAGAGTGAAAAGCCGGGGCAGCTCTGGAGGCAGACCTGGAGGCCGTCTGGATGTGCAGAGATGCTCAGGGGGTCGGTGGTGGTGACCAAGGCTGGGCTTCTTATGTGCAGGGAGCTCTGGGGGTGCATCAGGGATGCAAAAAGAGCATTTGGTGGGTACAACATGTTCATGTCCGACAAAGCAGGGGAGTGAGGTGACGTAGAATAATTTGTATTAAAACTTTAAAATATCCCCTGTACATTTTCTGTAGATGCTCAAAAAGGAAACAATTTTTATGCAGAGAGCAACTGTTCAGCATTAAAATAGGGTAGAGATGACTAATTAATATGTTTTGATAGTTAGTTGAGAATCTGCTGTGTATAACATCTGCAGATGGAATATTATCAAATAATTTGATGATTCACTGTTACAATATGTAACTGATCTGAATCAGCAACACAGCAGTTTAATTCACAAGATAGTAGAGTACTCTGGCCTACCCAGATGAAGCTGAATTTAGCTGTCTTTGAATTGTGCTGTGATGTATCAAACCAAAAGAGACTGAACTTTTCATAATTTCAGTCATTATGCATTTCTGTTTACTTTCAGAATCAAAACCAATTCCACATGAGACGTTGTACTGCATGTAATAAACGATGTCATAAACTATATAGCACCAGTTCACTTCTGTTTTAAACAGTTACACTTGTTTGGGATTTTTCAAGTTTTCCTCTCAGTTTACTTCAAGTTTCTTTATGAGACACTGAAAGCCATTACGTACTAAACTGTACTGATACATACTGCTTGGTGAAGTGTTCCCTGCTACCAAAAGGTGTTTATGTACACCATCCTTGGCAACAGACACTTGTTTTAAAACCTTTCCATTTTGGTTATCTACATGATTAAAAGCTTACAACCAATTTACAAAACAAAATACTGCAGTTGCTGAATCTAATACTACTGTATGCTGCCTCTCATCCTTGAGCATGGCCTGTGAGGAAGAGCTGATCTGTCCGCTCCTGTCCAGACTTGTCAGCCAGAGACTGTAGATGTTGGCAAAGTAGTGGCATGTGCCACGCGGTCCCTGGAACTCCACAAATGGTTGGGCACGAAAGTCTCAGAGGCAGCTTCCTGACGATGTCAGAGACTGCCCACCCCCCTCATCGCCTGTGTGCTGCAAGGTTCAGTACATATGCGTTACAAACAGGCACTTCCTCACACAGGCTTGCATAAGGCGACAGGTAGACACGTTAAGGCCCAAAATACATTGTTATTCTTACCATAAGGAAAAAGTCCCATACACAAACTCCAGCATGGGGGGGCACTGGGGCGTGCTGGTGTCCTGACTGTTTAGTTACGGCCGGGGAGGTCACTTCACACATCACACCGGCTGGTGTGCTCCTCTATCTCTTCGCCAGCCACAGGCATCATGGGCACAGCTGCCGTAGTGGAAAGCCAGTGGGACTTGGGCTGGCATAGTCACAGATGCCCATGTTGCACTAGGAGAAGGACATGGTGCTGAAGAGGCGCAAGCAGGAGCCTGCCTAGCCTGGTGAGAGTGAGGGGGTACACAGGAAACACCTGATGACTCCCCTCGTATGGTTACTAGTTAGATACACTCTCCTTCGCCATTTACGTTGGTTAAAAACAGACATAAGTGTGTTTTTGAGTGAGTGGTGCTGGTTCCCCTGGCTCTCCTGCTGTGCAGTACAGACCTGCCGAAATCCCGGAGCACAGGGTATGGGTTCCTCAACACCAACTTAATGACCAGCAACCAGACTGGGGTGCGTTTCCCGAAAGCATCGTAAGCCTAAGTTGATCGTAGAGTCCATCGTACGATGGATCTTAGTTGTACGGGCCGTTTCCCGAAACCATCGTAGCTAAAGAGGCACTTGAAAATCGTCGTAGATCAACGAGAGCTCCAGACCAGTCGTAGATCGCTAAGTGCATCGTAGCACAGAGACTCAGTGGAGACACGCGTAGGCCGACCATGAAAACTACATTAAACTCATGCTGAAAGTTACTTCCGATGGAAAATAAGATTATTTTGGTCCTCTTTTTACACCAGTTACGCTGGAACTGGGATATTTCTTAGTGAACCATATAAGTTTAACTGCCGAAAAAATATCAGAATCCGGTTTATTCTCAAGTAAATTTATAAATTTATAATATATAATATAATAAAATAATTTGATTTAGTGGGTTTGGCGCATGCAATGAAGGTATTTAAAAAACAAATGTCAGTCTTATTCAAAATACTATAACATTGAAATATGGCTGTTGTAATGTGCAATAGAAACTAGAAATGCATTAACGTAACGCTTTTACGAGTACAATAACACAACAATTGAACATTGAAGATGTTTATTAGAATTAAGGGGCTGGTAGCACGCCAAGCCCGGTGGATGAAGAGGCTGGTGGCAGAGCCGAGCCTGATGTTAGGAGATGGTGGCGCCCAGGAAATGGAAAGACTCCACAGGGTTGACTAGGAAGTCACACAGGGGGAAGGGGCTGGGAGGGAGTGAAAACTCGTACGAAAATCATAAAAGCCATTGAAGATAGCCTAAGTTCTGCACTGCAGACTTGTCCCCTCTGATATGGGGAATTGGATGTGGTCTGGGATGTGGCAAAGTAATGCAGTTGTGACAGCCTGCACAGATCTTGACACTGAGGCCTTGGCGAGCCCATGTCCATCTCCAATAACCTCCAGAAAACTGCCAATGGCATAGAACCTTAACACTGCCAGTAGTTGGGTTACAGGGGTCAGTGCAAAGGACCTCCTTGTTAGCCTCTGCAGGTCTGCTTCTATGTGGTTCAGGAGCATCATGATATCATGATGTCATCTGACATATCTTACACTCATAATGAGTATAATTGATCAACCATCAATTAAAGTAGAGTTGATTATTCATGTCAGAAACAATGATTCCATGTTGAAGACATGGGGTATTCATTACTTATGTGTTTGTCATTTGTCACAATGTCATTTGTGGCCAATATGTGAGAATTATGAGATTGCAAACATGGTCTTGGGGAGCTGTTGGCCTATGCAAGATTGTAGATATAGTCAGCACTAGAAAATAAGACAGTAAATGTGTTGGATTGAGATGCTTGTATTTGTACATTGAATTGTTTAGGCTGCTAGCTGGGACATGCCATGTGTGATACCAATCATATGCATGGTTTTTAACCTTGTAGTTCAATCAAGTAGTAAATATAGGACTCATATATATATATATATATATGCCTATGGAAAGTGGAGTACCAAGAAGAGTTAAAAACCAAGGCACAAGTAATTTGAGAAATAGTTGTTTTATGGGAGTTTGTTCTCCCTGCTCCTGCTCCTCACATGGATCTATAAGGTAAACATGTAAGGATTGGACAGGCAACACTGAATATATGATACAATACACAATTCAGCCTTTACTTAATTTAAATAAACATTGTATGCTTAAGGCTATAAGGTAACCTAAATGTGACACTACCTTGTTGACTGGGCAGAAGAATAGGCACAGAAATGGAGGGCCTTGTGAACTTCATCTCTTCAAACAAAAGCTTCCTCACCTCAATTTGGAGACGAGCCCACTTACTTTCCAAGACGTCCTATTGGTATTTAGCGTCCTGTGTCGCTGATTGCAAGGTCCTAACACCGGTGTAAAACTCAGATGCAGCATAGTTTGCACGTTCACCTTATTGTCTTTACCTTTATGTAGCATCACATTGAAAAGTACTCAAATAAGTAGCCTATAATAAATGTAAGTTTTCTGTAGCTACAGAAAATATTTTTTTGTCTACCGTAATTCGTCAAATATTTTGGTTAACGTTTTATTTTTAAAGTCTTCAAGTTGCGTCAGAAGAATCACATTTCAGTACAATGGACAGCGTCTTGTTAAGTGCAATTTAAGAGATAGCCTACGTACGATGGTTCTCCTTACGAGCATGTTCGGGAAACGCACGTAAGAAATAACGATGGATCGTTATTTTCATCGTAGAGAACCCTCGTAACAGCTACGATCCATCGTTATCGGGAAACGCACCCCTGGTCTTTTACCAGCCAATGGATCACATAAACTACATAAGCAGGAACACATTTGGTCAACTTTTTCTCAAATGTGGTTACCAAGGCTACCATCTTGACCCACAAGAAAACAGCTTCAACCAGTATGAAATGTAAACTACGGTAATTCATATTGTCAGCTGTATGAACAGTGATCTGGTGAGAAGAATCCTATTATTGTAGCATTTTACCGTTCTGGTGCCACTTGGTGTTTCAAATGTGCAACTGCATGTCGAGTGTTTGTATCATTGACTTTAAAACGTAGGCTATTTTACAGTCATTGGTTTGTATCCACTAACCCCGGTTACGTGAGCTCTGAATCAATGTAGCTTATCGTGGAGATAATTAAGTGTCCCTACGTTTTGACATTTTGAGATCTAATGTATTGAAAATTCAAAGCTCTGTTGCAGTTCTAACAGGCAGCTATGAAGGTAAGTGCTATCATAAAATGTTGGTGCTAGCTAGCTAGCTTTATATCCATTGTGTTGTTAGCTAGATGTTTGTTTATAATGGGGATATGTAGTACGTTGGGAAAGGTGTATGTATTATTTTTTGTTATTCAGATGCAGACAGTGTTGTGAGTCTCAATGTACGTACTTCAGTTTTGTGAACCTTTAATTTGACCGCCCTCGTGCAGCATAAAGCTAGTGTGCTTCTGTATTGCTGCAGCATGTTCCTTCAATTTGAACGAATCAGTATGACTCGGGAGTAACGAGTCCTCTCAAAGTGAGATTTGTTCATTTTCTCGTGGTCGAGAAAAGTACAAATAACAAAACCTGTAATTATCACTTGTGAACAAATCTTATTTACGTCTCACTATACTAAACCTAGCAGTCACGCAAAAGTGAATAAGGTAAACAAATCCTTTCCTCTTCTGAGCTAATGTTGATCACATGAAAAATGATCCTAAGACTCGTACCCGAAGCATATACTTAAATACTGTAGTTTAATAGAGACACCAACACTGCTCTTTAAAGATGTCGTCCCCATTCATTTCTATGAAAAGTGCTCAGTGGCGCAGTGAGGCAAGCAAGAATGCCAAACGGACCGCGCCATCTTTTCAGTTCCGGTTCGTCCGGTCTTGCGCAGAACAGTGGCTCGCCTTCCTAGCTCCGACACTCTTTTTTTTTTATTGCTCGAAAGAGTACAAAGTATACAGATAATAGTACTATTGTCTTTAGACTTGTATATAAGCGTATAAACAACTGAAATAAGGAAAATAAAATTGCCTGGGGTATTACAAGAGAATACCCGTGGCAATGTTGGGAGCGCCAGTTCAAAAGCCTTAATTTCTGATGGTATAGGGGTGCATTAGGGCCTATATAATGGTCAGCTTGTACATCTGGAAAGGCACTATCAATGCTGAAAGGTATATACAGGTTTAGAGCAATGTTTTTCAGGGAAGGCCTAGCATGTTTCAGGAAGAGATGTTAAACTACATCCTGCATCTGTTACAGCATCATGGCTTCGTAGTAGAAGAGTTGGCTAAACTGGCCTGCCTGCCGTCCAGACCTTTCACCAGTAAAAACATTTGGTGGATCATGAAACAAAATATGACAAAGAAAACCCAGGACCATTGAGCAGTAAGAATCCTGTATCAGACACAAAAGGGACAACATTCCTCTCCCACAACTGCAGCAACCGGTCTCCTCAGTTCCCAGACAGTTACAGACTGTTGTTAAAAGAGGGAATGATACACAGTGGTGAACATTGACCTTTTTGAGATATGTTCCCATCAAATTAATAATCACCGTATATTTTCCTTTATTAATTTTACATTACATCAGTTTAAACATTTGATATGTTTTCTGTAGTGAATAACATTTGGGTTAATGAGATTTGCAAATCATTGTATTCTGTGTTTTATTTAATTTTTCACAACTTCCCAACTTTTGAGGAATTGGGGTTGGTTATAATGATCAAGTTAAAGGGGAAATGTTCTACTTTGAAAGAAACAAGT
The DNA here is from genome assembly GCF_021917145.1 of Hypomesus transpacificus. Classification (NCBI taxonomy): domain Eukaryota; kingdom Metazoa; phylum Chordata; class Actinopteri; order Osmeriformes; family Osmeridae; genus Hypomesus; species Hypomesus transpacificus. The sequence continues at coordinate 1,465,107 of NC_061083.1, read as the reverse complement.
AGTGCTGACTATACATTTGGCCAATGACAGGCCTTTCACGTTTAGCTCCACCCACGTGAGAAAAAAAGAAATATCAAGTAGTTTTACGGTTTATGTGTAAGAGACGAAATAACAAACTAACAAGTCAAAATCAGTTTTTCCGTTTCTGAAAAAAAAAAACGTGAGACAGGAGAGCCTGTCCACTCCCTATTAAAGTTTTTTACAATCGCTATGAGTTTTTTCAATACCTTTAGCAAGTTTCCTAAACTCTTAACACTGTTAGCACAACAGCCGTCTGTGTAGGCTGTACAATTAACACATTTCTTGTTGATTTGACACAAAATGCATAGAGTAAACACACATTTTAAATGCTTGAACTTCTTTTACACACAAGCTCAACCAAGACCAAAGCAGTCGATTTTTACTGCCCACTTTACCAATGCTTTCACACAGATAACAGATGACATCATGTTCAAAACCTAAATTATTGGCTAAAGTCACAGTGAACAGCTGTTTATATTGTGAATTGAAACACAGATATGTCCCTTGTAGTTTATTCCATTGCTACGGAGAAACAGCTGAAGTTATGCAAATACTGTAAATTTACATTTAGTCATTTAGCAAATGAAAATCACAGCTGATTCCCAACTATGAAACACTCAGGTGTTGAGGTTCTTTCAATTGCATGACCATATGGTATAGACAGTAAAGAGGACCTCTTTGGGCTGATCTTGTGTGGAAAAAGAACAATATAGAGCAACACAAAGAAAGTAAGAATACAGTAATACCTGCACAAGGGAGAGGGAGACAACTACCAGGACAAGGGAGAGGGTGGTGGGACAAGGGCAAGGGAGAGGAAGACAAGTACCAGGACAAGGGTGAGGGAGAGGACGACAAGTACCAGGACAAGAGAGAGGAGTGGGACAAGGGAGATGGAGAGGAGTTAGAATGTGTGGTGGCACTCTGAGAAGGGCCAGAGCTAGGGGTAATACTCTAAATTGAAGCTATATTGCATATTTCTTGAAGTAATGTCCTGTTGCAAATTAAGCCTTTACTGCAGCAATTATATTATATTGGTAAAGTTTTTTTTGTAACTTTACTTACAGTTTAGTGCAGTGTAATTGTGTGGCGTGATCATTAAATGCTAGTGTGATAATGAATAATTTCAAATCATAGAAAGTGTCATGATGCTTTGTATTTAATGCATGATTTTTTTCTTAATGTTTAAATGTACAATGTTTGCAATAGTGGACGTATTCAGGCCAGTTGGTTATCAGATGTTGAGTATATGTGAAAGCTGAGTTCTCATTAACTTGGAACTCTTTCTTCCAGATCCCCTACTGGCCAATCATACTTGATAATGGGCGGACACTAGACAGAGAAGACACCTTAAGGCTCCAGAGACACTACATAGACTCAACCAGAGACACTACAGAAAGAGACTCAACTATTGAAAGACTCAACCAGAAACAGCAGTAACCAGACAGAGTATCAACCAGAGAGAAGCAAGCTTCCAGAGACTTGATACAGGATCCAGAGAGACCAGACAGAGAACCAAGAGAGAGCTGAGTTATGGAGACACATCACTGTGACACATGTGGGAAGAGCCTTTCCTCATCCGGTAGCCTCACGAAGCACATGAGGATCCACACTGGAGAGAAGCCCTACAACTGTGACATCTGTGGTAAAACCTTTAGCCAGGCTGGCCATTTCAGAATTCACAGCAGGATCCACACTGGAGAGAAGCCCTACAGCTGTGACCTCTGTGGTAAAACCTTTAGCCGTGCTAACAGTTTGACACATCACCGCAGAATCCACACTGGAGAGAAGCCCTACAGCTGTGACGTCTGTGGTAAAAGCTTTAGGCACGCTGGCAATTTCACAGTTCACAGCAGGATCCATACTGGAGAGAAGCAATACAGCTGTGACTTCTGTGGTAAAACTTTTAGCCACGCTGGCCATTTCACAGTTCACAGCAGGATCCATACTGGAGAGAAGCCCTACAGCTGTGACCTCTGTGGTAAAACTTTTACCCATGCTAGCAGTTTCACAGTTCACTGCAGGATCCACACTGGAGAGAAGCCCTACAGTTGTGACGTCTGTGGTAAAACCTTTACCCATGCTAGCAGTTTGACAGATCACAGCAGGATCCACACTGGAGAGAAGCCCTACAGCTGTGACGTCTGTGGTAAAACCTTTAGCCAGGCTGCCCATTTCAGAGCTCATAGGAGGATCCACACCGGAGAGAAGCCCTACAGCTGTGACCTTTGTGGTAAAACCTTTATCAGTAATAGAAGTTTTAGAGTTCACTGCAGAATCCACACTGGAGAGAAGCCCTACATCTGTTTCCTCTGTGGTAAAACCTTTAGCAGTAATAGAAGTTTCACAATTCACAGCAGGATCCACACTGGAGAGAAGCCCTACAGCTGTGACCTCTGTGACTATTCAGGTAAAACAAATGACCATCTGAAGAGTCACCTGCGTGTTCACAATAAAAAAAACAACAAAGCAGTGATGTCTGGGGCCAAGCTTTCCTAGCCGTCACCACCTGAGAGAACTTGGGTTATTATACAAATACATTTGATTTGAATATCTGTGAAACTTGCTAAATAAACATTAGGTAGCTAAATATCTATTACTTGTTTGGCCAATTTGATTGTGGAAAAAAGTTGAACCTTTTTAGTTATGAAGAGTAGGGGGGGGGGGGAATTCCGGTTATTCCACTTATCACTAGAATGGTCATAACTTTTAAACAAAAGGATATATTTGCTGTTCTACACTGCCCACATACTTATATATATTTCATATGCTCTAAGTGTTCCTATATCTTGTAATAAAAGTGGTTGGAAATTAAGTTGTACGGACTGAGGTTATTGTAAAAATTGTTGTTTGAAATCTACTTGATAAAGGATAATTTTCCTTAAATAATCACGCATACATTTATGTAATTAGAAAGCACTTTTCTTCAATTTGGTCTAAACAGTTCAAGTGTGTGATTTAATACGAAAATGAATGAAAATATGAATATGCATGCATGCCTATCAATGCAGCCTTTTTACCGTCCTTGTGCCACCTGGTGTTTCAAATGTCAAACTGCATCTCAAGTGTTTGTATTATTGACTTTGAAATATTTTACGATCGTTGGTTTGTATCCAAGTCAAGTCCATTTTCCCACTAGGGGAAATTTGTTTGTAGACAGGTATTAAAACACATTAAATCCATCATAAATACTACATAAACAGCATATCTGACACCACACAGAGACAACAACACAATACAGTACAGTACAAGGATCACTTAATATTGAAACCCAGAAACAGTTTCCATCAATGAATACTCAGTGTCATTCCTCCCAATAGCAAAACAAACAAAAGAGTCCCCAAGTCTTCTAGTCTGTGGGTGGAAACTCTTTACCATCTTCCTGAAGGCAAGAGCTCAAACACCCCTTTCAGGGGATGGCCAATATGGCCTGGGTCGTCCTTACGATCTGCCAAACATAAAGCTCAGAGAGCCAAACTTGGTTTACCCCAATGACTTTACTGGCCCCTCTGACAAGCCGATCAAGCCTGTTCTTATTCGCCAGATTCAGATTCCCATACCACACCTAAACACGAAAGGTCAGCACCTTCTCAATAAAAGTTCTATAAAACAGAGTCATCATTTTGGTGTACACCTTAAAATAGTTCCTTTTTCTCAGGAAATAGAGACATTGTTGTACCTTCTTAGAGATGGCATGTGTGTTGGTCTGAAAGCACGGCCTGTTTTCAAACGCAGTACCCAAATATTTATATTTCTCAACCAAATCAATCTCAATCCCCTCAATAGAATCTGGGAATGGGCACCGACCTCCTGAAGTCAGTAATCATATCCTTGGTCTTTGACGAATTCAGTTCAAGGTGAAACTCCTTACACCATGACACAAAGTCATTGACAACAAGCCCATGACCCAGATCCACGACCCCTCCCTTCAGCAAGCTGACTATGGGCGTGTCATCTGCAAACTTTATGATGTGTCTATTCTCTGGCAACTATTTGTATAGAGAATATAAAGAAGAAGAGAGTAAACAACGTTGTGGTGAGCCAGTGGATGAATGGAGCATCAATGACATATACTAAACAAGGTGCATGAAAGATAAGTGAATCGATCAATCAACAAACAAATTAATAAATGACAAAATGTCACCTTTGTAACCTGGGAACCCTCTACCTTGCTTTTGTAAGTAACCGTTAACATTGTGTTGACCGGTGTAGCCCAACAGTGAGTGGTAGTTTATCAATGAAAAATTGAAAGTTTGATACGTTTACCACACTGCATTATTTATGCAGAATACCTTAAAGGGGTCATAGAATGATTTTATAGAGTATTTCACACTGTTCCGTAAGATCTCAGAATAGGGTATGTAACATTGGATGGGCTGAAAATGGCCCGGTTGCTGTTCTATGCGCCCTGATGCAATCCTGTGAAATAGCCCTACAATGAAACTAAAGGTTTTCTCCCTTTTATGGTATGCTCATGAATATGTACACGGTCTGTGCGCCGATTGGTTGGTTTACAACTAGCGAAGCTGCGGAGCAAAGGCGCAACATGGCTAACAGCACCTGTTAGCTGTAATACTAGTGTAATACCCACACTTCAGTGTTGTAGACTAAGCGTAACTTTGTGTTAGGTTTGTTCTTAGCATTGTAAGCAACTGAACTGTTATTGATTTGCTGTATGTAAAATTTGGGGCGTGACAAAGGTACAGACCAGAGCCAAATAAGGTGGAGCCACCGAGTTGACGTTGACTCTGTGTTTTTTTGGAAACTGTCCGTTTTACAGCGTCAGTTTCAAATTGGGAGACTGCATAGAAAAGAGGTGTCAATGGGACACCTCTTTGGGACATGAAGTTCTCTGTATGTCCATTTTACCCACCAAACTGTCATTATTCAACTATGACAAGGTAAACCCGGTTTAGCATTCTAGGATCCCTTTAAGGTTAAATTGAGGGTATGAAACAGAAGGAGTTTCCTCTTTGGAGCGTAACTTCCATTTTATACAAAGGACGGCCGACCGACTGTGGACCCTGGGAATAAGGTGGTTCAGCTTCCATACATAAACTTCATGAGGGAGCTGGGTGCTACCTTCCTCAATGCCTACACCAACTCTGCAATCTGCTGCCCCTCCCGTTCAGGTACGGTTTCCAATGTACAACACCTATCAGTAGTGGAAGAATGGACTTACATGGACTTTGTGGGCTTTCAGCTATGTGGAGTGGCTGTTTTGTTCACCTGACCCGGTCATGGACTAACTATAAGTGCCTGGATCCCAATGCTACCACATGATGGACGTTCTGTGGCAGAACGGTTTTCACACCCAGATGATGGGCAAACTGGACTACACGTCAGGTGGGATTAGCCAGAGGACTCCAAGCAGAAAAGTAACCCTGACTCATTTGTGACAGTGTTATATGTCTGTATTTTAACCACAGTAATGGTGTTGAGGCATGGACACGAGATGTCCCATTAGTTCTGTGTCAGGAAGGAAGGCTCACACTCATACACCGACGGCAGTGCAGCTGCCATGCAAGGCACTAGCCTGCCCATCGGGAGCAACAATGAAGGAGGAAGTTCTTTTTAACTAGGGAAATGTACTATAGAACATCTCACACATGGAAGAGGGTAGACACACGACAAACACAGACTGAGACTGCAGTAGCGAGATCCGTGACAAGCACTGTATCGATCACTTGATAATAATGGCTGCCTTTGTGTCATTGTATTCATTTACAACCATCTCAATCACCATCTGCATCATGGACACGGGCAGTATTCTAGTATGAGCTAAAAAGGACAGAAGATCACTTTCATTTGAAATCAGTATTTGGACATTTAAATTCCCAGAAATAAACAGACTAGTTAAGCATATAATGCATTATTTATTTAGTGTGTAGTAAATATGCTTGGGACGTTTGAAAAAAAAAAAGATGTTCTGTTCCAGGTGGTCTGTGGTGGTGAGGCAGTGGATGAGCTGCACACCGACCCATGGTGTGTTCCCAGAGGTGAAGGGGAGGGGCTGGACCACTGCAGCCAAGGGTGGAGCAGAATTCCCTCCAGAGTGGGCAGGTCTTTGCCAAACCGCCTCCTTCTGTAGGTTCACATCTTCTGAAGAGAGAAAAGGAAAGAGAGAATGACAGATAGCAGAGAATATGAGAGAAGTGGAGGGGATTGTGTTCAGCTAGATAAAGACAATGTGTGTCTCGGGTGAGTGTGCATGTCATTTCCTGCGTGTGGATGCGTGTCTTACGGCTTGGAAATCCCTGGGAGATATCTTCGGCTTGATCCTCTGGGAGATGTCTTCCTCTCTCCTGGTGTTACGTACACCAAAGGAACATGTCTGTACTGTATGTATGAAGTGGTGTGTTGGTCTTCCCTGCTGTTTCTCCACACTAGCATCATTCATTCAGGTGTCCATTTTCCATGGACTTGTCAGCTTCATTCATGCTGTTCAAAATCATTCACACGTCTGTTTCCGTCCAAGTGTTCATCTGGCTCCATACGAACCTTGTTCCAACCGTCCTTTGACTGCTTTTCTGGATCCAAGGTCTGTGCTCTGTGATCTGTAATTGTTTTCTACAGGATTTTGTATTATTCCAGACACGGGTTTGTGAGTATGAACTTGTAAACACACTCACCTTGACCTGATCCTCAGGGAGATATCCTCCTTCCTCCTGAATTTTTGTAATGTGTTTTTTTGGAGGGCGATGGGGGGAGAAAGGGACAGTGGGGAGGTCGGGAGGACGACCGGGGGGCAGGGACGAACGCCAGGGCAGTTCTGGAGGCCGGCCAGGAGGCAGGGTGAAAAGCCGGGGCAGCTCTGGAGGCAGACCTGGAGGCCGTCTGGATGTGCAGAGGTGCTCAGGGGGTCGGTGGTGGTGACCAAGGCTGGGCTTCTTTTGTGCACCGAGCTCTGGGGGTGCTGGAGTCGACCAGGACTCTGCTGGGGGCTCAGGAGGAGCAGAGGGCTCGGTGCTGGGCAGCACGGGCACCAGGACTCTGGGCAGCACAGGCAGAGAGCCTTCGGGCAGCACAGGCAGAGCTCTGGGCAGCAGTGCTGTATCACTGATTTCTGGGAATGTGGACACAGCATGGGCCCTGGGGAAAACAATATTACTCACTCATGGCCTTTCTCAGAATCAATGCTTCATCTGAAAACTCAGTTGATGAGGTTCAAAGTTTAGGAGGTTTACCACTGACCTGCCAAGTTCTGTCTCCCTTTCCATGTAGCCCTGCTTCTCCTCTGGGTCCTTGTCTTGGACCCCTGTCCAAGTAGCACAGTAGCATCCCACTGTCAGTAGTAGGGGATGGACACAAAAGCAGGGAAAAGCAAGACAGGATTAAAATAACAAAGTCGTTATTTACCAACCTCTAGAAAGGGTGATTGGAATGAGACCCAGGAGTGCAGGGAGCCTGGAGAGGCCAAACTAAGACCAGAACACACACCCACGGAGACAGACAGAAAACACGAGGGGCAAGGAAGACCAGGAGAACTTAAACTGGTGCATGGCTGTGACTGTCTGTGTTTGTGTGTCTTACCTCTTCCATGTGTACCATGTGGGGTCATTGTTGTGGCCGTGGTGTTTTTAGGGGACACCTTGGGGCTCCTGGTATCTACCCTACACCTCTTGGTGTTGCCCTGGGACAGGGAGAGGGAGGACGAAGACGAGGCGTCCTCAAGGGACAGTGCCGTCGAAGACTCCCCCGAATCCTGTCTCTCTTCCGGCTCTCTCTTCCTCTTTTGCTCCCCTCCTCTGCTGCTCTCTGCATCTCTTCTTTCCTTCCTCTTTCTCTTTTTCTGTCTCTCTGCTTTCCTCTCCTCCTCTGTATGCAGCCACGGGTGGAGAAGGACTTCCTCTAGAGTAGGCCGGTCTTCAGGGCACTTTGCCAAACACAATTTAAGTAGGTTCTTGCATTCTGGAGAGAGAGAGTGTGTGAGAGAGAGAGAGCAGAGAATATGAGAGAAGTGGAAGAAACTGGTCAGTTAGATACAGACAGAAAGCATGTGTGTGCCTCTGTGTGAGTGTGTATGTTTATTTTTCTCGTCTGCATGTGGATGCGTGTCTTACGGCTGGAAAACCTATCCATGGTAGGGATAGGATCACAATAAAGGACTTGGTCGGGTGTGCGAAAGGGGAATATCCCAGACAGCACGTTGTATAACAGTACCCCCAGCTGCCAGACAGCGGATGGAACCGCCCGGTAGGAACCATGGAGGTACCATTCAGGAGGGATGTACATTTTGGTCCCTGACACACACACACAAAACAACCTTAGTTAAACCGCACATGGAATTGTGTGTCCGTATGTGATTGGGTGCAATCGCAACTGAGTCTGTTCTTTATTTCTGCTCCAGTCCTTGTGTTTGTCATCAAGGTAAATCTTGATGATATATTGCTCTTTAATATGGATTGGGGGGGGGGGGGGTTGAGAGAACATACAAGAGTAGGGAACGTACCAAGGAACTCGGTGTAGGGTGCTTCTTGAATAATGCAGCCACAGCCAAAGTCCAGAACCCTAATCCGTGGAACTGCAGAACCGGTCTCCACCAGAAGGTTCTCTGGCTTAATATCTCGGTGGAGGACACCCCAAGAGTGAAAATTGACCATGGCCTCAACCACCTGCCTCAGAATGATCTACAGAAAGAGAAAGAGACAGAGAGAAAGATGGACAGTTGGGAGAGGAGGGGCAAATGGTGATGAATATTGACTTTCACAAATAGCTCTTTGGAGGTGGATGGCTGTGATGAACTTGTCTGCACACACTCACTTTGGCCTGATCCTCTGGGAGACATCCTCCTCTCTCCTGGATATAGTCAAACAGTTCCACGGCGGGTACAGGCCTCTCCAGAACTATAATGAGCTCTTGGTCCAGCTCGTACCAGTTCAGCAGCTCCACTGCTGCCTGACCGTCTCCAAACCTGGCCTCACCCCTCACCTCCTCACCCCTGGCCTTCTCAGCCATGTCTGCCCCACCCTGTCCTACAATCAGTAGGAGCACCACCTCCAGGGGGAGCTGGCGGAGCTTCCCACGCAGGGTCTTAAACACAGAGAACACAGACAACCAGTTAGAGTTCATGCTGCAATAGGGATGTTATCCGTTGGAAGACTGGTTTTGGATGACAGATCATTCAGAATGAGAATCTAAAATGGAATATATGAATTGTAAAAGGGGGATTGGTCCACTCACCACAGTTGTAAATATCACCTTATCAATGGGAACATGCTTGACTGCCACCTATCAAAAGAGATGGGTGGGGCGAAATACAACATGTTGATTTATAAAAATGATATACTGCTGTGTGTGTGTATATTTTTGCATGTGTGTGTTATGTCATTCTTACAGGCAGATTGTCCTCTATACGGAGTCCAGCGTAGACTGAGCCGAAGCCACCTTGGCCAAGACAGCTCAGTTCCACGTACTTCTCCTCAAACGACCCTAGAGAGTACACACACATTCATGTTTAATTAATATTTTGGTCTATCCATCTATTGTTTCTGTCTTTATTATTGAATAGTTTATATCTAGCTACCTCAACTATCATCTTTAACTATGTTGTTACTATATGCATCATTATGTAGCTATAGTCATTTAATTGAATGTGTTGTGTTCTACAATATTCTAAGGCATTTGAATAATACTACAGCAGTTAATATCATCATACTCACTCATGTGTCACGGTGGGAGTTGATATGCACGTTATTGTGATATAATTACTAACTATTGAGTTCATTAACCATTTGACTGGAATTGTTTTTAAAGCAATGCAGCATTGATCTGCAGTGATGTTGTAAAATGGTGTACACATGTAGAGTTTTGTAGAATGGTATAATGTTGTCATGGAATCAGTTATGGTGTCATAAGGATGTAGGATAAGCTTGGGATAAGCAAATGACGTTGTGTCGTTGTGTGCAAGGCACTTCACCCTACTTGCTGCGGGGGAATGTCCCTGTACTTACTGTAAGTTGCTCTGGATAAGAGCGTCTGCTAAATGACTAAATGTAATCTAAATGTAAATGTAATGTATAAATACTAAATGTGACATGGCAGAGTTTAAATCAGATGGTGGTGACATGTGATGATGTTGTACAATGTTCGAAGGCATTTGAAAAATACTACAGCAGTTAATATTAATTAAAATAATATACTCACTCATTTGGAGGTGGGAGAGTGGATTGATTTGCAGGCTATCGTTGAATAATAATTATCTAGTGAGTTCATAAAACAATTGACTGGAAATGTAGGCTCCTTCAAAAAGTTATGTAGCAATGATCTGCAGTGAGGTTGTAAAATGCATATATGTACAATTTTGTAGAATGGTATGCTGTTGTCATGTCAATCAATTATGATGTCATAAGGACATAGGATTAGCCTTGTGCCTCATGAAACAAGGCAAATTCAATAAAGTCCACAAGACTCGTTTAGGGCCTGTGCCATGAGAAGTGGGAATAAACAAGGTGAAATATTTATTTAAATAAAACCCCTTTCTCAGACAAATTAGTAGCCTATGTATTTAACATGTACTTAGCTCCTTAGCTACGCTTTGATACAACCTCCCAACCTTTCTCTTTTTATCAAAATCTTTTTTACCTTGACACTTTGTGTCAACACTATCAGACACCTAAACCACACAATAATTAATATTTATGTGTGATGGTGGTGATGGGGTGATAGACTTCATCGTGAAGTTACACGTAATTTATACTTTTGCATAAGTACTTGCTACATGCTTCGATAGCTAAACATCCCCTCCAGACTGGTCTCCAAGCTTGTGGACCTGGGACTAAGCACCCCCCTCTGCAAGTGGATCTTCCACTTCCTGACGGGGAGGCCACAGGTGGTGAGAATCTTTGACCGCACCTCATCCGTACTGATCACCAACACAGGCACCCCACAGGGCTGTGTGCTCAGCCCTCTCCTGTTTTCCTTGTTCACTCACGACTGTGTGGCAACGCACAGCTCCAACCTCCTTGTTAAGTTTGCTGACGACACAACCATCGCGGGCCTCATCTCTGACAGTGACGAGTAAGCCTACAGAGAGGAGGTTGACACCCTGACATCATGGTGTCAGGTCAATAACCTCTCTCTTAACATCAGCAAGACCAAGGAGATGATTGTGGACTATAGGAGGCGGCAGGAGGAGGAACATGCACCCCTACTCATCAATGAATTGGAAGTGGAGAAGGTCAGCTGCTTCAGGTTCCTCGGGGTGAACATCAGCAATGATCTCACCTGGTCTGCTCACACGGACAAAGTGGTCAAAGCGGCCGAGAAACGCCTCTTTCCTGAGGAGACTGAAGAAGTTTGGCATGGACTCAGTCATCCTCACTAACTTTTACAGATGCACTATAGACAGCATTCTGACTGGTTGTATTACAGTGTGGTATGAGAGCTGCACAGACAGGGACCGCAAGGCCCTACGAAGTGTGGTCCGTTCTGCTGAGTTCATCATCGGCAGGAAGCTCCCAGCCCTACAGGACACCTACCACACACGTTGCCTAAGGAAAGCCGGCAGGATTCTAAGAGACTGTTGCCACCCATCCTTCAGTCTCTTTACCCCGTTGCCTTCTGGCAGGCGTTACCACAGCATCCGGTCGAGCACACACAGACTGGACAACAGTTTCTACCCAAGGGCCATCAGGCTTCTGAATGGACACTGATATGGACATTGATTTACTGCACACTAGTCACTTACACTGTCACTTTCAGCTACTGGCTGCACTATCAGTAACATTGCACTACTGTTCTTCACTGTACCTCGCCACCAGGCTCCTGTATGGTCATTGACTTAGTCACTGATCTGCAAAATTGCACTACTGTACTCCACATAGGTTAGAATAGGTTTTAGGGTTGAAACAGGTTTTCTGTGCATTTAGTCAGTATAGTGTACTATTTATTGTTATCTGTAATTTAGGAAGTTTTAGTATTAGGGTTAGTATAGTCGATTATTTATTGCTATCTGTATATTTAGGAAGTTTCACTTATTTAAGCTCAGCATTTATGTAAATTATGTTCCGTGTACTTATATGTTATGTTATGCCAGGTGCTTGCGTTGTCTTGTTTTAAGAATTTCAGTGCCCAGTCTAACGTTGTGTTGTTCTGTGTACCTGACAATTAAAAAAAGACTTGAATTTAAACAACTGTCCAGGTGCACGTAACTCTGTCACGCTATTGCATTTCGTACTTCTGTCAATCAATTTTTTTATTTCCTATTAGTTACTGCATCCATTCAGCGACAAAGGTGTTGTACCAACCATTTCCTTTGAGTTAATTTAATGTGGTTTTGAGTTAATGTAATGTAATTTTACATTTAGAGGAGCGTGTCATTGTATTGGGGGGAGGTGAGCAAGTCATCCTATGTGGGGGGAGTTGACTTGAATTTGGGGGGAGTGTATTCATTTGGGGGATGCACTCATATTAGGGGGGTGTTTTATACTACGGGGCCACCGTAGTTAAGGGTATGGGTTCCTAAACACCAACTGAATGACCAGCAATCAGATTGGTCTATTACCAACCCATCCATCACATAAACTTTATTTCATATTGATATTATTGTCAACTGTTTCAACAGTGATTTGGTGAGAAGAATCCTATCATTGTAGCCTTTTGGTGCCACCTGGTTGGTGTTTCAAATGTGCAACTGCATCTCGAGTGTTTGTACCATTGACTAAAAGTATTTTAAAGTCATTGGTTTGTATCCACGGTTACGTGAGATTTAAATCAATGTAGTTTATCATGGAGATACGTAAAGTGAAGTGTCCCTACGTTTTACCATTTTGAGACCTAATGTATTTACAGATCAAAACTATGTTGCAGTTCTACAGCTATGAAGGTAAGTGCTATTATTATGCGTTGGTTTTGACGTTGTATCCAGGAGTTGCGACTTTGTGCTTTTTTTTAAACTCATTTCGGTGCTAGCTAGTTAGCTTTACTTCCATTGTGTTGTTAGCTAGATTCAGTGTTAGTCTTTATTAATAGGGATATGTTAGTACGTTGTAAAAAGTGTATGTAATGTACGTACATTTTTAGTTATTTAGATGCAGACAGTGTTGTGAGTCTCAAGGTACGTATTCCGGTTTTGTGAACTTTAATGTGACTGCCCTCGTGGGCAGCATGAAGACAGTGTGCACTGCTGCCTGGGTTCTGTATTGCAAGGGTGATCAAAAACAGTCAGTGATTTAAAAAAAAAAATTGTAACTATGTAAATTAAATCAAAAGTCATTTTACGGTTTATTTACATATCATGTTTATTGTGTAGTAATTAATCATATAGGGAATTATTATTTTGAAGTATAACAAATTACAATGATAAGTTTTATGCAGGTTACGTTTTTATCATAGTGTTGTGTTTCTCCAGTAAATATAAACCTGAGAAACATAAACCTCTCACCAAATGATAAACATTACATATGCAAAGTGGACATTATGACAGCTATTTTATATGTGAAAGCTTAACTTAGAACTGTTTCTTCCAGATCCCCTACTGGACAATCATACTTGATCATGGGTGGAGACTAGACAGACAGACACCTTAAGGCTCCAGAGAGACTACAGAAACTCAACCAGAGACACTACAGAGAGAGACCCAACCAGAAACAACAGTAACCAGACAGGGGATCAACCAGAGAGAAGCAAGCTTCCAGAGACTTGATACAGCATCCAGAGAGACCAGACGGAGAACCAAGAGAGAGCTGAGTTATGGAGACACATCACTGTGACACATGTGGGAAGAGCCTTTCCTCATCCAGTAGCCTCAAGAAGCACATGACGATTCACACTGGAGAGAAGCCCTACAGCTGTGACATCTGTGGTAAAACCTTTAGCCAGGCTGGCCATTTCAGAGCTCATAGCAGGATCCACACTGGAGAGAAGCCCTACAGCTGTGACCTCTGTGGTAAAACCTTTAGCCAGGCTAGCCATTTCAGAGCTCATAGCAGGATCCACACCGGAGAGAAGCCCTACAGCTGTGACCTCTGTGGTAAAACCTTTAGCCAGGCTGGCCATTTCACAGTTCACAACAGGATCCACACTGGAGAGAAGCCCTACAGCTGTCACCTCTGTGGTAAAACCTTTAGCCAGGCTGTCCATTTCAGAGTTCATAGCAGGATCCACACTGGAGAAAAGCCCTACACCTGTGACCTCTGTGGTAAAACCTTTAGCCTGGCTGGCAGTTTCAGAGCTCATAGTAGGATCCACACTGGAGAGAAGCCCTACAGCTGTGACATCTGTGGTAAAACCTTTACCATTGCTAGCAGTTTCAGAGCTCATAGCAGGATCCACACTGGAGAGAGGCCCTACAGCTGTGACCTTTGTGGTAAAACCTTTAGCAGTAATATAAGTTTCACAGTTCACTGCAGAATCCACACTGGGGAGAAGCCCTACAGCTGTGATCTCTGTGATAAAACCTTTAGCCAGACTTCCACTTTGAAAACTCACCACAGGATCCACACTGGAGAGAAGCCCTACAGCTGTGACCTCTGTGGTAAAACCTTTAGCCAGGCTGGCCATTTCACAGTTCACAGCAGGATCCACACTGGAGAGAAGCCCTACAGCTGTGACCTCTGTGGGAAAAACTTTAGCCAGGCTGGCCATTTCAGAGCTCATAGCAGGATCCACACTGGAGAGAAGCCCTACAGCTGTGACCTCTGTGGTAAAACCTTTAGCCAGGCTGGCCATCTCAGAGCTCATAGCAGGATCCACACTGGAGAGAAGCCCTAGACTGCTCCTTCCGAGGTTTCTTCAATTTTCTTGTCTAACTTTTATTGATGTAAGACTTGTTAACCTTTGTTACGAACCTTGTCCAGGGGGAAAGGCCGTAACACTAAACAAACACACCAGACAAAACTCGCATGCAAACATGGCGAGGGACGTGTTTTTGCACCTCTCTTTCACCAACTGTCTTTGGAGGAGGGGAGCACTAAACTGCTCCTCCTAAGGTTTCTTCAATTTTTTCTCACATTTTCCTTGTCTTCTTTGATGGTTTAGGTTGGTTGAGGGGCAGTTCTACTATGGGCGTGTGTGAGGACCTCTGTGACATTGCTTGTAAAAAGGAAACAAATAAATTAGATTTGAATGTGATGATCAGTTGTCCAATGCACACTGATCTTTATCCATTGTTGAAGAATACAGAAGCACTTCTCTGTATTTACATTTGCAAGTAAAGGGTCTAGAGACTGGATGGTTCTGAAACAAAAGGGGTTTATTGTCCTATTTACCAGATAATAGCCTGATAACAGGGCAGTTTACACCTTTCTCATCTACCTCACTGGAGGATTAAGACTGGAACAGAGATGTGTTAAATATAGGGCTTGGCGGTAGGCTTATGTCCTACAATTTACCCAATCACAGTATAATTTTGTAGCACGGAGAGTAACGGTTGGCTCTATATCACGATATATGAGTTTTTCCCCCAAAAAATAGTCCATAATTGTTTCAATAGAATGCAATCTGTGCCTGCCATAATCCGCCGCACTCGGACGGATTAGGATGGAGTAGCCTATGGCAGGTTTGTCTCATGAAGGAAGTTCTTTTCTATGTGATGTCCATTTAGTCAATTAAGAGTCTAAACTTTTAGTTACAAAGCATTTGTTTGTAGGAATAACACAAGTTTCGGACAAAATTATACGGTCATACCTGAGTGACCGTCAACAGTGTGTGCGTGTAAGCAATACACTCTCTCCACTTAAAGCCTGCACACTGGGTGTACGGCAAGGATTAATCTTGGGGCCATCACTTTTTCCATCACTTCCTCAATGCCTACACCAACTCTCCTATCTGCTTCCCCTCCCGTTCAGGTACGATTTCCAATGTAGGCTACAACACCTATCAGTAGTGGAAGAATGGACTTACATGACTAGCATTGTATCGATCACTTGATAATAATGGCTGCCTGTGTGTCATTGTATTAATTATACAACCATCTCAATCACCGTCTGCATCACGGACATGGACACTTTTCTAGTATGAGCTCAAAAGGACAGAAGATCACTTTCATTTGAAATCAGTATTTGGACATTTAAATTCCCAGAAATAAACAGACTAGTTAAGCATATAATGCATTATTTATTTAGTGTGTAGTAAATATGCTTGGGACGTTTGAAAAAAAAAAAAAGATGTTCTGTCCCAGGTGGTCTGTGGTGGTGAGGCAGTGGATGAGCTGCACACCGACCCATGGTGTGTTCCCAGAGGTGAAGGGGAGGGGCTGGACCACTGCAGCCAAGGGTGGAGCAGAATTCCCTCCAGAGTGGGCAGGTCTTTGCCAAACCGCCTCCTTCTGTAGGTTCACATCTTCTGAAGAGAGAAAAGGAAAGAGAGAATGACAGATAGCAGAGAATATGAGAGAAGTGGAGGGGATTGTGTTCAGCTAGATAAAGACAATGTGTGTCTCGGGTGAGTGTGCATGTCATTTCCTGCGTGTGGATGCGTGTCTTACGGCTTGGAAATCCCTGGGAGATATCTTCGGCTTGATCCTCTGGGAGATGTCTTCCTCTCTCCTGGTGTTACGTACACCAAAGGAACATGTCTGTACTGTATGTATGAAGTGGTGTGTTGGTCTTCCCTGCTGTTTCTCCACACTAGCATCATTCATTCAGGTGTCCATTTTCCATGGACTTGTCAGCTTCATTCATGCTGTTCAAAATCATTCACACGTCTGTTTCCGTCCAAGTGTTCATCTGGCTCCATACGAACCTTGTTCCAACCGTCCTTTGACTGCTTTTCTGGATCCAGGGTCTGTGCTCTGTGATCTGTAATTGTTTTCTACAGGATTTTGTATTATTCCAGACACGGGTTTGTGAGTATGAACTTGTAAACACACTCACCTTGACCTGATCCTCAGGGAGATATCCTCCTTCCTCCTGAATTTTTGTAATGTGTTTTTTTGGAGGGCGATGGGGGGAGAAAGGGACAGTGGGGAGGTCGGGAGGACGACCGGGGGGCAGGGACGAAGGCCAGGGCAGTTCTGGAGGCCGGCCAGGAGGCAGGGTGAAAAGCCGGGGCAGCTCTGGAGGCAGACCTGGAGGCCGTCTGGATGTGCAGAGGTGCTCAGGGGGTCGGTGGTGGTGACCAAGGCTGGGCTTCTTTTGTGCACCGAGCTCTGGGGGTGCTGGAGTCGACCAGGACTCTGCTGGGGGCTCAGGAGGAGCAGAGGGCTCGGTGCTGGGCAGCACGGGCACCAGGACTCTGGGCAGCACAGGCAGAGAGCCTTCGGGCAGCACAGGCAGAGCTCTGGGCAGCAGTGCTGTATCACTGATTTCTGGGAATGTGGACACAGCATGGGCCCTGGGGAAAACAATATTACTCACTCATGGCCTTTCTCAGAATCAATGCTTCATCTGAAAACTCAGTTGATGAGGTTCAAAGTTTAGGAGGTTTACCACTGACCTGCCAAATTCTGTCTCCCTTTCCATGTAGCCCTGCTTCTCCTCTGGGTCCTTGTCTTGGACCCCTGTCCAAGTAGCACAGTAGCATCCCACTGTCAGTAGTAGGGGATGGACACAAAAGCAGGGAAAAGCAAGACAGGATTAAAATAACAAAGTCGTTATTTACCAACCTCTAGAAAGGGTGATTGGAATGAGACCCAGGAGTGCAGGGAGCCTGGAGAGGCCAAACTAAGACCAGAACACACACCCACGGAGACAGACAGAAAACACGAGGGGCAAGGAAGACCAGGAGAACTTAAACTGGTGCATGGCTGTGACTGTCTGTGTTTGTGTGTCTTACCTCTTCCATGTGTACCATGTGGGGTCATTGTTGTGGCCGTGGTGTTTTTAGGGGACACCTTGGGGCTCCTGGTATCTACCCTACACCTCTTGGTGTTGCCCTGGGACAGGGAGAGGGAGGACGAAGACGAGGCGTCCTCAAGGGACAGTGCCGTCGAAGACTCCCCCGAATCCTGTCTCTCTTCCGGCTCTCTCTTCCTCTTTTGCTCCCCTCCTCTGCTGCTCTCTGCATCTCTTCTTTCCTTCCTCTTTCTCTTTTTCTGTCTCTCTGCTTTCCTCTCCTCCTCTGTATGCAGCCACGGGTGGAGAAGGACTTCCTCTAGAGTAGGCCGGTCTTCAGGGCACTTTGCCAAACACAATTTAAGTAGGTTCTTGCATTCTGGAGAGAGAGAGTGTGTGAGAGAGAGAGCAGAGAATATGAGAGAAGTGGAAGAAACTGGTCAGTTAGTTCAAGTTCAAGTTCAAGTCTTTTATTTGTCAGTTAGATACAGACAGAAAGCATGTGTGTGCCTCTGTGTGAGTGTGTATGTTTATTTTTCTCGTCTGCATGTGGATGCGTGTCTTACGGCTGGAAAACCTATCCATGGTAGGGATAGGATCACAATAAAGGACTTGGTCGGGTGTGCGAAAGGGGAATATCCCAGACAGCACGTTGTATAACAGTACCCCCAGCTGCCAGACAGCGGATGGAACCGCCCGGTAGGAACCATGGAGGTACCATTCAGGAGGGATGTACATTTTGGTCCCTGACACACACACACAAAACAACCTTAGTTAAACCGCACATGGAAGTGTGTGTCAGTATGTGATTGGGTGCAATCGCAACTGAGTCCATTCTTTATTTCTGCTCCAGTCCTTGTGTTTGTCATCAAGGTAAATCTTTGATGATATATTGCTCTTTAATATGGATTGGGGGGGGGGTTGAGAGAAAATACAAGAGTAGGGAACGTACCAAGGAACTCGGTGTAGGGTGCTTCTTGAATAATGCAGCCACAGCCAAAGTCCAGAACCCTAATCCGTGGAACTGCAGAACCGGTCTCCACCAGAAGGTTCTCTGGCTTAATATCTCGGTGGAGGACACCCCAAGAGTGAAAATTGACCATGGCCTCAACCACCTGCCTCAGAATGATCTACAGAAAGAGAAAGAGACCGAGAGAAAGATGGACAGTTGGGAGAAGAGGGGCAAATGGTGATGAATATTGACTTTCACAAATAGTTCTTTGGAGGTGGATGGCTGTGATGAACTTGTCTGTACACACTCACTTTGGCCTGATCCTCTGGGAGACATCCTCCTCTCTCCTGGATATAGTCAAACAGTTCCACGGCGGGTACAGGCCTCTCCAGAACTATAATGAGCTCTTGGTCCAGCTCGTACCAGTTCAGCAGCTCCACTGCTGCCTGACCGTCTCCAAACCTGGCCTCACCCCTCACCTCCTCATCCCTGGCCTTCTCAGCCATGTCTGCCCCACCCTGTCCTACAATCAGTAGGAGCACCACCTCCAGGGGGAGCTGGCGGAGCTCCCCACGCAGGGTCTTAAACACAGAGAACACAGACAACCAGTTAGAGTTCATGCTGCAATAGGGATGTTATCCGTTGGAAGACTGTGGTTTTGGATGACACAGACAATTCAGAATGAGAATCTAAAATGGAATATATGAATTGTAAAAGGGGGATTGGTCCACTCACCACAGTTGTATTTATGACCTTATCAATGGGAACATGCTTGACTGCCACCTATCGAAAGAGATGGGTGGGGCGAAATACAACATGTTGATTTATAAAAATGATATACTGCTGTGTGTGTGTGTGTGTATATTTTTGCATGTGTGTGTTATGTCATTCTTACAGGCAGATTGTCCTCTATACGGAGTCCAGCGTAGACTGAGCCGAAGCCACCTTGGCCAAGACAGCTCAGTTCCACGTACTTCTCCTCAAACGATCCTACAGAGTACACACACACGCACACATTCATGTATATTGAACATTTTTGCCTGTCCATCTATCTCTTTTTTTCTGTCTTTATTATTATGTATGTTTAAATCTAGCTACCTTAGCTATCGTCTTTAACAATGTTGCTACTATATGCATCATTATGTACCTATAGTCATTACATTGAATGTTTAGTAGTCTATAGACTATAGTCTAAGGCATTTGAAAAAAATAGTCACTCATACTCACTCATGTTTCAAGGTGGGAGTGCATTGATACACACGTTATTGTGATATTATTACTATCTATTGAGTTCATGAACATTTGACTTTTTAAAAGCAATGTAGCATTGATCTGGAGTGAGATTGTAAAATGCAGACATGTATATTTTTGTAGAATGGTATGCTGTTGTCATGGAATCATTATGATGTCAAATATGTAGGATTAGCCTTGTGCCTCTTGAAACATGGGAAATTCAATAAAATCCACAAGAAAGTTACATTCACATCAGGTTAGATTAGTTAATATTGTAAAACATAAAACAATCATATAGGTACCCTACAATCCAGCTCCATAGAATATATTAGTTCAATGGTTGTGCCATGAGAACTGGGACTAAACAGGGTGCAATATTTATTTACAAAAAACCCCTTTCTCAGACAAATTAGTAGCCCATGTATTTAACATGTACTAAGCTCCTTAGCTACTCTTTGATACAACCTCCCAACCTTTCTCTTTTTATCAAAGTGTTTTTTACCTTGACATTTTGTGTCAACACTATCAGACTCCTAAACCACACAGTAGTTCATATTTTTGTATGATGGTGGTGACGGTGCGATGACGGACTTGACATTCATAGTGAAGTTATCATGTTTTTGTGGTTTTCAAGTCATTTTAATTATATGATGTATACAAATGGTGTTTAGTGTTTTCTAATAATGTACAAACACTAAATGTGACATGGCATTGTGTAAATCAGATGGTGGTGACATGTGATGATGTTGTACAATATTTGAAAGCATTTGAAAAATACTACAGCAGTTAATATTGTAATACTCACTCATTTTGAGGTGTGAGAGTGCATTGATTTGCATGCTATCGTTGAATAATTATTATCTAGTAAGTTCATAAGAAAATTGACTAGAAATGTAGGCTACTTCAAAAAGTTTGCAGCAATGATCTGCTGGTTTTAAAATGATGCACATGTACAGCTTTGTGGAACTGTATGCTGATGTCATTAAAATCTATTATGATGTCATAATTACATAGTATCACCCGTGTGCCTCAAGGCACATGGCAAATCCAATACAGTCCACATGGAATTTACATCAAAATCAGGTTAGATAAAATAAAAGGAAATAAAAATAATATAGGCCACCTACAATCCAGGCCCATCAGATATACTTATGGTGTGAGAAGTGGGACTAAATAGGGTGCAATATTGAAAAAAAGAAAATCACCTGCGCAGACAAATTATATTTAACATGTGATGATTGTGTTGACACATTAGGTGTTTCTTTCACAAAAGACATTCATTGACATTTAGTTTTTTCTGTTTAGGCTAGTGCTAATAGGCCTACAGCCTAAATTAGGAGAATAAAATGTAATCTAAACATTTTAAATCATTTCCGCTGAATTTGCAAGAGGGGGTTGACATCATGGTTGACATCAAAACAATACATTTGTTGAAACCACATCATATGAAATTAAAGATGATAAATGAAAATATGAAAGTATATATATAAAAAAACATAGGCCTAGCTTACTATAATAAGCGATAAAACGCGTGGTCACTACTCTACATTTAATGTGGACTGCTACTTTTTGCCAGCCCTATTTCTTGGATTTTGCAGACTTTGAGGTGTTCCTTGGCGTTCTGATTAAATCTTCGAATTCGGAACAACCTTCGAGCAAGCTGTTGCTCTGTTGGCTCTGTTGCGGAAAAAACAGGGCGCTCATTTTGGCCACGGAGAGCAGCCATAGACTTCTGAGCATGCAGCCAATAGCAGCGTTGCTGATCAAGGTTTCTACCAGAGCCTGTTTAAGACATTAGACATTCTCTGGAGATACGTACAGTAAAGTGTCTCAACGTTTTAACATCTTGAGACCTGATGTATTTAAAGATCAAAGCTATGTTGCAGTTCTAATAGCTATGAAAGTAAGTTCAATTGCTTTTGACGTTGTATCCAGGATTTGAGCCTTTGTGCTTGTTTTTAAACTCATTTCGGTGCTAGCTACTTTAGCTAGAGCTAGCTTTACTTCGATTGTGTTGTGAGCTAAATTCAGTGTGTCTTTATTAGCTCATGTGGACTAGTATTTGTTGTTATTTAGATGCAGACAGTGTTGTGAGTCTCAAGGTACGTACTAGGTACTGTGAACTTTAATTTGACCCTGGTGGGCAGCATTAAAATAGTGTGCTGAGTTCTGTATTGCTGTAGTGGATCTATATGTTGAGTGCTCATAAACATTCCGTGATTTATTTTCTATGTTGTAACTATCCAGTTTTAAATTGAAAATTAGACACATGTATTAGAGTATAGTAATGTTATTGGATTTAAATCCTGGTTCTAATCCTAAATCATTTTATTGTTGTGGCAGTCGTCGCCGAGACGAATAACAGGACTCATTAGTCTCTGTGTTCAACAATGAATGGCACTTTATTCAGTACATAGCGAAGCAACTCTAACTCGTTATCAACATGGCGACGGTGCGTACATGCGCATAGGGTTTTTTTTTTTCAGAACTGCCGGCTGTGTAGCCGAGCGCATTTTCGCAATAGCAACTGCACGGGTTCAAGTGACGACACAGCTATTTCATGATTGGCCAGACTCACACACGACAACTTTGACACGTGTTTTGGAATATTCGGACACCTTCAGTTTCGCCAACGCTTAAAAAAGTTTAATTGAAATAAAAATGTGGTTAAAAGGTTTTAGTCAGTCTCTTTACTAACGGAAAGAGCAAGTTAAATTATAAAGTAAAGTAAACAAACAGCGCTTGATCGGCCATGACTGACATCAACGCAGCAAACCACGAGAAGCTGGAATGTCCGACTTCACAGAGCCGTTTTCAACTCCTCCCCGACTGCAAGCGGCTACTCTCGCCGGTCGTTTCATGCAGCCGCAGTCCATGTCGAACGCACCTAAGCTCACGCAGATATCACATGACAATTGTTAATGTACATGTAATGGTAAACAAACTCAGAGGAAGACCCAGATAGTGCACATACGTCTTGCCGACGTCGGATGAGTCAAAGCTGCACCACTCGGCCGCACGACAGATCCTGTTAACTACTACATTTATGTATTTAGTTTAGTGCTGCAACTAACGATTATTTTAGTAATCGATTAATCTGTCGATTCTTTTTTCGATTAATAGATGAATCGGATAAAAAAACAAAAGCATTAATTCTCAACCCTTTATTCAAAAACAGAACTGACAGTGCAAATTCACAGTGCAAACCATCTTCAGAATGTGCACAAACAGACACACAATTTTGAAAAAGTTATTAATATTAGCGTGGATTTAATGCTCTTTTCAGAGATTAGCAATTTATGAGTTTTGTTTAAAACATTTTTGAAAATTGAAAGGTTGTGGAAGTAGGCCAGACTTTATTAAAATCATTCTGGTGTATATGTATGATTTTTGGACACAATTTTGAAAAAAGTTAAAGGTCACATGACATGCTGTTTTTGGATGTTTTTATATAGGAATTAGTGGTCCCCTAATACTGTATCTGAAGTCTCTTTCCCGAAATTCAGCCTTGGTGCAAAATATATATATATATGTATATATATATATATATATAGCCACTAGGGGTGTCACGATACCAAAAATTCAGTAGTCGGTGCCAATACCATTAAAATAACACGATTCTCTATGCCAATTTCGATACTATGGTAAAAAAAAAGAGGATTGTCTAAGATTCCATGTAGGCCATGAACTTCTTTAAAATATTTGAAAAATAGCAAAATGTTCTACAAAGACATACAAAACATGTGCAATAGAGCATAGCACAACATAATAAAGTGCATTTAAGCCATTCAGCTAACAAGATGAACATGACATGAGTTTACCTTCTAAGCTATGGGCTAACGTTAAAACTACAGCTAACCTAAACTATGTACATAAGCCATTGTAACACACGTGCCCACCATCTCAAACATCATGAAACGTGTATTTTAGTATGACAGTTTAAACAAACAGAAAAAGAGCATTCTTTGGATGTATTCAGAATTTCGCCGCGACCTTAACGAACATTGATTTATTTTGTATGATGCCAGATGTTAGCATCGGTGCTGCGCCTCTTCTGGAACTGAATCAGAACTCGCATGGAAATCTTTAAACAAATCCAGATGACGATCTTTCAGGTGCTTAGCTAAATTGAAAGTATTCCCCCTTGGTCTGAAGACTGCGGTAGCATTTTTTGCATAATGGCCTCTGCGGATTAATTATAACGCCACGGTCATCTGCCTCAAACGCAAACTACTTTTTTTGCCTTTCTTGTCAACAAGTCGAAGCGGGGTGATCACTAAAGCAGCAGTTGTTATCTTGTTTTTCTGAATGTAAACGTCGACTGGAAGTACACTCCTGAAGGCGCAGCACCGATGCTAACATCTGGCATCGGCGCTCACGGTACTTACGGTGCTTCAAAAAAATGGGCATCGTCGGTGTTTTGTTATTTTAGCATCGGAAGGTACCGTAAGTATCGGTTCTCGTGACATCCCTAATAGCCACCACGAATAGTCCCACAATGAGCTTTCCTCAGAACGCGCTGTTTCTGTAGCTTTAAATGCTAAATGAGGAGGAGAGGCGGCACCATGCACTAATGTTTACAGTGGACGTATCGCAATGGCTCGTAGACCCGTTGCTGTAAGATGCCTCGAATTTGCCCATTCTCATCTGATAACCCTGGTTTGCAGAGCTGCACACTCAGTCATTTAAATGTGGGGAAAGGCGGATATCGCGCTCGCCATAACACCAACAGCAGAACGTTATCCACAAAACAACAAAGCGTACAACACTGCCTTACAGAATGTGTATTCACACACATGCTTGATGCTATCTACCTTTACATTAGCGACAGTACATCAGCTAATGGCTGCAGAGTTAATGTTACAGCCAGATTCTAAGGGTAGCAAGCTAGGTAACCATATCGCAAGCAACAAAATTATATAGCGTTAGTTGACTTACTTGTCCGAGGTTTGTAGCTGGACCAAGGAGTAACCTACTGATCCAGAATTTAATTTCAGACGGTCAGCAAGGCCAAATTTGTACTGGCTCAAGTTAAGGAAACAGTGGTGGCTGAAATGTTTGGCGCAGACATGCAAAACTTTGAGAGGTTGTGTCGGCGCATTTCCAGCAAAAATATGTGCAGAGGCTCCTTGTGTCAAAAGTTGCAGATTTTCAAACGGAGCGTTTGAGCCTTCATTTTCTCCAAGGCGGAGAAGAACACCCAGGGCTTAGTTTTACACCTATCGAAAATTCTAGCCACTAGGGGACCAAAGGCAGGCAAGGGGAACTCATATTAATGTTAAATAACCTCCTAAATTGAAGTTTTCATGTCATGTGACCTTTTAATATTTGCGAGGATTAAGCTATTTTCAAAATTCAGTGATTTTCTATCATTGTATTTGAAACTTAATTGAAAAAGTAAAAGCTGTGGAAGTATACCAGACATTGTTAAGATACTCTGGTGTCTGTCTGAGGTTTTATATTCATACAAATATTATAAAAGTCTACATTTTTCAAAATGGTATGGGTAGTTTTCACACGGGGGGGGGGGGGGGGGGGGGGGGGGCTTTTTTCAGGCAAGAGCAACTGCCCTTCAAAATTCCTGTGCACGTCCCTGGTCTTTCGGTGAGTGAAGAGGCAGACTAAAACCCTTTCTTCAACACATTTTTAATTTAATTAAACAGTTTGGTCCGGATTTGAGCATTGGTGAAATTGTTGTTGGGTGTGAGTCTGACCAATCATGAAATAGCTGTGTCGTCATTAGAACCCGTGCAGTTGCTCTTGAGAAAATGCACTCGGCTACCAGCCGGCAGTTCTCGAATCGATCTCACGGTACTTTGATGGCGACGTCACAGTGACCTAGCCTCGGCGCCGTCTCAAGTCGGACAAAAAGTCTAACCAGAATTCACTGTTTCAAGTCAGCCGCCTGCAGCCGGTCAGTCCATGTCGAACACACCTATTGAACAGTTGGCTATTCACCTCGGCCACGCCATATTTGTTGAAAGATGTGTTTGACATGGGCTGCGGCTGGCTGCATCTATCAGGGTCCCCGCGGGGTCTTAAAAAGTCTTAAAAAGTCTTAAATTCGTAACTTTAAATTTAAGGCCTTAAAAAGTCTTAAAAACGTCCCTATTTTCATCCGAGGTCTTAAATTTCATTTTGTCAGGTCTTAAAAAGGTATTACCCTCGTAATTTCCAGACACGCAGGCTGCAGAAAGTTATTACAAGGTAGCAAAAAAGTATTGCGTCATAGCCTACAAAGCGAGTCTTTGCTACAAAGAAAACCAGCAGAACGCTGCCCTCCAAACGTTGGTTTGGTGTGTTGTATTTCTTTCTGGAGGATAGCCGTACGCGGGGATAAAACTACAAATCCTGTGATAACTGCAATACCTGCATGCGAAATACGTCTGCGCTTCCTCAGAGTTTGTTAAAATTCGGCGACGTGTAGAAAATGGGAAAGTGTACTTTCAACGAGACATGAGTTGCATTCGACATGGACTGAATTCATGCAGCGGCACAGCCGGCTGCAGACGACGCCGGCGCTGCATGAAGTCGAACGCACCTATGGCTAGAGATCACAGCGATTTCCGCTGTTGGTTACAAGCACTACCCAGCTCCAGGCTCGCTGCAAACTTTGCCCCAAAAATATTCAATTTGGTTTCTAATGTGATTGCTTTATCTGTAAATTAAATGTATGCTTTTTTTAATTTAAATGAATTCCATTCATAGAAATTACATGTTTTTTTCAGTCTTTTGATTTAAATATTTTTCGGGTAATGCGTTGTGTAGGTCTTAAATTTAAATCTCTATGGTCTTAAAATGTCTTAAAAAGGTCTTAAATTTGACTTACTGAAACCTGCAAGAACCCTGATCTATTTGCGAGAGTTGCTGCTTGCAGTCGGGATAGAGTTGAAAACGGCTGCTTGCCCGTGCTGCGTCAGTTATATGATTTTTGATCAAATGTACTTATATAAGGTAGCCTATTTAAATGATTTAGTGGGTTTGCAATCAATCACGTTGTAGCCTACCTTTTTTTTTACTAGGTTAATGCATTTTGTATTAATTGCCTATAAGATGTAGCCTACTGTTTTTTAGGGTGACTTTCTACAGTTGAAAAATAGTAATGTTGCTGGTACATTTACAGTTGTTTATTAATGTGCACTGCCACCTTTTGTTGTTCCCTTTTGTGCTTGTCCCACAATCACATTTCCAAGCAATTCTTCTTGACGTAAGCAAATACATGGGGTGCTAGTTTACCCATTTTGGATTTGTTTCAAACTAAGGAAAAATTATTTTATGAAAAAGCTAGTAGTGTGAGCCAGGTTCGAGAATCAAACCAAAGTTATTGGGGGAGGTAATTTTGAATATGTTGACTGGAGTTAATAGAATAAAAACGACCTGAAGAGCCGGGTGCCTAACCGTAAATGCAATACCACCTCATCCACCGGGGCCGTTGTTTCAAGCCGAGAGGCGAGGGGTGGGGGTCTGAGTTGCAAGCATGCACGAGTTTCGGAGCTAGGAGCAAGCTTCTGCGCAAGACTGGACAAGTCAGTCTGGAAAGATGGCGCGGTCCATTTCGCACTCTCGCTTGTCTCACTGCGCCACTGAGCACTTTTCATAGAAATGAATGGGGACGCCATCTCGGAAGAAAAATCTAGCTGCGTCTATTAATATATAAGTCTATGCTTTGGCCTAGTGAATTTCCGCAGTCTGAATTTGAATTATTCAATTCGGCATACAAATAATTCATATATTATATATTCAACAGCAAAATATTTCAGTTATGAAATTCGACATACAAATATTTCAGATCTTTCATATTCAAATTATTTTGTCAGCTTTCTAGCTCCATATAGTGGTCCCCTTATACTGTATCTGAAACCTCTTTCCCGAAATTCAGCCTTGATGCAGAATTACAGCCACTACGAGCAATCCCACAATGAGCTGGACGTGCCGTTTCTGTGTCTGTAGCTTTAAAAGCTACGAGGAGAAGAGAGGCGGGGCTAACTGCCATGGTTCGGTCGTTTGCAAGCAATGATGTCTCGAGGAAAAACCAATAACGCAGCACGGTCATAGCTCATTTTCTCATTGGTGGGTCAAATTCTTGGTGAGCAAAGCAGAGAGAGGGGGTTCAATGAAACCGGGCGTTGACGCTCGTGTAGGGCATTGTGGGAGCGTACGCGAGCGTCAACGCCCGGTTTAATTGAAAATGGATTGGAAGCCGAAGCTATGCGCCGCTGTAGTGGACACGCACGGTTACTGTAGTTTTTACGTTCCACCTTCTTGCGCAAGCACTGACTGTAGACAGAACATTTTGATCAAGTGTCCTCTTTCACAAACTCAAATCTAAACAACCTCCAACCAATCATTAAGGGGTACCCTGACTAATGATTAGACGGCCTACTTGTCTACCTACCTGCACGCACTCTGCCCCTCCACTCAACGCTCGTTACTTTAGTTTTGTGGGGATTGCTTTAAAGAGAGAAGGTGGGATATTTATGTTTGAATTAACTTGGAACTGTTTCTTCCAGATCCCCTACTGGCCAATCATACTTGATCATGGGCGGAGACTAGACAAAGAAGACACCTTAAGGCTCCAGAGAGACTACATAGACTCAACCAGAGAGACTACAGAGAGAGACTCAACCAGAAACAGCAGTAACTAGACAGAGGATCCACAAGAGAGAAACAAGCTTCCAGAGACTTGATACAAGACAGGATCCAGAGAGACCAGACAGAACAAAGAGAGAGCTGAGTTATGGAGACACATCAATGTGCTACATGTGGGAAAAGCCTTTCCTCATCCAGTAACCTCAAGAAGCACATGATGATCCACACTGGAGAGAAGCCCTACAGCTGTGACCACTGTGGTAAAACCTTTAGCCAGGCTAGCCATTTCAGAATTCATAGAAGGATCCACACTGGAGAGAAGCCCTACAGCTGTGACCTCTGTGGTAAAACCTTTACCCATGCTAGCAGTTTGACAGTTCACAGCAGGATCCACACTGGAGAGAAGCCCTACAGCTGTGACCTCTGTGGTAAAACCTTTAGCCACGCTTGCCATTTCAGAACTCACCACAGGATGCACACTGAGGAGAAGCCCTACAGATGTGACCTATGTGGTAAAACCTTTAGCAGCAATAGAAATTTTACAGATCACTGCAGAATCCACACTGGAGAGAAGCCCTACAGCTGTGACCTCTGTGGTAAAGCCTTTAGCCGGGCTAGCCAATTCAGGACTCATAGAATGATCCACACTGGAGAGAAGCCCTACTGCTGTGACCTTTGTGGTAAAACCTTTAGCCGTGGTAGCAGTTTGATAGATCACAGCAGGATCCACACTGGAGAGAGGCCCTACAGCTGTGACCTCTGTGGTAAAACCTTTAACCACGCTGGCCATTTCACAATTCACCGCAGGATCCACACTGGAGAGAAGCCCTACGTTTGTTACCTCTGTGGTAAAACCTTTAGCCATTCTAGCAATTTAACAGTTCACAGCAGGATCCACACTGGAGAGAGGCCCTACAGCTGTGACCTCTGTGACTATTCAGGTAAAACAAATGACCATCTGAAGAGTCATCTGCAAGTTCACAATAGAGAAACTCCAAAGCAGTGATGTCTGGGTCCAAGCTGTCCCAGCAGTCACCACCTGAGAACTTCTGTATGACCCACAGCTGGAAGAATAACCGGCCTACAACTACAAAATCCCAATCCCTCTGCTGTTAGACTGCTATCTCCCATTTTGTCATTTAACTTTTATTGATCTTTGACTATTACAAACCTTGTCTAGGGGGAAAGGCCGTAACACTAGACAAACACACAAGACAGAACACGCATAAAAACAGGGCGAGGGACAAAACAGCCTGTGTTTTGCACCTCTCTTTCAACAACTGTCTTTGGAAACCTCCAAAGTTTTCTTCTATTTTTCAAAAAAAAAATCCTTGTCTTCCTTGAGGGTTTAGGTTGGTTGAGGGGCAGTTCTACGAGCATATGTGAAGCCCTCTGTGACATTGTTTGTAAAAAGGGTTAAACAAATAAATGTGATTTGAATTTGATGATCAGTCGTCCAATGCACACTTATCTTTATCCACTGTTGAAGAACATGGACTCACTTCTCTGTATTTACATTTACAAGTCAAGGGTCAAGAGACTGGATGGTTCTGAAACAAAGGGGTTAATTGTCCTATTTACCAGATGATAGCCTGATGACAAACAGGGCTGTTCTGTCCTAAGAGTTACGTCATCACAGTATAATTTTGTAGCACGGACGGTAACGGTAGGCTATATATCATGGTATGTGAAATTCTTACAATTTTCAGTCCATTTGTTTCAGTAGAATGCAATCGGCACCGGCCATGATCTGCCGGATTTGGATGGTGTAGTAGGCTATGGTAGGTTTGTCGAACGAGTTAATTTGTTCTTCAGTGAACTGCCACAGAAAAACATGTTGCGTTTAACAGTAGGCAACTTTTATGGGATCAGAAAACGTTGTTCAGTAGTAGCGGCCCGGATTGGCTCATCAGTAGCACTGGGCGAATATCCGGTGGGCCGGTCCTGATTAGTAGTAAGCTAGTGGTAACATTTTGCTATACAATAAACATTTCACAATTCTATTCCCTTAAGTTTTAAGGTTTCGATTACTAATTACGCTTTGATAGTTAGTTGAGAATCTGCTGTATAGGCTTATAAAATCTGCAAATTGAATATTTTCATGATTCACTATTACAATATATAGCTGGTAAGATCAAACTGATTTAGCAACACAGCAGATGCAAGATAGCAGAGAACTTTGGTCTCCCCAAATGAAGAGAAAGTTTAACTAGTCAGTTAAAATTAGAGCCGATCGCCTCGATTTGTGACAACGATTAAAATATATTTACAAAAGGCGTTTGCAGACCTGTCGAAGAGTAAACATTTGCAGTTTATCATGGAGATACTTTAAGTGAAGTGTCCCTACGGTTTAACATTTTGAGACCTAATGTATTTAAATATCAAAGCTCTGTTGCAGTTCCAACAACTAGAAAGGTACGTGCAATATCGTCATATGCCTGGCTTTTGACGTTGTAGCCAGGATTTGCGACTGTGTGCTTGGTTTTATTTTAATTTCGGTGCTTGCTAGCTAGCTAGCTAGCTTTACGTCCATTGTGTTGTTAGCCAGATTTGTCTATAATGGAGATAGCACTACCGGTATGTTAGTACGTTGTGAAAAGTGAATGTAATATAATTTTTTTGTAATTCAGATGCAGACAGTTTTGTGAGTCTCAAGGTACGTACCTCGTAGGCAGCACTTAACAAACAGATAGTTACAACAAAATAAATAAATTACGGAATGTTCCCACTGCAGCCATAGGCTAGAGAATCCAGCACACTATCTCTTCAGTCATTGTGAACCCCCCCTTGAGAAACATACACCTCACCAAATGATCAACATTACATTTGCAAAATGGACACGGACAAAATAGTTATTTTATATGTTAAAGCTGAGTTCTCATTAACTTAGAACTGTTTCTTCCAGATCCCTTACTGGCCAATCATACTTGATCATGGGCGGAGATTAGACAGAGGGACACCTTAAGGCTCCAGAGAGACTACAGAGACTCGACCAGAGAGACTCAACAATTGAAAGTCTCAACTAGAAACAGCAGTAACCAGACAGAGGATCAACCAGAGAGAAAAACAAGCTTCCAGAGACTAGATACAAGACAGGATACAGGGAGACTAGACAGAGTGCAAAGAGAAAGCTGAGTAATGGACACACATCACTGTGATGCATGTGGGAAGAGCCTTTCCTCATCCACTAGCCTCAAAAACCACATGAGGATCCACACTGGAGAGAAGCCCTACAGCTGTGACCTCTGTGGAAAAACCTTTACCCATGCTAGCATTTTCACAGATCACCGCAGAATACACACTGGAGTAAATCCCTACAGCTGCGACCTCTGTGGTAAAACCTTTAGCCATGCTTCCACTTTGAGAACTCACCGCAGGATCCACACTGGAGAGAAGCCACACATTTGTGACCTCTGTGGTAAAACCTTTAGGCATGTTACCAATTTAACAATTCACAGCAGGGTCCACACTGGAGAAAAGCCCTACAGCTGTGACCTCTGTGGTAAAACCTTTAGCCACGCTGGCCATTTCAGAACTCACCGCATGATCCACACTGGAGAGAAGCCCTACGTCTGTTACCTCTGTGGTAAAACCTTTAGCCATGCTAGCAATCTAACAGTGCACAGCAGGATCCACACTGGAGAGAAGCCCTACAGCTGTGAACTCTGTGACTATTCAGGTAAAACAAATGGCCAGCTGAAGAGTCACCTGCATGTTCACAATAGAAAAACCCCAAAGAAGTGATGTCCGGGACCAAGCTGTCCCAGCAGTCACAACCTGAAAGCACTTCTCTTTGACCCACAGCTGGAAAAACTACCGGCGTACAATAAAAAATCCCAAACCCTCTGCCGTTAGACTGCTATCTCCCAAAGTTTCTTCCATTTTGTCATCTAACTTTAATTGATGTATGACTGGTACGAGCCTGTGTTACGAACCTTGTCTAGGGGGAAAAGCCGTAACACTTAACAAACACACAAGACAGAACACACATGCAAACGGGTGAGGGATGTAACAGCCTGTGTTCTGCACCTCTCTTTCACCAACTGTTGCAGGAGGGGAGCACTGAACTGCTCCTCCCATGGTTTTGTTTGTTTTTTTTTCTCAAATTTTCCTTGTCTTCCTTGAGGGTTTAGGTTGGTTGAGGGGTAGTTCTACAGGCGTGTGTCAATCCCTCTGTTACATTGCTTGTAAAAACGGCTATACAAATACATTTGATTTGAATTTGATGATTAGTCGTCCAATGCAAACTGATCTTCATCCATTGTTGAGTAATACGGAAACACTTCTCTGTTTTTACTTTTGCAAGTAAAGGGCCAAACTGGATGTTTCTGAAACTAAAGGGTTGTAATAGAAAATACTTTTTTTATAAAGATGTCTATCATATTCTTAGGCCTAAAACAATTATTGTTTAGGTTTTAACTTTTGTAAAGCTAGATTAACCTTTTGGCCTAAGACTTAAGTTTCTGCTTGCTGACCATACATATAACAAATTTAACTGTTTGACCCTGGTTGTTTTGCCCACACAGCAGTGATTCTTCAACACAATTTCATTTTTCTTGTCTAAGCTCTGGTGTTGACAATCTGTATTAAGTGCTGCAACCTGTTTCCTTTTAGTTTTCTTGCATAATGTGGAGTGCCCCTTTTGATAGACATGAAGTATTGAACTGATTATGTAACTGTCTGGAACTACTGTATAAAAGAGTGCTCAGTCATGTCGTTTTCAGAGAGCCTTTCTATTACAGACATCACTTTGGTACTGTTTTAGATCTGCTCCTCCTTGCTGCAAGAATAAACAGATAAAGGCAAATTCTTCTGACCTCGGACTTTTAATGATACAATTACACCACAGGGTTTATTGACCTATTTACTAGATGATAGCCGTTAACAGGGCCTTTCCTAAATTTACATCACGATATATTTTTGTAACGGTAGGCTATATATCACGATATGAGTTTTTCTTAACATTTTCAGTCCATTTGTTTTAATGCAATCCACACTGGCCATAAATTGCTGCACTCGGCCGGGTTTGGATGGAGAAGCTATGGCAGGTTTGTAGCATGAATTAAGTTTCTTTAATAATGTGTTGTCCATTTTGTCAACTAAAAGTCAAAACGTTTTAGAGTAACGCGAGTTTCTGACAAAATGATACGATCAGTGAGCTATTCTGACCGCAGTAGTAGGCTACTGTATAGCCTCGTTTTTTGAAACTTAAGTACCCTACCTAAATATCTATTACTTGTTTGGCCGATTTGATTGTGGAAATGAAGTTTGTTTTATACACGTTTTCCTATCTTGTCGCTAATAAAAGTAGTTGAAAATTAAGTTTTAGGGGAGACTGGGGACAGTTGCAACACTTTTTGCAATTCTCTCAGTTACTCAGAGACCATTTAGACTACACCAACCAAATTTGTATATATTAAACTTGCTTCTGTCTGCTAATTACCCATACCATTTAAAGATGATTACATATGACATATCGTTCAAAGTATATTTTTGAATGGAAGAAGCCAGATGTTGCAATTGACCCCAACCCAGGGGACAGCTGCAACACAAGTCAGGGACAGTTGCAACATGTTAAAAATACCTTAAATTTCACTAATTAACTTTAGCTTTTTGTCTCAATGAGCATAGAATTCTGAAAATATTAACTTATTTACTTTATTATTAAAGTATTATTTATTTATACAATAATATTAAGCCCTATTGTATTTTATTTAGTAATATTGATCAAATAACAGTTATTGAGTTTTGTTTGTGTAGAACATAGGCCTACATAGATTCAGTGTGCAGGTGTTACAGATGCTATTCGATCCATATTTCAGTGTCAGACAGGAAGAATTGAACATTTGCAATCTGATGCTCGTTCCAAAATATTGACTTGTTCATGTTGAAAAATACTGTTGTGTGGTCTGTTTTGATATGGATGCTTAGCTTGGGAACGGTTGCAACCGTCCCCAACCCTATAAGCCATGACAGAACATTCTGTGCTGGCTAGGCACACTGACCTTGACACATGCTAACCATCTCACTTAGAAGTCAACAAAACAATAATTCAAACTAAGTAAGTTTTGATTAATTCATACAAAAGGTCAGGACAGTATGACAAAAATACAGCTCATGAAAAAATTTACTTTCATACCTCCAAAACAAGTTTTGTTCAATGAATGCAGCAGCAGATGTTGAATATGTGTTCTGTCTTCTTGGTGGGGGGAGGGGTCTAACTGTGCATGTGCAGTATGAGTGTCATCACTCTAGCATGTTTCTGATTGGAGTAAAGAGACTTGTTGCAACTGTCCCTTGTTGCGACTGTCCCCAGTCTCCCCTACGCTGTTTGAAATCTTTTTGATAATGGATGAATTTCTTTAAATCACGCATACAATTATATAATTAGAAAAGCCCTTCTCTTCAATATGTTGTAGGCTACACAGTTCAAGTTTACGATTTAATACGAAAATTATTGAAAATATGTTGATGCATGCATCATTGTAGCCTTTTTACCGTGCTGGTGCCATCTGGTGTTTTAAATGTGCAACTGCATCCTGAGTGTTTGTATCCTTGAATTTTTACAATCATTGGTTTGCATCCCCGCTTACGTGAGCTCTTGAATGCGTGTGTGAACATTTCACATGTGAGTTTCATGTGTCGATGCAAGCATTTCACTTATGTGGATGTGAGTTTTCAGTAGTATAGATGTGTGAACGTTTCATATGTGTATGTGTTTGTGTACGCTCAGTCTGAATTATTTCCTAACGGCCCCTGATAATAATTTACAGGCTACCATGGTGAGTGTAGCTATTGTAGATAGGAAGATGTTGTAGCGTATAAAAGACTACAGTCGCTGGATGAAAGCTAACTAACTTCATGGGATATGCTAGTCTGTGGGGCATTATAGAGAATGGAACACATGCTAATTCTAATCGGACGGACCCCACACATGACATCCTCTGCCCTAGATGTCAGTGGAGAGTTTAAGCAAAGAGAGTGAGACAAGCTTCCGGTTGAAGCCGCCTCCATTCAAAAAAGAAGTCCATGTGCATTTCACTTCGGTTTGGTAAGAGAGTGCTCTTCTTGTTTTCACTCTTGAAATCGTATCCCATAGCTATAATATATGTTGCATTCCGTTCAAATAGCTGTCATATTTAGGTTGCAAATCACACTAGTTAATGATTGTACTCTGGAAGCTACTTTTCGTTAGCAGGTAGCTACAGTACTAACGATTCAAAAATGTTGCTAGCGATTAAATCAATAGCGTAACTTGGCAAATCAAGGAATGCAAAGTCGTAGAGCTAGCTAAAATATTTCCGAAGTCACGTTATTGAACTGGTTAATGTTCGTCCTCTGGAAGTTGGTTTTCTTTAGCGATGATATTATTTGGAATAGCGTATGGCAAATTAAAAAACGTTTATAAATTACATTTCCGTTGTGCAGTGTGAGGAGTCTTGAACATGGTAGGCGGCACCACCAACTGTCCAGGAGTTTTTGGACAGAAGAAGTCGAAGGATAGTTCCTTACTGATTGAGATGTCTCAAACATCACCCCTTTCATTTGAAGACACTGAACACCCACTCACAGAACAAACAGAGACACGTTTAGCTGGGAAGAAGAAGAAAAAGAAGAAAAAAAAGTGTGATGACCTTTCGGTGCATGAGGAATGCAGCCCTTCCACCACCAGCCTGGGTCCTGGTAGCCACACTGTGACTGTAGACAACCCAGACCTCATTATAACCAAGGTAACCCAGGATGATAGAGAACATATCTGTAGACAAAAGAAAAAGAAACATGACAAAAAGCAACCTGAACAGGAAGTGGACTTGACCGCTCCTGAACCAGATATGTTGGAGAATATTAAAACGGTGAACCAAGACGGTTCAGAGGATGTCCCTGAACTGATCAAGAGGAAGAAACGACGGAGGAAAATCCGATCTACAGAGCCCGAGGCGAGAGGGGAGGACCATGCAACTGCTCATCCAACAGAACACAACACAGACAGTAGTCTAGAGACTGCAACACTTACAACAGCAAAACACTGTATCAAGTCCAGTGGTCCAAATCCGGACATGAAACCGAAAGTGAAGAAGCGAAGAACAGAGCAGCATTATGGTCCCCCAGAGTCGACCACCATATCAGATGGTGGAGAGATGTGGGAATCCGACCAGAATGAAGAGAATGTGGCATTGGAAAATGAGAGAGAGGCCAAAAGGAAGACAAAAGAGGCCAAAAGAAAAACTAAAAAGACAAAGTTGGATAGGAGTACAGAGACTGCAGAAAATTGTTTGGGTCCAGAAGTGCCAGACACCAAGACTGGGGAGGATTCCCTCCGCAGCAGAAGAGAAGAAATAGAGGACACCAGGAATTCCATCTCAGAGTGAGTAGTTTACAAATGTGTTTTGATAGTTAACATCTCATGGACAAGGCAGTTATTTAAAATGTTCCTTGCTCGCTTTCAAAAATATGGTTTGTTCCCTTACCCTGCCCTAGGGAAATGCAGCGGCTTATGGAGGAGTTGAAGGAGTTTATTCCAAACATCGAGTCCAGACGTCCAGATGTCATCCGACGCCTCCTTATTGGTGACCTGGCTAGGTTTAAAGCATTCAAAAGCCAAGGTCAGTTCTCTCACGGAAAAGGACATTTTGATTGTATGGTGGTACATTTCATGTTGTGTATCCTCAGATTTTTCTCAAAACCAGACCATAATGTTTACCGAACCTTTTTTTGCTAGCACTAAGCTTTCAGCTGTGTATGCGACTAAACTGTTCCCTGTTACTCCAAGGTATTCCTCTCCGGTCTGGTCGGTTCACAGCCCCTGAGAACAAGAGGTTGCAGGAGAACGTGCTTGACTTTTTGGCGTTGACAGGGATTGAGAGCACCACCCACCTCTTCTTCCCTAAACTCTTCGAAGCTCAGAAAACCTTTATAAACAAACAAAAAATAAATCACAAGTTCTATGAGAAAATAGGTAAACCACTTTGTCAGTTAAGGAAGCCAAACAAGAAACACTTGTTTGAAATCTCTTCATAATCTTCAAAAAAAGAAGCTTTTGTTAAAGTTATTGTTTTAGGTCTGCATTGATACATTACAATTACTTAATGCAGTGTTTCCTCTAGGATTTGTTTTGTTGCAGTGGGGCATGTCAACATAGAGGAAACACTGTAATATGCCATATGTATCAAACGTGCATTCTTGTAGTTTAAACTACTCAAGTAAATCCCACCAGCTTGTCAGATGTCAGTAGTGTGCCTCCTCCTGTATTCTTCACCTATTCCTTCATCAATTGTAGCTGAAGGAATACCCCGTCCCTGGCGTGATGTCTACGCCCGAGGCAGAAGGATGTTTCATGAATACAGAAACAAAGGAAAGTGAGTAGTTGGATTAATTCATTTATTTTGATCGGTTTCCTCATCAACACAGGACACGAACATGTTGAATCTCTTGAGCGATACGACTTAAACCTTTTTCTTTTTTTCCTTTGTGAAGATTCACAAAGGATGAACTGCGGAATTTGAAGAAACTCCAAAAGCGGCACGGCAACAGCTGGGCAGCTATCTCTAGTCTGATGGACCGCAGTGATTTGGCCCTGGAGAAACGCTTTTCTCAGATTGGTGGGTAGCCTTACACTTTAGAGATGGGAATGTAATCCTAATTTGGGATGATGGGGGATTAGATGTGAACTGCTTCAAATCTAGTTTGTAATAGTTGTATGTATCAGCCAGCCAGAAAGGCTCTTGGAGCCAGGAGGAGACCGATCGTTTTATGGAGGCAATGAAGGACATTCTGCAGACCCTGACTGAGCCGGATTTACAAAGCCAGACGGGGGAAAAGTTCATCCTGAAGGAGAAACTGATGAACGGCATCCCATGGAAAAGCATTAGCGAAATTGTTGAAACACGCTCCTGGACACAATGCAGAGTGAAGTGGTAAAGGTTTTGGGGTTGGGGGGTATGGGAGAGTTGAGAGAATATATGGCACTATTGGAAGTTACTGCAAGTTACTTGCACACTAACAGTTTTACAACTGCTTTTATCTGCCTTTACAGGATGTGTTTCCTGAAACAGAAGTTGGTGTCGAGGGATCAAACACGAAATAGAACAAAGAGTATCCAGGCCAAGGTTGACCTCATCAGAAGGTGCGGTTGGAACCGTAAGGGTTAGACTGGTTGTCTTGAGTCCATGGTGGCTGAGAGACTGTCAACACTTGATGATTGTTTACAATTGTTTCATGTGTTGTAAGATGTTGATCTGTTAAACTTTTAAACCAAAATGTTTCACCTTAATGGGCTGACGGACTGTTTCACACATGTTTTAGGTTGTATGAGAGGCAGGTTGAAGATGTAGCGGATGTTGATTGGGAAGAACTTGCTACAGCCTCTGGGTAAAACATGTTCTCAGTTTATCTGAATACTACGTTTTGACTACCTGGTTGTGAACTGATCTAATTCAGCCAGGGACTAAACTGTCTGGGTGTGTTCCTTATGGTGCAGAAACGTGACTCCATATCATGCGCAGAAGCTGTTTTTCCGCCTAAAAGTGACCAGGGTGCCTATGTGGGAAAATATGACTTTCTGTGGTAAATTCATGAACGTTTATTTACTACCAGATGCATGTCAACAGAAACCTGCTGAACAAAAAGACATGTTAACTGATTATTTTCCGTTTCTCTTTTTTTAGAGATTATTGATTTCCTGTATGATAAGACACTTCCTGTGCTGGAGTCCCTGGTCAAGGATCCTACTGTGAATGCTGATGTGGATTTGAGTGAGCGACCCCACAACCACTTCCTTCTCTCTGAAATATTTGGTGTGGAGACCGAGGGGGATATCGAGGTGGACAATATCAAATAGGTCCCCCATGAAGATAGGTTGTGAAGAAGACCTTCTAGAGAGATGGACCAAGAATGGTATAGGGAAGATGTTTCGAGGTTTATATTCTGGTTAGATCTGATGAGGGATAAATTCTCCTAATTATAACATATATATTTGAAGCAAGACACATTTTTGTATGTATGGTACTTTATATGTAGGACCTGTCCAAAGGGGATTCATGTGTAAGAGGATTGATGTTTGAACACATTACCAGGCTAATCATTACAAAGTTAGTATCATACAAAGTTATTGTTTTATTTCAAGTTTCATTTTTTTATTCAGATTTAAACTCCCCTAGGGTAGCATGAAAAGTCATACCCTGGTCTCTAGCAAAGCTAACATGATTAGAAGTTGTATTGCTATGTTTTGTAATTAAAACAAGTTGTGGTATTGTTCTCAACTCAGTATGTATTCAACGACCTTTATTCTCTGGCAAGATAAATTGTGGACAAATAATTGATTTTCAATGAATGTTGTAACTGAAAATCATCTGGCTTTTCAGTTACAACTCATAAGTCTGACTCATTTCCAGTCAATTTGGTTCCATAAAGCCAGTTCAACTTAGTTTAAGCTCAGATACTATTACTATACAACATGAGCAAATTATAATATTTAACAAGTTTTTAAAATATATACATGTATATATAATCACACTTAATAGCAACACTTGCTGTGTGTGGCTGAAGGCAGGAAGGAAAGCTGGCAATTGCTTAAATTAATACACATCAATATCACTGGCCCACCATAAAGCCACAAATAGATCTAACTATAATTACAATTATGTATTCCATTAAATTAATGTGAAAAATATTAGGATGGCACACCAAAATCAAAAGCCATAATTCCAGAAATTATGCTATAGGCTAGCTAACTGTCAATATGAGAATTAAGGATTTGCATACTAATAGCCTATGCTTTGGTTTCTTATTTTACAATTACTGTTACTAATTATCTGTTGTGCATAGACAATACCGGTCGAGTTAACATTTTGAGTAATGGCAAAATATTGGACTCACACTCGGCGGCGCAAAAACGTACACGATTGGTTGATATTTTCAATTAAACAATCTGGTTCAACTAAGTTGGTCTATCAGGTGATTTGCCTGAGAAGACTATTTAAATAAACATTTGTGAAAACGTATCATCAAACCGGTTGCTAACAGATCTTACTAAACTATATAATTATTTAATCGATCAACAACAACACGAAAAATGCGTTCAGCCCAAAAGGTTAGTCAGAATTGTAGTATGAAACTCACCTGACTCAGACTAGCACGGGCTTGATGACATAAACCACGGAGGGCTATGCAGATTTCTCTCAATCTGAACCACAACGAAGTCAAATTACATGGTTAGACAGATAGGAACATCACAAGGTAAAGCAAATATAGAGTTGTCTGATATTTGATTTTGAATAGAAGAATGATAGCACCGTGTTCGATGTTTCTAGAAATGTATAACTAGCAAAAATCAGTGGCCTATCCGGCAACCCACTAGCCACTGTACATCTAGCTATAGTAGACTTGATCCACGCCATGCTAGTTTAGCATAGCTGCCTGTTAACGTCAGAAAAGAGACGGGAGAAAAACATCTCAATCAAATTCATGAGCGATCTATCATGCGCTTAAGAACATTTTACCTGTTAGCTAGTTAAGCACCTTCATACGTTAGGATATTAGCCCAGCAGCAAGCTGTCAAAGAAGAGTGGAGCTAGCATATATAATGAAACGCGAACGTTTACAGCAAGAGCGATAGTATATAATATAACCTAGTAGCTAGCTAGTGCTATGATTGTCAACACAATCACTTTCAAGCTAACAAGATTAGTGCCAAAAAGATTTCAATATACGTTAAGATAGCTTGCCAAGTCCAGCAAATCTGTTTAGCCTATGTAGGCTACTATAGTAGTTGAGATTGCGGCCTGTGTGATTAGGTGGTTACTTTATACTGTACTGTACTATTCTACTATTGTCTTTTAATATTTAAGGGATAAAATGACGACCGCTCCATATAACTATTCCTACATCTTCAAATACATCATCATTGGTAAGCAGTTAATCTAGCCATGCCCGCTAGATCTGTCGATTGAAACATATATTGTTTACTGTGCTTGGTTACATTCAACTCGATCTACTTTGTGCTTTATATTCAAACCCAGCCTTAGCTCCACTCATCTACGCTGGTATAAAAAGATTGTGATTCTCTCCATTGTTCTAGGTGACATGGGCGTTGGGAAGTCCTGTCTGCTTCATCAATTTACTGAAAAGAAATGTAAGGCAGAACTATAGCCAGTAGTTTTTGCTGTCATAGATAGAAGACATATGTAAATGATTGACCTATTTGAGTGTATTCAGTCATGGCAGACTGCCCCCACACCATTGGAGTGGAGTTTGGTACTCGCATCATTGAGGTGAGTGGCCAGAAGATTAAGCTGCAGATCTGGGACACGGCTGGCCAGGAGCGCTTCAGAGCAGTCACACGTAGCTACTACAGGGGTGCAGCAGGGGCCCTCATGGTCTATGACATCACTAGGTACAGCACGCACACACACACACACACATCAGCGTTGCCAGATGTGCATTCATTATTGTATTTTGCCCTATATATAATGTGTGATCAATAAATGCCATAAGCAGGAGCGCCGCTACGGTTTGTGGGACCCCTGGGTAATTTGTACTCCCCAAAATCATAAATTAAAGTATGGGGTTCTGCCCCCTGGTTCGGCCACAAGTGCCATAATGTATGTTAAAAGCGACCGAAAATTTTACTGGACTGCAAAAAGCTGTCTCAGGCAGTGACAGGAAAACTTTGTGTCGTCGTTGTTGGAAGGTGGCTAAGATCACCATGATAAATTATGGAGTTGCACACAGTAGCCTATTTGAAGATTACATTACGTTAGACTTTTTTGAACTTGAACTGATAATGTATGCATGTTTTCCATGCAGATGCTGAACATGCTACAACCTTTGTTATAGTATAGTGGTGTCTAAAAGTCAAGCGCCTTAGTACGTGCTTTTTGAAATTACAGTTACACCTATTTGTTCTCTTGATTATGACTCGTCTACAGTAGTTTGAAGATTTTATTACGATACTTTAACTTTACCCATCTGGCAAAGCTGAGACAAACAAAAATTGTCTTAAAACAAATTGGTTTTCTATAAACTTTTCCTCCCTTTGTGTGTCATTAGGAGAAGCACTTACAACCACCTAAGCAGCTGGCTAACAGATGCTAGGAACCTTACCAACCCCAACACTGTGAGTTAGTTGTAAACATTGAACCTCAATAACCCTAACAATGAGTAATCAAAAGCTGACCAATCACAAAAGATTGGTCTATAAGCTTGAAACCTGACTCACTCAAAAACTCCTATTAACTATCAGCTATCATACAATTCCTTGCTAAACTAAGACTGACTTAATCTATCGCTATTTTGACTGTTACGTTGCTATGACTTTCTCAGGTCATAATTCTCATTGGAAACAAAGGAGACCTGGAGGCCCAAAGGGACGTGACATATGAGGAGGCCAAGCAGTTTGCTGAAGAGAACGGTAATGGAGGACACAGGTTTACAACAGGAACAAGGAGGGAGGGGTCGGGACTAGAGGTTGACCGATTAATCCTTTTGCCAATCAGTCGGTGCTGAAGGGATGTTTTCCAAACTATTGTTGTTAGCAGAACTTGGCTCCGATAGTGACCGATGGCTGCGCATTCTCCAATTCTCCACTCCATGAAAAAAACTAATGGATGGACATATGGGTTTTAACCTTTGTGGTCCCGGGGTAAACATTGAAACATGATTTTACAGCAAGTGGCATTCAAGTCATATCTGACCTGTTTTCAGTTTCTTTCTCCCTCTTTCTCTTGAAAGCAACACTATCAGTTCCCAGTCTACGATATAGGACAGGCAGACAGGAAGGAAAATTAACCATTCAACTTTTACTTTACTTACCAATTTGACGTTCTCGCTTCCCATAAATAATCCAGCCATTTATGAAATTCAATCTCACTTCAGGATCCTACTTACCCTGGGAATATGCTCAAACATGAATGATTTGTAAGAGAGACACAGATCAATGTCTATTGTAAACAGAACACATTGCAACAATGTAATCCATCAGATCTGTTCAAATGTGCATGTATTCTGTATCTATTTAATATACTTTCCGTGACTATTAAACTTTTTTTCGTGCTACAAACTATTATATCAACTTCAAAATCCACAGTGGCAACCTCCTAGCCAGGACTACCCCGGAACCTTTAATGTTCAGGGGTACTTGTTTGTCATGGAGGAGTCACCCAGCACTGGATGGTAGCATCTGTTCAAGTTGTCTCTCTTTCTGATACCCATTTATGTTGGCAGGTCTACTCTTCCTGGAGGCCAGTGCAAAAACGTAAGTGAAAGCATAGACACTAGACACTGAAAGTGTTTTAAGGTGACTTGTGTAGTGCTTGGCTTGGAGGCATAGACTTGTTTGAACTCATCTAGCATCTTATGCCTGACGTGTATTGAGCGGGTATGTTCTCTACACTTCTCAAATTGGAGGTTTGTATTCCAGGGGGGAAAATGTGGAGGATGCATTCCTGGAGGCCTCTAAGAAAATCTATCAGAACATCCAGGATGGGAGTCTGGACCTGAATGCAGCCGAGTCTGGGGTCCAGCACAAGCCCTCCGCCCCCCAGGGCGGACGCCTCACTAGTGAGCCCCAGCCTCCAAAGGAGGGCTGTGGCTGTTAATGACCTCCACCCTCAGCACCACCACAAGACCTCTCCCACCTCATGAAGCTCTGAGACAAGTTGGCTCTGCTCATCTCCTGCCTTTCTCCCACTTCTTTTTGTGTTTGTTCCATATCTGTATTTTCCTCCCAATTTCCTTTCCTTTTTTTTTCTTGTGGGGACGTGCATCTGCTCTCTTGGGGGATAGGGAGCCATAGTTGCGATTATGTACCCAACATATCATGTGATATTTTAACCATTGCAGCAATTGAAATGATTAAATGCAGATTACATAGAAATGCAAAGATAAAGAGAAAGTATTTCAGAAAATAGACTTTGATATCAAAGATAATGGGTGTATGATTCGTGGTATTTGTATTGATTATTGTTAAATATATTAACCATTACAGAAGGCTTCTATTTTGGTATATGTTGATGTACGTTTTTGTTCTACTAAATAATTGTAACCAAATATTATTATTTTTAAACTTTTTTTGTAAAAAAAGATTCAGTGATAAGTTGTAAATAGAAGGGGGTAAAGATCAAGGGGGTTCTTGGTGCCTGTGCATGCAACTAGCATGCAAAACTGGAAACTTAGGTTCTCTATTTAGCCTTACTCCTTTTAACTTATGCAAAGTATGATTCAAGACACCAAGTCATCTGTATATTGAACATGCTTTATGATGACAATTCTTAAATTCAGAGCCACAACTCACAATTCATAAAATGCTCTCTGCCTCAATAAGGTAGAAGTGGTATCATTCATCTTTCTCTGCGGTGTATGAGAATGTTTGACCCTCAACTTTGATTCTCATCATATACTAATAAGTTTTTGGC
Organism: Hypomesus transpacificus; assembly: GCF_021917145.1. NCBI lineage: Eukaryota > Metazoa > Chordata > Actinopteri > Osmeriformes > Osmeridae > Hypomesus > Hypomesus transpacificus. The sequence goes on along the minus strand of NC_061083.1, from coordinate 1,420,192 downwards.
GTGATTCTTCCAACCAAATTATCAACAATGCCCAAATCATCTGTTCATGAAGTAGGCATCGTCTCAAAAATATCTGGAAAGACTTGGATTACATTCTGGATGGAATTACGGCCTTTGCGTATACACTACCTTTCATGTTTTAATCCAAGGCCGTAATTTACATGTGAAGGGAGTTGCTGTAGTTTCTCGATCATGACTGATTTGTGAATCTGTTCTGGCCTGAGGAGTAGTAAAAATTCACAATGTACAATCATGATGACAAGTCTTTTGTTGTGATATATTACATTGTTTATATATTATTGTGAATAGCACTGACAATTTACTCCTTGTATAAAAGCAGTTGCTCAGACTGAACGACCATGACACCATTTATGAATGCTTAATGTTGGTTATGTCAACGGTGTACATATGTCTGTAACGACCAAACATGTTTTATTAACACCGTAATATATTGTTTTTGTTGCTCTCATATACAGTATTTGTGTATATATGGACCACCAAGTCACTGGGACTGTAAACATTATTTAGTTACTGTAATGCAGTTTAGAGTGAATTTGTAAATAAAGCATAAAGTTGTGATTCTTGACAAACAAAATGGAAAAGTAATTGGAAAAATATTGAGTGTAAGTTATTATTTAAACTTGATTGATTGCTTCATTGCTACTTGTGGAGGTACAGTATTTGAAAGCAGTATGAATATAGCAAAACAACAAAGTCGAGAATGATTTGTTAACGAACAGACTGGTTGCATCTTCAATTTGAGGTAAGGAAGACAAAATTATATTGACAGGAAGATTTTGTTTTGGAAAAAGTTAAAGCCAGTTGTACTTGTAAATCATTAGGACTGAGAAAGGGTCTGAGACTAGTGTTGAGGATACAGGAGGTCATAGTTCAAGCTCCTTATGGTCCACTCGTTTGCAAATGCTTGCTGAATCCATAACTGGATGCACAGTTCTGTCTGATGATGGTAGCTGTGTGTCTTTTTAAAGATGTTCCTGACCCATAAGATATCATGTGCATCTAACTTTAATTCCAGCAATGTCTGTGTGTCCCAATAATCTAGAGAACTGGGCGTTGTATGAAGTTGCATGTCGATAGTCTTGATTAGGACCCAAAGATGTACAGTGCCATGATTTTGGTAAAACCAACAATTCCAAATAATCAAGTTTCTTATGGTCATGTAAACACGCAATATCCCCAAAACACCTACAATTCTACTGTTGGCTGTTGGGTTTATAATGTTTGGAAAGATAACTATACTTTTCACACTGCCCCAACAAATGACAACAGGCATATCACACCAAGCCAACACAACCCAACTACCGTTGGGTGTTGCTATTTTTTGGGCAGGGTGAACTGGCCTTAAGAAATATAGACTGGAGAAGGTAGAGAGGATGGGATCCAGGAAGGGTATGATGTCGCTTGTTGGGCAACGAAGAGTCGTTCTATTTCAGTCCTCAAGTGTCTCGAAGGAGGCAAGATGGTCCCCAGGCTCACCTCTGTCGTAGGTGAGGGGTGATATAGAAGGAGAGAAGGAGTATTGGATGCCAGACACCTTCTCCTCACAGTGGGCCCTAAAGTCATCAACAGTGAGTGATGAAGGGGAGAGAGACTTGTAAGGAGTGCGGGAGAGAAGAGTTTTGGTGGGTTAGAGATGCAGGCGTTGATCTTGGAATTGTAGAACAGAGACTTGTTCAATGCTGTTGCTGCCATGAATGCAATCAGCAGGGAATGGTCGAAGGCCAGATCGTCAGAGGATTTAGACTTCCTGTCCAGAGTGCAGCTCTGTCTAAGTGAAGAGAGGGACTCCAATCAGCGACATGACTAGGTGACTGTCGTACTGGTTTAGAGACAAGAGGGCGGAGAATGTTGAGAGATTAGGAAAGGCAGTTGAAGGTGGATTGTGGCGTGTACGCAAACATGGTGGAGAAGAAGATGAAAGGGGGGACATAGAGAACAAAGGATAGAGTGGAAACGAGTGGGGAGATCCAGACCGTAGTTGATCGCTTGAGGGGTGGAGGGAGATGGTGAATGACACAAGGAAGTGGTCAGACATAGGTGCACACACAGGCAACCAAGCCTTGAGAGTAGCAGGGAATGGAGAGAGAGCTAAGACAAAGGACTGAAGAAGTGAGATGACATTGACCATATGGGAGGTCTCAGACATGAGATTGAATTCCCTCAGAACAGTCACAGAGTGCCATATTGGGATAGCGAGGTGAGGAGTGTGTCCCGTTCATAAAGGAAGAGGACGAGAGGACCTGAAATTCAGTAGAGGACAACAATGAAGATCCCAGTAACAGCCACTCCATGGAATCATAAGGTGGCAGGGAAACCAAGGACCAATAACTGGAGTGACTGTGTCTGGCAAGGACAGTTCAATAATCCTACAACCACTGGGAAATCATTTTATTAAATGTAGTACCACAAATGGATCACAATGACTCTTATTGAGTGACTTGTTGCTCTTGTAGGTTAGTTATAACGAAGTTAAGTCTTGAAATGAAATATACTGTGAAATATTTTACTGTTGATTGTTCTTCTACAGGTACAGTCCTGCACTTTTTGTGGTTCATGTTGTTTTAGTTTGTAACTTGTGTAGCTGCATGCTCTTATGGGTCTTCCCTTTTGGCACTTGTCTAGTTTTTTCACTATGTATTCTTCATGTTTTGGCTGCTTGCAATGTTTGGGACTACCTCGTTGTTATGATCAGTGACCTATGCTCTTTTGTAAAGCTCTCTCTTGGAAGTCGCTTTGGATAAAAAGGTCTGCTAAATGCATAAATGTAAATACAGGGCCTGTGAGATCGAGATATTATTGTTGCAATGTAGAATTATTTTTCGTTCAACGTGTCTGGTGCTGGTAGGTGAGGCGTGGTTACTTTGCGATGTGACTAATAGACTTTTCCATGACTCTGACCATGGAAGTAACTGTCCTGTAGAACTATGCACTGATTCTTGATCTTCTGCTGTACTTTTTGCTCTATTTCAGTCACTTCAGATAAAAGCGATCGATAAATTAAAAGTGGCAGCATGTTCGCTCCCTCAACGAGTATTGTCTGTATATTATTAGACATATTGGCTATGTCTGTCAATCTTCAGATATAGCCTATATGACTGGATCTGTAGTATGAGGAGCAGGTAGCAAATGGCATGAGGTGCTATTGTTTGGTGTTTAATGTGTTTTTTTAGGTCTAAGGCTTCTTTATGTATCTAGGTATGAATACATGTAGAACTGTATGTTTGTGCTTAGACGGCTGTGATATAAAAGTGCACCAGCATAACAGAGCTGCTTGTATTTATTCTCCTGATCCTGCTTTCAAATGTGGCTTTAGAGACCCGCCCTCAAAAGTAATAAATTGTCAAATCAAAAGTAGACTTTCACAGTAGCTTTTAGAACGTGGTAATTGTTTTTACAGTCAAATAGCATCTTCATATCATATGTTAACTACGGGAAAATATGTAGAAAAAGGACATTAATATGATCACTGACAAAGATGTCTAAGAACCTTTACTATTAATTTCTAATCCAAGGGTTGTACATCAATGGTAAAATATGTTATCATGACATTTATACAGCTGACTTGACAGGGTAGGGACTAGCAACCCCTGCAGACTGCCTTTGGATATATCTAAAAGGAATATTTGTCATATTAGCGTCTAATAATAGAGCAGACTTTACTATTTCTTAAACCATTAAACGAGACAACTACTTTTTTGTTGACGTATTGCTTGAGTTGACTGGCTAGTGTAAATTGCTGACAACCACAACAACATTTAAACTTCAAATATGGAAGTTGTGGTACATCAGAAACAAGGAATAGGTGAGGCAAGGGGGAGCAGGTCTCAATCAGCTTCTTAGACAGGCAGAAGCTAAACCCCTCCCACACCACAGGCATTCATTCTCCTCAGTCTTCCCCCTGACCATGCACTGTCGGGATGTTGGGCAGCCGCCCCACCAAGCGGCTTTCCAGGGACTCAAACACGGTTTGTGGGTCCTGATCGGCGTTGATGTGGATGGCTTCAGGGTAGAGGCTCTGCAGGACCGGGACATCGGCCCAGTACTCCTTCAAGCGCTGCAGCAGCTGGGCTTTACTGTCCAAGGGGTTGGCCTGCAGGCGGGCCTGGACCTTTGGGTTGGGAGCTGGCTTGTACATTGTGTGATACCTGGCAGGAGAATGGGCCATTGATGGAAATGTATTAGTACTGCAGACTTGTACAGAGATCAGGAGGACAAGTTATAGACAGACATAGATGATTAAGGCAGGACTGGTGCAGCTGAAGGTTTCTCTTCTATGTGCACTTTCGTATTTAACCACTGGTTACACTATCATTCAGATGTTACTCATTTTATTTGAGGGTTCTGGCATTGCAGTAAGATGCGAGACTTTTCATGACGAAAATGAATTGGTGGGAAAAAAGAACCCATCGCGCACCACATCGCAGCACGTTGCGTCATGTCGCTGCAACGCAATGCTCAAGTGAAATGAGTGACAACCTGGTGCCTGATCTTTGAAAACAGGTCTTGGTGGAACAGCAACCATTGACCAACATCACAAGCAAACTGACCTCTCACCGCTGACTGGGTCGATGGACCTAAGGCTCACCCTCTCCAGGGCCACATCCTCTGTCATCTCCAGGAAGAAAACTCTACAGGAAGAGAAGAGGACATTATCGTTATTGTGGACTTTTCTCAAATCAGACAGCTTCAATTTGCAGAGTGGCAAAAAGGATTTACTACTATAACTCTCTGTTGTATTAAGGATCTATTGACATTAAGGACAGCCTAACACCAACACAAGTCCCCAAGACAGGCATCTGTTCTCCTCCTTTCCTTGTCCCCTCTTTTCACAACAGCCGAGACCATCGTGGATGCCCGGGCCCGGGGTCATCTGTACCCTTTCTCTTCTAGTTTGTTATGGTGGACAGAGGATATACACAACAGCCCCTCCCTTCTTGGATCCAGTAGCTTGGAACCTAACTTTCTCTTGCTCGAACCTCGATGTACTGAAAACTGTGAGTATGTGCTGTAGTGTCCTGTTCTGATAGGATAAGGGGAAAAATAATTTAAATGACATCTCCTACACCTCTTCTCTAATCTTTAATAGTTCTGTGTATCTAACCCAGGAGATCAGCCATCTATAACCAATATTCGTATTGATCAATCCACAACCTCCTCCACCTTACCTCCCTCCTCTACTCATACACACTCATACCTTTTCCATCCCTCCATGCTCCCTCGCCCCCTTTCACCCATCCTGTCACCTCCCTCCACACCCATTTCACTCATCATTCTCCCAATCTCACACTCCCTACTGCTCACCTGCTGGGAATAAAGTTGGACTCTTGCAGCTTCTCTGCCTGCTCCAGGTCTTTGGGGAAGCCATGGAGGACCCAACCCTGCAGAGTGCAGTCCAGCCTGCTCAGACGCTCTGTCATGACCTGCAGAACCATGCTGTCTGGGACTGGAGACATATACGAGAATAGAGAGTGAGGATTAGTATTGCGGTGTGTTAACCATTATGTTAAAACCATAGTTTCTAATGCTATAGATGTTTCCGATTTATTCTGTGGACCGTTTAAGGAAGGTACGGTACGCTACAGGAATTGCCCCCCACTCAGGAGAGATTTGTTAAATCAGTTAAATGTTACTAGAGTCAAGAGACCTTCAGTACCTGCCCTCCTGTTCTCCAGCTCAAGGCCTAACCTCCTTCTATCTTATTTTAGCTCAGCTGCATTATTCCCTTGTCCAGCTGCTGACCTGAGCCATAATCCTAAACCTGTTGTATGGTACCTCTTTGTCCAGCCTCCAGGTAGGGCTTGATCAGCTCTCCCATGTTGGTCTCATCAGCTGACACAGCCTTTAGCAGCTCCCCACAGCACACTATACAAACCAGAAGGGACAGGGTTCGAATATATAGCATGACCTCGACACGCAACGACGAACCACAATTGACCAGCAGGAACACACAGGGCAAAGAACCAACAGCCCCAGCAAACTACAGCCAGCAGTGGCCAAACTACAGGTACCGTGTCTACAATGTTTGGATCTGAAACTCACGGTTGACAATGTTGTATTTCTGGGAGATCAGTTTAGCCTGCAGGCTTTTTCCTGAGCCTGGAGGTCCAAATAGCAAGATCCTGGGTGTGTGGGGGGCCACGGAGCGGTGTCTGGATAAGACGTACATTAACACTGCGAAATGAAATACAACAGACATTCACACCCATTATGCGACAGCAGATATATCCGGACAATATGTCCTCTCTTTGTGTGTGTGTGTGTGTGTGTGTGCGCACAGGCTGTCTCTGTTGGCACCGTCCGTCGCTTTTTGAGCAAAAGTGGCCTGGAAGAAGGCCAAGGAAGACTCTACTTTTGAAAGAAAAATAACAGAAACAGAAAAACAACAAAACAAGCCATTTGGAATTTGCTCAAATGCATGCCATAATCCCTCTGGGAGATTGTCCTTTGGACAGATGAGTCCAAACTGGAGCTACTTGGCAAGTCACATCAGCTCTGTGTTTGCAGACAAAATAAAAAGAAGCATTCAAAGAAAAGAACACCTATAGACTGAAACATGGAGGAGGTTTGGTCATGTTTTGGGGCTGCTTTGTTGCGCCTGACAGAGACCTTGAATCGGTTCAAATCCCCCTGTACTATGTGCTGGTTTAGATTAAAGCATCTGTTAAATGAATACATAACGTATATACATAATTGTCTCCAAAGTAACATGACCGGCTCTGTGCAGAACCTAGGGAAGACTAGGGCCATCAACTTTTCATGTCTGGCTTTTGTTTTTTGTGTGTTCAGACAAAGACTCAGGACCTAACCTCTTACCCTGGTCAAAGACTCAGGACCTAACCTCTTACCCTGGTCAAAGACTCAGGACCTAACCTCTTACCCTGGTCAAAGACTCAGGACCTAACCTCTTACCCTGGTCAAAGACTCAGGACCTAACCTCTTACCCTGGTCAAAGACTCAGGACCTAACCTCTTACCCTGGTCAAAGACTCAGGACCTAACCTCTTACCCTGGTCAAAGACTCAGGACCTAACCTCTTACCCTGGTCAAAGACTCAGGACCTAACCTCTTACCCTGGTCAAAGACTCAGGACCTAACCTCTTACCCTGGTCAAAGACTCAGGATCTAACCTCTTACCCTGGTCAAAGACTCAGGACCTAACCTCTTACCCTGGTCAAAGACGTCAGTGTGAGGCTGGTCGGCATCAATGGTCTTGAGGCAGTTGTGGTAAATCCTGGCGAGGGAGTGAGCCTCGCTATGGTACTGCCTCAGCTGGCTCCCACACTGCTCTGTCAAGACAGTTTTCTCAGGCACCAGACGCCCAGCCACCTCCTCGCCCTCTGGCCATATGAAGGTCACATGGTACACATCTGTAGAGGAAAGAAGTCCCATGGCTAAGACCCCTAGGCAATCTCTGTAGCTTTCTAGTCTTTTATCTGTCAGTGTTGGCCATGTTACCTCCAGTGACAGGGTCAATCCTTTTGCCATGGCTCCTCTCCATCAGCACTGAATCCGGGGCCTTCAGCATCACTGACAGAGAAGACACATACACTAACGTGGACGAACAACCTCAAAGCTTGAATTCTACACCCAGATTTCAGATCACCACTAGGTGGCAGTGCAGCAATCAGTATGAGGCCCTTACCGACATGATCTGGGAAAATGCCAGCTTTCTGAAGGGATAAAGCCTCCTGATGAGTACGAGGGATCCCCTCCATTATCCAGCCCTGCATAAACACACACATGCATGCACACACACATTTCATTTTTGGACCCTATACTGGTAAAGGGTCCATTTCAATTGACAAGGACATCCATCATTTAAAGCACTGTAGTACCACATGTCTGTTTGTGTATCAGATAGGTCAGTGTATTTATGTATTAGGGTGTCAGGTGGCTGAGCGGTTAGGGAATCGGCTTAGTAATCAGAAGGTTGCCGGATCGATTCCCGGAGGATTCCAGGCCGTGCCAAATAATGTTGTGTCCTTGGGCAAGACACTTCACCCTACTTGCTTCGGTGGGAATCTCCCTGTACTTCCTGTAAGTTGCTCTGGATAAGAGCGTCTGCTAAATGTAAATGTATTAATGTGTGTAAGGAATGGGGTTGGAGAGAGGGGCCTTACCCGTCTCACACAGTCAATCTTTGACAGCCGCTGCTGAATCAGCTTAATCCACAGGTCACTTGGAATCTCCTGTCAACAACAACAACAGTCAAATAAACATAAATATACAGAAACAAACCCAAAAATAAGCGCTTTTACTCAACATTGTCTGTGCTTCCGTTTTACAAGGATTTGCTGTTGTGTTTCATGTTCTATGGGTAGGACACAGTCCAACTTGCACTCAACTGTTTCCATGCCTCAAAAGCTGTACTTGACTATGCATGAGCTTGTGTGTGTGTGCACATGTTGGGCCGTACCTGCTGTTTGTCTTTGTACTGCAGCGCTCGCATGGTCTGGTCAGTGTCCTCCATCAGTAGGTTGCTAGTATTGATGTGGATGGCCTGAATGTGTTCACACAGCTTTCTGGCCTAGACATGTAAACATCAAACAACCAAACAGTCAACACGTTCAACATTGACATTTTCCCTTGAAAATGTATTACATTTTATTGCCAGTGTATAGGCACATTTTACTCTGGTTTATACCAAATTAATTAACTAATTTTACTCTTTTCAGACCAGCTGAGGATAGCTGTCATTACAACGATTATCCATCTTACAATAGTTATTTTCCCTGATGCTGGAGGTCCCAACAGCATAACTCTTGGTACTAAGACAGAAGGGAACAAGACAAAAACACAAAGATACTGAGCACTCATTTTGAGTAATATGTCTGCCTCAATTAACAGGACACACACTTTTTTATTTCTAATAAAAGTTTGTTAAAACCATAGTGACCAGGGAATAGATTAATGGGATATGAAAATATGTGTATGTTTAGCCCTACAACTAGAGATGTTTCAATCATAACCTCAGCAGAGAAAATTCTGATGGGATTTAATTCTGATTATTCTTTAGCTACAGTGCCACTTAGTGGTGTAAATATGAAATGGCACTTTGAAAAGCGATGTTTAAAGATGCTGTAAAGCAAATTCCATGATTTGCTTCTCAGTACATTACATACGTGTGAAATGAGTTCCTGAAAGCATGTGCAAAGCGCGAAAACTTTGTCGACCTGAAATGTGGAGCTAGACCGTTGAACATCCGTTTTCAGATCAGGTTTTGTATAGGCGGAGCCGAAACCCGACCTAGCTACGTCACAGCGACCTATCCACGTCAGATCACAGACGGTTGCATTCTGTTACTCAGCTGGTATGATGCAAAGACAAAGTAATTAACACATAAAACACTCAGAGACTGCAGGTAGGTCTGTTCTGATATCTGCAATTGATTTAGTTAGTGTTGCTGTTGTTGCTAAATTCAATAAATTCGAGGGGGCGGAGCTTCAGATGCTTCAGGTAACACGCCCCCCCAGTCTCAACCAGAGAAGACTGCTGATTTTCTCACGATTTCAAAGCCTAATTTAACATACTTGTCTTTGTTTTTTTACATTAGAATTTGGATGGGTAGTTAACAACACATTCTTCTGTGGTGTGATGAACTTAAAACTCATTTTCAATTCCACTTTACAGCATCTTTAAAGGGTCCACAAAAACTATATTTTTCCTCTTACCTGTTTTCCTATTCCTCAAGTCTAGACTGCTTTGGGGTGAGTTGCTGATTTTTGAAGATATCCACCATAAAGATGTAGGCTATGCCTTCTCTCGAATATAATCAAACTAGATTAGGCTACAATTGTGGTGCTCAATCAAAAATGTTTAATTTTGTTTAGTGTCAAACCTTTAGATTTTTTGGTAGCTATCAGGATGTAAAGTTTATTTCTGCAAATGACAAAGTGCTTCCCAACATTACCTACCCTGTCTTTAAGATAATCCACAGACCTTTTTAGCATTTGGCAAGTGCCAAAGTATATTCGAGAAAAGGCAGACATACTACACCATCTCCAAAACTCGGCAATCCCCCCATTTTTTCTTTACATATATATAAATATATATATATATAATAGATGGATAAATAGCACTCCAGGTCAGAGCAATAATATGTATTTTTGATTTTGGAATACATTGTCCCTTTAATGTACAACAATAGAGGTTCTTACCCTGGACACTGCCCCTCTTGAGAAGACCAATCAGGTGCTGAATGGGATCATCTGGCTTGTCCACCATCAAGTTTTTAAGAAGTATCTACATACAAACCCACAGTAACATAGCTTGTAAATTACTTTGACACCAGTGTGCAAATTACGGGGGGTTTGGGGTGGACACCATAGCTTAAAGCCATGGTGTTGCATGGAAGTACATATTAGCTAATTTCTGTATTATTTCATAACTTTACAGTACTGTACCTGGACCAAATCAAATATTTCATGCTTTTCGGCATAAATGCCCATTTGAGGTGGGATTCTTAGCGGTTTTGCAGTTGCATCCATGAGGACGTTGACTTGAAATCTATAAGAGGGAGAAATTATTTGGGGCTCAGTACCTACAACCAGCGAAATCATAAGTCCATTGACTCAATTTTTCTCGTTTAACAAACCTTTCTAGCATTGCAAACTTTATACTGGTAGGCTAGTATGCTAGCTAGTCTAGCTAGTCTTGTACTGACAGCTAGCTCTAACTGTAGTTCAGTAGCTAACATGGTTTGCAGATATGTGGTTTACTTGGGGGTTCATTTAAGTCTACATTTAGTAATTATGAAAAGACATAGCTACGCGTTTCTAGTTACTTCGGCAGACACAATATGAGTATGTATGTCTCACCTCTAAAGACATAAATTCTGCAAGTCCGTTGGTAACCCTTTACTGAAGGGAACTACAGAACGTTGTCGCAATAAAAGACAGGGTGTTTGAGACTAACCCTGTTTGCTGTGTTGCCTAGCGACGGGTTCCATAGTAGTGATGTGTCGTTCGTGAACGATTCGTTCATTTTGAACGAATCCTTATAAGGACTCGGGAGTAACGAGTCCTCTCAACGAGTGATTCGTTCATTTCCCGACTCGGTCTTTCTACGAGTCTTTGGATCATTTTTCACGTGACCTGCATAGGCTCTGTAGCTAGAGGAAACGAACGATTCGTTCCTTTCCCGACTCGGTCTTTCTACGAGTCTTTGGATCATTTTTCACGTGACCTGTATAGGCTGTAGCAAAAGGAAACGAACGATTCGTTCCTTTCCCGACTCGGTCTTTCTACGAGTCTTTGGATCATTTTTCACGTGACCTGCATAGGCTCTGTAGCTAGAGGAAACGAACGATTCGTTCCTTTCCCGACTCGGTCTTTCTACGAGTCTTTGGATCATTTTTCACGTGACCTGTATAGGCTGTAGCAAGAGGAAACGAACGATTCGTTCCTTTCCCGACTCGGTCTTTCTACGAGTCTTTGGATCATTTTTCACGTGACCTGCATAGGCTCTGTAGCTAGGGAAACGAATGATTAGTTCCTTCCCCGACTCGGTCTTTCTACGAGTCTTTGGATCCTTTTTTCACGTGACCCGCATTGTATTTTTTAGTAGAGGAAACAGTTTCCTTATTCCCTTTCGCGTGGCCGCTGTTTTAGTAAGACGTGAATGAATGATATTCGCTCAAGTCATCATACTGACTGGTTTTGTTATTTTCACTTTACATTTACACTTACAGTTTAGTGCAGTGTAATTGTTTGACGTGATAATTAAATGCTAGTGTGATAATACATGACCAAATCATACAAACTCATGATACATTATTTTAATGCAGGAATTTATTTTGAAATAGTATTTGCTGGTGCACATGTCATGCACTAACCTACAGTGGACGTATAGGGGCTATACGTCCTTTGCAGTGGACGTATAGCCCCCAACCCCCCCCCCCCCCCCCCCCCTGAAATGAACAAATGACTCGAAAAAAGATTCGTTCATTTTACTGAACGAGATTCAAAGAACCGAATCAGTAAAAAGAACCGAACTTCCCATCACTATTCCATAGATCCATATAACTAGACCAAGCAACAACGCTCTTTTAACCCTTTGATACACAAGCTATGCAAACCCCTTCTAATGCACAACATGGGTTAAACGTGACCCGTATTCATTTCCTTTCATATTTAATGTATGGCTGAGTGTTTCTTTGCAATATCATTTGAAATCAATTCATTTTGTAACATTCTAAAGTGGAAGATCACTGACTGACAGTGCCCCCCCAAAATAGAAAACCTAATAGAATATTTTTTTCATGGGGCCCAAAATTCCTGGTGGCGCCCCTGCACACACACAGTCCTCTCACACAAATGTTTATGCACACACACACACACACACACCTAACTCAATCCAACAGCATGCACACACACACACAAACACATGACCAGTAGAACACACCCCTCCTATGTTTGCCTGGGCGTTTTTCAAAGGGTTTCCATGGGGAGGAAACAGCTGCTTAATGCCCCCTGGGAAGCGTGTGTGTGTGTGATTGATTTTGAAGTGTGTGTAGACCATGTGGCAGCCAGCTAGCAATCACAGGTGTTATGGTTGGCTTCGCTGTGAATGTGATCTAATGAATGTTTTGAATATTTTTTTTTAACTTTCAATGGAACCAATGGGGGAAATGAGTGAGTTTGTTCATGTTTTATATTAAAATGCTCCTCCTGCAGTCTACAGCCAGCAGAACCACCGGGCAAAATGCAATTTATTTCCTGCTCTGCACACGATGGCGACGGCTGATAATGTCACCAGAAAATACGAAGACTGCTGGGATGCAATGCGACCAAACTGCCTAGTATTTATGTATATTTTGTGTTCTCGGCACCCCTAAAAAAGTAGCTCCACTTTTTAAAGTCATCCTTCAACAATTCTTGATTGGAGCAATTTATTTGGGCATAGTATCGTTATTTGTGAGTGTATGTGTGCATGTTCATCTGTTTGTTTGTGTCCCCGAAATAATCTATTGCTTTTATGGTACACTGTACTTCATGAATTTTACCATCAGTAGATCAATACATACAACGTTCGATGGAGGAAGGATGACATCGATGTCCCCCGCGGGAATCAAGACCCTCCTTAACCCTTACGTGACCTCTCCTCTCTCCCTTCATCTCCTCACCAAGAAAGCACAACAGAGGATGCACTTCCTACGGCAGCTGAAGAAATTCAACTTGCCAAAGTCAACGATGGTGCACTTCTACACATCCGTCATTGAGTCCATCCTCACCTCCTCCGGCAACATCCGGTACACCTGACCTCTCTCCTCTGCACTTCTCACCTCCTTTGGGGCCAGCAGGTGTTGAAGCCAGGCTGGTGCCAGGCTGGTTTATGTACAGGCTGGTTTGCGTAGTGGAGCAGAGGGGCGATAAGGCTTGTGTCTCGTCTCTGTGATGATAACTCGGATAGAAGTTCCTCCCTGTGCCAGTTCTCACTTGCCAGGCGCCAGCCTCGCAGTCCTGCCTGCCAGCAGGCATGAAACAGCCTTATTAGGCTGTTCAATGCAGACATTACATTGTCCTCTAACCTTGGAGAGCACTCTGTATACCCAGCTCTCTCGTTAACACAGTGTGCAGGTGTTTGCGTCAGTGTGTCAAGGTGGACACCAGCATTTTACACTTGAGGCTAATCTCACACCCACAGTAGACCGGTGGGGTGGAGGGACAGGGTCAGAGAGAGCAGGGCGGCAAGCCTTACATCTCCCGGAGGGAGATATGCAGCCATGAAGTTCAACTAGAAAGCTTGCAAATCCCAAAGAAAGAATTTGCACTATATTATCTCCCTGTGCCAAACCAGTGTGTGTGGCCCAAATCCTTTGCTCGCTTCCCCTTCCATTCTACCCTCCATCCCTGCCTTCCTGCCCCATAGACTCGCTCCTATCTTAATTAAATGTATTCATTTAGCAGACGCTTTTATCCAAAGTGACTTCCAAGAGAGAGCTTTACAAAAAGTGCACAGGTCAATGATCATAAACAATGAGATAGTCCCAAACATTGCGGGTAGACAAAAACTTGAAGCATACATTGTGAAAAGCAAATAAGTGCCAATGGGTAGAACCAGAAGAGCATGTAAGAGTCAGATGGCTGAGCGGTTAGGGAATCGGGCTATTAATCAGAAGGTTGCCAGTTTGATTCTGACCGTGCCAAATTATGTTGTGTCCTTGGGCAAGGCACTTCACCCTACTTGCCTCAGGGAATGTCCCTGTACTTATTGTAAGTTGCTCTGGATAAGAGTGTCTGGTTAATGTAAATGAAGTTAAACAAATTACAATTAAACAACATGATCCTCAAATTAAAATGAGTTGTGAACATAAATTAACAATGCATTTAGTTCTGAATCATATATTTTTTGCTGTCAAGCTGATCAAAACAAATGTTGTAAAAAGGGCAGGGCTCCTTTAAGAGATCGAGGAGGTAACTGGAGCGCAGAATATTGCAACATTGTAGACATTCAATTCATAGCAACTTGGATAATATGTTGTTCCTGTAAATGAAAATGGCATGTTCTTGTCATGGAGAACTCACTACCCAGAGCCCGACAAATCAACAGCGGTGGGACACTTAAGGTCATCAATCCATTTTCAACTGGGGCCAGTGCCCATGTGATTTTCACCCCTGGCTTCGAACAAGGTCCAAGGACTATTATCCAATGCCAACTCATCTTTTAAGCAATGCCAAATTCTCTTAGTATATTACCCTAAATGACCCCTGACTGCCTTAGCCTAACATAATTGGTGCTGACATTTTTGACAATATAGTTATACCTATTATCAATGTGTGTGCCATGTGGCTTGGCCTAGTGTTAGCCAGCACCCTAAGGTTAACTTTATTGGTAGCTTTTTTTGTTACTGGTGATGGAGTTGCCGATCACTAACATCTGAGGATGGACACATCCCGAGGGGATGGCGTGCTTGGCATGCTTGGAAAGTGAAACATTTTCAAAGCAATGGAATGCTCGAACATTAAAGGGAAAGGATGGGCATTAATCCCAAAAAGGTATAGCATCAACCTCGCAGTGCTGTGAGTGCGAAACCGGTGGGGATGATTCTGAATCTTACCTTAGTCTAAATTCCAGAGCGGTGATGTCCCATTACATCTAAAGTTACTAACCCTTTCTTATGTAACTGGACATTACTTTTTAGACTCAACTGCTAATGTTGGGCACATAGGGCAGTGTGTGTGATTGCAGCCTACTTACCTAGGTTGTGATGTATTTAAGTACGTCAATAATCCGTCAGGGGATCTAACTTGGCCCATGTCAAACATCAATACATCAAGTATTCACTATTCACGATTATGCATTGTTACATTGAGTAATTTCCCATAAAACTTGTTCTGTAGGCCCCCCACACTGAATCTGGTCTCCGTTTGATTTGAAATGGGTTAGTTATAGGTTCAAAAATCATGCTTGGACACTATCAGGATTTTAATCACTGTCTAGTTAACTGTCTACAGTTAACAGTTAACTATCAGTTGACTTTGCCTCCTAAGGATCACTAAACACTGGACCTTGGGTTTTCCTATGCAAGGGATTTTAGATTGTACTTTGTCCTTGCATGCAGTGATGCTGAGCAATAATAGCTCAAATGTGTATGTGTTCTGTAATAAAGTTATTTTAAATCATTTGATAAGAAATTCTGGTCCAAGGCTCAGTTTTTAAATCAGTTAGCCTGGACCTAGCTATTCTGTGGGAGACTGCACAATGTCTTAGAGGAATTATACTGATCCATTCAACTCATGCAGAAGTGTAAAACAAACAAGATATGGTGCGATAAAATTTACATGGAAACGGGTTCGCTTGATAGTTAACACATTTTATTGTGCAATTGTCTGAATATTGTTGCCACCTTGCAAACAAAACGTACAGTGGGGTTAGTTATGTCGGTAAAAAAAGTCATATATAATGAGTTACACAAATAACTGAGCTATAACTAAATGAACTCGTGCACAAGTGCAAGAGTCAGCAGATACACAGAAACCAGGCTGAACTTTGTCCTCCTTTTTCTGTCAGGAAAACAACAGGCGTGGTATAAAAAGGGGGGAGCAGGGGTTTGGGGTTGTTTTTGTTGGAATAGCTGCTTCAAGAAGGAACAGAGTAGAGGAACACAAACTGACTACTTTGTAAGTAATAACATTGTTCAAGAGTTACTTTACTATGCATGCTAGGTTTAGCGCTAATATTGTTTGATAAATCTTACTTGTTTAATTGTGTAGTACATTTTCTGCTCGGTAGACTCGGTCCAAAAGGCATGTTTTATTGCTCGAGGATATGGACAATTAAAGGATTAATAATTTCTTAAAATTAAACAAGTTTGATAAGAAATTGTAATAAGTTTAATTAGAAAATATCCAGCTCTTCCCCAACTGTTGTTTGAATATTATTTTAAAAATCCTTTTAGTAGAATTAGGGTTAGTTTGAATGGGAAATATTAGTTTGAAAAATAATTGGTTTGCTGACTTGTACACTTGAAGATTGTTATAGTGCAGACTGATCAAACCTAAACTGAATACATACCCTAAAATATAAAATGAATGCTGCATTTTCCTGATTTGGATAAACCTTCGAAGACACTTTTGTTTGTCTTGTCAAGTCTTAATGAAAGGAGAAGGTGTAAATTGTCATGTGGAAATTAGGTCAAAACTTCACCCAAATGTTCATTCCGTTTTCATGCTGCATGTTTGACTTTACTTTCCCTTATACTCTTTTACCCCTCCCCCTCATCCTCCTTCTTTCCTCTCTTTGCTTCAATTCCTTTCTGGGGTCAGCAGTTCAACCCAGCGTTAACTCCCAGCCATGTGGGTGTGGCTGAACCTTCTCTTGGCTCTCTGCCTGCTCCCTGGGGGCGGGGCAGAGAGTCAGGGGGAGGGGACACGCTGTAGACCTCCACCAGATTGGAAGATTGGTGAGGTGGAACCAATGAAGGATGCAATGGGCCAGGTGACAGTGGTGGCTCTTTTCCAGGCCAGCTGATTGTTCTGTTTGGTGCAGGCATCACGGTATGTTGTCCACCATGTTGACAAGAGTGCTACAAAGTGTTACAAAGTAAAAGTAAAATGCATGTTAGATAGAACACTTGTAACATGAATCATCATCATACCGCATTATTTTCCTCTCCCCTTCCTTATTGTCCGAATTTGAATATGCCCTTCTCTCCTTCCCGGGAGTAGCATGGATGGGCTGCGCCAGACGTTAGAACGTCAGGGTCTGGAGAACATCACCTATATGGTGGTGAACCACCGGGGGGAGCAATCACAGAGACTACACAACCTGCTGCGGCAAAAGTTGTCGGAGAACATCACCCTGTATAAGCAGGAGCCCGACCAGGCAGATGTGTGGCAGGCGCTGGCAGGAGACAAGGATGACTTCCTTATCTATGATAGGTCAATTCATTTTTTGGTTGATCCTTTTGATCCATTTAAGCATGAATGATTTTGCCTAGCATAATAGTCAAGGTATGGATGTGAACATGTTGACCAATACTATTTTCACCGATCTGTCAACACAGCTGTTGCCATACTCTGCATGCTGTCTGAAGATAACAAAACCAATGGATAGAACAGAATAAGATATAATAGAACAGAACTACAGACATTGTGAATGTGTAGACATAGCGACGCGGTCAGCCTTTCAGTTTTCAAAGTCAAGATAATGGAGACCCCCTCTAATCTCTAATTTTCCTGCTTCCTGTTTTCCAGGTGTGGCCGTCTCAGCTATCACATATCCCTCCCCTATTCCATTCTGGGGACACCCTATGTAGAAAATGCCATTAAGGATACATACTGCAAACGCGTCTGTGGGGACTGTAGATATGAGGTAGGTCATACACAGGCACACAAGCGCACACACACTCACACATTGCTAAAAATGACACTCTTCTACCTCTGTCTCCCAGAACACTGAGTTTCCAGCAGAGTGTAACAGGACAGTGGAGGCCAACCCTGAGGATGCGGCAACTCCAGACACCAGACACCAGCACCACCATCACCATCACCATGGTGTCGGGCAAGGGCATGGCCACCACGGCAATATGGGGGATAGAAAGGGGCACAGTCACCATGGTGACAGGAGGGAGGGGCACGGGCAGGGTCATGTAGCCTCTCGCTTTGAGAATGAGGAGAAACAACAACATCAACAGCAGCCCTTTCATTTAGGCCAGGAGCATGTGGGTCAACAGGCCATGCATCACGACCAGTTGCAGCCTGGACACACGCACCAAAGAGCAGACGCAGGGTTAGTGATGCAGAGGCCCTGAGTGACAGGGAGAGCCAAGTGCAAGTCCAAGCACAGCTGACAGTTGAGGGCAGACTCTGAAAACCAGGCCAGTCCGAAGACCAGTTGATGCTGACACTGACGAAGGCTCTTTGGCGACGAGGTCGGTGAGCAGCCAGTTGGTCTCTGACACTGTGACGAGGCACTTCCAGCCTCCTGACAGTGACACAGGTCAGTGGGGGACTCCACTCATCAGATCAGGGAGACTTGACAGTGACGTTTGCCCCCCGCAGACTGACTGCAGCCCCAGCCAGCCAAATGAGACTGACCCACGGGCATTGAGGGGTGAGGCTGAGAGCAGCTGTAAGCAGGGCCATTGTTCTGCTACATTTCCAACTTTTTAACTCTCAACCCTAGGGTAAAGTGCTCTTTTACCAACTAGTATTTCCCTGAGGTGATGCAATGGCAGCTGACAGAGAGAGAGGGTAGAGAGAAGATAAAGGGTTCCAACAAAAGGCTAGTGATGGTGTGGAAAAAAGATTTCCTCAGAAAGTGCACTGCTTCTCTCTGTCAGTTTGTCAGCCTCATTCCTCACCAGGAGTGGAAGGTAAGAAGGGATCATATCCATGCTCTGACTCCTCCTTTGTGCTCTCTCCATACGTAATGAAGGCAGGTGCAGAAACTATGCTCTAGTGGCGTTTGCCGGATGTCAGACTGAAGAGAAGGGAGGGAAAGAAAACATGGACATTATCACCTTAATAAGTAATTACAAAGTATAATTTACCAGCTCTTCAAAGCTTTGGGGAAAAATAAAGATGTTAAATCCAATGACTGCGACATCTAAGGAAAAGCAACTAGAAAAAATTGATCCCACCCAAATTAAGTTACAGCTTGCCAGGATTATGTAGTCTGGCAGAAAGAAGTGTCACATTGAAAACACATTTTTCCCCCTTAATACAATTGTTATTCTGTTGGGCAACAAGCCCAAGGTCCACTCCTTTTTATTCTATGTTATTTTCCCTCTTCGAATTATAGTCAGCTCATGTACATTTTTCAATAAGCTTTGAATTATGTTTCTGATTGTATACATATTCTAGAATAGTGTTTTTGTAGACAAGCCTAAACACTCAATTTCTCAGCTGCACAGTGTATGGCTTACGGCTTTATCCATACACTATAGCCTAGTATGCACCTAACAAATATTTTAAAGCATGGCATATTTTGCTAATATTTCCTACAAAACACCATGAAAGAAGTTGTACTCTTTATGTCATGCTTGAAGTGAAATAGACTGAAAGATTTGAATATTGATGAATCTGTACTTAATGAAGGTATCTAAGGGAAGACAATTGTCACTTAGAGAACCTGATGCATGCACAGCAGATGTTCACCAGTGTTTGAGGAATGTTTGGAAAAGGTAAAACTGAAATGACTGAATAAAGATGTTCACCTTGTCCTTTTCATCAACTATACACTGAGTGTGTGCGTTTGTGTATGAGAGTGAATAAGGAGGAGAAAGTGAGAAAATACTCCAATTAGTTAGTCTTTTGGAGAGACAAAGTTTCATCAAATATTCCTGGGGAGCTTGATGTATGAGTATTTTAATTATTTTAGCTTACAATATTTTATCACTTAGCAAAATTGTATAATATTACGCTAACTTGAGGATTTCCACAAGTTTCTTTAGTATAATTTTCTTGGTACCACCAACAGATGGCGTGTAAGTTTCATAAAATATCTCACATACCAGCCCAATCTGACCTCAATTATGACAAACATTTTATGTCCCTCGATTTGTATACAGGCCCCTCCATAATGTTTGGGACAAATACGTTATTGACTTGATTTTCCTCTGTACTCCACTGTTTTACATTTGTAATCAAACAGATCCCCTAAAGTGCACACTCTCATGTTTAATTAAACACATCTTCATACATTTTGGTTCAAACATTACAACACCTTTAAACCATAGTCCCCTCTATTTCTGAGCACCCAAATGTATTCCAGATTTAGCTGGATTTTTGTTGTTGTTGAAGCAATATGTTTTGGATCATTGCTGTGCTGTAAGATGAACCGCCGGCTTTAAGAGCTAAGATGTTTCTATACACTTCTGAGTCATTCTGCAACTGCCACCATCAATAAAGATGAATGAGCCATTACCTGTGGCAGCCATACATGCAGGCCACAACAACCCCACTATGTATCACAATGTGGTGAAGTGCTTTTTTATTTACAAACTTTAAGCCATTGCCCCTGCTGTTTCATAACATGACATTCCTGAGAAAAGTGATTCCAGAGATCCACATGAAGGTCAATAATAAACTACATGAGTAAAAAAACTAAACATATCTTAGTTAATCTAAAGTTATGAATTTCCAAGGTGGGTGTGTGTTTGTGGTCAAAAAACGGTCTCATCACCACCTTCAGCAAGGACTTCCTGCTGCCCAGGCCAGGTTACCTAATATGCGCTCATGCAAGTAAAAAAAAGGGGCTACCGGTTGTCAATCAAATAACCAGAGAAATATACATAGGAGGAAATAAATACACGCAAATTCAAATTAAACAAATGGACAAAAACAGTTTAAATTATCTTCATACATAAATGCATATCCAAAGCACTCAAAATGATTTACACATTAATAATAAGAACTTATATTTCCAATTGGCCCTAATATTCTGCCCCATAATTGTTAACTGCACTGCATGCAACTACTTCCAAACAAACCATACCTACAAAAGTATCAAGATTTACAGCATTCACAGTATCTATTGATATGCAGACAATGTACTGTATAAGGTATTGTATGATGTATGAGTGTGTGTAGGTGTAGGAGTCCAACTAGAAAGGGAAGCTCTACTCGACTGAAGGGACAGAAAAGAGATTGTTCTGCAACCACATAGCCTCAGATAGCTGCCCCTATAAGGAGACAAAGTTTACTTTTAGGCCTCTGCAGGATATTAGTCTTCTTCCTAACTAAGACACTCCAGACACCATTTGCTTCAGGCAAGGATTTAACCACACCATCAATCTAAAGTTCCTTGGTGCTTTTTCATCCATGATGACGAAAAGGTCTCCAGGAGTGAAGTTTCTCTTTATATTGTTCCATTTGTCTCGTTCCTGCATAAGGAGAAGGCATCCTCGTCCATCTCTTTCAGAATAGGTCAGCAATACATTGCACTTTCTTCCATCTCCTTCATAAGTACACGTTTCCTTTCTGGCTAGTCCAGGTAGCATTGTTGGCTCGCTCTCAGGGAGAGCAGAGGGTTTGGAGTGAGGTGCTCCAGGTCGTTAGGGCCATTTGACACTGTTGTACTTGATCTGTCGTTCAGAATAGCTTCCCCCTTACACAAGACCGTCTGTAAAGCTGTTTCCATTATTTGCTTTTTTTTAGGACTGATCATCTTTTTTACTAGTTGAAACAGCCATAATCCCACCATTTTGGGCTCCACGTGAGGGTTGAATGTCCATCTTATTCTTCCATGCATTTTGTATTGTTCCATGATTCAGCCGTTTGAGAGCTTCTCAAATCATGTTTTTAATGACCAACAATATCATGTGGGCCAAATGTGGGAAAACATCCTTGTTTCAAAGTATTAATGGCAAATACTGTAGCACTGTCCATCTTTGAGGGTTACTGAACTTGATGCACTCAGTGTCAACATGTGATCGTCAACTGGCATTTCACTTTTCTCCTCGTATTCTTTTTCAGGAAAGTGGTTATAGTGCTGAACCAGGAGTTGATCTACATCTACAATTTATATTCGATTGGCAGTTAGTCAGCCTTTCCCTTCTCATTACTCTTGGCAGTGCAAGAGTTAATCGTACCATTCACCACCCATCGCAAAAGGGTTTTTAAGGTCTCTAATCTTGGTTATTCATAATCTTCCAAGGTTCCATTGCTTTGGAACATTTCCTCCAATCAGGAGCTCAACTTCAACCTCCTTACCCTTGGTGTCCTTTATATAGGGCCATCTGTTAATGTCTTCCTGGGTACCAATGTTCTTTTTGGAAACTGGAATTTACTTTGATAAACCTTGGCAATCCAATTAATGTCACCCTCCAAGTTTGTGAATCTCAAGTCCCAATAGTTCATAGCCAGGTAGGCCTTTCCTGCCACATCTTGGTCTTGCAACCAATGACAGCAAAATGTCCCTGAGCTACCGTTGACAAGAAAAGCATTGATAACAACTGTCCTTGTTTCCTTTGCTACTTTCAATTTCTCAGGGACATTTGGGAGCAATCCTTTTTCTCAGTTCTACTTTTGCATTATGTGACTGTGTTGTTAACCCATTGCAATAAATCAAAGAATGTTTACCCGAACGACATAAACATAAGACACTGATATTGGATATGTTGTTGTTTTAATCACTTATTTTGAATGATTCCTCCCTTAGACAGCCTTCAGTATGGGCATATAGCTGTCACTGTAAATGACCTTTGGAAAGAATGAACTTCTTTTTTGTAACGTAAATTGAAATTATGTTTCAGGAGATTTTGCTCAACCATCTCTGGAGGAGGGGATCCCTCACTGAATTGCTCCTCCCAAGGTTTCTTAAATTTTTCTCCTATCTCCACATCAGGAGTCTGTTGTGAAATCAACAAAAGGTTACATCAAAAACTATTGAAAGATAGTTTCAAAAACACCCCCGTCACCCAAGCTTGCTCTCTGTAATGTATCTGAATTGGCGTTCAGGCTGAGCATCTTAAAAGGTCAATCGGCTGGCTGAGGAATAAATGATGCTCGGATGAGCTGCTGGCGTGGGCGTAATTGTTCTGAAGATCCAATAGTCGGGAGCACAGACCTATGGGTAATTACCTGCAATGGCCCAAAACGAAGGGTCTGTGAGTGGCTAGCTCTCTGATCCAATCAACCACACACAGAGCAGAGCAGTACACAGGCTCATTCTAATTGTCCGATCTGCTTTCCCTCCGACACACAGCTGCTTGTTCAGCGCTTCCCAGTCCACTTAGTCCCAAAAAGGGGAAAAGGCAAGAGACACACACACACACAAACACACACACACATTTGAATTGCTCTCCACCAATCTCTTACTTAGACACGTACAGAGACAGCCCTACACATGCTGTACTGGACCTTTGCCAAATCAACAGTCTCCACCGTCATAGTACATTCAGAACTGATCAGAACTGCCTCTCACAGTTAATCATTTTGTTGTTCTTCTTTCAGCATATTAAATCATTACAGAGAAGAACACTAAATGCACCACCATGAACTTAAGGAGAAACTGATATAAGCAGGCCTGCATTAGTTTTGTACATAGAAACAAATCATCATTGAACACATTACGGTTGGGATTGTAAAAATATATTAAGCAATGATTGTTAACAGGCAAAAGGGTGTCTAAATATACATATTTATTGTTTGACTTTTTGAAAGTAACTTGACAAAAACCAAATGCTTGATTGTCAAGAAAAACACAAAACCATAAAATACAGCTTGATATTTTTTTTAGACACTACTGATCCTCACCAAATGCAACTAAGCTTTTTAGAGCATAACTAGCTTGCCTACTAAGGGCACATTAATGTGTCTGGCTGCAAATGAATACTTCAACAGAAACAATCTGGTTTTGCACAGTACAGATTTGCACATGATGCGTGGAAGAAGCACATTTGAAGGGACTACCCATATCAGATCAGAAAAGAGTATTCTGTTGACCTCAATAGCACAATTTGAAACATATAATACTGTGTTTGTCAAGTGAAAATACTTACAATGGATTTACAGATAAAACTAGGACAACTACATCCTTAATGAAAATAATTATTATCCATCGAGATGTGTAGGTATAAAGCAGTCTAGACATCTTTATTACCTCTGTTCAACCTCTTTATAAACTCTTGAGCCCATGCGTGACAAACTTCTGTGGTCACATCTTTGGGGGATATAACTTTTTACACAAATCATACAGTATGCCATATTTTTTACTGTGTATCTATCAAACAATCCTGATCAAAAGTGTATACAGCATTTAATATTAGATGAACATATTAACACTAATAGCATACTGATATTACAGAGTTCTTATTATGTTGGAGTATTTTTATATTGGGTTAGAACCTATATTATTATTAAATAGCTTAAAGAGTTTTGATTTAGTCTGTAATACAAATTGTGGACTACACCACTCATATGTAATACAATTTGTAGAAAGTGCATGCTTTAAAGTGTCAGTAAGATTACAAAGTTTAAACAAAAATTGACTAACATACGCTCATACCAACATACTGTTAAAACTCAAACGTAAACATTCCATTCCTTCTATTTGTAACCTTGGCAACTATCTGAGTCTCATCATTCAGTTTCAGTATGCAAAAAATATATGCCGGGTTGCCATGCATAATCCTTCCAGTCTGCAGACATACACAATTACAAAATAAACAACTGAAGCCTATTCTTCGGTGTATTTCTCTAAATAATATGTCTTAATTTACTGTATACACTGAGAGAGATCTAAGCCTAACATTAGTTAGGATTCAAAACATTGCAGATAGATTATACATATTTCATATGACACGGTAGAATTAGGTCTTTATGCATTACATTTCACCGCATACTTTGCAAACTCGGCCTACCTCTGGTAAGGCTTAATGCAAATAGAAACATGTACTAATCAAGCAAGCAGTACAATGTTTGAATTTGTAACAAAATATTTATGCAGACGTACATGTACTTTAGGGCACTAACAGAGTTAAGACATTTCTAGTTGATAACATAATGATCACAGCACAGGCCGAAGATCATTGAGAGGTTTCTCAATGGGACCAAGGGAGCAAGCAAGGCTCATGACGTGCTGTGTGATACATAGTATCTCATAATGCTTATGCATATCCTCATTTCCCAAGCGTATGTGAACTGTTGCCACAGAGGGTTCAGAATGACCTACCACATTACTCTACAGAAGCATGAAGATAAATATCTCATCAGGCAGTAACATTACAAAGATCTATATTTCACTTTTTGAATCATTCTTTTAAAAACAGGCATTGTAACGGAATGAGAGCTTTTAATGCAGCCTATGAAATCATCATAATAATAAAGCTTATTTATAGCTGTTTGATGTTATCAAGGTCTTCTTATAAAGGATAAAAGGTCATTAACACATGGTCATTGTGTTAGTTGTTTCAGTCCGTTGTGTGTGCTCATAATGCATTGACAAGGTACTGTCTGCTGCTCTTCATGCCTAACATCGTCCCCATCGCGATACATTTAATCTATATCCAATACAACACACCTCTGTGATCTAGTAGAATTGATGGCAACACTTTACATTAAGGTTACATTAACTACACGGAACTGCATAGCAATATCTAAAACATTGAAGGTACATGGGAATCGCTATGCAATTAAGTGGTATTCAGTGTTAGCGGTATAGATTTTTACTAAAGTATAAGAAGGAAAAGTATGCAGGAAAGGCATGGGATAAGTGGACATGGTAGAAGGGCAGTTGAAGGTTGTGTTAATAAAACAAGATCAATTATATCTACACACCTGGAAATCCCAACTTCCACAGTGTGTTTCACTTGTGTAATAACTTGTACCTCTAAACCATAATGAAGTGTAACTGCATAGCAGCTCCTATGTAACAAAAATGTTGTTCTGATTCTATTATTTGCTTAATGTGTTGATTTGACAGTCATGGTTCTTTGCAAGGTTTTGATTAATTGAATGTGTTGTTTGTGTTGGGTTGCTTGTAAGGGTGGGGTAATGTGCAAGCTACTAGTCTTCCACTTTTTATACGTACTTGGTATTTGCTCAAGCACAGTAGAGTAGCCTAACTGAAAAAAGACAGACATTTACATAAGATATGCACTAATAGTATACAAAGATCATGAAAGAAACTGAGAGGAACCTTTAAATACGTAGCATGATTCCAGTTATTGTCCCTCCACAAGAAAAGTAAAGTCTGGTAATTAAGGCTATTTTATAGAAACCATTTACAGATGGCTCCTCCCTGCTGCTGCTAGAGAGATAACTGTTGTTTGATCATGCTATCAGTTCATTTCTGCACCTGAACTCACTGTGGCGTGAACAACATGCTGTCTCATGGCTCTTATTCCATGGTCCTGTGTCAGGTCCTCACTGGAGGTAATCAGAAGATAATTAATGTACCGTATGAAGGAGCACAGACAACAGCCCCTTATTTATAATGAAGAGTCTGCTATAGGGTTGGTATATAATAGCCACAGCTATCATTCTTGAGAGTATAGAAAGAACGTTTTCCTTTATAATTGCAGACTGTACTGCTGCCTTCTTCAACTTGTACAATATGACTTCATCAAAACATTGTGAAAACACGAGCTAATATAGACATAGTTTGTTCAAATCATAATGTTCTTAAGAAGAGTTAAGGCAGAGTAAAATGGCACCAAGGAACAGATATTGTGCATAAAGCTTCAGTCAGTCACAACTTGTTGGTTGGCTCTTGTGCTGGATGGGTGAAGAAGTGTGTAGAAAAGCTAGATTTGAAAGTTTGTTCTGATAGGATGCGTTTAACATAAATTTCACTTTTAACCCCCTCGAGCCTTCAAAAACCGTTCTCTGACAACATTTGATCTGTTACATTTCAACTTCAAAAGTACTGACAGAACCTAACTTTCAAATTCTATTTTCACAAAATTCCTTACTGCATCTTCCCTCACAAACTGTGTGGGTTTTACTCATGCGGTTTAGTCATGTTGTGACATATTTGGTTTGCAGCAGCGCTCATGTACAATCAGTCTGTTTGTGATTATGAGTTACTCCCTACAAAACCCCCAGTTATGTTAGGAGATGTAGTTTCTCTCAGCAGGTCTGGAGAGAGGTAGTCAATGGGTATGGTGGGGTTGGATTTTGTGGGGTGCTGAGGGGGGCCATGTGGGGGGGTCTGGGGTGAGTGAGGGTTGAGGAGTAGGCTGTGCTGGCAGTCAACATCCTGTACCACAGTGTAGTCCGAAACAGGGGGGAGGAACAAGGCTGGGGGAGACTCAGGGACGATGTAGGGGGACTGGTACTCCCCTACCACTGCACCAGGGTGCAAGAAGAACCCCTGCTGAAATGTGGTCTCCAGGGACTGGGGGGGCACAGTTTGGTATTCCTCTCTGGGTAAAGGGGGGATGGGGGTGTTGACGTGGCGGGCACTACTTTCCGTGGTGTAGCCCCCTCCCTCAGGATGTAACACCAACAGCTGCTTCACCCTCTTCCTCCACTCCTCAGCTTCACTCTCTTCTTCGCATTTCTCCTCTTTAACTTTCGCGCTCTGCTCCGTGATGGTGCTGTTCTCTTGGGAACGTGGTTGTTGACCAGGGGACAGCATCACCCCTCCAGCGGGAGTAATATCACTCACCTGAGCGTAGAAATCCACGTTGACGCAGCTCTGAGTCTCTTCCAGTTGAGTCTGGACTTCTGGAGCCAGGCCAAAAACTGGAACCTCCCGGTTCGGGGTTTTCACCCAACTTTGGTTACCCAGAAGGGGCTCACCTTTGTGGAGTTGGCTGGACAGAAGGGTAGACATCAACAATAGAGCCCCCGGCTCAGGAAGGTCTGGCTCGTAGCAGCTAGCTCGACCAGAGTCATCATCAGGGATACTGAGAGGAGTGAGAGAGAGAAATGTATCATTACATAGCGAGACAATTACACCATGCGCAAATTAGCATCAACAAACCCAACATCTGAGTACCACTGAACCTAGAGCGTACCTGAGAGTGTGTGTGCAGCCCAGGTGAGTGTGGTGGCTTGGGTAAGGCAGCGCGAGTAGATGCTCGGTGTCAGAGCTCTGATTGTCCTCTTTTTCCTCGAGCTCAGACTTCCAGTCCACCTCGATGAACTCCACCCAGGGTTCATCCTGGTAGAGATCCTGAGAGTACGAGTGGAGCCCCCCCATACCCCCGCCACTCAGGATGAAGTTCAGCTCCTCCAGTTTCCCTTTCTGGTGGGATCAAGGTGATGAGAGACAGACATAAACCGACAGAAGCACAATGGCCAACTGGCAAAGCCTTCATAACCCATCTGATATTGCTGTCATTATTGTTTACCATAACCTTTAAAACATTGTTTTTTTAGTTTTTATAAAACACAGAACATTCTGGTTAAAAGTTGTGCAACACTTGCCAATTACTGATTGAATATGACATACGTGACAGGTGCTGGTATTTTAGTACACATCAAGTGCAGATTGTAAGCTTTCAAATGAAGTATCATGGATATGTATCATGCATTCAATCTGAAAATATTGGAATGAGATTTGCTTATTTGAATGTTGGTACCTCTTAAATCAACTAGTGGAGAGAATCTCCTTGAAAGATTTAGATTTTTTTCACTTTCTACTGGCAGGTAATGGGGTGGGAACAATGGTTAACAATGGTTAACTCCACCCCAACCATATGGACATCGCTGTTGCAACTGTGCTAGCAAACATAGCTAACAACAATTTGGCTAAGGAAGGCATTCAAATACATGGCTATCGATTCTCCGCACGACAAATTATGAGTATCCAGTTACCCTAAAAATGTTGTCTATTATGTGACTTCTTCAAAACTCTTAATAAATAATCTTAGCGCGACTTGAAGATTGATGACGTGCAGACCTTTTTACCAGCACATGTCACATATACTGTATTTTTGGCTGCTTTAGGTGATATTATTAAACAAGAATACTGCATTCTTAGTTGTATTTCGCTCTCTCTGTCTCCTTTTCTTTCTCTTTGTCTCTCTCATACAAACAAACAAACACACACACACACAATTGATCTGTGATGTAGTACCTTAAGTAGTTCTGGGTCTATCCCTTTGATTTTGGGTTCTGGAACAGGGGGCAGTAGTACCACCATCAGTCTGAAAGGGGAGGAGGAACATATTTCGACAATGATGATATCATATATTTTCTGTTTGGATGGTTGGTTGGTATGTGGGTGTGTGTGAGAGATAGAGAGAGAGAAAAAGAGAGAGAGAGAGTGTGCTTACCTCTGCTGTTGAGAGAAGACAATAAGCATACAGAGTGTAATCACACCCACAACCCCAAAGATGAGGACCAGCGTAACTGGAAACGAGGACTCTAAGAGAGAAAGTCAAAATATCCTCCTCATTAATCATTTCAAAACAACTGAATAAGCATAAGACCCCCTTTGGGATGGATCTCACAATTTGCCTCACCACAATCCCCTCCTCAACAATCACATCATACTTGTCTGATCATTATGTAAAAAGACTCTGTCCCTTGTCCATGATCTCACTTCCTGACATCTTACCTTTGCTGGAACCTCCTGGCACATACACAAAGACAGAGTCACTGAAGTCCCCGAAGTTTGTGAATCCAAGCATCCTGCAGCGCACGTGCACCTCGTACTCATCTTCTGTGTGAAGGCCATAGATGGTCTGCTGGGTGTACCTGTCAACATCCAACTGGAGGGAAAGAGGTCGGACAAATCTTAAGCCTTAGAATGTTGGTATCAGAAATTGTGTGTGTGAGTGTTGGTGTCTGCCTGTGTATCATTTACCGCATCCCAGTGTGTGCTTTTTTTCATTCTGTACTGGACTTCGTAGACAAGTTTCATCCAGCCTAGTTTGACATCTGCCGAAGGTGGAGGGTCCCAGCTCATCATGATGTCATAGTGCAGGCCTGAGAGGCTCACGTTCAGCAGAGTCCAGTTCAGTCTCACAGGGGGGTCAGGGTGCACTATCAGAGGGCAAAGGGACAAATATCAACATCTGGTTGCCCGCCTGCCCACCCATCCATCCATCCATCCATCCACCCTTGTCATAATCTTCCAAACAAGAATATTTACTGCTCATGAAATACGCTCCAGATGTGCTCTTTTATAGACTCAGAGATTGTCACACTGTTGGCGCAGGTCAAACTAGAACATGACCAACAGCAGTCAAAATATTGTCAAATTCAAACTCCAGGAGACAATTGGCTGTTTAGATTATATCAACAGAAGATGCTGCATTATAATACTTTTGCTAACAAGGCTGATCTATGATGCCCAACAAGCAATTTTTTATGTGAGAGGATGAGTACAGGGCCATAACATGAGGACAAATATTCTATTCTACTTTGTAAGCCACTTATTATCAGAATCCTGCACAATCAGTGTCCAATTCTATCTTGAGTCATTTGATCCATGTCGGTGTTGTTCAGTACTGGGCCTCACCAATATTCTCCACAGAGAAGCAAAACTGGTCATAGGTGATGTTCTGGTTCTGGGAGCGCAGCTCCACGCAGTAGTTGGTCCAGATGAAAGTGTGGTTCTTGTTGAAGTAACACTCGTTCTCCACTGAGGAGGAGTATTCAGGACACTCCCTCCATTCACTGGAAATGGAGCTGAGGAATAGAGGGAATAGAATAGAAGGAATAGAAGGTTGAAGGAATAGAAGGTTGAAGGAATAGAAGGTAGGCAAAGAGAGAGTGGAAAAATGTATTTCACAAATTGTGGGTGAGATCAAAAGCTAAATTAGTAACATTTGCACATGCACACACTCACTTGCTCTTCTTTAGGTAGAAGACTCGAAGAGCTCCAGGTTCTGAGAGGTTCTGGAAACTTCCAGAGCTCCACCAACATCGGAACGTCTCCTGCTCATGGGACTTACAGGAGGTGAAGTGAGGGCCCCGGAGAAAGGGATCTGAGTGTGGGCACAAAAGAGAGCGAGAGAAAGAAAGGCGAGGTGGTAGAAAGAGAAATTTAGAATCTCATCATTTTACTTGCATTAATTTATCTACATTAATCATTTGGATTTATACGATGAAACAGCTGGAACCAATTTACAAAGAGTCTTGGTAGTTTCCTGTTTAAATCGTGGCGACTCCACATTTAACCTTGTTTTTCTCGAAAGTGATTGGTAATGTTTTAGCTTGAAGATTTCCTTCAGTTCCCAACCTATATGCTCTAATGGCTGAAATCTGGCATCAAAGCCTAACCAGAAGGTTGGAGGTAATTACAGAAACAAAGCATTTGTCAACCGCAAATGAATGCTCATGATCAATTTTGACTAGGTGTCCATATACTGAGCAGACATACAAAATTATTTGCCAACAAAATTCTTTGCCAACAACACATTTATTAATCCTTTGGTTAGACACTCTGGTCCTGTTTGAGTTTGACAGGATTCAGTGCATTGACAATGATACTAAATAGCTGACTGTCAACTTACACTTTTGGTTATCTTTCAATTAATTTCTATATGACTTGTATCATAGCATTTTATAGACATAATCCTCCAATTTGATGGCAACAAAAGTACTTGTCCAGTTAATAATTATGTACACTAAACTAATCATATTTTACAGTACTTTGCATATCCTTTATATGTAGTGAATATATGTTTATAAGTCTATAGCTTATAAAAATAACGCTTCAAGCTAATACAACGAACACTATGCATTTCAATGTTTCTCTTTGAGACTGCTCTGGACCAGACTCTACTCTTAAATGGACACTTTAATCTCATTGTCACTGTATCCTGACTATGCTAGAGTATGGACTAGAATAACAAAATCTGTGCTGTGAAGCCTACACACAATCTGAATTCAATTCAATGTATCTTCTTTTGAAAGAAATGATAGGCTTAATATCACATCACCCCCCCACTTAAACCTCATTACCCCCCCCCCAACCCTCACTCCTTACACACTTGTGTTGCTCTTCCATGTACCGTACACCTTAACACCTCCCTCTTTCCCAGCCCCAGAGGCTTTTCCATTTGCTGCCTCCTGCTTTCATCACCCTCCTCCTGACCACTACTCCTCTCCTCAGTCTCATCCAGACCCTATATTTGGCGCAGCAATAAATACGTGTCTGAAGGTACTATTGATTTCTGCTCCCCGCTCTCCCTTTACTGATTTCGACATCACAGATTTGAGTCAAGAACACGTCGCACACATCTAAAAACAGCAATGGAAACGCAAACACTCCCAACTGTAAGTGAAATCTGAAATGCTACGTGTGATAATGCGGAATGTTTTGCTGTTCTGTTCCTTCAGAAAAAAGACATTTACAATGCATTTGTCATTGTTTAGGTAGCATAAAATAAACTGTGACATCTCTTGACTGAGCCATAAACTAAAATATGCAGTCTGATGTGTAATACACTGTATACTTTACATAATTATCCCATTATAAACCTGTAATAGGACTGGTAACTCCTGCAACTACATGTGTTTGGCAGTATGTGTGTCATCATGCTGTATTTCACAGTTTTGTTAGTTCTACTGGTGGAAATATTCATTGTCATTTGAGACATTAAAGAGGCAACAATTTAGAAATACTGTTTCGTGTTTTGACTTGATAATGCCCCCATGCACAAAGCATGATAGAAAAATGTTTTGTTGAGTTTGGTTTAGAAACACTTGACTGACCTGCACAGATCCCTGACCTAAACACAATTATCAAACTAAATAGGGATCAATTCTAACACCATCTGCAAGCCAAGTCTAATCACCCAACATCAGCACCCAACTTCTCTAATGCTCTTGTGGCTAAATGGAAGCAAATCCAGCATAAATATTCCCAAGTCTATTGGAAATCCTTCCCAAAAGAATGAAGGCAATTATAGAACGCAGATGCCCCCCGCATGAATTTACCATTGGACGTAATTGCTTAATAATGTCCAAATTGGGTAAGGGAGGCTAGATCGATTGACATGCACTACTATAATAATAAAAAGTCAACAATGCAATGCTTTGAATGGGAGCAAGGATCTGCAAAGGCACAGTGGTAACAGCTAAGGCTCTGGTGTAAACGAATTGGTCAGCTACAAACTTACAATTAACCATTGGACCTAATTGAGTATGGAAGTTTTTTGACTTACTTATAATGTTAACTGGCAAACTCAAATTATAAATTACATGCAAAAATGCGGAAAACAATATATGCCTAAATTATGCTTGAATTATAACACTTTTGGTGAAATCTATGCAAATGTGCCTTAGGTGGCAATAAAAAAATAAAATGCTCAGGGTAACTAATTTGACATCTGCTGACTAAAGCGGTGACTGAAGCAGCAGCAATATTTTGCCTTGTGTAGCCTAATTATTATTATACAAAATATACTCAAATCACTGTTATTTCACTTTATTGGAGAAATTAGAGCAAGAATTAAGCATTAAGATTAATTTAAATAACATTGCAAATGGGGGCCAGGAATCAAATCCATCTTTGGCTGTTTGCTGCATGTTTTTCCCTCTCTCCTTTACTTTCCAGTCACACTTAAAATCTGTATAATAAAGCACGAAGACAAAAGAAAACAATCATAACATTGCAAATGAATTAAATAAATTGTAAGGCAAACGTGACAAAACAAAGTTTTTAAATTGTGCCTACTCAAAGGTGATTATTGTCATTTGGAAAGAGAAAGAAGCCAGATCTCATGGCCAAGGTCATATGAGGAGGGCCTAAAAAACAAAGCAAAAGAAGAGATAGAACAATGGTACAAATTCGGTTTCATACCCAATGAAAAACTGTGAAAAACAACCACCCAGACCCAATATTGAAAACATCAAGCATATATTTACTTAGAAACTCAAGACAGACAATTGGACATACACAATTCGGCAACAAATAGATTTTAGTCTGTGAGTATTTGTTTTATAAGACAATACTGTGATGTAAGGAAGTCTTAGTTATCATTCAATGTACCACCCCTGACGATGAACAGGGTCAAGTATGTGAAACCCTACACAGCTTTTACTAATTAAGTCCTGTCATACAAGTCATTTTTGGGGAGATGGAGAAAACAAGAAATGTCGAGCGGAAGGAATGAAGGAGGAAAGAAAGGGAGGGAAGGAGGATAGAGGATACTTTCTCTATCAGCAGCTCTTCTTTGTATACATATGTGTCATGGTTGCTGAGGAAGAGTGGGCCAGTTGGCTATTCCACGGGCCTGGTTGGTAACCAATCAAAATAGTCTGGAAAGGGAGGTAGACAGTTTATTTGAAGACACTGGGTCAACATGGCTACTGAGGCCTGAATAATAATCGTGAGGTTCTGCAAACCTGGTGAAGATTAAAAACTTAGACAGAGGCTCTCAGATAGCCAGGTTGGGAAAAGATCTTAGGGGTCAGGTTCTTGGATCTATGCCTAACCATTTGTGATTCAGTTATGTGTAGACATACTTAGGCCAAGCCACAAATGCACAAAAGACAACCAACAAATCTTTTTTTTATTTCCCATCACCCCCACTCTCCCTTCTTCTTTCATTCACTTTCCCTTCATCCCTTGGCCTCTCTTATTAATTTACTCTCATTTGCTCTCCAGCTATCCCATGCTTAAAAGCAACCTCTAAACCACAGGTCACAGTCTGGAGAGAGTTCTGATCCACTGCCAACACCATAAATCCTCAAAGTGCCAAGAGGGGCCCACGTCTTAGTACATTAGGAAGTGCTTTCATGACTGCATAATCCATGCATCCTCAGACACTGGTGGAGCCAGTCCAACCACTGGTGGTTAGGGGCCTCATGTATGAAAGATTGCGCAGCTTTCATACCAGAAAAGTTTTGGCGCACGGCCAAAATTCGAAAAGTACCTACACACAGAAATATTCACATGTATACAACCGGTCGTATGCCAGGTCCTGCGCACCTTTCCTTTATAAATCACAATCAACGTGAGATTGACCGCACGTGAACAAGCCATTGACCCCGCCTTGCCTCCCTCCCATAAATCAATAAGCAGATGGACTATAAATGCGCTCCTGAGGTCATTTATTTGTCTGAATTACCGTATTTCTTCGAATAAACGGTATTCATCACCTAAAATGAACGTTCATTAATAAATGCATTTAATAAACGATCTCACAGATTCTGGCAACCGAGGTGGAGGCGAGAAAATATGTCCTGTTTGGTGGCCTGTCATAAGGTATTAGCGTCAAAAGAAAGTCGGCGCAGTGGAAAACTGTCACTATTGGCGCCCTTTCTTGTTTTTAACCTGTAGCACTTTGAGATTTAGCTCAATGTAAGGTGCATCACAAACAGGGCCGGTGTTTGCTATGGGGCGCCAAATTACGAAGTCCGTCCATTAATTAACCGTGGGGGGGGGGGGGGGGGGGGAGGGGGGGGGAGTGCTGTTGAAATATCTTGGCAAAGGTGCTTGCGCCGGCCCTGATTACAAATAAAATCATTATTATTATTATAGTGACATAAATGCTATGGGTTCGGAGAACCGGACCACGGCAGAAATTAAGAAGAAATGGTCCGATGTCAAACTTTTAATTAAGAAACGAGTGGTGGCGCATTGTAACAGTGATTTTGTCGTTTGTTTGACACCCTCAAGTTGAACAGAAGTTATTAAGTGGTAGCGGATTAAACAGAAGGCTATATAACATTTCCAGTTTTGGGTTTTGGTGTGATCATCCACCTTAATGATAAAACTTTTATTTTTATGTTTTTTGAATAGTCTACGTCATAAACGTAGTAGTGGTAACTTAATTTTGTAATGTTTGGTGAGTTTCGGCACTTTTCAGTTAAATTTGCCGTGTTACAGAGCCAGACAATACTTTTTCGTTTGCTCAAAACGGCCCACACATTCAACCAGCGTACGCAAGCTTTTTGTGCGTACGCAACGTTTATACATGAGTTCCCAGATTTTTTAGTCCTGAATTAACCAGACATGGGTCACTGTCCTAAAACACAAGTACATGCACAAATGCACACACACATACTGTTCAGACACACACTGCACACACTCTGAGAACTACAGCAACATTCCTACAACTATGTGGCAACCCAAAACAAATCAATTTTAAATTCCGGAGTGTCCCTCATTCAAACCAAATTTAGCAGCTCTCCATTCCAACACAGCGTTCTTGCTTCTTGTGGTTTCCTCGCAAGTGCGTGCTGAGCCAGTTAGATACACATGTGGGCCCTCGAACCATCCATCTGTTCCTCCCATTCCTCCCTCTTTCTCTTGCACCAATCCCACCCTCCCACTATCTTTCCTTCCATCCTGTCCATGGACTTTGACTCAGACTGGGTCCAATATTTACCCTCCACAGTTGAATTGATCTGTGGTCTGTTTGACTTGAGAAGGGAGAGATTTGCCCAACACTGACTCAGTCCTCTTGGCAAATACAGACTTCTTTGACAGACATTTGTTTCAATATGATGGGTATTATAATCTAACTGCTAATGCCACGATTAAAACTACAGAAAGAGCATAAGCAGATAATGTCAAGGTGATGAGCTGTGAAACAATTATTGGTCAGAAATGAAAGTGCCACCCGGTGCACATTTGTGTGTTTGTGCATGAGAGTGTGTGTGAACATACATACATATGTGTGATTGAGATTAGCAGGGACCTACCTGATGATGTCATGCTGTCCATGGGTGAAAGTCCCAGAGCAGTCAACCAACTACAGGAGGGGAGCAGGTAGAGAAGGATGATGCGGCAGAGGGATGATGATGAAGAGGCCATAACGTGCTATTCCTTTTGCTGGAGACAACAGACAGATCGAGAATGGGATAATGGTAAAGAAGAGAGAAGGAATTTGAAGAAAGAGAAAAGACAATTAGCATTGATGCTCTGTGCCGACATACTGATGTGAAATACTGAGCCAATATCTGTTCCCCTCTCTCCCTCTCTCCCTCTCTCCCTCTCTCTCTCTCTCTCTCTCTCTCTCTCTCTCTCTCTCTGATATAGTGGCACAAGCAGTTGTCATTTATTTTCAGATGGCCTGTGTGAAACATGACACCGGACAGGGCATAATTAACATCTAGGCTGTCCTTGATCTGTCTACCCCTCCACATGTTGCCCACAATGTTTGTTCTAAGCATTTACAGTAATGTATCCCTTCAGAAAGGACAAAAAGTATGGCAATTGCAACAATCGGCTTAGGGAACCCAAAAGGAATGCATTAACCATTGAGAAAGCTTAGTGAATGACATGGTAATTATACCTGATTAGATTTGATAGATTCGATTATGCCAGTGAGTTACTACTTTCAATAGCTTTGTGTTTACAAACCAGAGATTCAGTTGCTGTTCTGCACATTCTTTAATCACGTTTGACAGCTAGATTAACTGATAAATTATAGTGATCTATTTCTAACTATTGCCACAGAGTATTTAGTAAATTTTGGCAACTGAATAAGCATAATATAAAACAGATTCCCTGAAATGATTCAATTCTGCAAACCTGTTACTGTAACACAATGTCAAGAAACTTGGTCTACTGAAATTGAGTCAATTGTTGAGTCTATTGTTTGCAAATAAATTAATCTCCATCATAACCTAACAAGCAAAACAGTGTTCTTTTTGCAAAACAGAAATACATTTTACATTGCTTTCATACACTGCCAAGCACATTTCTTAGGTGAACAGCCAATGTCCAAAATTTGGTCTCGATCCAAATCATTCCCATAACTGTGAACCTCTTCTCATTATGTGCAAAACTTCTTTGCACCACAGTTCAACCATCAATCAGTCCTAATTCATGCATAACAGTTAGACCTTGTACTGTGCCATGCAAGGAGATATTTTCCTTAATATATTGTGAGGGAAAACATCTAGTGTGATGCTGATAATGCAACCTGATCGACAAGAGCAAAGAGTGAATGTAGTGTGTGCTTTATTTTAGTTGGCTTTTTTGATAGTGCTTGGATTTTAGTACATGGAGCAAAGAACAGAGTTACTGTAAAGAACAAAATGAAAAAGGCATATTAAAAGCTTTAAAAAATTAAAAAATAAACACATTTTTGCTTGAGATGTTGTGTTTCATTTAAACAATGATAATTTATGTTATTGGATCAGACGAATGTAACATGTAATTGTGTTTATTTTCCTTAGCTTTTTTGTATTTTTTGTGATACAGTTTTTCACAATTGCTAAAACACGAAACCACATTCTCACTCACTGAACTCATTTGTCGAATCAGTCACTCACAATCATCAGGCAAAACTCTAAACACATTCTCACTCACTAAAAATGTTTGCACTGTGATGCACTTGTACTGCAAAATGGTAAACACAGGCGGCAAACAGTTAACACAACTACAACACAGTTGTCATCTATAATTCACAATGACTCAAAATTGTTCACACTTCTTTCTAATGGTGGTTTGGGACAATGTCAGGTTTCACCGTGGTGTCCATATACGAGAATAGTTCAACATCAACCAGCATTTTTTACTATAAATGTTTTCCTTCCACCATACAGCCCTTTTCTCAACCCAATTAGTGGTTTTTTCTCTGCATGGCGGTGGAAAGTCTATGACCAAAACCCATATATGCCAGGGTAAATCTCCAGGGTGTGGAGTGTTTTCAAGGCTGGATCCGGCACACCAGAGGGTTTTTACCCCGTTGTTTCTTTGTTGACAGTACTAAGTTATGATGTAATATTTTCTTTATTGCTAAATGCATGTACAGTGCTCACATAAACACATTTTGTAACTACATGCCCTGGATGCTGTGTTCTCCATTTTTTTGTGTTGTGTATAATAATTTCAGGTTAAATGGTTTAGGGGCGAGTGTTTGATTTTGCCAGAAGAGACAGAGGTTTGGTAAATTTAGTTTGAAGATTTGGTTTTGTGTTTACAGTTTTGAGAAAATGGGTGACCGTTTCAAGAAAAGTGTTTTAACAATTTTGAATTGTCTTCCTTTAAACCATAGGGGAATAGGTTTGATTGTTTGTTCATTGTTAAAGAAGAAAACATTTTTACTGCAGTAACTTATGGTTACAAAACAATCCCACTGACTTGTTACTAGTCAAGCCATGCTGATAGCGTAATACAATATACTGTAAGTCTGGGCCAATGAGTGAACAGGACAGAGTGCACGCAGGTAGGTACGCAAACAGGCAAGTAATCATTGCATTTGGTCTGAATGCCGTCCAATCATTGCATTTGTTCTGAACGCAATGATTGGTGGTGTTTATTACAGTCCTGCAATGGCCACAATGGCCGAAACCTAAGCCTTTGTAAAACACAAACAATTAGATAACATGTCCTTATAAAACCCATTTCCGCATAGCCACGGCTTAGGCTTGATGGATATACCCCTGGCTGTTCCAGTGGTGTAGAGCATTATTCCTAATATATAGTTTGTTGCTGGTCACCAAGATGGTGGAGAGACATTTTGTTTGACATTTCTGTCCAACCTTTAAATACAAGACAACCTCTCTTTACTGTCTCCTCCTCCCCCCTGGCTATTTACAGCACAGGCTAGACCCCAAACCTTGTTCAACACTGGCTATCCTGAGACCTTGAGCATTTTCTGGTGACCCACTCCACACACACAAACATGCTAGTTTGGTTTCCTTAGTAACAGCAAATCTATACAATGAGAAATAATCAAAGTCGTTCAGTGACAAGACAGCAGAATTCATATTTCTAAAATAAATTAATATGGATAAAGTGAATGTGCTTGTGTATTCTCAAGCCAGAGGGCCAGCATATATACTGCAGAGATTCTAGTGCGAGGAGTGTTGTATGCAGAAAGGTTGTTTAGCTTTGAGAAATGGTTTAGTCAAAATGAAATTCCTCCCTCACACACTCCTTCTTTCCACACCAGCACATCATAGGCCCCTCCTCCATCCATTTCCCTTTTTTCCAGTTTCTTTCTCTCCATTTCCACAGTCTAGTGTTTTATAAAAGGAATGTTTGGAGAAGTTGTACAACAAAGCAGAGCTCCATGCTATGTTTCCCCAATGCTAATCCCAAACTTCAGTCTTCCCTCTATTTTTAACAAGGATCATGCTCTCCTGTGGAAGCCAACCTTCTTGGTGGAAGCACACAGAGTCTACTCCCACCAGCCTGTCCACAACTTATCACTGGCCCTTTGACAGGCAAGAAATACATTTTGGCCAATCAGAGGAGAGGGAGGCTCTGTGGCTCTAGCCCTGCCTTCTGAGGTCCCAAGTTAAACACTGAGGTTCTACCCCCATAGCCTCCACCTTGTGTGATTTCACACACACACACACACACACATTCATGTACTCCGTCTCCCACAGACAACCCTGGACCCTATTTTCTTCTGGGATCTGAACTCTGCTAGTCATCTGAGGGTAGTTAGGGGAGGGTGAGGAGTTCTGAAATGGCGGAAGATAGGGGGTGGAAGTGAGGGGGGGGGTTGAGGGTGTTGAGGAAAATGTCAGGGGGTGAGGGGTCACTTTGTGTTGTCTGAGAGTGGTCTCTAGCCCTGGCCCCTTCAAAGTATACATACAAAACACACAGAAAATATGATAGCAAAGCATAGTTTAGGACCTTTAGGAAAAAATAGTGTGGTGAAAGCTCTTGGAGGTATGCAAGGGAGGCAAGAGTAATAAATCATTCAACGTTTAACGGTTCAAAATAAATTTTACATGTTATGGTTCAATGTGAAATTATCATATCCTAGCCTGGCCACTGCTGTAATTTTGAACACAGAATTGTAAAGCAGGTCTCACAGCTATGCAGAATGTTCTAATATCTATTTTGCATAATTTTACTTGGAACAACGTTGTACCGGACAAGTGATAAAGTCGAGCCCAACTAGCGGTGGTGAGAAGGGTAACGATTATCTGGCACCTTATACTGTATTCAGTGAAATTGACCTCAACACATTGTAGATAATTCCAAGATGTGATGATTAAGTGGCCTATTGATACACAATGAGGTGACAACATCACTCGGTGTAGACAGGACAGGCAGCCAGATTTCTCAGACGCCAACACACACATTCTAAAACAAAGTGGCTTCAGAGAGTAATCAGATACCATTACTTTTAACACATTTTATTGTGTTGTAGTGATGACAGGACAACAACCAAGCCATGAAGTCCCAGAAACTCGACCTCCACGATACAGCTGTGAAAAGACATGGATCAAGGCAAACCTTTGAGTGTTTGAGGAGCTCAGTGGCCTCAATAATATAATTGTGGAATGAAAGAATGTTGGAGGAACCAGGACTCCTCCTGGTTCCAGTACTGAAATAAGGATATGAATACTTATGTAAACAAGACATTTCATTTTTAGGTTTTGTATGCATTTGCAAATGTTTTCACTTTGTCATTAGCAATTGAGTAATGGGCAATGAATGGGCAACTGGGCAATCTTAATCATTTGCAATTACAGTTTTTCTCGATTGTTAATACACATTTCTTGAAACCTGTCACCCATTTTCTCAAAACTGTTAAAACCAGATCTTCAAACAACATTTCCAAAACCTCTTCTGGCAAAATCAAACACTCGCCCCTAAACCATTAAACTTCAAAATCAAACAATGCTTTCAGATCATAAATACAGCAAATCAATATATAAACACTATTGAGCAATCATTAGACACAACACAAAAAAATGGAGAACACAGCATCCAGGGCATGTAGTTACATGTACAGACACATTTGTTTATGTATACACAGATCATGCATTTAGGTAGCAATAAAGAACATTTCTTTTGGATTTTGAAACACTGGATTTTGGTATTTCAACACCCATTGACACTTTCCTGATGTATGACTATGTTTAGTCTGTGTTCTGCACCTCTCTTTCGCCAACCATCTCTGGAGGAGGGGATCCCTCACTGAAATGCTCCTCCAAAGGTTTCTTCCATTTTTTCTCGAGTGAGTTTTTCTGGGAGTTTTTCCTTGTCCTTGTCTTCCTAAGAAGTCAGGTGGCTGAGCAGTTAGGGAGTCGGGCTAGTAATCTGAAGGTTGCCAATTCGATTCCCGGCCGTGTCAAATCACGATGTGTCCTTGGGCAAGGCACTTTACCTTACTTGCCTCGGGGAATGTCCCTATACTTACTGTAAGTCGCTCTGGATAAGAGCGTCTGCTAAATGACTAAATGTAAATGTCTAAATGTAGGGTTGAGGTTGGCTGAGGGTGCAGTTATATGGGCGTATGTGAAGCCCTCTGTGACATTGCTTGTAAAAAAGGCTAACAAAGAAAAACTGGGTAAAAGCCCTCTGGTGTGCTGGATCCAGCCTTGATAACACTTCACATGTATGTCACCACAGGCCAATTCCATTACCTGTAGGACATTTTCCCTGGTATATGGGTGTAGGTCATAGACCTTCCACCGCCACTCAGAGGAAAACTCTTCGATTGGGTTGAAAAAAGGGCTGTATGGTGGAAGGCAAATATTTACAACAAAAAAGTCTGGTTGATGTTGAACTATTCTCGTATACGGACACCCCAGTGAAAGCTGACATTGTTACAAATCACCATTAGGAACAAGTGTGAACAATTTGAGTCATTGTGTACAGATGATAACTGTGTTGTAGTTGTGTTTACTGTTTGCCGCCTATTTTTTCCAGCACAAGTGCATCACAGTGCAAAATGTTTTTTGTAAATTAGAATGTGTTTAGTGTTTTGCCAAAAGAGTGTGTGATTCAACAATGGGTTTAGGCCACTGAACATTTGATTCGGAGAATGGGGTTTAGTGTTTTAGCAATTGTGAAAAAATTTAAATCTTCAACGCAGTAAACTTCTAAAAGTGAAAGGGAATGAATAATTTCTGAAGCCACTGTACATCAATTGTCTTTCTATGCAATGCCTGCCTTTCTCTCGCTCTCTCTTTCTCCCTGTATGACTAAGAGTGGGTCAACTGCACAGCACAGAGATTACAAGGGGGACTTGGGGGGACTCAGGACCACCAGCATGTGACAGCAAGAAGCCTCAGGTAAGAACAGCACATCATCCAAGGTTCCCACGCAACTAAGACCTTCTGGCTGTGCAAAGACCCTCAACTCTTAAACATTAAAGCCACTCTACAAACACCTAACATTAAGTGCTTTCTACATTCAGTCTAATCCCCCATTTCTGCTTGGGTACAGTCAGGGGCGTAGTTAGACCCTTTTTACTGGGGCACTTGCCCCAGTATAAATCTGCTGTGCCCCAGTATAAATCTTCTGTGCCCCAGTAAAATCTAAAGTTTGAGTGTTAACAATTTACTTTATTAGTCAGTGCATTAATTTAGATTGATAATCCCGGATCAAGTATCCCAATCAACGCTTGTAAAATCAAAGCAGTTTAACCGAAAACTCAAACCGATGCCTGCAGAATTCCATTTCAGCGCACTCCCCTGAGCTTGCCAAATAGCCACTGCAGCACGCACACAGAAGTCCAGGTGTCGGACTCGGCACACATGTCAGAATTGAGGTAGGATAAGAAAACATTACAAAACGAAAGAAAGAAAGTTTCTAAATGATAGGCCTACCGATCTTTCAAAAAAGTGTTTGCGCTCAAATGATAGCGAAAAAAACTAGCACGCTTGCATTAACTATCCTGCACTGAAACGGATTATCATAGAAAAGTAACTGATGAAAGACACAGAGTTCAATGTTCCTTATGGACCTAAACAAGCACACAAGTAGCTTTACCTCCCATACATTAAAGTACAGTATACCAAACACCAAAACAAACATTGGGTATGCACACCAGAGTAACTAGCCTGCCACACAATGCTTCCATG
This sequence comes from Hypomesus transpacificus, assembly GCF_021917145.1. Lineage (NCBI taxonomy): Eukaryota > Metazoa > Chordata > Actinopteri > Osmeriformes > Osmeridae > Hypomesus > Hypomesus transpacificus. The sequence goes on along the minus strand of NC_061083.1, from coordinate 1,376,586 downwards.
TTTTGCAAATGTAGCGATGCAGAATACACACTGGTAGGAAAACTTGGGCCAGATGAGGGCTGGGAGAGTAAATAGAATACTGGGCCTAGTTAGACTCTGCAGTGTTATTTTAGATGGGCATGGGCCAACATGAACTTGACAATGCACAGGACAGTGAATTGATTACATGCCAATCTCCTCAGCAACAGTAGGCAGGGGTGTGGTGGCAAAATTATTTGGTGTGATTGTCTGCGAATGTGTGTGTGCTTGTGTGTGTACGTAAAGGAATCCAGTTCTGCTCTTTGGATGGTGCTCATGTCTCTTGCTCCTATTTCATAAGAGGAGTGGAAAACTCAGAGTCAGCACTGGGCCTCGAAGAGATTCTGGAAAGGGATCAGGACACACATCTGCAAATGCTGCCAAGAGGGAAGGTGTGTGTATGAGTGTTGTCTCTTGCTTACTGTGTTTGTGTGAGTATGCGAGTGTGTTTGTGTGTGTGTGACTGTGGGAGAGTTTGAAACTAACACAGAGAAATGGGACTTACTGTTTGTGCACAAGTGTTTGTGTAAGAGAGGGATCATAAGAAAGTGAATTCTGAAGCTGTACACTGTAGAAACTATAGAGTAAGCACAGTATGGAATTGTCCTGCAGAATTTCAGACCTTGTGTATGAGAGACTGCGTAATTGCCCCATTTCTGTACAATAAATATCCAGAAAAACATCTCAAGATCCATTGTCAAAGATTGAATCCAAGATTCATTGTCAAAGTCCTTAATGTAATGTTTTTCCAGAGTGATTCCAGGGGTTACATCTGTCCCTTGCAAATCAGTCATGACAATAGCAGCAAGTCTTCACAACAACATTACATCTGAATGTACCTTGAGTTTAGCCTCAGCTACTTAATATCTCTTAGCTATATCAACAGAAGAGTGGTTGCTGGTTAGCAGAGTGAGTTATTACATCATCATTTGTACAATGTTGAACCTACTAAAGGATGTTGAACAAGTACATTCTATAAACTGACAACAACAACAAAAACTGTCCCATAGCCCTCTTTTAAATTGGGGTATTAGGATTGAGCACTGATTTGAAAGTCAAATAACCTAAGCTACATCCATATGGAATGCCGTTTTAGTCAAAACAAAATAAATAAATAAATAAATAAATAAAATACATACATAGGTAAATAAATAGATAGGCTATGAAATAAACCCTGAAATTAGAAAAAGATGGTAACAAATATATAAATATAGCATCACATAATTATATAGCTAAATTAATTTAACTACATCAATAAATAAATACATTTACTTATTTCAAAATTACGTTTTTGTAAAGACAACATTTATTTATTTCATGGGACTTTTATTTCCTGATGCCACACATATTTCCGAACTTGCAAGCAAGAGGGGCGTGGTTATCTTTAGACCAAAGCAGCTGCACAAGATCGATGGCAGATAAGGACACCTAGATTCGAGAGATGATGGAAGACATAAGTAGTGTCCGAGATTGCATGCTGGCCTTAGTAGATCAAATCGGTCAGCATGGCTTGTCAGGGGATATCATTTTGGCACACGTTCAAGATTTTGTAGAGGTACTTGGGCGGATAAGTGCTCAACAGAACATAGACATTGATCAGTCTTAAATAGTTTGAGACTTATCAAGCACTGTGTTTGTGTGCAAGATGGCAAATGTAGAAAGCTACCATGGGAACAGACCAACAATCATATTGGTGTTTTTGCTCTAGTGTGATCGAATTCAACTTCATGCGAGCTTGCAAATTTTTATTTTCTTAGCCCACAGCAGCAAATATGAGATGCGACTTGAAAATCGTCAGTAATGTTTGTGAATTTGTGACAAATCTGGTGATAGAGGCCGACAGCAGCTGCTGCTGTTAGGCAAACGCACAGCTGGCATGTTTACGGAAACCAGGTAGTCTGGAAACCAGGGCGATAACACCGGGCAGTGCTACCTGTATGGGGGGTGACAAGTGCCCTTGCACGGCCAAAAAGCATACAATGTAGATAAGCTTTGCCCACAATATCTGTGTCGTCTCTGCCTTTTTATCATTGGTTCCCAATGGGAGTGATGGCGGCGACCTATTACGTGTGGTGACTTTGACTTTCAAAGCTGCGACGTAGCGCTGAGTTACATTTGCATTAGCTCATGTGACGTGTAACTCATCTGTAAAGCTAACAATCACTGCCACCGCTACATTGCTACGCCTGCAAAGCAGACAATCACTGCCACCGCTACGTCTTCCATTAGGTGGTATGTTAGCTATAACCGGTCTCAGGTTGGCAACTGTAGGCTAAGTGGCTGGCTAGCTATCAATTATTCAAAAGGACATCATCAGTGTGGCTATTTCAGCTAGCTAGTGTTGGATTGTACATTTACATTTAGTCATTTAGCAGACGCTCTTATCCAGAGCGACTTACAGTAAGTACAGGTACATTCCCCCCGAGGCAAGTAGGGTGAAGTGCCGAAGGACACAACGTCATTTGACACGGCGGGGAATCGATCCGGCAACCTTCTGATTACTAGCCCGACTCCCTCACCACTCAGCCATCTGACAATGACTCCCATTGTATTGGCCAAGACCTGAACAGCCAAACCCGTTGTCACTGATATTAAAACGAGTCGAGAGGTAGGGGTTTGATTTAATATTGAAGAATTACATAAATTATATAATATCTGGGTTTGGGTATTGTGAAACGTGTTGAATGGATCTTGGTTAGTTGCAACTTTTCATTGCCAATATTGACAATGCAAAAACTTCAATTTAATCGAAGGATCGCCTCACTTTTCAATTTGAAGTAGTAAATAATAATACATTTATTTTTAAGGCGTCTTTCTCGGCACTCAAGGACACCGAATCCAAAAGGTATGGGTAATGTCTAGAATGGTTTGGCTTCACTTCAAGTCTCACTAAATGGTAATACCGGCATGGCATAATGGTGAGGCTAGATAGTTAGCCTATAGCTAGCTGCCTTCTTATCGACCTAGCTATCCACATAATGGCAGACGTAGCGACGTAGCGGTGGCAGTGATTGTCTTCTTTGTTAGGCGTAGCGAGTCTCAAACTATTTAAGACTTTGTTATCAATGTCTATGTTCTGTAGAGCAGTTTATCCGCCTAAGTACCTCTACAAAATATTCAATGTGTGCCAAAATGATATCCCCTGACAAGCCATGTTGATCAATTTGATAAGGCCGACTAAGTAAATAAATGTTGTCATTACAAAAACATCATTTTGAAATAAGTAAATGTATTTATTTATTTATTGATGTAGGTAAATGGATTCAGCTATATAATTATATGATGCTATATTTATATATTTATTGCCATCTTTTTAAATTTCAGGGATTATTTCATAGCCATATTTATTTATTTAACTATTTTTTATCTATTTATTTAATTAATTAATTTGGACTAAAACGGCATTCCATACATCCAGTGCTGTGTGGTTGTTGAACATATGTAAAATTTGCCTAATAAGTAAGTTCTGCGTGTAACTGATGTCTCTGAAAGCTCCCTTCCACAATACACTCAACTAGATCACCTACAGCCCAGGTCTGCCTCCTAATATCATGCTCCTCTTCAGTCCATTAGAGAAAAGACCTCAAAGTGAGAGACAGAGAGAGAGAGAGAGAGAGAGAGAGAGAGAGAGAGAGAGAGAGAGAGAGAGAGAGAGAGAGAGAGAGAGAGGGATGGAGAGAAATATGTATTCTAAAAGCCCACTAATCCAAGGGGGGCATACCTAGGTTCATCTTTCGGACATTATGTTTGTTATTGAGGCACGTATCAAAGCTAGCACAGAATGTATGAGTCTGGACGGAAATAATTCATATGTCTCATTCACGTCTTGTGTTCATGCATTACATATATGCTTGCCAATGTAGCAGATGTGTGTGTCCTTCTACTATACAAAATAGATATGGCCTCACCTGTGTTAAGCTGATACTGTAACTGAGGTGGCGTTATTTGTGCAAAAAAAACCTAACACATTCATTACAAACACACAATCATAATCAAAAACGTGTTTAATGTATCTCTATTTACCTAACGACATACTAGTGTATGTCTTTTCCTCACTCACTCACTCACTTTTCCTCTTTCTGTTCCTGTTAATCAGGAGACGGATAGGTATTCTTGTCATGCAGGAGAGATATTACACGTGGATTTGATTTGCGAAATAGTTTTTCCTAACACCCACTCTATTGCCCACCATGCTTCTCTTGCGTACTTTCAGTGCCACGCTAAAATCTGCCCCTTCATGCGCCCCTTAATTTGTTACGTTTGGTGAGTTCCCATTGTTAATCAAAAAGTAATGTCTCTGGTTAAGTTTTTACATCAATAAGAATCAATCCAACAAATCCAACGAAGACATTTATACAATAAAAACGTTCCCCCCAGTATGCAAGTTGCATTCGCACCCAACCCCCTAGATCTTCTGTTGAAGCCTATCAATGAATATTCCAAACTGTATCCTGATGCATATTTTGATTTTGTCAACATTAAAACATACTCACCCAATACAAGGTTTACTGGTGACAAAAATCAAGGCAATCGACTTTTACATCTGACAGTCTGGAAATCGAGACACCAATACTCCACTCCGTGTTTTAGTTTTCAAACTCCCGAGTAGGCGAACAAGGCGAGTAGATAGAAGAGATAGTTCATGAGTAACGAGATAATTGTAGCCATCCAACTGGTCCCTCTGAGCAGCAAAGGGGATTCATTAAGCTAGTTCGATCATTAACTGCTCCTAACAGGCAAACTGGGGGAGACAAAGCCCCTTTAAACACAGTGTGCTGCTGCTCTTTCCTCACACAGCAAAGCGCCCCCGCCCGGTAAAAAAAGAAAGAATAATCGTTACTGCAGCAGAGAAAAAGAGGACAAGCAAACCAGAGGTTCGTGGCGGGAGAGATGAGAGGGGTCGTGAGAATGCCAGCTCTAAGTTCGGTAACACATTCCAGTTGGTAGGTTTACAGTTTTCATACGCACAGTAAGGACGTGAACATTTTCAAGTTATCATTATTTTCCTTTACGAGATTTTAAAAAAGTCAGACCAATCCAAACTACAGGTCTATCACACCACCAAGTTTAACAACTTCATAATCGCAAAAATAGGCATACAAAGTAGCATTAACCTTACACCCTTCGTCCAGACTCGTCTCACGTGTACGACCCACCGGACATCTGATGTCATGTGGCGATGGTCTATGGTCAGCGCTGTCAGCAACCCTTGACCAAGACGCCCATTAATAAGGGCTCAGTCCAGTCAAGTGTTAAATCAAATACTCAGAGATTAAATCAAATACATGTTTTTATGCCCTAATTGAAGAGTATATACAGTATGGTAATTGGAATCTAAACTGATTGTCATTAAAAGTTACTTGTGACCTGTACCAATATTGCAATAATAAAATTCGTTTCTATAATACACATTTCCTTGATATTTGGACACACGATTATAATACCCCCCTCCCCACACACAAACACACACACACACACACACACACAACACATTTAAGGCAATACTGAAAATTATTGGTATCTTCAGTGCAAAGGTAAATAGTATGTCATGAATCTTCAAGACTGAAGACTTGTTATTGATTTGTACACCTTCTATAATAATCCTTTCTTCTTCCTCTCACACATTTGTCCTTGCATCATATGTCTATCTTTTTACATGCTCTCTATTCCTCACCCTCCCTCTCTGTCTCATTCTCTCTCACACAAACATACTTTCTATCTGCTCTTTATATTCAGCACCAAGACAGACATGCATTTCCCATAGCATACACTCAAAACTCAGACATGAACACTTTGCTATTTGTGTCCATATGGACTCGGCTGAGCTGCATTTTGCAGGTGGGCCCCATGATTAATAACTCTGCTGCTAACAAGTGCCTGTAATATACAAAGTGCTCTACGCAGGGCAGAAAAGTGGAGAGGAAAAAAACGCATGTAGGTTCATATCTAATTGCCGGCCGCCTTTTTCTTATTTGCAGGCTTCCAGAATAAGGGTAGTATAAATTGTCTTGCTGTAAAGAAAGATGGAATTGCTCTGTCCGTATCGAGCAGTGCTGTCCATATATATTTATACCCCACCTCTTTCTCACCTCATTTATATGGCCTGAAGTTATGGCTACCCCGAGCCTCTCCTTGGGCTGCAATGTGCATAAAATGCTCTGCGGTGGAGAGGGATCTGAGGTAAACAAACTATAACTCAAATGTGACAAGATGCAAGTTAAGTGGGAGGCACAGCTCCTGTAGCCTGGTATGAGGTTACATTTTGCAGGAGTGCACAAATGGTACACATAACATCTTGTATAATATCCTTTTTTCAAATGCAATTAAAACCAAAGGTGTCTATTAAGGACATTAGACGTGACCAAGCAAGGTTACAAGCTGTCAGTAGATTGGATCTATGTAGAGTTTAACCTCACAGGCAATTTTTACATTGCTAAATAAACTGTATTGTTTGACATTGGTTCTGGGGATAAATACATTTTAATAAACACAGAGAACCACCAGGGAAATGTCCTGTTTTAATCTACTGCTTTAGTCATCAAGCCTTTGTTTGAATTTAGACATACTGTTCTGACCATTTCAGTTACAGTTGAATGCATTGACATATGAATTACCCATTAATAACTCACTTTAGGTCAAACCCATTGGTCAATTAACTGTAAAATGTTTAAGATGAAGAGTAGAAAAAGAATGCATTTCTGTGTTTCTGTCTTGAATGTGGCATGAGAACAATGTCATTGGATCCACTCGTTCTCACATAAAGCAACCGAGGCCACAGCCAAACACGTTGAAACTACTGTTTATGCAAATTACTTTCACAGTGTTCATATGCATACAATCAGAATCAGAATCAGATTAGTGTTTAATCGCCAAGTAAGTGGTCACAAACAAGGAATTTACTTTGGTGGGCAGGTGCATAGAGTAAACATAATAAACAAGATAAAATGTAGAAAATATACAACAAAATACTGGCAGAGCTATACAATATAATATAAAATACGATACAATAAAATAATATAGAATAAAAAACAATACTCATTGTGGTAAAGTAAAAAGTGTCAGTGTCAGTTTGGGCCATTGTAAATAAGGCTTGTTGCGGAAGGAAACTGTTCTTATGGCGTGAGGTTTTGGTCCTGACGGACCGCAGGCTTCTGCCAGAGGGGAGTGGCTGAAACGGAGTGTGTCCAGGGTGGGAAGAGTCGGCCACAATCTTCCTCGCTCGCCTCAGGGTCCTCGAGGTGTGCAGGTCCACGAGGGTAGGCAGATTGCAGCCGATCACCTTGTCAGCAGTGCGAATGATACACTGCAGTCTGCTCTTGTACTTGGCAGTGGCAGCAGCGTACCAGATGTTAATGGAGGAGGTGAGGATGGACTCAATGATAGCTGTGTAGAAGTGCACCATCATTGTCCTTGGCAGGTTGAATTTCTTCAGCTGCCGCAGGAAGTACATCCTCTGTTGTGCTTTCTTGGTGAGTGTGACAGAACGCAAGGTGTCTGTCACATAAATCGGTGTCTCTCGGGCGATTGCATGGAACTGACCAGTTTCAACAGGTGTAGCGGTGTCCTTCCCTGTTGCCTTGTCTGCCAGTAAGGTGGGAGCAAACCAGGGTGCAGGGAGGGGAAAGTGTTGACGTGTATTTCGCGCACCGGGGGCGGAAAGCGATCCGGGGAGCAGGGATGCTTGGTGTTTTAAAGAGCTAAATGTATTAAGTGATTTTATGGCATTGCTTGATAAAGACATAATGTATGTGTGAAATGTGTCATGTCAATATGGTGTTAAAGGGGGAAAACCGGGTGAGTATTTTACTTGATTGTGAAGCACGTCATATGGTATCGCCCAGGTGAATACATTTACATTTATGCATTTAGCAGACGCTTTTATCCAAAGCAAATCCAAAAGAAAGCTTTACAAAAGTGCATAGGTCACTGATCATAACAACGAGATAGCCCCAAACATTGCGGGTAGCCAAAACATGAAGCATACACTGTGAAAACTAAATAAGTCCCAAAGGGAAGAACCATAAAAGCATGTAGTTGAACAAGTTACAATTAAACAATTTAACAATATGAACCTCAACAAAGTGCAAGGGTGTACCTGTGGAAAAAAGCAAGCAGCAAAAATATATTACACAGCAAGTACAGTAGTTTTAAGTCAGTTACAACTAACCAACAAGAGCAACACATCTCTCAATAAATGTCATTGTGATCCTGGAGGAAACATCAGGTCCAGCCAATCCTTCCTAAGTACCGTTGTACTCCCAGAACAAGTGCGTCTTGAGCCTTTTCTTGAAGGTGGGGAGACAGTCAGTGTCTCTGATGGAGGTGGGGAGTTGATTCCACCACTGGTGGGCCAGACAGGAGAAGAGTTTGTGTTGGGACGGGGCGCTCTTGAGCGGTGGGGCCACCAGACGGTTGTCAGAAGAAGACCGAAAGTGGCGGGTGGGGGTGTAAGGCTGGAGCATAGCCTGTTCACCGCTCGGAAGGTCAGTACCAGGGTCTTGAATCTGATACTGGCCGTGATGGGAGGCCAGTGGAGGAGCGGGGTAACATGGGAGCGTCTGGGTAGATTGAATAAAGATTGAATAAAGGTGTGCCACACAGCTCAGTTGGGAGATGGGTTGGTTTTAGCCATAGGGTTAATATTACTAGAGGAAGCAACTTTTGTTTTCAAAGTTGGCGTCCCCATTCATTTCTATGAAAAGTACTCAGTGGGGCAGTGAGGCAAGCGAGAGCGCAAAACCGGACCGCTCCATCTTTCCACTTCCGACTCTTCCGGTCTACACAGTGGCTCGCTTTTTCCCTTGCGCCGAGACTCGTGCACGCTTGCAACTAGCTGTACACGTCATACTTTGCGACAGCCAGTTGCGAGCATAGATTTATATGGTCGCGAGTGTGTGACCTAAGGAATTGCAGTGTATATTATTATAGACATAATAAAGATCATAGACATAATAAAGAGTAGACGCCGCATCGACCCAATAGTATGAACCTGCTGACGAGCCGTGGGGCATCTTGGAACGGGAACCGCAACCGCTCCACTCAGTGTAATCTGTTTGGCTGGGGCAATGAGCTGTCAGCGGGTTTAATTTATCATACCCAACTGAATACCAAACTGATTTTCAAGTTGTTTGCTTTGCTGCAAAGGTCATACATGTAGCTATGATACAGGACATGGTTATTATTTTCACAAAATACAAAAATAGTATGGTAATGTTAAATCTTACTTGTGAAAAGTAATCCCCCGAGCCCTGTTTGCGATTGTCCGCCGATTTGAGCAGGAGTATGCTGCACAGTGCTGGTATCTTGGAAGTTGCCCTGTTCAAGATGGCGGCCGCATTTCTCGCGCCCAGCAGCCAATGCGGCATCTTCTCTTACTTTTCACAAGTAAGATTTAACATTACCATACTATTGGTTGTTTTTGCAAAAAGAATGTCCTGAACCATGTCCTGTATCATAGCTACATGTATGACCTTTGCAGCAAAGCAAACCACGTGAAAATCAGTTTGGTATTCAGTGAGGTATGATTAAAAGCATTGAGCTTCCCACCTAAAGTCAAACTCATCTCCACCAGAGATGAGCCCAATAAGTGTGGTGTGGTCCTCAAACTTCAGGAGGACGGATGACTGGAGGTGCAGCTGTTGGTGTACAAGGAGAAGAGCATCTATCTAGATTTTACAAATAAAGTAAACCTGTTACTGTATATTATTGTTATAGTTTCCGTTACTAGTCGGTGACAACGGGGTACAGGGCATTCTCACCCTTATTCTATAAATATAACTTATTTTAGAGTTCTCTCCCCTTGAACAGATTTCATGTTCCAACCGAGGGGGGCTGGCGCTATCTTGGTGTCTAGGGCTGCATCAAATACTCTTTTTTGCTCTGCTAAATTGCTGCACTAGTCCACACTTGACCGGTGGGGATCTCATTCTAATACTACTGTAAGTGTTAGCTGCTCCTGGCATTCTCTAATCCCTGCTCTACCTTCTCTGTCCCCCCTCCGTCCAACCCTGTAGTGTGGGGGGTCTGTCAGCACCTGCCTGGTCGTCGGTCTGCCAACGCTGGACCTGGTCGCCAACCGGAAACCAGTCTCCATGACGGGCAACAGCGAGTTTCCCGGTCCCTTCCTATATCTACCAAGTTGATCAATGGATTTTGCTGTTTCAAAACCCATTGACACTTCCCTTCTGTATGACTATGTTAAGCCTGTCACCAACCGTCTTTGGAGGAGGGGATCCCTCACTGAATTGCTCCTCCCAAGGTTTCTTCCATTTTTTCTTTCTTTCTGGGAGTTTTTCCTTGTCTTCCCTGAGGGTTTCGGTTGGTTGAGAGGCAGTTCTATGCGCGTATGTGAAGCCCTCTGTGACTTGCTTGCGTGTAAAAAGGGCAATTGATTTGAAGAGCAGAGGAGAAAGGGGAAAGCTCTGAGGAGATCCGGTGCTGATGGACCGGGAGTCAGAGACTTGTGTTCCTAGCTTAACGCACTGCTTCCTGTTAGACAGGAAGTATGTGATCCACCTGCAGGTGGAGTCGGGCACGTTCAGCTGGGAGAGCTTGTCCTGAAGCAGGGCGGGGATGATGGTATTAAAGGCAGAGCTGAAGTCCACAAACAGGATCCTGGCGTAGGATGCTGGGGAGTCCAAGTGCTGTAAGGGTGAAGTGGAAGGCCATGTTAACTGTGTCGTCCACAAACCTGTTGGCTCTGTAGGCAAAATGCACGGGGTCCAGGAAAGTGTCTGTGATGGCTTTGAGGTGTGCCAGTGTTGCACACTTGAAGAAAGTAACACTCAACAGTGTGTGTGTGGATTGTCTTCTTTTATTCAAACTTTAGAGTTCTTACAGCTCACTTTACAAGCGACGACTGCTTCCTTTCGCTCTCACTCGACAACTCCGTCTAGGTTAGCTTTTTCTCTTCCCAACCGTCATGTGGTTGCATTAGCCATTCTTATTAACAGCGCCATCTAAGGCCAAAACATGCAACAGCATAGTAACTTATGAAAATAAAAGGCCACAAAATCATGAGAAGGGACCAAAGATTAGACAAACTGGGGGGTATGCCACACCAGCACCAGGCGCTCAAAATACTTCATTACCACAGAGGTCCGGGCGACGGGTCTGTAGTCATTATGTCCTGTTGGCCTTGGCTTTTTGAACACAGGGTTGATGGTGGAGGACTTGAAACAGGCTGGCACGTTGCATGTCTCCAGGGAAGATGTTGGTGAACACCGGAGACAGCTGGTCTGCGCACTGCTTGAGGGTGGCAGGAGATTTTGCGGAGGTTCTGCCTCTTGAACAGTCTGTTGACTGCTCTCATCACTGTGGTGGTGGGGGGGGGGGGGGGAGGGGAGTCCACTTGGGTGGCAAGGGGTAGTTCAGGACGTTGTCTTTCAAATCTGCAGTAGAACTTGTTCAGGTTGTTGGCCAGGCGGGAGTTGTTAGTGGAGTGGGGGGCTCTGGGGCTTGTAGTTGGTAATCTGCCTGAGCCCTCTCCAGACAGAAGCAGAGTTGTTAGCAGAGAACTGGTGTTTTAGTCTCTCTGAGTACTGTTTTGATGTCCTCACAGCAGATTTACAGAGCTTCAATTTCTGCCTGTATGCAGGAATCAGGTGGACAATGGCATGGTCAGAGTGACCCAGTGCTGCTCAAGGGACGTCATGGTAGGCATTACTGACCATAGTGTAGCAGTGATCCAGAGTGTTCCCTTCTCTGGTTGGGCATTTGATGAATTGTCTGTATTTTGGGAGTTTGTGGCTGAGATTATCCTTGTTAAAGTCGCCGAGTACGATAACCAAACATGACGTCGGTGAGGCGGAGAGGGACAGAGAATGAAAAATAAAAAATAAATTGTGTGGGATGTGTGGGATTCACATACTGTCAGCAGGAGACACCCTCAAGGGCAAAACAAGGCAATTAAAGATACTTTGTCTAATGAGTGAATGCATCATGCACATTAAGTTTTTAAGGAGTCTGCTTGTGTTTTAATGCTGGCTGTTTTAGCAGAATACTAATCAAAGAATTAACCCTGATGGCAGAAGAGAAAAAAAAAGGGAAGGGGGAGGTTCAGTTTGCATTCCAAATGAACGGCTGTTGATTCTGAATGGGAGCAGAAAGGTGTTTTATACTGGAAACTCAAATCAAGTTGAGCTTTAACATTTTGTGCTTTGCAAAATTAAGGTGTACCCTCAAATATTTGAATGTTGGTCAATATACTTCTTTAAATGTTGACATACTGTAAAACATTGGAACAAACTCAACAAATGGGTGACTGAACTGCCCGGAGTCCAAGAAATACTATGCTTTAAAAAAAATATTTCTCATATAACATTGTGAAATGGCTCTGATTGGCACTGGCTTTCTTTTTTGACCAATACAGAGAAACAGGGAGACAAGCCAAGAGCTGTGACTTAGGCTGTGTACTGAACATTACAAACTGTCTGTTGCAATCATGTCTCTCTATATTCACCTTTATCCCTGTTTTAGTGGTGCAGCATGTGCTAGGATTGTGTCACCTTGTGTCCAAATACTGGCAATATTACTCTCCTCCCATGGAGACTTGAGCCAGTCGCAGTGGAGAACTTTCTCCCTTGTCACATATATACATTCATTCAATGTTAATTACACTTCTGATGACAGTTGTCATAACAGCTGAGCATCATTTCTAACAACCTAATGCAAGCTCCAGGTCCATTACATAGAATCTCTCAATGCAAAACGTATTTCTGGATACTGCACTAACAAGTAAAACAAGTCACAAGTTCAGATGGAAAGTTGTCTATCTAATGGATGGCCTTTATGAGGAGGTTGTCTGTCTGGTTCAACAAAAAGCATTTCCAAAGCTTGTTTAATCAAGCGATGTTTAAGTATTTCAGGATTTCCTCTTAATTCAAACTTTATTTGAAGAAATTATGGAAGTCTTTGTTTTGCTTCTGGCACCCATTTCAAACTTACTTTAATGTGCATGTGTCTGTGTGGGTGGGATTTGGTCATAAGTTTGTTTGTTGTCTCTACAACATTCCCACTGAAAATCAGATAATTCAATAAGCCCTGACAAATAATGTATCCATCCTAAGTCCAACCTGTCCCTAGACCCAGACCCATTTTTTGTCCAATTATCCCTTGCCAAATTCTAACCTTAGTCCCATTCTAAACCTCAGTTCACCTATATACCAAGTCCTTTAGTCTCTTAGTGAAGTATAGCATTTGCCGATCACTAGGCCCCTGCAGGCTGTGAGTGTAAAAACATATCATTTTGCTAGTTTGTCTTTTGGAATCAATTGTCCCAGCCTCATTGTTGTATATTTTTGTGAACCCACTCAATACTTTTTTCTGTATTTGAATACTACGAGTCGTGCGTTTGAGTCCACCACCCATCGTCGTTACACATACCTGCTCTAATGGGTGTCGCCATGCTAGGGATAACTCCTTTTGGATTTGCAGAATTACAGCAGTGTGGAAATAACTCTGTGACTGCCAGGAGAGGTTCTGGGATTCTAGGTATTACACAACCGGCTAGACAAGAAAAATGACTAATTACGCTGTTAGTGGAGATTAAGACTCACAAACCTGTCAGAATAGACAGGCCTAGGATAAGATTGACATTTGAGACATTTCTCAACACCCAAATATGTTCTGTTTAAACAGTACAGAAGCTGTTCACACATACCTGCATGCACCAATTCATTAATAAAATCCGTGTTTACAGTGTAGAGTGACCCAATGAGAGCATTGGGTCTTAGACACACACACCCTCTATTACTAACCACAAATGTTACCACCAAGTGAACACTGCTATCTTCACGTTTTTTGCCATTCAAACAGCACTCAAATTGCAGCACTTCAGTGTATTTATTCCTCTGATTTCTGTGATTAAAACAATTATGGGACCCTTCGAGGGAAAGTCAGACTGGGGTTATGGAGATTATTCACTTTGTTGCCAAGGGGACAAGAACAAAATAATGCACATTCAGCCCTCATTGACGACCATTTTAGCATTTTAGTCCTCTTCCTCATGTGTGAGCAACAGAAGCACATGGAATTAACAGAACACTCATCTTGAAACAGTACACAAGTAACAAATGGAAGGGAAAAAAACTATTACATCTTCGTTGATGGTCTGTCCTACCTGAACTTGATTGGAGCACGAACAGACATTGACAGTAAAATGTTACCTAAGTTAGTGTCAGTGAGTTGGAACCACAGTCTGTGGGTAAAGAGAGGACAGCTAGCTAGTGTGACTTAGAACCTGCAGCGGTAGTGCCTCCTTGTGGCAAACAACAAACTTCTGATCTCTGCAAGCCAGATGTGAGTTGAGAGTGTATAAGCATGTGCCAATGCTGAGAAAAACAACCATTGGGCACTGGCTGGAGAGACAGACTGTACCCTGAGCTTTACCAGGGACATGACCTTATGCTGAACCCCACAGGAAATGCATTTAGCAGAAATTGGGCTTGTGTGTGTAGATTTATGTATATTGGGGTTTGTGTCAAGGATAAATGAAGCAAACAATTACATCTTTATTAACACATTTTGTGCAGTAAAAAATTTGTACGCACGAAGTTTGTATAATTTATTTTTTGTATATAATATTACAAATAATATTAATGGTTGCTTGGATCACTGTATAAAATACTTCATATTTTGAAACCAACAATTAACAAAAATAGAATTTGCACCTGCAAAATATCAACTGAAATTGCACTTTTCCTTAAATAAGGCACATTTTAACCTTTATTCAACCAGATGAGGTACAAAAGAATGTACTCTCTTTGGGAGATATGAACTGCAAACCAGTGCTTTAATCAGAGAAAATTGTGTTCAAGACAGAACGCATATTTTTCACAATTATTTTGGGGGGGGTTTTTGATTCATATTTCATAAATGTTATCAAGGTATACAAGGCTTTCTTAGTGTGTGCATGCTTATGTATGTGAACTTCTACAACCTGACACCAGAATAATGAAGCAGCCAGGAGATGCCGTCCAGGAACCCAGAGAGAGACTCTGCTACAGTGTCCTGTACCTGGAGAGAGGGAGGGAGGAAGGGAAGGGTGAAGAGAGAGTTGACACAGTCATCATTTGTGTTTTACATTTACTTGTATTCATTTAGCAGATGCTTTTATCCAAAGCAACTTCCAAGAGAGAGCTTTACAAAAGTGCATAGGTCCCTGATCATAACAACGAGATAGTCCCAAACATTGGGGGTAGCCAAAACATGAAGCATACATTGTGAAAAACCAAATAAGTGCCAAAGGGAAGAACCATAAGAGCATGTAGTTAAACAAGTTACAATTAAACAACATGAACCTCAAAAAAGTGCAATAGTGTACCTGTAGAAAAGCAAGCAACAGTCAAAGCGAGTACAATAATTTTAAATCAGTTACAACTAACCAATAAGAGTCATTGTGATCCTGGAGGAAACTAACATCAGGTCCAGCAAATCAGTTTTCTTAGAGACTGTCAGTGGGAGTGAACTGGGGCTTACCATCCAAGGATTGGGTAGCAGCGGCAGACCAAGTCTCTGAGCCATGTCTACACAGGAGGTCCTGGTTCTGAGGCTGGATAGGTCTGGGTCTTCTGTGGAGACACAAGACAACACCAGGAGGGGTCTGTCGGACCTGGCATGCCCCAACAGAGCCTGGATCTGAGCTCGTTGTAACTCCCCTTCACCTGTTAGTCGACACAAGCACGGAGGCACAAATTCACATAGCTAGAGTTCAGTCTGCCAGTAAGATTTACATAAGCCTTGTCCTGAAAATAGTGCTATGGGTATCTGTGAAACCCTCCGTGACATTGCTTGTAAAAAGGGCTATACAATTCAAATTTGATTCGATTTTGATGGGGTCACTCTTACCTTGTTCAGCATTGGCCACGTAGATGAAGCCATTCACAATATGGCACACTTCTTGGACCTGAGGGGTGGGGGTGTAGATGGGGCGTCCTGACTGGTCCGTTCCCTCCAGGATGAACAGTTTACTGGTTACACTCTGCTGCTCTACACGGGCTCTCTCCCTCTCTGCCCTGCACAGATACTTGAATGCTAAGAGCTTCGATTGGACTGTACAAGACCTCCATCCTAATCACCGGTTTATATATTTTATGGTGTTTTGACACACGGTAACATACAACTTATAACATTGAAATGCCATAGTACAATAAAAATTTTGTTTAAAGTTAATCGAATGAAAGTCTTTAGACTTACCTGTTAGATGAGTACAGCGTCAGAATATTGAATTTGTGCTGGTTCTTGTACATGTAACTAATCCCAGACCCAATCCCTGAAATAACAAAAACACAGCAAAATCAGCATTCAGCATCAGCAATCAGCATTCGGAGGGGCCTATTATGATGGTGCCCTTTTACTGGTTGACAACACAGTGCACAATTTTACGAATGATGCTGGAACAGGAATGCTATTTTGGCCTAGAAGTCTTAACACAACAGCATCTATTGATTTTAGAGCTACAATTACAAAATTATAGCTGACATTATTACTAATGATAGGGTCGGGGTCTAAAATGACAGCTAATGGAAATTGTGGGCACCATTTATCTGACGTTGGGTAGTTTCCACCACAGGGAGCATCTCTGGGGAGTGCATGAGACGACACACAATGGAGACGTCCAACTGTTCCATCCCAGGCCCAAACATCGCATAGCGTGGCTCGGCTGACATCACGTAAGACAGCAGGAGAGAAGTCACAACCTTATAGAGTTGCTGTGGCGGCTGCAAACGCTGTCTGCAGGCTGGGCAGCCTCTTAGGTACCTGGAAGTAAACATCAACAAAACAGACATTTGCCTATTTCTGCCAATTGTTTGTGGTGACATGGGGGACCTTTGTGTGTTTCCTTAACAGTGCATCCTCTACAGGGTCATGATTACACCTGACAAAGCGATTACATTAATCAGCAGTACAGACATACTCTGCCATGAGGTCTTGTTGTGGGTCCAATTGCATCTTGTCTGTATCCTCTTCCCTGTCAAACAGTGAGGCTTTCAGGTCCTTCAATTGAGGCATGGTCACATGATCTATAGAGGGCCAATGAGGCATATCCCTGAGCAGGAAGTATCGCCATAGCAGTGGGTCCCGGACCATTACCTGCCAGTAGGAGCTGGTTGCTCCCAGATGACAGAGGTCAGGAGGGGAGAGCAGAGTCATGATTAAGAACTGAAGATCCACCTATTGAAAAGGGAGACGCATTAACCCAGAATTAAACATCAACCTCAGAAAATAAGTTATTTTACATATTTTTTTTTTTTAAGAGCATTGCTGGGATTACGTATTTTTGTAAACCAACCCGGAAGTTGGTATCACCACAAAAAAAGCCAATGGGATTTTGACATTGGGTTTTAGACTATCGCAGAAAATAAGATGTGGCGAGTTTACGAGTTTATGAAACAGACACATTTTGTTTGTAATGGAAAAGACACGAGAAGATAATAATGTACAGTAAAATCATCTTTACAGTTAAACACTGTAAATATTTTTTATTTTTTGAAGCGTAGGCTAAATGTAATCACCAGAAGCAAAAACCAACCTAAACAAACTACGCTAGGAGCCTACGGTCGTATCTCAACGTTTCCTTCGTTTAAAGTTGGTAGAGCTATATGGGTAGTGTTCACCAGAAGTTAAAAGCAAATTAAGCAACTACAGTTAGATTAGTTAGATTACACCCATAAAATCTTAAAAATTATGTTCATCTGTGAATATTAAATTACTGGGAATGGGTTTCATATATTAACAATGAATCAATAATTCCACACAAGGCTGTCTCACCGGTAAACTCCCAAGACTTCCAAGTGGTGTTTTCCCATCTGTCATTTCTGTAGTTGCCGTTTGATTAAGTGGTCTCCTTGCGTCGGTGATGTACGTGTCCCTGAATCGTCTGAGGCTGCTAATTAACAGTGACTCATTGCACTGAGTTTTTTTGACCATCGTTTCACTGCCTGCCATATTTATATTTACAGTTTTACAAGATGTGTTCTCTGCCTGACACTTCTAGCACTAGATTGAGACAAGTACGTCATTAAAGCGCGGAAGTTTGGATTTCATGGGACCAATAAGGAATGAAGTGACGTTGTCCTGTTTCATGGGACAGGATATGACGTCCCCGAATGTAGTGTACCAGAGCCATAGAAAAAATGATATGGCTCTGGAATGTACGCTGTCTCTTTAAATCGACTTGGACGTTTCCATAGCATTCACAAATATTCGTATAATTTGTGATATTACGCTTGAAGCCGTGATCACGGTGCAGGGGCTGGGACCAGTACTGGATACAGAGGGGGTATGGGTAGGACCGTTAAATTAATTTTTATGGTCCTTATTAAACACTTACAGTGCTTATTATACAATTTGTTGTTGAATGTAAAAAACAAACAAACATTTATTAATTTATTAGAAGAAAATAATGACTAAATAACCTGGTCAGGTGAGTAATGCTTCATGTGTGCCACAGACATATAGTTATACCCTGTCTAAACTACCCCCCCTCGCCCCCACACTACACTACACCAACCCCATTCCGGTATATTCCCGGTATATTCCGGGATATGTGTTGACCATATCTCGATTTAGCCTCAATGAGCCACTGAGCATTAGCCTGACGTTGTCATACTCATAATTCTAGTCAGAATATGAGTCTGAGAACTCTCCGTTGGGCTTTGACTACAGGGCGTGTTTCAAACGAGCCTGGAAAACAAATGCCTCTTTGCTCAATTGGATAGATCTACAACCAGAGCAACAGAGTATGTGACGTATGTGACGTATGTTAAGCACCGCATAGTTGTTGTCAACAGAACTAAACTACAAGTAGACTTGAAGTATGCTTGAAGAATGAATACAAACGATTTTTGCCGGTGTTGTAAAATTAATTTAAGGGTAAGGGGAGTACTTGTTCACACAGTCAACCTTTTTGAGCGAAACAATAAAGGGCAATGCATATACGAACAAGTTCTCCGTTTAGGATTACAACTCCACAAAAGAAAAGGAGAAACCACAATGGCCACTAGGTTTTCATTGTGTCCCATCTTCTTCGCGACCATCAGGGCCAGCTGATAAATTAAACTTTTACCGAATCCCGTAGGAAGGACGGCAAAAACATATTTTCCATCGACAAATGCCTTGATTGCTTCTCTCTGTTCCTCTTTCAAAATTAATGCGCTGTCGATGTCTTCTAAAACAGACTCGATAGCAGACATAACATTCCAGATCTCCAGCGGTAGCCATGTTTGTTCAAAACGAATTCAACTTAAGCGCTGTTTTGTGACGTGGGTGATTACGTTACTGTTGATCATCTGTCCATCATCGTATAAAGCCCGCCCTGGCAATTTCATTGGTTCGCCCAGATTCTGGTTTTCTGTAGTTGGTCCCCAATACGAGACCCTCCAGACCCAACTTCCCGACCAAATTTTCTTTTGGGCGGGGAGAAGTTGGGCTGGCAGCCAGGCTAACTGAGCATGCCAAAACAGAAATGCCACAAAGATCCAAAGGGGGTCTTGGCCTCAAACTGAGGAACTAGAGGTAGGGGCTTGGTCAATACTCTATTAGTGCAGGGCAATATGAGAGCAAACGTGCTTTGGTAAACCGCTCAATCACACAACTTGACACCGAACATCCTTGAGCATATACACCTGCCAATTTCAACTCCATACAATGCCCTGTTCTAGAGATAATTGAGCCTCAGAAACACACACACACACAGATTCATGCCTTTAGATATTCAACTTAGAAACAAAGGCTCATGGGTCAATTGATGAGTCTTGTTACCCTACAAGGCAAAGCTGTGCATTATGGTTATTGAAGTACCTGCAGTTGCTGACGACAGTTGCAGTCCTTGGCCTTATGTCAAACGGGGATGAGGCAGCCTGCAGAGATGAGCTCATTGCCCTGGCAACATGGTGCCAGGACAATAACCCCCCCCCCTCTCTCTCTCTCTCTCACTGCTGACAAAATGAAGACGATCATAGACCATAAAAAAGAGACAAGGGGGTAGAAACATTCATTTGCACGTTGCAGGAGCTGAAGCTTTAGCGGGTCCCCAACTTCGAATTCACACTACGACAGTTGCTCCACACCAACACGGTGGTGCGGACAACAAGGACGCAAACGCCCATTCTTCCTGACGAGAATAAGGGAAGTTTGGCTTGGCTCCAGACATCTGCATGAACTTCAACAGATGCACCTTTAAGAGCATCCTCACTGGTTGCATCATGTTGTGGTATTGCTCAGCCCTTAACTGCAAGGTTCTTCATAGAGTGGTAAAGACTGCAGAGCACATCATTGGCAATGAGCTGTCAAAGGATACATACCACCTGTGGTCCTGGAGAAAAGGCAGAAAGATCATTGGAAAACAAAGAAGCCAGGCCGACAAATTGTTTTCCTTGTTACTGTCAGTCAGGTACAGGAGTATCAGGACACCTTCAGACTAAAGAACAGCTTTTTCCTCCATGCCATCAGGCTACTTAACAGTCCATTGCTCATTTTTGTTTGTTATACTACGATTCTGTTTTCCTTTCCAATCTTCACTACACGGTTTGTCATTTTGAACCCTACTTATTGCTACATGTAAATGTTAGTTACCTTCATATTTTATACTTTCTGTATATGATATAGACATTTCTTTAATTGATGCTACATTGTTGACACTGACAAACAAGCAAATTCTTTGCCAAAATAAAAAATACCGTAATATTATTTAACTGCATATTCAAGAAAAAAAATTCTTAAACCAACATATATTTATTTTCAATGAGGACATAAAAAAACAAATCAATACCTTTTTTTGTCTTCCAAAAAGATCACAAACACAGAGCTTATCCATTTCAATACATACTATTAAAATATTAAAGTTTCCATCTCTGTGCCTTTACCTCTTGTCATCTGTGGCAGAAAATCTGACCAAGTGGGAAAAAAAGAGGTGGAATATTACAAAGCTGATATTTTGAACAAAACTGTACATACTTGAAAATGTTAATGAACACTTCAATCTTCAACAATACTCTGCATTTCTTTTTCTAATATATGCCATTAATAAAAAAACAAAAATAATAATAAATAAAAACAATTGCTGTGCGATGTCTCCTTTGCAGCAGGATTATCATTAATCTTTTAACAATCTCTTCCTTATGTATTTTATTTTCAACAATTTTTTAAATAATTTTCTTTTTTAAATCAATATTAGTTATGTTATTCTACCACATTCTTAGGAGCAAAACACATGCCCAACCAACAGTCTGGAATCTGGAAGATAAGTGCTTTTTCAGGGGGGCAGGGACAATAACGTTTCATCAAGATTCCACACACCCCTGCCTAATACACCTCAGAACTCACTCTCCTTCCCCACCTTCAGATCCTCCTTCAGCACCCTCCATGCTGTTGAGCATAAGCGGAGGTTGCCCACAGACACTGGTTTAAGTCAGTTTTACGGCCCCTAGCCTAATGGTTAAGGGTTTGGATTCGGGCATGAGTTAAGCTGGCCTTAGACCTGTGCCTGCGGGCAACTTAGAACTAGAGCAGTCAGCTCTACTGTAGGATACTAAGGATCTCCTTGGCATTCTCCGTGTTCCAGCCCTGACCCTGAAGAGGACCCTCGCAGGCCAGAACGTATTTGTGAAGGATCTGCGTTCCAATGTCCCTGAACTGGAGACGGTCCTCTTTGCGATCGGTGGTTTCCACGCTGCAGTCCTCATACTTGACTGCCCAGAAGCACATCTCTCCAATGTACATCATCGTCAGCAGGTGGGTGTCAGAGAAGATGCCTGTTTAAAAATGTACCCACATGTTGTGATAATGAGCAGTTGGAAACAATTAATCAATAAAAAAAAACATGAAAATGTATATATAATTGCTTTTGAAAGTGGGCATCAGTATACATTAAAAATTCTTTGAACATGACACAATCCATCGAATATGAAATTTTAAATAAGACCTTGAAACATAAAAAAACTATTTGTAATCATCATCGTTACTGTTGACTACGGTTGTTTACTTTTACAAATGTCAAAAAGCCAGAAATGTCTAATGTGTCATCAAAACCACCAATTCAGTCATGACACCTCAGATCTTAAGAGGGACCCAGGAGAATCAGCTTGCTACTGAACCAATATATCCCTTCAATCAAGGATTCCCATGTTTACCTTCGGCCAGGAAATTGGCTGTTGCAGAGTCATGGAACACCACGCCGTCATTCAGTTTTACAGAGTTCCTCACCTGGAGCATCCTCATCAGGTAGCGTACCCCCTCCTGAAGACACTATGAAAAGGGGCATATAATACACAGTTAAAGACACGTTTAAAGTGCAACTACTCTGACATTGCTCAATTGCATAAATTGCTCAATTGCATAAATTGCTCAATTTCATGTAGTCATGTAGCCTAGTCATTGTATTATAACAGTGAGTACCAGATTGATCAATCAGTTCCGACTTTACAACATCAATGCATGTTCATTTAGCAGACACTTTTATCCAACGCAATATGCAGTAAGGGAAATTTGAACGTGCAACCACTTTTACTGCAGTAAAATGCTTTATCGTTGAACCAAGTTATTGTCCAAAGGCTTTTACGAAGGCACTGTGAGATGATGTGGAAAATGAATGATTCTGGAGGCCTACCTTAAGGAAAGTGCCTTTGTTCTTCTTGATCCACTGTTTACGTTGGTGAAGGGTGTGGCAGTACATGTAAAGCAGTGCTCCACGTCTCCAGTACAGGCACTCTAACAGCTCCAGACCCAGCACAGACTGCACCTGGCAAAAGAAGCGAAATAAGAAAGGCCTGTCACGAAAATGATCCCACGTGGGGTTAGTGTGTTTGGTGTAATTTTTTTTCTGTGCTCTTAAAAGAAGGAAGAACATTAGTGAGAGACGGCAAGTAAGAGAGGTTGAGAGAGTCCTTTTAAACCGATCAAGTTTTCCTCCAAGGGTCAGTTGAATATATCTGTCTGTCTCCATTTCTCACCTACCTCTTGGGCAGGTGCCAGCCTTCCTGACAGTACTTCTGGCTCTGTGAGGTCCTGCAGCAGCAACTGGATCTTAAATGGTGAGCAGTCCTCAGGGAACTCCTGATCCACCAGTTTATTTTCCTCGTAGAATGTTATGTCCAAGATCACCTTCTCACACACACACACGCAATTAAAAGGTCTGTCCTTTCATCCAAATACCTTTATTAATTACCAAGAGGAGCTGGGTATATTGAGGGTCAGATTACACCTACAGTATACTGTTTCTATATTTAGTAATTTAGCAGGTGCTTTCTCCCGAAGCAATTTACGATATGATATTTACATTTGTCAGGATGTAACCCTAACCCTATTCCTCCAGAAAGTATGACAGAATCTCTGTCACCATTAGCATTCTACAAAAGTCAGTAGTCACAATGTGATGAGACATTTTGGGGCCATAAAATCAGCAGAGTGCTAGCTATCAGGATGGCAAACTAATGACAGCATCCTTTTCAATTTCTCAGGATATTGTACCCATTTCTACTACCTGGCCCATTTAGCTTACACCCCAAAATCAATGTGGACCTCCAAATCAAAAGTTACAATAGATGAACTGGAATACCTGTGTGTAATCCTGAAGCAGTTTGGGGAGACTGCTACTCTCCCCCCCTTGTCTGTAAAAGCTTTTCAACTTGTCTAATATCGCAGACGCATTTTGTAAATAGTCATCATCTAGAAGAAGAAGAAAAAATGACGTTAACTGCCAAATACAGAGATGCATCTATACATTCCTACAAAGATAAATTCATACAACAATCCATATTATATGTACATAGCCAGTGATAGGCCTGTCGGACACAGGACGTCAGGAGTGAATGTGTGCAACACTCCTCTATATAGCATAGTATTATATACAAAATAGTTTGACAGACCTTATTTTATTATTATTGCACGCTTACTGCATGAAAAGGGAGGGACACGATTGGCTTCGCTAACGTTAGCTAGCTCTAGCCATCTCACAAGCAGTAGTCTACTGATAGGCTAAGTAGGTTACCCACTCAAAACAGACTGAGGTACAGCCTTGTTTTGACAGTGATCGTACAAAGACTAAGAAAACGTAAACCTAGGTAACGTTCATAATTTAATGTTTTCGATGGAAAACGAAACCGTTGAACACAGTTCACGAAGCCTGCAAGCTCGAGACAACTGGTTAGCTATAGCTATAGCTATCAAGCTAGCTATTAAGTTCGACTGTAGCTATATGGCTATGCTGTGATACTATCGCACTACAGTACCGTTAGCCAGCTATTGTAGCCTTGCGTACCAACGACATACTTAGTCGCTTTGCACAGCAATGTAGCACATGCCTGACGAAAGCAATAAAATATATTATAGTTTGCTATATCGTTTGAAAGATAATAGTACACAATTGTATTAGTTAGTAAATTATAGGCAGCTAACAAATACGTTGTCGATCAGAAAAGCGGCTGTTGTTATGGTAGTAGGAAGCTAACTAGCTAGCTAGCTTAGCTGACTGCATGCTTGATTAAAGCTTCAAGAAACAAGCAATGAGTCGGATAGACACCACATCACTGTAAACGTTTTGCATAACAGTGTTTACCAATACCTTGTTTTTCAGTTCTGAGGCTGGCGCATTTATTGTCCAACTCAAATATCCTTCTCTCCAGCTCGAAACCCTGTCGTCTGCAATCGTCTGCCATGACTAAAACACAATCACGTGACTCAATTATTATTCACATGCTGAAATGTTTTGCTGTTTTCTTGTGCTAAGTAGCAACATAGGCATATCGGGTTGTTGTTGTTTTTTTGACAAAAACTGTTATTATGTCAAGTCCAGTTTGAAGATAGAATGCAATAAAAAAATGCACGGTTAGGAATGCTATCTGCAATTAATCAATTTCCCCTTAGCCTTGAACTTTAAAAAACATTTTTTTAGCCAACTAATAAACTGCCAGAAATTAAATACAACACCAAATTAGTTGTGTTTCACTTAATTAATGAGCATTAAGTTATAATTTGAATTATCCTGTTAAGCTGAACACTGAAACAGTTAAATGCTGAATCGATAACCGAGCCTCTGTCACTCCTTTTTCTACGCCTCGTTCCGTTTACGGTCATTGCATTCCATCGTCCTGTATTCCGGGGTCAGCCTGTGTTAGTCTGAGTGAGCAGAGTTTAATATCTTAACTACACTTTCACAGTATGAAGCACTAATGGACCCATATTAATACAGCTAAAACATGGCCAGCACGGATTGATTTTGTTTTACAACTTTATTGTAAATTGGATATTTTCGCCCAGCTCTGGTGTCACAACACGGGGTGGATAAAATAAACAAACCATAAACTCCAGGTGAATTAATGCATTCGTAGCCTAACACACATAGCCTACAGTCAATAGCTGAGCAAATGTTCATGTATTTAATCAGTTGCCATTCCTTTACCAATCCATTATTATTTAATAGTGTAAATCGCCTCAAGTGACTCCTCGCCGACTGTACGCCGGTATCCAAAACGCGCTTACATGTCTATTTTACGACAAGCACCAAGCAGCTGACTGCAAGGACAGGGCGCGTTGATCACAGCCTACACAGTCAATTCAACCTTAAATAGGAAGGTGCGGATTGCTCATCATCCCCCCAAAAAGGGTGGTGGTTAGCTCCTAAAACATGGCGTCCCTCAAAATGTTGTCAAGGGTGGATAATATAATCTTCAAAAGTGTTGCCTCTGCCACCTGCAGATCAAATTTTAAATTTCCGACACATTCCTTGAGCAAGGTCAGTATCGAGATGCACAATACGTCAGACACGAAATCATACTGTTTAAAACTCACAACAGCTAGCACAATTTAGCCCCACGTGTTATTGTTTATAAAAATGTAGCTAACAATAACAATTAGGCTATAGCCTACATAGGGTTAGTGTTTTGTCAATTTCATATAATATTGAACTTTTAGAACGATTTAGTTGGTGTTGTGAGTTCCCAATTTTGCCATTGCGAAATGCACCATTGTCTTTGTGTAAGTCCTACATTTTTTTTCGATCAGATACAAATATTGTTGCATTTCAAATCTGGGTGCCAATGGCATATGAATTTATCATGACATAATTGTGGTGATTCAGTCACCACCTCCTCAGTAGTAGGACACAGAAGACCAATAATGTTTCAATTCTGTGCAATTCAATTAACTTTATTGATCCCCAAGGAAATTCAAGATAGCGTTAAAAACGTCGTCGGTCAATTGCGCCAAACTTGAAGAAAGCTAGGTGGGCATACACACCACAGCCTAGTAGGTAGACTACTTATACATTAGGTATTAGTACAACCTAGCCCAAGTGCAATGGCAAAGGTGCAAAAATAATTCACGTGTTTCTGCACAAAACAGCCCGTTGTACTACGTCTTTGGCTTTTTACTGAGCTATGTTCAATGCAGTGTAGGGTTGTCCATACATTCAGTGTAGACCACTGCAGATGTGATGTTTGTACAGTAAACATAGTGTAAAGTTACTGGTGCTTATGACCACAAAACTCTAATGCCCAGTTTCCCTGACATGTACTGAGCCGTCCTAAAGTAAAATTAAATTAAATGAAGATTTCCATTTAAAACGTTTTTTAGTTTAGGACTTGGCTTAATCCATGTCTGGGAAACTGGGCCTATAAATTCCATCCTGGTCTATGACATAAACCTTTTCAGGCAGAATCATTAATCAACATGTTGCTTTTAAAATAGCTTTCGGTATAGATTCTATATCCAAACCAGCCATCCCCTAATTTCAGAGAATTTCAGCGAAAGTATAAAATCCTACAGAATCCTCCTCTAGCTGTACACAGTAGGCCATTCAGTAGATTTAATTAGTTACAGTAGGGGAGTTAAAGGATGACCAAGTGCAGGATAATGTCTGGAAATGAAAGCCTTGATGAGGTCAAACTGATGCAATTCGTTTGGCACTTGAGCTGAAGGAATTTGCTTCCTGGCACACTTCCCAAGATCTCTTCTTAAAGACACGTCAACCACAACTATGTTGATGGGTTGGTTCCTGCCTGCACCTCATAGCACAAAGCACACAATCACAGTGAGAATTGTGGGGTTCAATCGAGCTGAATAATGTTTTTGTGTCTTAACATTTTTTTTTCTTCTTCTATGTATACTCAGACTTGTGGCGGCTACTTTTCCACTTCCAGTCACAGAAGTGCCCAGTTCTACACAAACCCCACAGATGCAGTCAAAGACATCCACGATGGAGCTACCATCCTGGTGGGAGGTAAAACAAACTGATTATTTACACAAAAGCACTTCTGTGATATGTGGTCTTTCTGTTGGAAAGGATTTGCCCATGTCAACATTTTAATGGACATTTTGTGATATATCTATCACCATTCCTAACAAGTTCTTTCAATATTGCTCCATAAGGGACAATTAATTTGATTTGACATTAAACCAAGCCACTATAAGAAACCTCGTAACAGTGCTTCTATGAAATGATTCTGAGTTGGAGTTACATTTGAATCGTAGCAGGATACTGACACACCTCACCTTTAAACTCTTCTTGGGTAATGGGCCACACTCTTCATGGCTGCTAGGCCGGGAGATCATTCTTCCACTATCCCCCAGAATGCCCATGCACACACACCCTGCAGAAACTACCTAAAAACGACATGTTATAAAGTAGCTATAAGAAGTGACTTTTTGGGGAATTGGTGGTGCTTTAGAATCAAGCCTTGGTCAATCCTTTCCACTATTATTTGTCTATATGTTATTCTATTCCTTTGTGTACAGGATTTGGGCTTTGTGGTATCCCAGAGAACCTTATCAAGAGTTTACTCACCACTGGTGTGAAGAGCCTTACAGCGGTCAGCAACAATGCTGGGTGAGTGTGTGTATGCATACTATGAGCTGAACAAATGTGTTTTTTCAGTGTCAGGTGACATGCAGTATTATGGTGGTTCTCTTTTGTGTCAACACACATGTAGGTCCCTGCATGAAATGTAACCCTAAATAGTCACACATCTTCTGTCAAGCCCAAACCAAACAGTTTGACAGTTTCAACAGTCGGAAAGTATGTTTAAAGAGAGTAAGACGTTTGCTAAATTTCATCTATTTTTTTCACTTTCCACTTCAGTTGATTTTGGCCAAATATATGCAAATGAAAGAACAGTGTTCAAAATTGTGCATGTAAGCTTCCAGAGTATGCAGACAAATCTGCATTGCTGTTGATATTAAACCAGTTAATTGTGTCATTAATCATTATCGTGCAACTGTGCTGATTACTATCATACAGTATGAATATATTAATTGTAACCTTGAAGTGTACTAATGAGGATGAGTCCAATCTTTATCACTGTGTTGAGGAAAGTGAGCTATGCATCCAGTCCTCTGTCCACCATAGCACAGAGAAGTTGTAATGTAATGCTGTCAAGCTAATAATAGGGGTTGGTCTGTGGGCACTGTGCCAGGTTCACCCTACAGTATTAAGTAGCAAGGCAAGTTTTCTTGTACACTTGGTTTGGCTGTGTTTGTTCTCCCAGACAGTAAAAATGAAGTAATGACCTTGAGAAGCATAAGCTGGCATTGAAATGTTTACTATAGAACAGAAATGAAAGTGTTGATATATTTTTGGACACAGGCAGTGGATATTCCTAGACTCTAAACGTCTACTGGACAAGTAAAATAGCTATCAGATGATTGCATATGTGTCAGTTAAAAGCAGACAAAAACTTTTATCATTGATTTATATTAGGACTACCCACAGTTAAATTAATTGACTGATATGTGGCATGTATCTATTTCCTGGTCTCATGTTGTATTTCATTTTAGAGCATGGACCTCTGGTGAAAACTGTCTCCTGTTCTTACAGGCAGAACCTATAATTTTACTTCATCCCTCAATAAAATTGTTAGGGCCTTTATTTTCCAGTTTAGAACCTATATTGTTTAACATAGGTTTTGAACCACAGGCAATTCATTTAAAATGTACTGTGGAACAGTCTCTTTATTCTTTTCTTTGTGTTGCCGTTGTCAGTCCTGCTCCTTCACTCTGTAGTGTCTTTATCAAGGGTGAAATATGAGACTGAGGCCCTCAGCAGTGTTGGAGGGCTGTCCTCTGAGCTGCCTGTTTTAGAAGGACCTCTGTAGCTCTGCCCTGTCTTTCCATCTACAGTCAGCTGACTAGTTGGAAAGTCACAGCGCAGTCACAGCACAGTACAACTGTGTACACAAAACAGGACCCTACGGCAAACCATGAGTACAGGCTATTTGAATGAATGTTAGTGTTAAGGAAAGGGCAGGACATAAATATTATCCTTAGCAGTAGGACAAATCAAATCCCTTTATTTTTTCAATCTTTTACATAAGTGAATAAAAGCTATCTACTCTCTCTGTACGCATTGACTGTAGTCTGTGAGTCTCAAACCATATCTTTGTTTTTAGAGTCCTTGGAGGTTGTTCAAGACTGAACAGAAAAGTCAGATAAGGAAGAATGCCATCTATATCAGTTGTCTTGTGAAAAGGGATGGGAACAGCAGTTTAATCTCCTATGAATTCCCCAGATTAAACAGGTTTACATACAGCTGTTCGGCCATTGAAACCCATTTTGTGAAGTTCCTGACATATAGTTGCACTGCTGATTATGGACTCTGTGGTGAGTGTTGTCACAGATGATAGGCGATTTTTACAGACTATGTGCCTCAACATTCGGTGTCCCTGTTCTGTAAATTTGGGTAGTTGCTCCTAGAAAGTTCCTTTTCACAATTATGCCACTCTAATAGGGCAGAAATCTAGTAAGGCAGAAATCTCTTGACTTGTGTCAAAGGCAGCATCCTATTACACAACCATGTTTAAACATTTAGTCATTTAGCAGATGCTCTTATCCAGAGCAACTTACAGTAAGTACAGGGACATTCCCCCATAGGCAAGCAGGGTGAAGTTCCTTGCCCAAGGACACAACGTCATTTGACTCAGCCGGGAATCGACCTTCAGATTACCAGCCCGATTCCCTCACCGTTCAGCCACCTGACTCCATTAAAGTTCCCATGTGCTGAATTTTATGCACCTGAGCAATATGTGTGGCTGAAAAACCTGAACTTAATCATTTGTAGGATTGTCCACATATTTCTGGACAGTAACTGTGTATTACATTGTAACTGTTATACCTCTGTAGGGGGTTTAATTATTGGCCAAACAACCAAAACTATTCCCCTGTGTTTGAAGGAAGAAGGGAAAATGTGAACAGTGTATTAACAATAACCAAATTATGCCAAAACCATACCAACCCTGGTCAAAGGTAGGGGCAGCTTTACACCTCACACAAAGACGGGATTTTAGGAATATATATACATCTTGTTACATGTTATTACATTCGAATGACATTTCACATTTCTACATTGTAATCATAAGAAATGATTGATATGTACTACTTAGAACACTTGAGAACACTTTATCTATACACTTAATCTATATTTATAATTCACCACCTATTTGCACAATTCATTTTGCACTATGCTGCCCAATTTTATATCTTGTAACTGTGTAACATTTCATATTTCTATTTTATATCTACATTGTTTTAGCCTGACTAAAACAATGTAGATAACTACGGGCTGTGGCTACGAGGCGTGTTTCGACCGAACTCGTAAAACAAATGCCTCTTCGCTCAATTGGATAGACCTACAACCAATCAGCGCAACGTAATATGTTGTTTGTTGAAAACAAATTCAACCCAAGCGCTCTTTCGTGACGTAGTTGATTACGTTACTGTTGATCATCTGTCCATCATCGTATAAAGCCCGCCCTGGCAATTTCATTGGTCCGTCCCGATTCTGGTTTTCTGTAGTTGTCCCCAATACGAGACCCTCCAGACCCAACTTCCCGACCAAATTTTTTTGTGGGCGGGGAGAAGTTGGGCGGGCAGCCAGGCTAACATTGTTTAGCTCTTTAGTATTTTGTTTAGCTCTTTAGGATATGTTGAGCTCTTTAGTATTAGACTTTAATATTGTATTTATACATTTTGCGTTTTCTACTAAATATACAATGGGCCTAATTCTCGAACGCAGTTAAGAATCATTTAAGAAGGATTTTTTTCTGAATTGGATTTAGGAAAACATTTGGCATTCATGAAAGTTCTCATCTGGTATTTGTTCTGAACTTCAGAAGACTTTACGAACTCAAAATAGCAGTCGTAAATCGGCCAGAGTTGTCTCAAAGGCGATTCCTTGATGAATTGCATTTAAGAAAACTCTGTGTTAGAAGTGTTAATCAATTTGTGAGAAATCGTTGGTGATTGCGTTCACATCAACTCTACAGACATCCTCGGATTAAAACAATTATTATAATTTACCTTGCTCAGTGTGCACACTGTTAGATCCAGTGGAGAACAATTCCACTGCTCATCTTACTGGTATGATGGTGTTAAAGTGATGTGTGCACCCTAGGCATACAATACGGCACAATTGCTTTTCGCTTGGACATAACTTGCGTTCCTGTTGCATTCTTAATTTTGACGATTCTGACTGCACACGTCACTGCAGTTGCGTGCCCTTATAAAGAGAAAAAAAAGGATGTTCGAGATTGAGGCCCAATGTTTATTGTATGCACCTTCATGCCACAGTAAATTCTGCGTTTGTGTTAACTTGCATGGCAATAAAAAACGATTCTGATTAATCTAAAGATTATAGGCTAAACCTAACGGTCTACCTAGGACTTTGGACTACTGTAAACCTTTGGCAGGTTTGTACCACTGGGTGTAAGGAAAACCTCTCTCCCATACAACTGTTAAACTATCCAATAGTTTCATTTATGTCTGTTTCCACAAGTTAATATCCAAGCCTTATATAAAAGCTGGCATCCATGAGCATTTTACATGCCAAAGTGATTACATGTGAAGACAAGTTTAAACTGATGATTGATCTTTTTGCTTGAAACAGCATTAAGATTCCTCCTAATTGTGGATACTGTCTGAAATAGGATAAGACTGCTTCTTCTTTTGCCAGATGTGTCTTGGCTGCTAGTCGTTTGAAAGGTTGGTCCGTCAGAGCAACCCAGTCCAACACAACTATTGGACTGGGTTGACCTCCTGCATGCTTTTAGTGCCAATGTGAGCTTGCTTAGAGATTGTAGGAATGAAAAAAGATATGAGGCTGGAACGTTGCAGCGGGATAAGAAAGAGATGAAAGAGAACAGTGTGGAAGACCTATACGAAATACATACATAAACAACCATAATGTATTGTTTTTTGAGTGACAACTTTGTAGACCAATCATGTATGGGATGCTTTTACTCGATTGCTACACACAAGACAAATACGTTTTAATGCCTTTGAGTTTGTTTCCCTGCAGGGTGGATAACTTCGGCTTGGGCCTCTTGCTACAGACCAAGCAGATAAAGAGGATGATCTCCTCGTATGTCGGGGAGAATGTGGAGTTTGAAAGGCAGTACTTGTCTGGTGAGCTGGAAGTGGAGCTTACACCACAGGTGAGCTTGAATCTAATCTTCCTTCCTTCATCGTTTCTTTCAGTCTTTGTCAAGTTCACCCTTTCCTGCCACTCCATAGCTGGATGAGTTGCCTTGTCTACTCGGTTTGACGGCTCATTCACCCAGACAGGCAAAACATGATGAGATGAACATCATCTCAACATGATCCATTTGTAATCCTAGACTTTGTTTAGTATGATTAAGTTTGTATGTCCGCTATTTGCAATCAGGATACTGCTACGCCACCATCTCTCCGTATGCTAAATGAATGCGTCTGCTAAATGATTAAATGTATGCATAGTCAGCTGACAAGCCATTTGTCACTCATATGTTCTGGTGTTCTCTGACGATGCGATCTCTCCTGATAGGCCGTAAGGTGAACCCTGTTATCGTTTCATCCCACTCCACAGTCTGGCATCTACACAATCTTTAGCTCATAAAAAAGAACGAGTCGTGTTAAGCTACCAAAAAAAAGTTTTTGGCTGAAATTCCAGTCGATTTTCAATACGTCTATGGTTTATGCAGAACTAGTTTCTTCAGAGCGTAATAGGATTTTGGTGGCACGGTTCGACAAGTGATCGTTCTACACCAATAAAGTAGCTGCTTTTTGTCAACAGAGTGGCAAGATGGATGGATATGGTTGGTAATTAGAGGATGGGACCTTGCACGTCACCTGGATTACCTGAAATTCGGCCCCTGTCAGTGTTTTGCATGTGATACACTGCAGCTGCAAAAGTGCCTGTGAGACAGGCAGATGTTCCTGTTATTTTGCAGGACTGTGTTGCACAGACTTGTCGTTGTTGTAACATTCCATTCATTCATTTTTCCACAAATGAAAACAACACTAATGAACCAGAAAAACAATCTTTATAAGAATAATATGAAATATGAAATATAAAACTGTACAAAACAGAATAAGGAATAACATTAATAAGGATTAAGGACACACAGTCCTCACTGTCAGGACAGTTATCTTCCAGTTCCTTAGTTTCTTTTGTGTTAGCACAATTACAACAACGACATAAGTCTGTGCAGTCTGAGTCTTTTAGAGACCCTACATGCCTTTTGATAGGCTTCCAATGAACCAGTTGGCAGAGAGGTGAGAAGTTGAATGGGGAGGTCATTCCATCACTGTGGAGCATGGAAGGAGAAGCACCACTCGATGGGAGTGCGAGGACGCTTATTTCCTTGCGCAGGGGTTATAAGATGACCCCTATGTCTCAGCAAAGTGCCTTAGTCTGTACATACTGCTGGATGACATCCTGGAGGTGTGCGGGTTCTGTCCTGATGGCCCACCATATGCATGCATTTGTGTGTCATGCAATTGAGTCTGATCCTTGCGGTGACCAGTAGCCAGTGGCGTGTTCTTTGCAGGGGAGTAGTGTGTGAATACTTAGGGCAGCTGCATTCGGGACCATCTGCAAAGGGCGTATGGCACATGCAAGTAGGCCAACGAGGAGGGAATTACAGTAATCAACACGGAAGAGTACTGTTGCCTGGACGTGCTGCTGAGTGGAGTACTCTGTCAGAAATGGACAGATTATCTTTGTGTTGCATGGAAAATACTGCAGGTCTGCATTGTTCAAGCAATGTATTACTTGATATCCAGTTGTCATCAAGGATGGCACCTAGGTTTCTTGACGAGCTAGAGGATATTCTAGAATGAAATGCAAGAGCTTCCTTAAAACAAGCGATACAATGAGGATTTCCAGATTTTACTCTATGTAACTGGATCAAGCTTTATCAAATGCCACGTCAAATAAGTGACTATGGGGATTTGAATTTTTCTCTGATCGTTATTAACTGGGGACTGTCACTTTTTCATGCCAACTGTCTCACCTATTCTTTCCTAAGGGGACCCTGGCAGAAAGGATCCGTGCAGGGGGTGCAGGGGTTCCTGCTTTTTTCACTGCCACTGGTTTCGGCACACTCATTCAGGAGGGCGGATCCCCCATCAAATACAACAAAGATGGCTCCATTGCCATTGCCAGCGAGCAGAGAGAGGTGCGACAAACTCTAGCTGTCTCCCACCAGCTGTCTACCACCAGTCAATTATTTGATACACTCAACAGGCCTCAGCAGTTGCCCCAGCATTTGGTCATGTTTGTGATGTTACTGTGCACAGGTGCGCGAGTTTAATGGCAGAAACTACATCATGGAGAGGGCCATTGTGGGAGACTTTGCCCTTATCAAAGCTTGGAAGGCTGACAAGGCTGGGAACGTCGTCTTCAGGTACGATGTTTTCTTGAATCGAGTACAAATCCATTTAAAACAGTCAATATTTACCTCAACCATATTTACCACTACAGTCTAGGTAGATTAAACCCCAGCTAATCACCTTGTGTTGTTTACACTGCAAGCAGAGCATGCTGCTGCTTTGTATTCAGTGTGGGGATAGTTGCCTTCACTGTCAAACTGTTTTTCTTTTTTTCTTCTGAAACATTTGAAAAGTACTTGTTAAGCTATGTTACAAGTATGTTACAAGTCACCTCAAATGTGCAACTTGTTATTAATTAGCCATGTTCTTTGTGTTCTCACTCCCCAGCAACATACTCTGAAGGAAAATGCAAAGTCTAGAATCGAGACTAGATGGCTCAACCATTCTTGCATACGTAGATTGACGTAAACAGAAATACAACTGCAGTTGATCTGAGATAGATGACCTCCATCATATGGAAAATGTGCTGAATAGAAGACGCACACAGATAGCACACCACACATAATACAGCACTGTAACTAGGTTGGTCTACTGTACTTCAAACTTAACAAAATGCCTTGTTTGTGGCTCTGTAAAGTTCAGGTTGTGGTGGTAATATAAATTAAAACGAAGTGTGGGAAGGTGAAACAAAAATAACCCAAAACACAGTGGCTTTTGATGCATATTTGAACTTGTCGATTTGGTACCTTGTTTACTGTTCTTCTATTGTTCACCACAAGGGTGCAGTAGTTCTTCCAGAAGACAGCATACTTGTATTGCCATAAACAAGCTTGGGGAGTGACTTGTTGTTGTTGGAAATTAATGACATGATTGTTCTCCAATCAAACTGCCTAGTATCATTCCCCTCTCTGTCTGCTTCTTTCCTCAGAAAAACAGCAAGGAACTTCAACCAGCCCATGTGCAAGGCTGCCAAAGTCACCATTGTGGAGGTACATGTCACATCTTGATCCTTGGGGATTGGCATACTTTTATATTCAAGTATTAATTCTAAATGTTTGAAGTTAGATATTTTTTAAGCATTAGATTTAGTATGATGAAATCACTATACCTTTAATTAAGGAACTGGCCCCTCAGGTCTTTTTTCCAGGATTTCTGACGTAACCATTTATTTTATTTTATTAGTATGGTGGGACAGGGATTATATTTCTACCCTAACACAAACCCACAGGTGAAGAGATATTGTAACAGTAAAACATTTAGTCTCTGATGGTCTTAGTATTCTTTTCTACTTGCAACCCAATAAAGCTACCTTGGCATTTAGAGGTTACAGTGCCACCTGACATCAATCTAGGATTATAGTCTATTTCAACAGAATCCATCTGTTATGATGTACAACACGTCATACCCTCTCTCTGACCATGAGCCCTGAGTAGGACAGGGTTAGCACTCCAACAAACTGTTAATAATGTCCCTCAACGTACAAGAGGTTTGGATTTGGAGGACTTTTAAGTCTGTCCACTATCTTTTTCTTCTCTCTTTTTCTCTCTTCCCTTCTCCTTTGTTGTTACATTTACTTTTCTTTGCAGCAATGAGTTGAAATTGGGAAGCCTGTAAGTCTTTATTATCAGACGTATCCGACCTGTGATGGTTTTTTGCTGGCTGTCTGTCGTTCTGTGTCAGGATCGTCACCACAGTTTCAATTAAGAGACAAAGACAAAGAGTGGGTCAAAGAGAGCCAACTAAATAAATAAAGAGATACTGAGAGAGAGTGAATCCGGGAGAGACCGAGAGATTGGGTGGGGGGGAATATGCGACAGGGAGAGAGAAAGTGAAGATTCAGACCACTGAGGTAATCTCTTCAGTCATTAATCATTGAATTCAGCGTTCAGCTTTCTGACACATCTAAGGTATCTGTTCTCTGTGTGTATTTGTGTGTGTTTGAATAACCCATCTCTTTGATGGAGCTACTGTACAGAAGCTTAGACAGGTATGGGACTCTGTTGCTGAGCAGAGTGACTGCAAGGTAATTGGTTATTAGAAATAATAATTAGTTTTATTTAGGATGAAAGCAAATTACATTTAGAATGGAACTAGTGAACCAAAGCACTGAAAGTGGAAAATGGGAGGTAATGTAGAGATATTTCATTTTAGTCAGTTTGTTTGAAATAATGTGTGTCATCCCCTGAGACTGTTGGATCTTTTTCGGTCTTCTTTTGATCTTCAAATGTATGTTCCCTCTTCCCCCATCATTCACATGCAGACACACACACTTTAAACATCACTCATGGTGTTCTTCCCAAAAACAAACCAAAATATTTCAAACAAACGTATTTTATGCTCGGTTGTTTTTTGCAAGGTTAATTTCCTGTTTGTCTGATGTAGTTTTGCATATCAATAGATACACTGAAGCCACCAAAAGACGTTCTTTATCAAACATTGTATATAAATGGGTGTTACATTAATTAATAGCCTTCTGTACAACTTTGTTTTTCAGTGCTCTTTGTCACTGTTTGAACTGTTGGAGAGAGAGAGAACATAACAATGTTTTCAGTGGCTAACCTTTAAATTCCTGACTGAATTTGAGTAAAAAAGAAATATATATAATATACAGTATATATAGATTGGGAAGGGGAGCCCTACAATACAGCTTACGTTATTGTAGGGCCACACTTTCTCCCAACACCTCCCTGACACCCATAATCTGCGACGCCTACTCCATGGCAAAATGTGTAGAATCTAAGCAAACCCACCTGAGGTGGTTTGTAAATACCAAATGCCTAAAACATTACCCAATTGACAGCTGCGTTACACCACAGCGGGAGCTATAGTCACCCATAGTGCTCAACGTTCAGGACGTGCACGATTCGTCCATGTACATAGTGCAACCTTACACATCATTTAAATGTCTCCTACAGGGTTCCCATCTGTGCAACCAACCTAAGTACACTGATCTCAAATGTGTCAATATTGACTGTACCTAGCCATTAGTAATCTCATTCACTGTCTTACATTGTACAAAGCTGTTTAAGAAGGATCTAGAATCACTGTTTGACCAGCTGTAATGGAAACTATCCTGCCTTCTTAAATACATCCAATGGTTATCAGTTTTTTCTAAGAAAATAATAAGAAATCCATAAACCGTAATTAATATTCCAGGTTAGAAGTCGGTAGGTAAGCCAACCAAAACCGCTTTTCTGAAAAATGGCAAATAGGACTAAGTTGCTATGCAACAAGATTCAGCAGCTTAATTGCTAAATACGGGATGGCATCACCATCTTCTTCCCTTTCCGTATCCTTATCCCTGAGTAACACTCAGGCACAGTCATTTCATTTCTGTGCCTCATTTTATTTTATTCTATTTATTTTATTTATTGTGTATATTTATATATTTTTCTCTCTTTTTTGTGTTTTATTGTAATTATGTGGAAGGAGGACATTGCAATATAAGAATGTCATTGTACAGAGGAACTTTGTTAACTGTAAACATGACAATACAAATCTTGAATCTTCTCACAGGTTTGCAGAGAGAAAGGGAGTGAGGGAAAGAGAGCAGCCCAGTGCACTCTGGGATAGGGCTCGCCATGCTTGAAGGTCAGGTTTTAGCACGCTGCGTTTCTGCTGTGTCAGAGTTGTCCTTCTTTTCACATCAGCTTGGATATAAATGATATCTGTTGACTTGGGCTGCTCTTCCTGGTCCTGGAAGGGCTGGGAAGGTTGGGAAGGCTCTTGACTCTTGGGTATGTCACATTGCTTCTCCAGTTGACATGGTGGATTGGTGCACTGCTTAGAGGAACCAAATTGCAGCTTGTGCCAATGTTCCCTGGTTAAAGGGAACCTGCTTGGGTCACTGACAGCGTCAACTTGGCATGATCTAGCTCCTACACACATACATGCAAACATATACACACACGTCACACCCTGGACATAACCGGTTCCAGCTCCTCCCCTCTGGCAGGCGCTACAGATCTCTGCACACCAATACCACCAGACACGGGAACAGTTTTTTCCCCCTTGCCGTCACTCATAAACAGTTGACAAATTATTATATTTTATTATTATATTATATATTTATTTATTTTATCCTAAACTGTTGCATGCATATTTTTCAGTTTTAAGTACATCGAGAGCAATTAAACCCAGAAATAAATCCTTGTATGTGGAAATGTACTTGGCCAATAAAGATGATTCTGATTCTGATATAGTGGTAAAGTAAAGGTGTCAAAGAAACTGCTGAATTCAAGTTTGACCTTAACAACAGATAGTTGTGCAGATGGTCAGTGTGGTTAATCTCGCCCAGTACTTCTCCTAAAACACAATGTGAATTTAATTAGCTGTACACTGAACAAAGACAAAACAGTATTTCTATGAAGTGTGGTATTGTTTGGTGTACCGTAGTTGACATTTATTTTTATATCCTGGTGGTTCTGGTTTTTTGCTCCTGGCATAACGATCCTGGGGTGAGGAGGGAAAATAAAACCTCACCTCAGTGTGTTTGAACAGAGGTATGTGAAGGTGGGCGTTTAGACGGACATTTTAGCTCAAACGGAAACCGGGGCCTTCATATGTTATGATCAGGGAATGTGTCTGACTTTGGATTGCAGCAACGCGACACACCGTCGTCACATGTGGAACAAGGAAGAGGCACAGCAGTTCACATGTGGCTTTGCCAACTGCATGTGTGTCTGTTGCGCGTGCATGTGGATTGTTGGGCTCCTGTCTTGCATGTATTCATTGATGAGAAGTGAAAGCTGTGCCTCGATCATGATGTTTTGACCTATAGATAGATCAGAGCTGGAATATACTGAGGGTATATAGTGAGTCAAATATACACACATGCACACACACACACTCGTAGCTTTGTTGACAAAGCTACGAGTGAAATGTGCTTTTACCCTGTAAAAGACACATATACAAAGTCAATGACGCAATCACATTATAGGCATACAGCCACAAATAAGCTCAGAGAGAACACACACAAATACAATTGTGCTCCAACACAAATGCATACATCACACATGTGCACACACATTCATTTGCACCGTGGTTTAATACACAAGTTCCATCATGGTGCATCCGTTTGAGATGTATCGGTTGTGACAAGGCGCAAGGCCAAAAAAAGAACAAACTGATAAAAAAAGGTTGCTGCTTGTCCCTGGGGCATTTGGTTTTTGTCTGTGCCCCCTGCCAGCTCACTTCATGCCCCCTTCTGCTTTTATTGAGGTGAAAATGCTGCCATAGCTGAACAGTCTGCTTGTGAGTACACACATGATTGTGAGTGTGCACCCTTCTGTGTGCGTGTGTGTGTGTGTGTGCGTGTGTGTGTATGCGCTACACACACGTAAGAATACAGGATGTAGAAGATGTCGGGCCTGAACAAAGTAAGATCAAGCGTAACCTACCTAGGAACACCAGAGAATCAATAGATACCCTTGGAAAAGATGTGGTAAACACACATTGTATTTGATTTCATTCGATCCAGAAAAAAATTGGTCTACTTCTAAATAATGTTGTGTGTTAATAGTTCAGAGGAACGGTATATGCCAGTTGTGAGAGTTAGTGGGCTCTGTGTGTTTTCACTGCAGAGCATCATATTTCTCCCATCAAGGAGGGAGAGTGAATAACAGAAAAGAGTCAAAATCACTTTACTGCCCCAAGCTACCCAAACCCTGTATCCATGACAACGTTCAGACGTCATCCACTCTCAGCCATTGGCTCCTTTCATTCAGCGACAAGTGCTGAGAAAGAAAACTGAGATTTGGTGGAATTCATTTTGTCTGTAATGGCAGTCTGCGCTGTGTTTGAAGAAAAGAAACACACTTTGTTACAGGAGATTGAAGTCGAACATACGGGAGAGAGGGAGGCATTTTATCACTCTTATGAGCCTTATTGTGAAGATATATCCTACCTGCTCTTTCCTCCTTCCTGGATGGACTGTGGTCGATTTTGTCTCGTCTCAAGTGTTTTCCCTGTAGTCTTTCTGAGGAGGGGAGGATTTCTGCACTGTACTTCCAGGGCATTGTGTTACTCTTCCTTTAGAGTCCTTAGTTTTTCTCTCCCTGTCTTCCTGTCTCTCTATCAATTTGTATATCATCTATTCTTTTATGCAGAACACAAGACCGTGTGTGTGTGGGGGGGAGAGAGCGAATAACACAGGAAAATAACCTGTACACCAGGCTAATTGCAATGCTTTAGGCCTAATTCAAGTATAACCGCCCTAGATACTGTATATCAGCCCTTTTTACACTAGTCACATCGGCTCCACTTCCCTTCGTAAACCACCGTCCGCCATACGCGTTGTATTACAATGACAGAAATATCCCCAAATTCATCCCAGCACAAAAATTGACCAGGTATAATTAATTTAGCTGGCACTAATCTTGCATGATACAAATGTTCCTCCTTTGCCTGTGTAGGCTGAACTCCTGTTGCCTGCCGTCTTTGGCCGTCAGATAATTAAGCAGATGGGGTTCTACTTTAAGCAGACTTTCCAATCTGTCATGTCGAGATGAGAATGTGATGATGGCCAATGAGGATAGTGAGATTGGTTTCATGGTTTGATGATTAAAACTCTAAACATATTTTCTGAAGCAGTTTTCATCCTGAGCTAAATGTTTTACGCCCAAGAAGAAAGAAATGGCTCACCCCAGCTTTTACTTTATTTGGGGTTATTTGTCTGTTCAGCCCCTGATTTGGCTCACTCACCCCCATCCCAGAACCAGGCCCTCAAGGATAAGTCGGGGACTTCTGAGGTCCCGTATTAGTCTCAGGGCTGGGGGAAGGAGTCAGCTAAGCTCACTCTGGGAAGCAGTACCAGAAGCTTCTCCACAGGTGAACAGTCCCTCTCCATGGGAGAGACTGGAACACTTAACCAAGCAGATGTTGTTCTATGAGTAGTTTCTTTAGAATCATGATCCATCCAATATTTGCTCCAACAGGAAGACAACACCCATGACAGTGTAAAGGTGGTTTGTACAAACTCTTTGTGTGTATGTGTGCGTTTCTCTAGGTGGAAGAGGTGGTGGATATCGGGGTGTTTGCAGAGGAGGATATTCATATCCCCGGTATCTACGTCAACAGGATTATCAAGGGGGACAGCTATGAGAAGAGAATTGAAGTATAGTCACCCTTTTATTTACATTTGTTCTTCACCTCCCTTTATCCAGCCTGGATAAGAGCACATCTGTATTTTACAGTACAGCAACATATTAGCTTTACTCACAAGCATAATTTATTAGCTCTAGTGCAGTAAGGTTGGGGCGGTCAGTTACAATTAATGAACGTATATTTAAACAATTGTTTCACTCACTCTTCCTCTTTCCTCACTCTCTACCCTAATATCCTCAGAGACGCACAGTACAGAAGAGCCAGACAGAGAAGCCCAAAGCAAAAAAGGACTCTGACATTGTACGAGAGCGCATCATCCGCAGGGCTGCTTTAGAGTTTGAGGACGGCATGTATGGTATCCTTTTACGGGGATCCGTTTCTCTCTGAATTATAAGTCACATCTAGGGCACAGATGTTTGTTCCCAGATAAGACATTTGAAGACGTCAAATGAAAATATCCTCTTACCCAACAGAATAAGCCAGTGAGCCATCAATACCATACATCTCGTTATGTCTGACATTTCATTCCCCATTATTTGATCTGTTTTCCTGAATTTGTCCCAGGTGTTCCAGAATGCTTTACGTTCAAAAGTATATTTAATAGCAACAGAATACCTTTCTGTTTTTTTGGGCATAGTTTGTTAAATTGGTCTGGTAAATGTTGAGAAAATGAAGGTTTATGGTCTTTGACAAAGCTCCTGCTCAGCTAACCTGGGAATTGGCATCCCCATGCTGGCCAGCAACTTCATCAAGCCTGACATTACTGTCCACCTTCAGAGCGAAAATGGCATCCTGGGATTGGTAAGACATTTGCACATGCTGCAAATACATTTCCCCCCTTAGGATCTAGGCCTCCATCCCCGATATTTTGAAACGTCTAAACAATAAGATATCGGAATTCATTGTCTATGAAACTGCAAAGGGAGGGGTTTGTAGTGTAGCACACAGACATGTAGCTTTAACCCTCCTCCTGAAATATGCTGAATGAATCACAGTACTAAGGGAGCCCTAAGATACACACTAAATCCACAAGGCACTCAGGGACAGGACCACTTCTGTTGAAAAAGAATGTTGTGCTTTGGCAAATACAACATTTGTGTTCATGCTGTTGCATGGATTATTGGTCTTGTGTTGTGGATTAATGCTGTAGTGTTGCATAAACTGAATTTTTGATATGCAAAGTTTCTTACATGCTTTATTACTGTTAATGCTATTGTGTTATGGGTTTGTGTTTTATATTTTTTTTAACATAATTATGAATCATCTTTCGTTTGCTTAGCTAATGTTGTTAGGGAATTGGGCTATTAATCAGAAGGTTGCCAGTTTGATTCCTGGCCGTGCAAAATGACATTGTGCCCTTGGGCAAGACACTTAACCCTACTTGCCTCGGGGGGAATGTCCCTGTACTTACTGTAAGTCGCTCTGGATAAGAGCGTCTGCTAAATGACTAAATGTAAATTGCCACCTCACCGTTTTTTTCCCCTGCAGACATTATTTGTCTACACCGTTCTTTTGTGTGAATCAACAAAGGCTGCTCCTTCACTAGCATTGTCAAATCCATGTTGCTGACAGATGTCCCATGGCCTGCGATATGCTAATGCATCATTTTCTATTGTCTTCAAATGATGAGTGTCAGGTTAAGAGAAGTGCTGTCAGAAGCTCTCCTCACTCTCTCTCCTCCTCCTATCCAAACATAATGACAATGATGTGAAAAACTATGAAAAAGGTGTGACGAGCGGTAGTGATGATGATGATAGCTATTTCAGTGGTTCTGATGTGTCACTTGTGCACCTTGTAGGGCCCCTACCCCACAGAGGAGGATGTGGATGCTGACCTCATCAATGCTGGTCAGTGTTTTTCTTAAGCACAAGATTATATATATATATTTTTACATTGTCTGCTATCACTTTTATGGATGAGTAAAGTCACGCAGTACCTCCCAAACCTACGATGTGTGTGTCTCTGTAGGTAAGGAGACTGTCACTGTGCTGCCTGGGGCCTCCTACTTCTCTAGTGATGAGTCCTTTGCCATGATCAGAGGGTAAGAGATTCATTCATCCATCCAACTATCTAAGAATATTGGTAATACTAATACTAGTTCTGATCAAGGCTGCCACAATCCTTCATAACAAAGCTGAGAGAACCAGTCATCCACTGGAGATTTACAAACAGCCCCCTCAGTCTTGCTTTCTCATCGGGATTTGCTTTATGTCTGAGCCCCTGTCTGTGAATTGGTGTTGTGATCCAGAGGGTTGACAGGCCTGCCCATATCTCCCTGGTTCCCATTAATCCCCCATTGTGTGTGTCCCGACCCCCTATCCAGCATGCCTTCTACTTATCCACCCGGAGGAAATCCAATACAACATCATAAATACTGCCTTGTAATGGCAACTGTGAAAGCACAAAGCCACACTGGTCAGTGTGAGTCATTAGACTGATGCCCCGTGTGTGTGAGGAGGTGTGTGTGTGTGTCCATGCTGTTGTGTTAATTGTTTAGTATGGTTGTAGTTTTGCGTCAGTGCATCCTTGTGTGGGTGTGTTCGTGGAGTCATACCGAAAAAACACAAATACCAGCATATGCCACAGGGAAACTGTTCCGAAGTCACATTTTTTGTGTCATGGGGGAAAGGATGTCTGCAGCTGCAGGCACTGTCCTGTTATTGTGACTATAGCGGTGGTTGTGACAACCACCTGGCATGGTTATTATATTGTGTACCCACCTGTCTGCTCCAACCAGCTATAAGATCAGAGGGTTCCAATTAAATATTTTTATGGCCAGGTCTAGGCAAAGTTGAGTAAAAGTTACACAAATGTAGCATTTTGCCCACATAAACTTTCCCCCGATGATAGGTAAAGAAGTTCACTGACACATGCACTGTATATATAATTT
Organism: Hypomesus transpacificus; assembly: GCF_021917145.1. Taxonomy (NCBI): domain Eukaryota; kingdom Metazoa; phylum Chordata; class Actinopteri; order Osmeriformes; family Osmeridae; genus Hypomesus; species Hypomesus transpacificus. The sequence goes on along the minus strand of NC_061083.1, from coordinate 1,331,999 downwards.
GAATATATAATTTAAATATATGAGTGACAGGCTGTCACTGACAACTGGTGACTGTAAATAATGATCAATAATTATTCAAATGTAGCAATAACCCAACATTCAAACTACTATTTTATTAACTAAAGTAAGGTAATGCAGCAGCATGCAGCACAGCTTTGAGGCTCCTGGATGAGCTGTCAATAAATATTGGACTTTTAACGCCGCTACCAAGGACAGTATAACGAGAACATGCTGGGAGACTATATTTGGGGGCTGATTTGTGAAAAGGATTTACAGTATAATCACATAAATGTCGACTCGCTTCTAAATATTTTTTTGTCATTTTTGTATTACTTCAGTATAAATACAGTGCATGTTCATTTGGATTCATATGTCGTTTTTTACTGACTTTGTGTGAACAAAAATAATTATCCTGTTTTCTCACAAAAGCAAAGTTTGTAGGGAGTAATAGACATTTTCTGTACTTTTGAGGCATAAACAAATGTGGAAATAACACTTACTATCCAGGAACCAAAATGGTGTTATATTGTGTTGATTGAATGATAGATGTATTGTTTGATATTTTCTTAGGGGTCACGTTAACCTGACAATGCTGGGAGCCATGCAGGTGTCTAAGAATGGAGACCTAGCTAACTGGATGATCCCGGTATGTCCTTGTGCACACTCTTTCTCATAACATTTATGTTCTGCATCCTCCCTGGTGTCAAGGGTTCAGGCTGTGAAGCTTGTGTAATGTCGTTGGGGCACTTTCACACATTAGGTCCCTTTATGCCACCTAGACAGTGTTTGAATGCAGCAGTGTGTTGTTGGAATGTTGTTGCTGACTCATTCCATCTCTTCATGGCTACAGTTTACCCTTTATCATGGATACTTACAGCAGGATAATGTGCCATTTCACCAAGCATGTATAATCTCAGAATGGTACCAGGAACATCACATCTTAAGTGCCCTGCACAGTCCTCAGACCTTAATATAGCATACTTTTGTATTTTATATACATTATAACTTGAGGTCTTATAATGACTGCAACCTGTGTCTTAAGAATGGGTCTGACACATGTTAAACGTAAAAAGGTTGATGAAGACCTGTGAAAAAGGATTGTAGTAGGATAAGGGGCTTGGTTTTGGACCGTGATGACCCAACAAAACATTTTATGTTAATTGTTATTGATTAAATGAAGAAAGGAAAGGGGTGTGGGCTACACAATGGGCATAAGCGGTCTTATAGTTAAATTGTGGGTGTTATAATTTTATGCCCAGTCACATCATAAAGCACATAACATACACATAAATTAAAGTACGCTTGAGAGGTTTATTAATCTGTATCACCTTGACTGGATGGATTGGGCAACATAACCACCCTTCACCTCTACAATTATGAAAATTAATCATGTTGGAAGATGATTTGTAAAGCATAAAATTGGTGATGGTTTATTTAGGACTAGGGGATGCTGTTGTATTCTGCTGCGATTATGAAAAAAAAAACAGCACTTTCAATAAGGGAAATGCAGATTTACATTATACGCTTGAGGGCTTTTATATCTCTCTCGGAGTGATAAGTGTCAGTCCCCCACTCAGGCACAAGGATCTACAACAACCACTGCATTATAGATGATCACATTTGTGGACATAATGTTCTGTTTTGTTGCAGCTTTTCTGCTCTTAGGAGAGGATTGTTGTTTGGGGATAAAATGCAGAGTCTGCCTGGCCTATGATGGATTTTATAGTATTGGATTTGTAGTCTGGTTTATGATGTTAGAGGAAGACTAACGGCAGAGCAGCCAAGCACTGCTGACTCATGTTCTAAATGTGTTGTTTAATTCACTATGGCATACTCTTGAACCATACTCCAGAACAACCCTATCGACAATATTCTGTCTTGAAACTGAGACACACATTTGGCAGGAAGCCAACTTCCCTGGAGGACACAGACCATTGCCCTTACTAGTGAGTTCTGCCAACCGTACTCCCCAAGAATTCTTCCTATTAGGTTTTGTGTAGGAGAGGGTGTTTGGATGCAAACTCTTCTTGGGAATAGGGGCGCACGTCACGGACATACAGTGTTGAATGTTTGCAGTTCTGTAGGGATTGCGTGGCCATGATGGGCACCTCTCAGCCTTCTTCTTACGGTCTTGTGCTCTTACACAGTGTGTGTCTGGCTGGCTGGTTCTTACAGTGTTCATGGTTAACTTACATTTTGTTGTGCAGTGCTGTGTGTTTTTTGTGTGTCCGAACGTTAAACTGTCAGATAGGGGGAATGTGTATTACGGCTGTATCTATAAAATATGGAGCTATACCCCATGCGGGAGGGTTTCAAATGCGTCTTTTCTGTCATTATTTACTGTTTGCCCAATATACATAGAGGAGAGGGGGTAAAGGGGGGCTATAGGGAGGTTGGGTTGTCTGGTAGCTTTGGGATAAGTTGAGGTAAAAGTCAAGTTCTGTACAAACACAAGTTCTGTTGTTGTGTTTTTGATCAGCAGGATGAACAGTTTGTGACTCTCAAAAAGAGAAGGAAAATGACTATTTCTTTGGAGCAGTTTGTTGGGGAATTATTTTATACTAGTGCAGTATCTGTGATGCCCGTGCCCGTGATGCAGCCGACGGTCAAGATGTTGGTTAGTTAATTCGGTGTTAACTTCATTGGAGTGAAACCGGGTGAAACCTTTTCACAGTTTGATTAGAGATATTACTGTGCACCCGCATAGATTATCAGTAAACACATATATTACGGTTCGATGTGCAGTCAACAGCAGTTGCTTGTTAGTCCTGTTGCCGCTTCACTGCTGGAAGGAGTGATGAGTTAAGCACAACAAAAGCTGACTAATGTGTAAAAACTCCTTGCTACCCGTTTTTATAGGCTTGCACACACACACACGTGCAAGTTGCTTTATGTTAAGAGGCGTTTCCACGTATTTATACACTGCGGATGTGTTCTGTTTAAGCTCTTGACTATCAACTACCTACAGGTCTCCCTGCAAACTGCCAATCACATACCTTTTTCACATCGGTTAATCAATCACAATCCACTTCAGTAGCCTATTATCTAGCCACAGATTACATTGACGACCAGAACAGAAATATTAATGACTGTTGTGATCTTTACTGGATTGCCAAGTTGGATAGCTTTGTTATAGACCAGTCCTAACACAGGGCCTATTGGTATTAAGGACAGGCTCAAGGACTGAAGAAACTGATGCAGTCTTATCCCGAGTTATCTGCTATTTGTTGTAAAGTTCTGTTCAGCTAGTGGAAGTGTAGCGCCATCTGTCATTCTGTTTCTTATGTTTGTCAATACATTACCAGTAAACAAAACTCTTTCTCTAAGTTATTTTATAGAGAGAAGCAGGCAACAAAAAAATGGACTGATTGTGTGTGTGTGTGTTAGATTGTGTGTGAGAGTGAAAGAGGCAGGAACCTTTGGAAATGTTTTGTTTTGAAGTAATGTTCGGTGGTACTCCTGCTTGTTTGGATGAGATTATCTACAAAATGTACAAATGGCAATCAGGGTAGGTTCCATCTGAGTGAAGTACTTCTTGTCAAATCGGCAGTGTTGTGTAAATCTGCTAGCATATTAGTAAGCTCAGTTTCCTGTCTTTATATGGATATTGAAAGGGATGGGGGGTGGACTAGAATAGAAAATAATAGAAAAGCCTTTATTGTCAATGCATTTGCATACAACAAAATTTGGAGTGCTTCTCCTGTTGGTGCAACAAAGGACAACATAACACAACATATAACACAACAATATTACAACTATCTAAAAACAGTACAAATAGCTTTAAAAATATATATATTAAGAGTTCAACAAAGTCTGGCGGTATAGATTAACGTACATCCCTGAGGAACAATAAATACATCAACAGTACTTCCCTGAGGTGCTGTACAATAAATACAGAAGTAGAGGAAGGTGTATGTTGCCCATTACATCGCTAAGCTGGGTCCATGGAACTCACACACCTTCGTATAAACACTATGGCAACAACAAACTAAAACCAATTCAACCAATTCTCCAAAACCCAAACCAGTTTGCCAATTGGATTAGAATGGAGGCTTATGCTATATTTAGGTAGAGGAGATTATCACTACTTGGCAATGCTTCAGTTTGCAGCATGTGGGGCTTATGGACATTTCTTGAAATGCAGAGCTGAAGATAGTTACCTTATATTATGCTGTGTGACACATTGGTGGACTCGGGGGCGGAGGGGGGGGGGGGGGGCTGGTGCCCCAATGTTTGAACAAAAAGCTGAAAATGTGCCTGATAAACTGCCTTCTACAGTGGCCCCATGTGCCAAAAAATTTAATGAAGTGCCCTCTAGGGTGCCCTTCCAGTGGAGAAAACGCTAACCCACCGACGCCCACCCAGTTTGCCAGATCCCCCAAAAATGCATTTAAATGGGCACTGCACTAATTACGTAACAATTCGATGGAGATTTTCCACTTATGCAAAGTGGAAAATTATTACACTAGGCAGAAGTGTGTCTGCAATTACACATGGTAGCAGTAGGTTACATGAGGTTATGTGTAGAGTGTGTGCAAACTGTCATATAAAAGACAGCAGCACGAAAGTTGGACGATGGATATCACCCATGTTCATGTTAATGAAATGGAGGGAAGGCCAACGTGGCTCGTGGGATTACTGAAGGTAAGAGGGTACAATCAGAGCAGCAGAGAGGCCATTTTAAAAGCTGGTCCCAGTGTCCCTTACACTATGGTTAACATTGTGTAAATAGTTTTACATTGTGTAAAGTTTATATGAAATTACTGTCTCTGGTCTTGCAGGCAGTAGATTTATCCCTCAACCCACCCCAGTTATTGTGCGACTGTGTAACTTGTTGAATCGAGTTTGTTGATCTAAATCCAGATCGGATCCAAATCAAATCAGAGTACAGGATGAAAAAGCGTATTTTTTCTGACTGCTTTCTTTCTCTCTTTCTGCCTGTCTACCCTTCTCTTTCTTTCTCTGACTATTTGTTGGTCTCCCTCACCCTTAATGTCTTTTAAACACACACACATTTGATAAGGTTGGGTATTAATGGATTAAGTTGAATTGAGATCAAAGCGGGCTCCGAATACCAGATGCAAATCTGTAGATGGAACCAGACACAGAGAGAAGCTGGGGCAGACATACAGTCTCTTACTGGGATAAAGTAAGGGGGTAAAGATAAACTACAGAGATCCCTCAGCCAATGTCTCTTTGGCTCCTTCAGAATTTTGCTGAAAGGCATTGCTTTCTTTCGTCCTTTCTTGCTTGAGGTTATCTATAAAGTACATATATCATAAATGGACAGATAAGAAGAAAAAAAAACTTCTGCTCTGCTCACAAATCAACTCTGATTGGACAGCGATTTATCCAAGGAAGTAGTGAGAAAAGAACAGTTGTATTGTGAGACATCGGAAGAGGGGCCCTGAGATCAAATGTAATGTCTATGCTACAGTTAGCTACACCACCAGCTCTGTCTTTCAACTATCTCTTCAAATTAAATTTTAATTTGCACCATGCTGTTCTTGCAGTATGTCTTTTTCATTCAAGTATTTTTCAAGGCTGTCTGACATAAAATGGCAGATTGTGCTTCCACAAGGACTCTGTCTTGTCATTAGCTGTCAGACAGTAATCTTTTGCGGGCTGACTGCAGTTGTCCTAGCTTCATTGGAGTGAAACCGGGTGAAACCTTTTCACAGTTTAATTAGAGATATTACTGTGCACCCGCATAGTTGAATTGTCCAACACTTTTTTTCAGGTTATAAATGTACCCCTAAACTATAAAAATGGATAACTGCATTGCAGTTAAAATGCAACCCCCCCCCCCCCCACACACACACACACACACACAAACACACACAAACATACACAAACTAACACAGCAGAAAAGCATTAAATACCACCTTCCCCTGTGCCTGCCTTCTCTCCTTTCCCCTAACATTCATTTGGAAAGGCATAGACAAACTGCCAGACCAGTATAACGGTGGAAGGGGAAGACATCATTTTAGAGATTAGAAAATGTGTGTGTGTGTGGATGTGTGCTTCCATCAGTCCTAACTGGCTACTTTCCGAACACGTAAAACATTTTAGGACTTTGTCTCAAACTATAGGTTTCTCCACCACCTCTCTATTCTCTGAACCCTCTCTTCTCTCCCTCCGACCTCTTTTTATCCACAACCGCCTCAAGAAATATATTATGTTACATAACTGCCAGGCATAGCTTATGTATTCTGTGGGTATTGAACAAGGAGCCAAGGTCTGCGTCATTGATAAGCAAATGGGATTTTAATTCAGTAATTCAGCCATTGCCCTCTGGGGATATCTGCATGTCACACAGGTTTATAACTACCGCACAGAGGAATGATGGGAGATGCATGACATTTTTCCCGCCCTCTTGCAATTCAATTTTGATGATCTAGATATATTGACTAGTTTTGTAAACAAATATCCCTCCTACCCCTCTGTGTTGACTGTAAAGCGTGAGCTTGTCTCTACACAACACACAGTTGGTTGAAACAGTTTAAATGTTTGCAGGTGTTTCGTATGATGACTAAATATGATTCTGTCTATCTGTATTTAGGGTAAGATGGTAAAGGGAATGGGTGGAGCAATGGACCTGGTGGCCAGCGCTGGAACCAAGGTGGTTGTCACCATGGAGCACTCTGCTAAGGTAAGATGTTTTTGTATAATTTGCCAGGCTTAAAGGGGTGGTTTAAGACGTTGTTCTTGAAATACAAAAAGTCCAGGAGCGGAGGGAAGGATTCAAAGCAAGGGTTTAAGACCATTTAAAAGGAAACAGTAGGGGAAAAGATAACAGAAAGTTATTCCCTGTTGGGGTTTGTGTTGGATTGATTGATTCTGGGGGATTGAGTGGGTCAATCGTTCAGTGCAACTCTATCCTAAGGAACATAAAATGTAATCATTGGAATGCAGCACAGCTGTGTCGCCCTTACCACTTGGCCAGCATGTGACCAAGGACATGTTGGCCTTCCAGGACCCTCACCCTCTTGTGAAGCACTGCCACGTACCAGAGGTGCATGTGGGTGCATGCATGCACACATTTCTAAAGGTCCATTGGATACAGTATGTATTTTTTTTGTCCAGATGCAACCAACCAATTCTATTTCTATACGCCATATCGGTTGTATGCTCTCCCTAATTGAATATCTTAATGGTTCTGGGCTCAGATCATTGCCTCCTCAACTCCTTGCCCATGCTCTTTTGAGGCTAATGACCAAGATGATATAATGACTGATTCTGGTAATGGATTAACTAATGCCTCTCAACCAAGAGAGCTTCATCACTTCCCAGAGGGACTTTACACTCAGACTGTCTCTAAACCCACATTAGAATATCTCCAAATGGCTGGAACACAATTGGTTAAGTGACTCATCCACTGACTTAACTGATTCACGGTACAAGATGCAATGATTCTGGTTTGTCTGTCATAAAAGCAAGTTGTTCAGTGAGGGTTGCTTGTGAACACTGTGTCCTTGATGTTATCTGGACTGGGGACCAGATGTCGATATATAATAAAGATACTATGTCAACAGGTATCTGGTTAATGATGGTCTACATTATCTACTAATACCTGTGTACCTGTTGACTGCTGTTCTGCTCTCACTTTCTTACTTGTATAGCTTGCTAATGCATGTGGTGTGCACCTGGAGACGGGCAATACACACAACATTCACAAGCCAACTGCAGCAGTACCCTAACAGACCACACAGACACACTGTCTTTCTATTTCTCTCTTTCTCTCTCTATTCTGTCCCCTTGCTCACTAGTGTTATTCATGTTTGACCTTCAATATATCTCTGTCTTTTCCTTTTTCCTCAGGGAGGGAAGCACAAGATCCTGGACAAGTGTAACTTGCCACTGACGGGGAAGCAGTGTGTAGATCGCATCATCACAGAAAAGGTTTGTCGTGTTAGGGTCAGGCTACTGCCCACACACTAATGACTAGAAGACTAGAGAATATTTGGTGTTTTAAGGCTGTTCAGGTGCCCTGCTTATGTAACATCACATCCCAGCAGAATGTCAATGCATAATGTCAGTCTTGAAACGCCTGTTATGCTGCTGCACTTTGTTCTCGCAGCTGTCTAATTGCTGACACTTCAGGCATTTATTTTTCACACCACCTGAAATGTGTTGTGCAGAGTTGTCATGGAGTAGGTGGTGCAGTTTATGCGTGTGTTAGGAGAAGGAGTAGCACTTGAGAACTGTGCTGGTCTTCCTCCCAAATGGCCTCAATTTGAATAAAAACCATGAATTAATCAAACACACTTATTTACATAGCACTATGCCATCAATGTCAATCACAAGGTTTTCCATTCAATAAGTGTCAGCAAAGCGTTAGCAACATGAGAAGCTATATCGCTCATGTCTATAACCCTGGCTCAGATTAGCTGATAGGAAACAATTATCCATTAAATAATTGTACCTCAGTTACACATTTTGAAAGAATTGGAGATTTATACACACAATTACTGGTGATTGTGCATATCTATTGACTGAAAGTTTTTCATCGCCAGAAGTTGTACAATATAGGAAATATGATGTGAGTATAGTAAATATAGATATTGGATGATCCTGCCTCTATCTCCAAAATGCCCGCAAATCGCTTTTGTTAGTGACTGTAGAGGCAGCAACGTCATGCACTGCCAATCACTTTGTGTTTGTCAAATTGTCTTACCCCTCTGTCTGAGGTCATTAAACCTTACATTGTTTTGCTTAGTTGTTCTTTAAACCCCAGACTAAGACAGCGACAGCTATTGCTAATTCTTCCTATGCAGTTCTAGACATATCTGGGTATTGAGTGTGTATCTGAATAAATCATATATTATTCAATCTTTATGTCGGTAAACTTCCATCTCAGCCCCGTTGAATTTGGGTTGTAGTAATCCTCTGTAGATCCTGAAATCTTTTCAAACAACCCCACATTTTTCTGCTGGGCACATATTATTAAATATTTTTGTAAATTGCATGAGCAAAATACCAAATTATTTTCATGTTGCCCCTAGCCTTTGTTGTGTGACCGTATCTTTGTTTGCACTACCCTGAATCCTTGGATTCCAAAATGATAGCCTCTGTGTGAAATATTTTTCTTTGTGAGTATTAAGTTCAGAACTTAAACTCAGATATTCCACCTAACCAAATAATAATTTCTTCTTTTTTAATTAGAGTTGAGGGTGATGTTACAGAAAAGCCCAAATATTCAGGTTAGCTTGAGTCGGATTGAGTGATGACACTTAGATACCGAGGGGGGAACGCACCCATACATATCCCAGTGACTGAAATATAGCTTTTAATAGGGTAGCGGTGAGGAGGCTGGACATTTATTGGGTTAACCCTAATCCTATAAGTGGATTTCTTGAAGGACACTGGCTATCGATTTGTATGTCCTCCCATAATTTTTTTTGCCAGGCTCTTTATGATGATTTATAGTAATGAAGTTAACAGGGCCACCATATGGCCTCCCTTACTGTTAGTGATGCCTCATCTGAAACACAGTTACGTCACAGAATAACGCTCTCAACATTGAGGGTATAAATGTAACCTATAATTTATAGTTTTGGAGAGGTCAACATGTTTACGGTCATTTTCAGGACAGGGGGAGACTCTTGACACGAGTTGCTATACTACAAGGATATGCTGGGAAAGACTAATTTTAAAGATAACAGCCAGGACATTGAATAAAGAAAAACAACTGATAAACCAGAACAGTCATTCAAGGACAATATCCAAATTTGAATGACAAGGCACAAAAAAGGTCTGTAAATAATGCCAGCAGTTTCAGCAGATGAAAATTATTGGTAAAAGACAACAGCTAGTGAGTGACAACAATCTGTAAAAGACACCAGACTGTGAGGAACAAAAGTATGAAGGGTCAATCGGTTTGTAAAAGCGAAATGACAATCGTCTGTAAAGGACACCAGCCAGGCTTGTTCTTTGGCAGACTGGTCTGTTGTTCAACCCGTAGCAGCCTACTGTGAGCTCCGGCAGAGAGAGAGACCAAGTGATCAATGCAGACCTTTCTGTCCTCACATGTTGCTAAATCGCTCCCATTGCCTCTTTCGATCACTCCCTCCTTCCACAAAATTGTTTTTCCACATGGTTTTTCTTTTTTTTTTTTTTCTTGTTATTTTCTATGAGAGCTATTGCACAACATGATTTCTCAGCAAGATTATTTCTGTCACCATTTATAAAGGTTATAGCATTTCCTACCTCTTCCCTTCCCTTCACCTTTCTTCAAGGTGACAAAAAGTACGAATAGAAAGTACAGCGGAAAATCATAGAAGCTCTAACAGTATTTCTGTGGTTAGAGCCAAGGGACAGTCTGTATTTTACCGTGCATGGTGCTGTCGTCGAAATAATAGTCTAAGTTTTTAACCAATACTAAAATGTAAAACAGCACGGAAACGGCAGCAAAGTATGATGCAAAGTGTTTATTCGAATCCAACAAAACGGATTGATTCCAACAAACGTGAGTAGACCCGGAGTCTGACTGCAATATTTCTCCGGACATCTGCTTTTATATTTTTCCTTCATTATTTTTGATATTTTACCATTGGTACATTCCATGTGGTCACAGAGTCAAATACGCATTTCACACTCTGTGGGTCCATTGTCACAGAATTTACATAGCCTGGACTTTCCCTAACTTTCTCCTTCCAGGGCCCACGTGAGGCCTTGCAGCCCAGCTGCACAGGTTATACAGAGTTTAAGGACATAAATCTGTCCCCTGATGTTTGGCGCTTGTAGTTCTCAATATCTGTCTTGTAGTCTTTCATGGGAGAGGCCTAAACACGCACTTCTCTCTGTTGCTCTCAAACTATCTATCTGGACTTCCACATTTTGGCCTTTATATCTTCTACGTTTTAGTGGTAATACTAATCAGTCAACAGCTTTGCATCTGGTTTTCAGTAATATAGCATATAAAAGTAAAAAGGTGATTAAGAGGTTCATTTTCAATCATATAATCCATAATCATTTCAACTTCATGATTACAGCAGTATGATGTTTTTTCCACTACAGTGCATCAACGGCATCTCACTTCACTGACTACACTGCAACAATAACATCTCAATATTGCATGGTACAGAACAACAAAAACAGTATCATATACCGGAAGTGCAACACCATAAACAATGATGTAGCTGTAGCCTTTTATGAGACAGTACTTCTATAAGATCTCATATAAAACATGCAGAAAAAAGGGAGTGCTTTTCAGGTACCCCAGGAAGTAATGTACTGCATTGGGTGTGACAGCAAAACGTAATGAGTTCAGTCCTTTCTCTCAACTTTAATACTCCTACCACTACCTCCCACCTACCGTTCATTCTGATTTCTTCACCTTTCCTCAATGATAACTCATATTCTCATCCCTCTGCTGTCCATCCCAACCAACAACACTAATCTCCTGTAAATCTTCCTCTTCTTTCTCTGCTTTGCCGTCACTGTTTGTGCTCTTTCACTCTTAGACGTTTACCTGGTACAATGTCCCACAATTTTGTGGCTGACTTACCTGCCATAAATATGAAATGTTTGGTCCTTTTTGTGGTGTCTGTGTGTGTCCTATCTGTGCTTGACTGATTTTGTCGGTGCAATGATATGGCTAGACCCTAACAAATCAAACCCCACTTAACTGTCTACCTTAACATAATTACATTGAAAGAGCTTCTTCAAAGATAATTCATTCCTTCAAATATCTCATTGTTTCAATGGCAAATTACTCCTGTCACTGACCTGTGGGAAAACTTTAAACTATCTGGCCCCATAAAAAGTAATAGGGAGAGTGGAGAACATGAAGACTCAGACTGTCTGGCCTGCCGTCTGCTTGTAGACACCGTTGTCTGGCAGAAAAGGTCTGGGTTATTTCAGCCCTCTCACAATAATTAAAATCCTCGCTCTAAAAAGATAATAATAAATGAGAACAGATGCAGTGGTAGACCCACTCGGCTTCCGAAAAACACACATTCAAGCCTCTCAATGGGGACCTGGAACTTTGGGTCATTCAGCCCCAGAACTTTACATTGCTGTTTGACTGTAAGGTGTAACTGCTAATAACCTGTGTGTGTGTATGCAAAGATGTGTAAGATGTCTACTTTCTTTACGAGTGTAGGGAGCAGGTGATGGGAGGAGGGGCGCATTAGAGTTGTGCTGCTCCTGCTCCCTCAAGGCCTCTTTCTCAGCAATTTCTCACACAACGTAATCCATTTTTCCAAAACCACAATTCCAATCAATCAAGCACATTTATTAATAGAGCAATATGTAATTGATCTAAATTAGATGTCCATTGTGTAAATGTTCAAGTTGTTTGCGAAGTGAGAGGTTACGTCACTCATGTCTATGATATACAATGCTTGGCTCAGCACATGTATTACAAAATTCATAACTTACCAAAGCAAAGCTCTGAATGGGTTGCTAATAAAGACAGTGATTACTCCTTAAGACCTGGCTCATCACAACACACTGTACATAGTCCTCCTCTGAGAAAATACATATTCAATCAATGAGGTCAATGTCCCAAGTTTACATGTTGGGTGCATCAAAATGCCTTCCCGATCGGGCAGCACTACAATACAATCATCAAAATCCAGTGCTTCCTTTGTTTTTCACAATATTCCTTGTTTAATGAATGCCACTTGGATATTATAGAGGAGTTAGGCTGTGGGCAACATGATGAAGGGTTACATTTACAAACAAGGACTTTGCAGACACAGCACGGGTATAGAAGTCATCAGAAGTAGCCAAGTTATGTCAAAATGTTTATTAACATAATAAGACAATCTTAAAATGAATATTCGTCCGTCCCCCAACGAATGCATCAGAGGACTTTGCGGTGCATCCGGAAAGATTAAGCTCTCAGGGGCCTTTGCAACATGACATTATTTATAAAATAATTTAATTTGAAGTGTATTCATTATTCAGGCAGATCAACTACACAGATCTAATCAGTTGAAGATTTAATACACAATTAAATGTGTATTAATTGGTCATTGATTGCAATAGCTCATCAATGACCATGGGTTTTATCTTGACAGAAATTTTACAAAAATGTGGGAAATATATTGTGCATACACATGAGGCATTAGATGTTCCAGCCTTCATTCCAAGGTCTTTGAACCTGGCTTTGCATTTCTCAGGTGTTCCTGAGACCCAAGGCTAAAATGCATGAGTATCACTATGAAATCCTCACATGCGGTTCTAGATGTATAACAATTGTAGGGCAGGTTGCTTCATAAATTCTTTGTCTACATTGGTGAACTTCCATCTATTCGTGAATTTTGGTTGTCTTCATCTCTGTATAGTTCCTCACTTCTTTTCACACAACCATGTTGTACCGTCTGGCACATGATTGGTTACAGACACCAACCACTCACTTAATGTAATTATTTTAATTTTGAGAGCGTTAGACAATAACATTAGAGATTGTTAGAATTCACCACAAAAGAGTTGGATGAGGTTGAGCAAAGAGCAAGACCAATATACAGCAGAAAATATGTAAAATATACATTCTCCTTTTATAAACCCTGTCAATGGATCGGTCTCTTGTTATGTCTCATTTATTTTCAATTTATTTCAGTTTGTTAAGAAAAACAAGTGTACAGTTGTGTGATTTCGTTTGAATCCACCTTGCGTCGTTCTGCGTTGTCATGGTTACCTTACACTTTTTCGTCAGTCAGTTGAGCTCAAATAAAGTAATGTTGGTTAACTTGTTGGAGAGTAATGGAGGATTTGAGGTTACCTAAAAAGCGGAGAAAACTGCACCTGCAGCCAAGCATACGCTGTTTTTTTCAGACGGTAAGTAACTTGATACCGATCTAAATGTGTAAGCAAATAAAACAAGTAGCCTCATAAAGGCATGAGTTGCTGTTTTTCTGATAAAATGACGTGGTCACAATGCAGGCAGTCACTGTCTCTGAGAAATGACACTATTCCTTTCGATGTGAATTCAAATGGTCAATGTAGTCCTCGAAACTATGTTCTAAATGTGCACATTTTCATATATAAATATAGAATTGTAGACAATGCACTCAACAACAACAAATAATTATGGGGAAGGGTATTAATATGGACCCCCCCCTAATGTCTCAACCATGGTTACGCCCTTGGCTAAGGGGTCTGTGCAAAAGGTTGGAGGCATGGGGGACTCTCCACAAAATGATTGTGGAAATAGAACTTTATTTTGGCTCTCAGGTTATGGGAGTGTCGGGATGGGAAGCTGGACAAGAATGCATTTTTCATTTCATCTCCTACAATGAAACGTAAACTGAGAACTCTTACTGGTCGCATTGCTGGATAAATTATGACATGGCTCTGTTAAATACTCAAAACCTTAATTTGTCCAAACCTTCATTTAGTGCTTACATCCAGTTTTACACTGGATGTACTTTACCTTTGTAAATTGTTTGAAAGGCAATCGATAATTTCTTGATAGACTGTATAACATCCTACCAATGAAGCCGATGATGTGGGGTGGTAACTTCACCAAATGTAGGCTAGTGAATGACATTTTGCAGTGTCATTAAAGTCCATTAGATGACCTGGTGCTGTGGACTTGCTGACTTAATGCCTTAATTACCTACTATTTCTCTCTTTCTGTTTCGGTTGCATTTTCTCTTGCTGTTCTTTACCTCACCCCCTTCCCACTCATCTCTCCCCTTTTCTTTCCTTGCTTTTTACGTCTCCACTCCCTTCTCCCCTGCATCTCCATTATTATTATTATGTATTCTTCCCTCTGCTTCTCTACCTCCCTCCCCTTATCCATCACTCTTATTACAGTTGTCCTATTTTATATATTCTTTGGCTTTTTGAAGTTACACACCACGCAATTATAGTTTACAGAAATAGAAGCAATATAAATACATAGAAATGAATTAAGATCATTCTAAAGGAATTAAACATGACGAGGATTGACACAGGCAAGTAAATATGAAAATGAAAAGTGGAGAGATACAGGGTGACATTTACAACTCTATATGTCCTTGTTGACTGTTGCTTTGCCCTTCTAATGAGCCTGGAGACCTCCGTCTTTCAAAGATTTTTTTCGGGAGCTTCGCTATCTAAAATACAGCCTTTGCTACGTTTTTTTTTTTATTTTATCAAAAGTTATGCAAAGTAATAGGCATATGGGAGAAGAGTTGTGAGAATGAGAATGTGAGGCTCAGTCTATAGCTGAGCGTTGATCAGAGAGTGACACAAAGAAACTAAACCTTATGCCTTCTCATTTGACCACCCCTTTTTCTTATGACAGACTTTCATTTGCAGAGCTTGGCATCGCCAAACCAATTTGCAAATGTGTATTAGTCTATAACCTTTCAGTTCATTTTCAATTTCCAAAGGTTAAACATTTTTGTTTGTGATTGGCCCAACCAGATTCTGGTTGGATGCAAATCGATGGCGGCCAGACCTATCTGTCAGAGGAAATAAAACATGAGCTTTCAGATTTGTCTGGTTCTCAGGCTAGCATTTGCATTATATACTCTCCTCGTGTGTGTGTGTGTGTGTTTGCTTGACGAGGGGGCTGTACTGTGATGCTGCATTGATGCTAACTCAGACTCAAAGTTAATCTTTCCTACTTCCTCTCCCAGGCGGTGTTTAATGTGGACAAGGATAAAGGTCTAACACTGGTCGAGGTCTGGGAGGGACTTACCCCTGAGGACATCAAGTCCTGCACAGGCACTGAGTTTGAGGTCAGCACCAGACACACACACACAAACAGAAAAAAAAAAAAAAAAACATGCACACATTCTAAATCTACGAATATGTAAGTACTAGTTCTTTTCTATTTCCTGTCTCTTTCCAACAGGTGTCTCCTCACCTTAGGTCGATGCAGCAGATCTAGAAACTGGTGGGAATTGTTGTTGCTGTTGTCGAGAAGGAGTGTTGACTTGAAAAACACCACGTTTGAACTAACTTATTAACAAATCGATTCTAACGTTACTGAGAGAAGCTGGGTCCATAAACTGAAATATGACATTACTGTAACGTGTAGTATGTAAGGATGCAGAAGGGATTCAAAGTTATATTTTGTCAAACTGATGTTGGCAGGTAATAACCCCAATTCCAAAAAGTTGGGACGCTGTGTAAAATGTAAATAAAAACAATGCATGATTTGCTTGTCTCAAATGTAATTCACAATAGACCATTAAAAACATAAACTTAGGAAATGTACCATTTTAAATTTGGAACTTGTCTCACAAAAGTATTTTGAATTTTGTATTTAATGTTACACAACGTCCCAACTTTTGAAGAAATGAGGGAGGGCATTTTTTTTTTATGAAGAACAGCCTGGATGACTATTTTGAGTTAAGAAGTCATGTTCTCCCGTTTTGAAAAAATAATTTTCGCTGACTATTTTTGTGTCTTTATATAAAACACATCAGTGTGTGCTACCATGAAATATTTATTGTTTGGTTGTCTGCATTTATTTACACACCAAGTACAAATATATTCTGAACATCGTTTTCAGAGGGGTTTCACACATTCATGGGTCAGAACACTTCAGCAGCAGGGACAAGCAGCAATGCAAAAACATAATAATACACTTCTAATATAAACATATTGACTTGTGGTATCTTAGGGAACACAGTATATCTCTAATTACAAATTAGCCTTTAAAACCTATGCAATCTCTGACCTTGGTGTCTACATGGTTGTCGAAGTCTCCAGATGCCTCCATAGCCGTCAGGGGTAGGCTGTCGACCCTGTATTTTCTGTTGGTCTCTTTCGACTGATCTCGACACTCAATATGTAGATGGGCAAGGTCAACACCACGGATTAGGACAGCGTTGTAAAACCATACATGGACCCTCTATCAGATGCGCTTTCCGCTATGTACTGTATTCAATTCATTGAATGAGGATATCCCAACCTAAATCCTATTGAATTTGAAAGACCAGAAGTGTGGACTCGGATTCGAGAATTCCATCAGTAAGAAATGTATGACCATTTGTAGAAAATGTAAGTGGAAATCTCTCCTTTGTAAAAATGTAAGTGATCATTTTCTCTGTGCACTAAAGCACGTCAACCATCCTGTTCTCTCGGTCTTTTTACTACAGCCCAGCTCTCAATGAATAGCTCAACTCTTCATCGACTGTCAACTTCGCTAGCAACCATCCATGTGTACGCGCCCAAGGGGTGTGGACTGTCTTTTGGTCACACTGGTTTCTTTTTAGAGTGTTCGGTGTGGCGAGGTTACCGAGCGTAGTACAGGGAGGCGCACTCAACACCCGCACAAGGACCGGAACGATTGGATATAGCATCGTCGCAGCATGGCTTCGTCTCACGGGAAAAACGACCTCCGGTTTGTGGACTGGATGGCAAGTTTACCGGAGACCATGCACAATATTCCGCTCACCAACATGGCTATTCCCGGTAAGTCTTCAACATTTGACACAACAGCTGCGTAAAATCTTTCGGGATAGGATCACAAAATTGACGCAGTAGTCAGTAGTGGCACAACACCGTAAGATGATTGAGTTATCATATCAGGAGATGTCTTTTTAATTGTGTCCGTCTGATTATTTATAGGTCATTTAAGCATGGGATGTTACATTTTGTAATACAATTTATAATAGGCAGGTTCTTGTGCGTGTTCTGGCACGCACAAACCCTCACTGAAATAGAATCAAACTTGTTGCGCAAGACTCCTGAACCATGTGTAGATAGGTTGTTCACGGTCGTTGTTAATAATTGTGTCAGTACACTCCTACAGCTCTGGAATATTCAAGGACCAGCAATCTTAAATCTGTATCCATCGTGGACATGCAAATGTATTACACTTGAGTGATGTAAAACGGCAATCTAGGCTTGCCATTTTGTAGCGGTCCCAATCAGGAGACACACAAAAAGCCCTCGTTTTCTGTATCATGCCAACCGATGTGTATAGACGATATATGGATTCAGCATCCGATTATTGTATTTTATTTAAATCTGTATTACAATAAGCAGACTGTATTTCAGCCCTATTTTCTTTTGAATCTATTGTGAGACGAAGGTTTTTCGAACCGTGGCCATGCTTCCCCGGTGTAGACAATTAACATTGGTTATGGATTTGTGTCTGTTGACATGCATACATTTTGGCCATGATATTGGCATGATATTAGCCTCTAAACGGTGCATCCTGTAATATGGAGCTCGCTGTTTGAAACCTTTGGCCATTCATGCCAGACTCTACCACTGATTGGAGATAATGATTCACACCCCTGATCTGGAAAGTTTAATTATCAGCTGGCTAATTCCATATCTGCCAGCCAGTAATTAGCACACATACACACAAATTCTCTCTCTCTCTCTCTCTCTCTCTCTCTCTCTCTCTCTCTTTCTCTCTCTCTCTCTCTCTCTCTCTCTCTCTCTCTCTGTCTCTCTCTCTCTCTCAGTGACTTTGATATGTGTGCACATGTGTTTGTGTGTTGGCTTCTTAACACACATTAACCTTTTAAGTAGCCCTCATGTTGCAAGCAAGATGATTTGGTCCAATATGGAATAGTCATAAAGGGAACTTGTTGCAGATATAGTTGCTAGGCTTTTCTAGACACACACACATATTGAGATCCCTTCTGCCCTGCCAGCATGACCTAGCAGTCAGCTTAGAAAGCGAGTGTGCCATGTTCTCTCTAATTCACCATCATTATTCTTAATTGACCCAGTTGCTCCCAGCATCTTCAGCTGGTTTTCAGCCCCTGTCCTTTGAACACAGATAATTATCACACCTTCTTTCTCTGTAACTCCTTGAAGTACAGAATTAGCCTGCATGCCATTGGCTTACCAAAAAAATAATCTGTGTGCTTGTTCTTTTTGAGTTTGTGTGCGCATATATTTTGGACATCTATTCTATTCCTCTGTTGGGTTGAGGTTTGTATGTTTCTTGATAAGAGCCTTTTACCAAGAACTGCAAAGTCTGCCGCCAAATCAAAAGGTTGTCGATTATTTTGAAATTGTTCACTTTGAGCTATGTTTTTTTGCAGAATTACTAAATGAGTACTTTTAACAGTACCATTCTCTCTTGACTTTCAACAAGAAAATGTAAGACAATATGTAGAGGAAATGAGACGAATGAAGGAGAGACAACTGACATTCACAGTGACCGTGATCACTAAAGGACAAATATATTTAAGATGCTAAATTCGTTTACCCTAGGGATCCAACTGTTAATGTATTCAGCAGTATAATACTATTGCCCAGCCAAACCCTTCACCGGGTAATTGAGTTTATTGAATTAAAACTTTAACAGCCCCACACTTTTCAAATTACTATTCATGAATTGATTTAGTAAAATGTTTTCCACATTTGAGCCCATCCTCCCCTACTCACCTGGGGCCTCATGTATAAAAGTTGCGTACGCACGAAAAGCTTGCGTACGCTGGTTTTCACGCACACGGTGTGATGTATAAAAATTAGCTTGACGTCAGAATGTGCGGGCCGTCACGGAAACTTTTGAACTGACGTGAGAATGTACGGACCGTCCGTAAAGTCTTGTCTGGCTCTCTAACGTGGCGAGTTCTAACTGAGAAGTGCCAAAACTATTGCCTGGCTGCCAGCCCAACTTATCCCCGCCCACAACAATTTGGTCGGGAAGTTGAGTCTGGAGTAGCCTGACTCTGCCGACGTACTTCCGCTCAATTTGGATTTTGCTTCTGTAGTAGGTCTGGGAGTTTGACTTTGAAGTCGGTTTTCAAAAACACATTTTTTGTAGGTCCAATCAGCAGATGGAGTGGCTGAGAACGATGACGTTAATGTCGTGCACTAGTTTGAGTAGTTCAGTAATGGCGGCGGAGAAAGATGCGAGCGAAGCTATTCTGCGGTTGTGGCAACGCTGCCGAATATCCATAGGTTAAAGCCGGAGCAAGAACATTCCTTGCTGAGTTTTGTTGGTGGCCAAGATGTTGTGGCCCTCCTCCCCACGGGGTTCGAGAAAAGTTTGATTTTCCAGCTACGGCAGCTAGCTCCGTTACAGTAGTGGTGAAGGAGTTGGCTAAGGAGAACGCTTGCGATTGGTTATGGAAAATCAGAATGGCTCTGGGCAGATCCAATAGTTTTAAACTTCAACAGAGGACCCACCATCAAGGAAGTTAACGTTTGTCAATGGAGCGATCCCAGACCCTCTGTACAAATGAAATGTACAAGGGTCTGGTTAGGACCAGGCTAGGTCTGGAGGGGCTCGATTGCGGAAAGACTATATCCGAACAGGAGCTGTTCGGACCAATTCAATTGTCAGGGCGGGCTTTATACGACGATGGACAGATGATAAACAGTAACGTAATCAACAACGTCACCAAAGAGCGCTTGGGTTGAATTCGTTTTCAACAAAAAACATATTACGTTGCTCTGATTGGTTGTAGGTCTAAGAGCGCTTGGGTTGAATTCGTTTTCAACAAAAAACATATTACGTTGCTCTGATTGGTTGTAGGTCTATCCAATTAAGCGAAGAGGCATTTGTTTTACGAGCTCGGTTGACACACGCCCCATAGTCACAGCCCAACGGAAAGTTTTCAGACTCATATTCTGACTAGAATTATGAGTATTTCGCCGTATTTGGAGGAGGAATGCTGCCTATGAACCCAAGAACACCGTCCCCTCCGTCAAACATGGATGTGTAAATATTATGGTTTGGGGGTGTTTTTCTGCAAAAGGGACAGGACAACTTCACCGCATCAAAGGGACGATGGATGGGGCGATATACCGTCAAATCTTAGGGAGGAACCACCTTCCCTCAGCCAGGGCATTGAAAATGGGTCGTGGATGGGTATTCCAGCATGACTGACACAATACACTAGCCTGGTCCTAAACAGACCCTCGTACATTTTATTTGTACAGAGGGTCTGGGATCGCTCCATTGACAAACGTTAACTTCCTTGAAGGCGGGTCCTCTGTTGAAGTTTAAAACTATTGGATTTGCCCAGAGCCACTCTGATTTGCCATAACCAATCGCAAGCGTTCTCCTTAGCCAACTTCTTCACCACTACTGTAACGGAGCAAGCTGCCATAGCTGGAAAATCAAACTGTTCCCGAACCCCGTGGGGAGGAGGGCCACAACATCATGGCCACAACATCATGGCCACCAACAAAACTCAGCAAGGAATGTTCTTGCTCCGGCTTTAACCTATGGACATTCGGCAGCGTTGCCACAACCGCAGAATAGCTTTGCTCGCATCTTTCTCCGCTGCCATTACTGAACTACTCAAACTACTGCACACACACATTAACGCCATCGTTCTCAGCCACTCCCTCTGTTCGCTGATTGGACCTACAAAAAATGTGTTTCTGAAAACCGACTTCAAAGTCAAACTCCCAAGTACGTAGGAGGGCAGAGCCAGGCTAACAAAACACATGGCCAAGGCAACAAAGGAGTGGCTCAAGAAGAAGCACATTAAGGTCCTGGAGTGGCCTTGCCTTGACACCTTAATCCCATAGAAAATCTGTGGAGGGAGCTGAATGTTCGAGTTGGAGACTTGGACAAGATCTGCAAAGAAGAGTGGGACAATTCCCTCCTGAGATGGGTGCAAACCTGGTGGCCAACTACCTGAAACGTCTGACTTCTGTGATTACCAACAAGGGGTTTGCCACCAAGTACAAAGACATGTTTTGCAGAGAGGTCAAATACTCATTTCACTCATTAAATGAGTGAATTAGAAACATCCACTCATCCATCATCTAAACGTGCGGCTTATGCTTTGCTGGCCGTTAACATATAGTTTACAGCACACTTACTTGATTACTTACACTGTTACGAGACACCAAATATATAATAAATAAACTGCTTTGCACTTTCCCTGTGTTGTTCTTATTTACTGATTAAATAAATGCCGCCCTCGCACAAACGCCTCGTATAAACGCTGCACTACAAAAACGTTTTTTTTTATGTAATCAAAGAAATACAGTATCTATTGTAAGCACAAGATACTTCCTATATTGTTAAACTATAGTCCTTCATATGCAATACTGGAGCAAAATGTGCCCTCTGTGCGTTAGCGTAGATCCAAGCATGTTTTTGTCAAATCATCTTGCTGTGCGCCAGGTTGATTGACTGGTTTGCCCGCTGTGGATGCCACTGAGCCCAGCTCAACAGAGATAATGGCATGGTCATGACAGGTGGATACAAAAGGTGCATCAGAAGCATGAAACAGTCTTTCTTCACATCAACTACACAATAGGACTCTGGATAGACTCCTGTCGTGAACACACAGTAGACCCCCTAGCATCTCTGGTTTCATTGACATGCTCACTGCAACATATTTTAGTAATCAAACGCTTTTGAACTTGCACATTAGTAAGTAAACTCAAGGTTATGTTTTTGGCAGGACAGTGTTTTATTCCCTTTATCTCACAGTCAGTTTTGTTTTTTACACATGGTTAATTACAGGATATTTCTCAATGGGCACTGCAGTCAGTAATTATTTGAATGATGTAGAATTTTATGATTACCTGACTTAAAAGTTTGGTATTAAGACAATAATTATTTTCTGTTTCTCCCCCAAAATGTGGGTGGTTACAGATAGACACACAAACAGCGGGAACATCACCTGCTTCTCAATAATGTTCATAGATGACTGTGGTTAGCTGGACAGTCTTGAGAAAAAATTATATGCTCCTTCAGGTGACCTTTGGCACCCAGTTTGCATGGGTGCCATCCTGCAATCCTCTTCTAAGAGAACTATCATCTGTAGGTTTTTGCCCGAACCCCAATTGTAAAAGCCATTTATTTTGGCCATGAATGAGAATCAGTGTTGCTGAACAAGGTTTGCAATGAACACCCTCATTTTCAGGAACAAGGTGGAGACCCTTCTCTGGCTATTGGCGTTTTGTGTTGACTGTCTGTATGTTGACAGCGCTGCACTCATTTGCTACTAGAACCACACAATGGGGAGGGCACACAGTGCCATACTACTTAACAAAAACTGTGAGGAAGAAACTGGCATTCTATACAGCAATTAGAGCAAAATATGTTGAGAAAAAGCAATAGTTTGGGCCATATAGGAAGGTGGAGACCTGACCATCACACCTTATAAGCTTGTTGGACATCCCATTCCAAAACTATGGACATTAATATGAAGTTGCCACCCCCTTTGTGGCGATAACAGCTGCCGCGCTTCTGGTTAGCCTGACCAAAGATTTTGGAGTGTGCTGTGGGAGTTTATTCCCATTTAGCCACAAAAGCATTAGGGAGGTTGGGCACTGGTGTTGAGTGATTAGACCTGGCTTGCAGATATTGTTAGAATGAATCCCAAATAAATCCATGTGGCTTCAAGCTGTTATGGAAATCAGCACACTTCACAATTTCCCCAGAATATGTACCCTCTTTTGTCGTCAATTAATGTTGTAAGGGACAGACATTTTGAAGGAATACATTTTTTGGTTGGGAGTTAAAGATTAATGATCTTCCAACTGGCAGATTATCCTTTGCAAGACAAGAACCAATTTCTTCTCTTAATCAATTTCTTCTCTTAATTTTATTAATCAATTCTCCAAGGCTTCTGGTCTAACTTTGAAAATGTTCAGGATTGTGATGAGTCTGTTATTTGAAATGTTCCAGGAAAGAACTGGGAATCTTTTTGTACCTTTTTATATCTTTTTTGTAAAATGCTCTTGATTCACTACTGTGTAGCATCCCCTCTTTTATTAACAACAGTCTGTATATGACTGGGAACTGAGGTGATCAGTTGCTGGAGTTGTGGGAGAGGAATGTTGTCCCTTTTGTTTCTGATACAGGATTCTTGCTGCTCAACAGTCCAGGGTCTTCTTTGTCATATTTTTCGTTTCATGATCCACCAAATGTTTTTAACTGGTGAAAGATCTGAACTGCAGGCAGGCAAGTTCAGCACCCGGATTCTTCTATTACGAAGCCATGCAAGTTGTAACAGATGCAGGATGTGGTTTAACATTGTCTTCCTGAAATATGCAAGACCTTCCCTGAAAAAGATGTTGCCTGGATGCAAGCAAATGTTGCTCTAAAACCTGCATATACCTTTCATCATTGATGGTGCCTTTCCAGATGTGCAAGCTGGCCATTCTACAACCACTAATGAACCCCCATACCATCAGAAATGCCGGCTTTTGAACTGCGCACTGATAACAAGCCAAATGGTCCCTCTCCTCTTTAGTCCGGAGTACGCAGCGTCCATGGTTTCCAAAAATAATCCTAAATTGCAATTCGTTTAACCACAGAACAGTTTTCTAATTTTGCCTTTGTCAATTTTAAATGAGAAGATGGCAGTGTTTCTGGATCATGTTCACATATGGCTTCTTCTTTGCATGATAGAGCTTTAACCTGCATTTGTGTATGGCACGGCAAACTGTGTTCACAGACTCTGAGTTCTGGAGGTGTTTCTGAGCTCATGCAAAGATTTCCATTACAGAATCATGCCTAAATTTTATGCAGTGCCGTCTGAGTGCCTGAAGATCACAGGCGTGCAGAATTTTTTTCCCCCCTTGTACCTTACACAGAGATTTCTCCAGATTCTCAGAATAATTGTATTATATCATGTAGTGTAGATAATGAGATATTCAAAGTCTTCGCAATTTTATGTTGAGGAACATTATTCTGAAATGGTTCTACAATACCTAGATGCAGGTTTTTGCAGATTGGTGAACCTCTGCCCATCTTTACTTCTGAGAGACTCTGCCTCTCGAAGATAACCTTTTTATACACAATCATGTTGCTGACCTGTTTGAAATTAAGATGGTTGTTTGCAAAATGTTCCCCCAGCTGTAGATTATTTCCTGCCTTTTATTGCGTCTGAACCAACTTTTTTGAGATGTGTTGATTTTAAACAGCGTTTCAACTTTTCTGGAATTGGGGGTAGTACTATTATTTATGCAAAATTTTATCAGAATCAGAACTTGTGTTTATTCGACATGAAAGTTTGCACAGACAAGGAATTTACTTTGGCAGGAGAGCCTACCTAGGCAGCCATTTTCGGCGCCAAGCAGCCATTTTTGGCGCCAATTTTTCAAGTTACAAACGGAACCTTTCTTAATCCATATTAATCAAGTGTGATCTAAGATTGAACCTTTTCTATTAGAATTGAAGTCTGTACTTAATTCACTCAAGATCATAGACATTGAAAAGTAACAAGTCAATTAAAGAATATGGAAACAATTTTCCTAAAACATCTGACTGATTTATGTTCATAAAGATATTTATATGCCTTGCCGTCTCCTTTGATTGTCATGTTATGTTTTCGTTTTATGCTTTCTTATTTTTCCACAAAATATTGATCAATGGTTTGTTCATGATATTACTATTAGTTGGATAACAAGACTGACCTAGAAAGAAGGGCAGGGAAGTTCCATTGAACATTAATTAAAATCAAAATAGTATAAAAAGAAAAGCAAACATCACCACACATAAATCTCTCTCTGCATTGTAGTGTCAGTGTAAAGGGTCCTTCTGGAACAGAGTTCCAAAAGTCTGTTTTGGGGTGAAGTTCTTTGTCTTGGTTTTTAGAGACAAAAGGCTGATGAATGTTGATTTGGGCCAATTCGATTTTTTACACTGAGGCCATTTGGTGTGATATGGGGTGACACCCAACAACACCCCTGTTGAATTGAGATGGGATCTGGTAGATGTGAGCAAGACAAGCTGGTATCATGGTTCTGGTTGACAAGTCTGCTACAGAGTGCACCCACTTACATTATGATATGATATGCTACTGATATGCTACTCGAAATATGTAATACTGTATTGTAGTTGAGGAGTTAATATAGTAATGTAACTTAAATGTTGTGATTGTTTTACTCTGCCTGGTAAAATTCTTGGTCAACCTCCAACCTTGGCCTACTCTTAGAACTATGCGCTTCTGATCCTTGATTTTCAGAAATAAAATGTCAAAGTGAAATGTCAATGTTGACCGAAATAACAAATGCACAGAGACACAATCATGCAGGCAGTCCACTATAACCAGTATGTATACCATCTCTTAGGTTCCCACGATTCCTTTAGCTTCTACATAGACGAAGCGTCCCCTGTGGGTCCAGAACAACCTGATACTGTCCAGAACTTTGTGTCAGTTTTTGGCACTGTGGCTAAGAAGCTTATGAGGAAGTGGCTGGCCACTCAGACCATGAACTTCACCTGTCAGTTAGAAGCAGGCATCCGCTTCTTTGACCTGCGTATCTCCACCAAGCCCAGGGACCCAGACAATGAGCTGTACTTTGCTCACGGACTTTTCAGTGCCACGGTAAATGTGTTTTAAGATTTTAATTTTATCTAAAGCAATCCTAACTGTAATTGAATTGCTTACTAGCCGAGTAGCTTCAGTGGAATTATCTGTTATTTTGACTTTCTGGTATTTTGCTTTGTGTTTGGTGGTGGTGATGTCTTTTTCTATAGGTGAGGGAAGGTCTAGAGCAGATCAGCAGCTTCCTGTCATCCCATGCCAGGGAGGTGGTCTTCCTGGACTTTAACCACTTCTATGGCGTACAGAACCTTCACCATGAGAAGCTAGTGGCCATGCTCAAAGAAGTGTTTGGAGAGCGTCTCTGCCCTGTCGTATTTGCTCAGGAGGTATGTTTTGTGTGTATTTGTTAATGGGGGCGGCACACAAACGTGAGCCATCACTACTCCAATGTACACAATGCCATCACATGTACATACAGCTACAGAAACTCATTTATCGATGTAATGTAGAAAACAACGCATATCCCCAACAGCGCATACATCTTCCGACAAAGGAAACTTGTGATTCATGAAACGTTACTATATTGCCAATCACAAGATAAGAAAGATTGATCATCCTAATGGTTGCTATTTAGTAGTTGTAGAATGCAAGCAGTCTCTCTCTCTCTTTCTCTCATGCATATATATATATATATATATATATATATATATATATATCTTAACTTATTTCACCAGGTGAGTCTGCAATACCTGTGGGAGAGGGAGTACCAAGTTCTTGTATTTTACCACAGCCCTATGGCTTTGGAGGTGCCCTTTCTGTGGCCTGGCCAAATGATGCCTGCCCCCTGGGCCAACACTACTGACACCGAAAAACTGGTCCAGTTTCTCCAGACCTCTGTTGCTGACCGCAGGTTTCCATCTCTCCTCCCTTCTTATTTCACTGTGTGCTTGTCTGTCTCCCTCATTGAAAGTAACAATCTTTCTCTCTTTACATACGCTGTCTACCTCTCACACATACTGTCTCGGTCTTTGATAAACTGTCAGTCACTATATTTTCATACTGAAAGATGATGGGCTCTTGTTCCCATGCTCCTGCTCTTGTCAAACACAGCTGTCTGTAACGGTGTAACGGTCTGGGAATTTGAAATTATTCACACCACCCAAATTGCACTTTTGTAGGTTCTAAAAGGTTTGCTTGACCACCTGAATGTGTTATGAGTAGGGAAAACTGTCTCAGAGCTTCTCGTGTTTATCACCCACAGCATCACAGGCACTCCACTAGAAAGTCCATTAAGTTGAAGACTTACATACACAAATATTGGTAGTTTTGCATATGATTGACTATAGGTTTCGCATAGACAGAAGTTGTACAATATAGGAAATATATTGCTGTCTGTACCTAAGGTACTAGATGTTCCTGTCTCTATCATTACAAACTTTGTTAGAAGTCAACCTGGATTGACTTCTGGGTTGACTTCAAAGCCAAGAACCTGGCTTTGCATTGCTCAGGTGTACTTGAGATCCAAGTCTAAAATGCACTGACTGTCACTGATAAATTATTGCATGCAGTTCTAGATGTAGCAGTCTGTGGGGGTTGTTCGACATCTCCATAAATCATAAATTATCTACGTTTTCTCCTGACACACCCACAACCTGTGCAACCTATTCAGTAGCAAACTTTCCTGAATCTCGGAAAAACACCTGTGGTAGCGCAAAAAACATAAAATGCCCAGAGTTTTAGCTTTCAGATTGCTGTGAGACCAAAGAGCAGCAGCATATTAGTGCCCATACTTGACTTTTGTTAAATGTTTGGCTTTGCATTGATACACTCTGATATTGCTGGGATGATTAACTTATGGATAGTCCCATCATCAGTGCTGAAATGTTAATACATTTATTTGTGAGATGAGAATACATGTAATGAGTCTGACTTGTTGATTGGTTGTTGTGGCTGCAGGAGAAAGGGGACATTTTTTGTGTCCCAGGTAGTCCTTACACCCAAGGCTAGCACCGTTATGAAGGGGGTGGCCAGCGGACTGAGGGAGACCATCACAGAAAGGTGAGTTTGTCATCAACAGGTACAAATAAAATATATTTTGTATTTGAGAACATTTAGCCATTTGAATCCAAGCTCCAATCCATATGATGCTTGTCTGATAAAAGTGAGACCCATTTCTGGAACAGTGCATTTATTGATGCTGTATGTGTAAACAAAAAAAACTGTCTTACTTTTACACACTTCTGTACACAGTATGCCTTTATTATGGTTAATTAAGAAATATTTTCCAGGCATTTAATCGATTAGGTATTCTCTACTGGAATAGCTCAAGGGTAGATAATAGACAAGGTGATAGACAGTACCTATACAACTCATTCCATGAGTCTAATTTGTTAATATTGTACCTTACATTTTAATGTACAGTACAGTATGTCTGTGTGTTGTCTACTTGCAAACTTGCATGGCACTGCACTCTGTAAACCTTATTTATGTCTTGCTTTTATGCATTTGTCTTTGTATGTATATATAGCCATGTTCTTCTTTTTATAAGCTTGGATATCTTTTTGGAAATATCAGTAATTCAGTTATTACATTTGATAGCTGTATTGTTATCGCCATCCATTATATTTATTTTATATTTTATAAATGTCTAGTGCACTTTTGAATCATATAAGATACATTACAGCATGTGTATAACTTCATGAAGATAAGGTGCCCTCACACCACTACAGAGAAACAGACAGAACTAAGGCAGGGGAGATTTAAAGTGGGCACAAATGTTACATAGTCCCACTCAAATTTGTCCACATAATTGCATCCAACAGTCTTCAGACAATCAGACACTGTGTCTGGCTCTCAGACAGCCCTTATCATTCTGAGTCATGTGGACCTTTTAACAGTGCTGGCTCCTTAACAGTGACTCACCCCCTTCCTGTTCTCTAGCAAAATATCTGTTGGTTTATCCTTACTCAAACCTTTTTTTTATATGTACTGCTGAAATACGTCCATGAGCAAGTGTACGTGTGGGGATATGTTTTTGTTTGGCGTGTGCGCGTGCATTTCCTGACAGTGGTGCCTGTGTATTCCTTCCAGGGCTCTTCCAAGTATGATGCAGTGGATACGGTCCCAGAGACCTGGCGAGAGCGGCATTAACATCATCACAGCTGACTTTGTGGAGCTGGGTGAGTTTATCAGTGCTGTCATCACCCTCAACTACCACCTGGAGGAAGAAGAAGAAAATGCCACCTGAGGCTGATATGGGGTGCCAGAGAGTCTAGTGACCACCTATGGGTGTTCTCTCTCATTCTGTATAGTTTATTTCAGGGGAGAGTACTTCCTCTCCACTTTGTTTAGGGCTAAGAGGGGAAAGGAGAGGTGGGGGAAGAGGTTGTTGGTTTGAGGGATTTGGGAGTTGGAGAAGGGGAGAGAAGGAAGAGGATAATGCACTGAGTTTTTGGAGGACTTTTGATTTGATGTATTTGGGGGTCCAAAGGCCAGTTGCTTAAGAAGGGCTCTTTGCTTTTGCTGTAACAACTGCTTGATTCTGCTTTCACTTAAATGCTCTTTCCTGGTAAGATGTTTGGCCAATGTCTGTATTAATAGCACATTCTTCAGTTCTGATGTTCTTAGTGTTCTAGTGACAGTGATGGTCCATCTTTACCAGACTTTTCTTGTTGGTGGCAGTACTTTAATTACTGTAATTTTGTGTGTAATGTAAAATCAGCTTACAAAACTGTTATATTGTCCTGGTCAACTAAACTGCCATAAGGAACCCATTCCCTTAAACTCAGTAGACCTATAGGGATTTCCCAAGTTGTGTTCTTAACTCTCTTAGCCCTGTGTGCGCGGTATGCACTGTTTGTTTCAGGAAAAACTACTGCCATTAAAGACAGTCCCGTTGAGTTTCCATTCTTAAAATCCACTGAACAAAAGTTTTAGTGCTTAAATATTTCCGACATTGAAACTGTCACCTCTAAGGTCAAGATACCGCTCCGGATTGATTCTGTCAGTGCCTGGGAGACAATCATTGATTCAGACAGTGTCACTGTGGAGGTCTTAATATTGTTTACATAGAATAATCAGTCCAAGGGTCTGATAACTCTGTGTATGCATTGTTTTTGTATTTGTTGAATAGAATAAAATACAGAAGAATGGATAACAGAATGATAGTTCTCCTTACTGACCCTCTATTTCCATGTAACAGAAAGTACTGTGTCCCAGGCATACAGTAAGACACATTTTACACGTTTGACAAAAGATAATACCTAAATGTTAAAATATGTACTGAGACAATTATTGAGTCTTCTTCAGTGAATGTATTCTGTTATCTAAAAATGTATTAATGTAAACCAAAAACAGTACAGGTTGAATATGTGAAAGTGTGTTTTGTGTGTAAATGTGCCATTTCCAACTATTCTGTAAGTCAAAGAGCATTTAAGATGTTTGTCATGGAGTGAGAGAAATATAGAGAACTTTAACAGTCAGTGCATGTGTGTTTGTGCGTAACTTACTATTGTTATTGTGAAAGAAAATTCTTTTTTTAAGTGTAAAATTGACGCATAAAAATCCTTTAATTTATCACCAATTGTTTTATTTAATGAATATGATAGCTTGTAAATAGTGTAAGAGCAATGAATTTACTGCCGTGCAATTGTAAATGAAAATGCCAAGAAAATATTGGTTGTATTCGGGTTTGATTGATGGCTCGCATGAATTAAAAGATAAGTTGCGGGAGGATGTGTTGCATCATGTGATGAATCTCTCTTCACTCGTATGTGTGGAAATATGTGTGTCTGTTGGGAGGGTGAAACACAATGACCCAAGGGTGTCAAAGGGTGTCATTGTAATCACACTTCATCTTGGAAACAAAGAATTCCTGTTAAAACATGATGTTCATTAGTGTGCATCTCATATCCTGTAGTAAAATATTTTTCATATGGAATACTCAGAAATCCCAAACCCAATTACCTCCAACATCCACCAAAACGGATTCAAAAAAATGCAGATTTTGTAGTTTTAACATCAGTCCCATATCTCATATTGTAGCCATTGCTGTCTGTTTATGAGTTGCCATCACTGGAGTTGGGCTGGGTCCATTGCTGTGCGATATTATGTAAAGACTAATCTTTTGTGTGCTGAAATGAAACTAACTCTGTTCTAAATGAAATAAGGGCAATCAAATAAAGCCTCTATGCCTGTACAAAATCTTTCCCAGAGTTTTCTGTGGGGTAGTTATCACCATTTTAGGAAGGTGAACAATATTAGACAATATGTGAAATACTCATATTTTTTCTTTCTTTTTTTGTCCCCAATGTAAATTGGGTTCATTCCCTCACAATTGACACTGTAGAGAGACTTGGGTCCATTTAATACACTGGATGTTTGTATGGTCTTATTGCTTATGTTGAAGGAATCATAGAACAGCTAATATAAAAAGGGTCTGACACTAGACAGCACATAGAAATTAAACACAAAAGAAGGACAGTATGGTCACACTTAACATAAGTGGGATTGTTTTGGTTGTTTTTTCTTGCATTATACTGCAAAAATGAAACTGTAAAAAAAAAAATTGTACCGCTGATTTAATATGGTCTCCATTGGGTATACTACTGACTCCTGCCAACAGAGGCATCTAAATGTTATTCTACTCTGTTACCACGGTGACGGGCAGTGGCGACTGCAGTGCCGTTGAGGACTTATGTGTGTGTGTGTATGTGCGTACTCTGTTATCCCGGCTCTGCCATTCTGCTGCCAGGTGTGTTTATCCAGCAGTGATGAATATAGTTTGGCTGAGAATGGATCATGAATATGAGACAAGTGACAGGAAGTCCTGTCCCTGTGTATGTATGTCTAAATATAGCACAACCTAACCAGAACATTACTTTAATAATAAAATAATCTGGAGCTTTGCTGGCTGGTTGTGCTGGCAGACACAAATGCTGTACACACCTAGTGTCCTCAGTGTTAATATCCTGATGGCAACATTTCCATTTAAGGAAAGTAAATGTCACCTTTCTCATTGAAAGGGCAGAGACTAGCTCATCAATTCTTACCTACTGTATGGTACCACATTTTCCCACAGAGAAAGATATGGTCGAATAAAAATGGATGGCATGGTTGGCACTCTAATCTTACTTCTCTGCCAAAGGTTATCCACCTGCAATAATTCTTCTAATTGACATGAATGGAGGAGTGAAAGTGGACAAATAGATTGAGATACAAAATTAAGTGTTTATTTTCTGACACACTAAGCCTGGTCTTGATTTAATATCCTTGCACCAGAGAAACTCCATTGTCATGGGATCATGAAAATGATGGATCTGTGTCAAAAGAAGCCAAACCTTCATATTAAATGGAAATAGTGAGAGGAAGAAAGGATGAGATGACCGACCCGTCAGCTGAGCCTGATTAAGCTGAGCCTGATTAAGACTTATTTAAACCATTCCATATTTGCACCTTTACATATTTTCACTAAGTTACCATATTTGTATTTATGTATCTTTATCTGTATTTGAAATGATCTACTGACAATTCTTGTGCTACTCCTTTTTTCATTTTACTAGTGCCAACATGTTACCTCTCCATAACATCCTCTTACTCTACAGCTATCAACAATTTTACTAACAATTAACTAGCCTTTAATCATCTAGTGGTTAACAGTAGAAAACCACAATCACCACATATCCCACAAACTCCCAGATTGTGCTCGTGCATCGACAAGTATCAGGGGCTTCCCTGGTGTGTAGATTAATTCAAAGTCTTATCTCTGCGTTCTCATCATCAATCACTGTATTCTGTGTGCAATCTCCTTCAGATTATTTTTGATAATGGCAACCAATGGACAATGGCCTGTCTCTATGGTGAAGGAGGACAGGACATACAGTTCATACTATGCAGCTATGGAGCTTTTCTAGACCAGAAACACTAATCGTAGGAATTCATTGTCTATTGAAACACATTCACATCTCAGTCATGGACCTGGATGCATATGCTACCGGATCCCAGACCTTCAGACGATAAGTACTCCACCTTTTCCATTCTTTGAGGCATCTGTCGCCACTTGAATCCATTGTTGAGTCAAAGACTGTTTTTGCCACTGTAGCTCATGGTGGACTGTCCATTTAAAATCATTCTCCTTGTTCTGGAACTCATGGATGCAGGATGTCGTTGTTGGGAGGTTAGCGATGAATTTACACATGAAGTTCACCGTCACCATTATGCCTAGCATGCCTGTTTTGTCTGTGGGCCTTGGCATGTCGAGTATGGCGGTAATTTTGTCTTTGTCGGGCTGCACTCCATGTGCAGAGAGCTTGATGCGGAGGAAGATTATTTTCTTGAGCTCCAAATTGGCAATTGCTTTTGTTGAGTTTCAGTCCATTCCTTTGTATCCACTCCAGCACTGTCATCAGCCTCTCATTCTGTTATTGGACTGAGGAGCCCCAAATAATTATGTCATCAACAGAGGCTCAAACTCCATCCAGTCCATTGATGTTGTGACCATCGCTCCGTGGAATATTTCACATACTTTGAATGTGAACGGTGGTACACCGGAACCCTTGAAAACATCAGAAAAGGTCTGTACTAAGTCAACAGTTGGTTGACACACTTACAAATGTGTTGATTCAATATACTCTTTTCACAAGCCCAAAATCCTCACTGGCTTCATCTTCAAACAATGAATTAAGTACTTCAGCAACAACAGAGAAGATTTGCACACTTTTCTTATTTTCTTTTGTTACTTTCAGCCTGCGTGTGTCCAAGCATGTGTTTAATTGTAGTTTTTCAGTCCAAGTCTTGTAGTTTTTTTTGTTTATTCTTGGCTTTTCTTAAATGTCTTTGATGTCTTACAGTGATCAGGTTTACTTTAAGCACCAGTGTCCATTTTCTGTGTGACTAAAGTCCCATTTGTCTGTAGTGGTGCCATTCATCCTCTTCAGCAGCATTCATCTGATTCTCTGGCTCTTTTTCATTGCTCACCATGCCAACAAAACATGTAATCCACATCAGCGTCAATCTCTGTGTCCTCCACTATATTTATGGATCTACTCATAGAGAGTGTTGAAACACATGTTGTTTAAATGTTCAATTGTCTGTTAAATCACTAATCACAGAGTTCCAAACGGCCTTCGGAAGTATGATCAACGCAAGAACTGTGCGTCGGCAACTTCCATGTAATGGGTTTGAACACCATTGGGATGAATTGGAACGGTGATTGCGAGCCAGGTCTTTCAATGTCAGTGGCTGACATCACAAATGCTGAATGGGCACAAATTCAGACACTCCACAGATACACTCCAAAATCTTGTGGACACATTTCCCAGAAGAATGGCAGTTGTTATTGCTGCAAATGGGGGAGGCAACTCCATCTTACAGTGATTCCCATGGTTTGAAATGAGATGGCCAACATGCTCATGTAGGTGTGATGTTCAGATGGCCAAATAGTGTTCACAGATACAAGTAGAATTTAGACAATCAACAATGTATTAGTCATGCAAGTTGAACACATACATGCGTACAGACAGCAGTGACACCAACACACATGCTGGAGTGGCCTCACGATGAAACTCTGCATTTTCCCATTCTGTTATCCTTCCTGTGTTGGCAGCCAGGAGCAGTGATCGGCCATATCGACCAGGAACCAAGGCGACAAAGATCTAAGTGGAATTGCTCACCTCATGCATGGCCAGGGACATTGGTAGGAGAGCGATGTGTGAAAACCCTTATGAGCACAGAGAGAACCTGAAAACTTCATGCTGAAACGACCAGGAGATAGTTCCGGAATGAAACCCACAAACTTCTTGCTATGAGGCAGCAGTGCAAGGCCACTTAGCCACTGGCCACCTAATTATGGTGATAGAGCAAAAGAGAGAATCATTATACTTGTTACAGGACTGTAGCAATATTGGTACAACTATTGTACAGTAAGTGGCTACTGTTATGTCCCTAATTGATTGTAAACTGGGAAAGGTAGAGGGAGACTTTAAATTTGGAATTTAAATTCAGACATCAGAGCTCAGCCTAGAGCAGAAGATAATCAATGTCCTACTTGAGAATATTGGATGTTATTGTATGCTCACTGCTAATCTAACATTCATATCAGTTCTGCCGGTGGGTTTGAAATCTGCAGCAAAATCTCACAACTCACAAGGTGGATGACTTACACAAGGCCATCCCACTCATGAAACAGATCTAATTACCATGTCATTCTTCTGTGTGCTCTACAGGTAATATACCAAGGCACTGGCTAACCACCTACTGTCTAAACACACATTCATCTCTAAATACATTTGTGTGGCAGCCTTTATGTTCACATGAGCCAGACGTAGTTGACGCTCATAATAAAAAAAAGAAATCTGCGAATGTCCCCAAAAAAAAGAACATCTGAAATTTATAACAGAGGATTATTTTTTCTCCCGAGAAGACCCTGATATTCATTACCCTGCTAGCAAGTCACCATCCTGTGTCCACACAGCCTCCGGAGCTTCCAAGTGGCAGCTGATGTATTGTATGTCAGCAATTAGAGATGTGCTTCCCTCAACATCACAGATGTGTCATCGCTAATGCAAGAGCAATAAGACTGCTCTTCAGAAAACAGTCTGTACTGTGTTACTATTTGTGAAGAACAATTACTTTGGCTCTCTGCTTGCAGACTAACATATTACATGAAGGATCCGGAGAAGCAAATTCAAATGTTCTCTGTTACTGTCAAAAGCTTTACAGCATGCCATTAAATTGGGGTATTTGGGTTTTTGATGAACATCTTGTATTGTAGAAGAGTGTACTCGTAGTCTGTTATTGAATGCAGTAAACATAGTGTTGTCAAATTCCTAAACTGATCTAGCCAAACAGCATACAGTTACTGGAGGTTCACTGTTGCCATCCAGTGCAACACAATAAAAAAATATTGATAAGCAAGATAGGAAAGATAGGGTGCAATCACATTGTCATTAACAACACATCTTCCTTGCTCACATGTATCCACATGTTTATGTGGAGGTTTACCAGTATGGTCACTGTGTCACACACATCTGTAGTTGTTATTTTCTTTCCATTCCTCCACTTTCTCTGGTTGCTTGCCACATTTCTTTTTCCATTTGGCAAGCTTTCATTGTCTTTCCTGATTTAAACTTTCCTCTTCTTCTTTGTACTAAAATGTTGGTGGGTTTGTGGCCTCAAAAAGAAAGACATTTTCAAATGACCACCACAGCTCTAACTGAACTAACGAGCAAGGCTTTCTCGCACATAGTGAGGTGGGTTAAGGTATTATAGACATACAATGTACCTCCTGTTTATTGTTCCAATCACCCAGCTGTTGTTTGTTGTGTAATTACCCTGCCCTGTATTTGCTCCCTTTGTCCGTCCTTGTGCGTCATTGTGTCTTGTGAGTATCCCTGCCGTGTACCTGTTTTTTGGGGAAAAAGTAAAGTCTTTGTTCACCTTGATCTTGCCTGCCTTGTCTCCTTGCTTTTGGGTCCTCCCTCCTGCTGCATTCACTGACGTTACACAAATAACTCAAGTCTGCCACTATAGTATATTCAGGGGAATGGCATTTGTTAGCATATATTTACGTGTGGTTAAAACTGTAATTGATGACTTAGACAACGCACCCGTGAAGAGATATCAATGGTACGTGGTTCGGTATTTTTAAGTAGAATACTGGATTGTCCTGAGGGTACCATCTCTAGGGAACTTTATGGTTATAGTTGTGGATGTTCCTTTGCTCAACCCATACAGACTGAGGCTCAATCCACATTTTTCTGTGTTATATATCTTACCTGTCAGGACCAAAGTAAAAACACACTTTGTTACAGAAGAACTCACTCCAAAGTGGAAAAATAGCACACGGCCCAAACTCAGGGGAATAGTCTTCTTGGCTGCAAAGAACAATAAAACTTGAACAAGAACAGTTTCAAAATTACAGGATGCAAGACAAAAGTGCAACACACAAGACTGAAGCACAAAAATAGTTCCACCTTTCATGGGTTACACCTTGCAGGGTCCAGATGAGTAGATAGTAATGATAATCCCTCAGAGTCTGTATCCCTGGTCGTGTTCAGTTTCTCGTCCTGTCTCTCTCTCTCTCTCTCTCTCTCCTGGCTTCACCCCCTGTTCCTCATTCCAAACAATCTGCTAATATCTAGCATCAAGACTGTTTTATATTCCTTATCCAACATGTCACCAATCAAGTAAGCCTAGAATTTCCAAACTAAATGCACTTTCCTTTCACTTTTGCAATACTTGGATAGTGAACAAAAAATGAATGAAGAACAATAAATATTTTACCAGGACATGGATCTATGGCAATTTGCAATATAACACAACAAATAAAGAATACAGGAACATTTTAAATAGAAAACATGACAAACAACCATAAAAACCCCTCGACTAACTAAAAGCCTGCTTGAATAGCAAAGTTTTGAGTTAAAAAAAAAGCTTTGACAGAAGTTGCACACCGTATAAAGGGAGGCAAGACATTCCACAACCCAGGGGCCACTGCTCGGAATGATCGATCCCCTCTAGTTTTAAAATGGGTACTGGGAACCACTAAAAGCCTCAGATTATGAGTGGGGGTACTATGAAGCTGTATCAAATCAGAAATGTAGGGAGGAACTTGTCCATGCAGGGCTATATACAACTATTATGCATGCTAATACGAAACCTAAAGGTGAAAATATACTTATAGAATATTTATAGAAAGTGTTTTTTTTTAAATAGTTGTATGTTTCAAAAACACCACGCCACCTCTAAAGGTAAGCTTTAAGAATACCAATGCTTTGGATGCTATACAATGCAATAGACATTACAAGCCTTTCAACTATGCAATACTGATTATTTGCAAATGTGTCTTGCGTATGTTTTTAATTTAAAATAATTCCCTTGTGTTTTGTGTTGGACGAGGGAGGCTAAGAAGGTACTCACTTCTGAAATTAATAGCTTTTTCTGCAGAAGAGCCAGAGGTCAGTTCCAACCCCAGAGACTGCTCTTGGCAGAGAACCCAATGTTCTTAACCAATGACACACACACATAAAAAACACAATCTTCACAGTTCCTTAGAAGAAAAAACTCTTCCCGTAAGTATCCAACCCCTTGGCAAGAACTGGAATAATAATTTAGCAAAGCTTGAACTGCATAACTGTTTGCCATGTCAGAGAATGATCCGCACTCTCACCATGAAGGTAGGATGTTTAACATTTTAAATATAACTGATTCAAATGTATATATGTGTATTATACTGTATATAAGGGGTGGAAGGTATCATATCATAATGTTAACATACAAGCTTTTTACTGACAAAGATAAAGCTAACTTGTTTTGCTGGGCATCTCTATATGACTAAAACTCCTCTCTTTCTCTTCCCTCCTTGCCTTTTCTTCTCAGACTAGTGTGACAATAAGGCTAACCTGTCTCTGGCTCTTGTCTCTATGGGTCACTCCGAGCGAAGCTAATTGTGTATCTCTTTCTATTCCATGGTAAGAGAAACAAAAACATTATTGTTAGTTATACTCGTGCTCCATTTTGTATGTACGTCATTTTATTGTGAGTTGTTGTTGTGAAAGTGACCCTTTAGTTCTTTGAATCATTACCATTAAATCAGGAATTTCAGAGTTGACACATTGACGTGAGGATTAGGGGCACTTTAGCAAGGATACGTCTCGATGGAGAACATGATTTGCATTGTTTCAGTATGTGCAAGACTAAAACTGTGCTTTTGCTGAATTTACCGTCTTTGTATAGTAGACTTTGTTAGGATGCAATTGAACCTAGCCTAGTCTTGTCAGTAGGTTGCCGGTTTGATTCCTGGCCATGCAACATGACGTTGTGTCCTTGGGCAAGGCACTTCACCCTACTAGCCTCGGGGGGAATTTCCCTTACTTACTGTAAGTCGCTCTGGATAAGGGCATCTGCTAAATATAAATATGGTGTTGAAATCCTCCTCCCTTTTTTCAGGTTGTTCCAAACTACTCAATACTGTTTTGGTGTGTCACATGTTGCTCCGGTGCATTGTACATGGGGGTCTTGGGCGGAGTGGTCCGTGTGTGATGGTTGCTCCAAATCACAGGTAAGAAGTTAAGCCCAGATCTTAAAGGAGTCATAGATTGCAAAACCGATTTTACCTTGTCATAGTAGAATAAAGACAGTTCGGTGGGTAAAATGGACATACAGTGAACCTCAAAGTCCATTGACACCTTGTTCCTATCTAAATCTCACAACTTGAAACTGCATCTGTAAAACAATTGGTTTTTAAAAAGGGGAATTAGTGAAG
Organism: Hypomesus transpacificus; assembly: GCF_021917145.1. Classification (NCBI taxonomy): domain Eukaryota; kingdom Metazoa; phylum Chordata; class Actinopteri; order Osmeriformes; family Osmeridae; genus Hypomesus; species Hypomesus transpacificus. The sequence continues at coordinate 1,292,630 of NC_061083.1, read as the reverse complement.
TCACAAATTCCGCATCACCTTTGTCACGCCGCAACATTTAAAGCCCTCTGGTATTCTGGCCCAGGATCTCAGAAACTAGTTTAGCTGTGTGCTGCTCTGTGGTCTTCCACGCGAACAACAAAGGAGACTTTAAAGTTTAAAAGTTGTTGAAGTATATTGGAAATGGACCAATGCTGACACTTTTCATGATCTTCCCAAGGAACCAGACACTTGACGAGCATTGCTGATGTTTTTCTATGAGAAGATCCCTGTGAAGTTCGACACTCATTTATTAATTTGCTGAACCCATTTCACCAAAGATAGTTTGGAATGAAACCTTGGACAATTTAAAGAAGGATTTGCTTAGCCGCTGTGGGGGGGCTTTTGTAACGACCCTCACACTTTTGAGCATTGGTGATCGGACCAGGGGTTCTTCACAGTAGCTTTTATTGCCTGCATTCACAATAAAAAACATTAATTCCATAAGCTATTTGCTGCTTGCGCAACTGCATACAAATCTCCAGCGGAGAGGATCTAGCTCTTTGCGTATGGGCTGGCAAACCCTGCCTTACTGGCTAACTTCATGCATGGCCTGGCACACTGAATGATTGTATAGTTTGAACATAGGCCTATATATATATAGGTTAGGGTGAGTAATATATATTACCGGTGGGCCGTTATCGGCGTTAACGTGCTGCGTTAACGTGAGACTCTGATCGGGCGATAAAATAAATATCACCGTTAATCTATAATTTTCACAGTTGGGTTGGGAGCTGGGTGTATACTATGCAAGCTATGATGACTTTCACCTTGATATTTTAGCGTGCATGTATACCTTACCTAGCTAGCTGTAGGGGGCAAGAACGAGTCTTTGAACCTGTGTGTTTGCCTTCAGTATGAAATTACCACATCAAACGTGACATGCTAACGTGGATGCGTGAAGCCGCCGGTTTGCTTCAAGGAAAATGTATTTTAAAGAAGCTTCCCAATGGAAACCTCGACAAGAGAGTGCGTGTCCACTGCAGCGACGCGAATAGCTTGCCATCGCTTGCCTTCCCACAGTTCACGACGGGGGTGTTTCAAACTGATTATAGAATGTTCTCCAAAGTCACTGTTGTAGTTGTCATGGCCAAGTGTGCAGACTTGGGTTTACGTAGTCGTAACATCGATCAAAATACAACTTCCAAAACTGTTTAATAGTTATACACGATGACATGTGTAAACAACGTTTTATTATATTCCTCAGTCTCTGCTAATCTGTCGATACGATAGGGAGTTCCAGCCGGGCTAACTAGCTAGCTACTGTAGTTACCATAGAACGAAGTTATGTAATGTGACTAAACTGAATTTGAGAGTACCAGCACCAACAACTTCGGCAACCTTGCGCCATGCATCGTTTTTTGCATTAACATCTCTGTACGAATACAGCTATGTATCTACAGGACTGGGTAAGCAGAGCAGCCACACAAACGATTAGTTTCTCCTCCACCTTGAAACCTAGAAATCTAGAAATGTTTACCATGATTGCTACCTTAATAGAAACAAGAAAACACGCCGATTTTCGCCATCGCTGGCGAAAATCGCTCCTCATTTGCAAAAAGTTGAGAAAATCTCAACCCAGTCGCGTCGCTACCCACAATGCACAACGCAAGCGATTCGCCTGGCTCCATAGAAAATGAATGGAAAACATGTTGTCGCTCGCATGGCGTCGCTGCATTGGACACGCACTGTAGGTTGTTTGCACCCGCGATGCGGAATTAGTTTATTGTACGAGTTCTTCCAGTCTCAAATACCACCTAAACGCAAAGCATCCCATAGCTAATGCGGAAGATGCCGGGCCAATCACTGATGTAGCGCAGGGGAAGAGTCGTCGAGGCAGTTAGAACCGAAACTGTACTGTACTGTAGCTAGTGGTACGTGCCAGTGTAGCGAGTGGTATGTGGCAGTGGCTAGTGGTACATGCCAGTGCCTCTACTGGCACCTAGTGGTATGTGCCAGTGGAGCTAGTGGTACGTGTCAGTAGCTAGTGGTACACGCCAGTGCCTCCGCTGGCACATGACAGTAGCTAGTGGTACGTGACAGCACCTCCACTGGTACATGACAGTTACTGTTCTGTTGATAGTGGTACGCAAGTGTTTCGTGGCAGTTGCATTGGGTGTCTTGCAGCTTTTGTTTACTGTTGTGTAACTGCCCTGCGGCCATTTTAGAATAGGAGAACCACTCACAGCATGTACCACTAGCTACTACCACGTACCATTAGCTACTATCACATACCACTAGCTGCGTACCACTAGCTCCGTAACGCACAGTGCAGCGTGGTTGCCGCCAAAATATACTTTCTAGGTGACAACCTTTACAAATCACTTTCATTGTTAGTTTTCTAGAGCATTGGTTAGTGTAACCTATATACATTTATATGCACTCGATAATTCGTAAATAAAACGTGGTAATTTATTAAAATATCATATCATTCACAGAGTTCTCCCAAAGCCTACTTACCTCCAGCGGAGAGGATCTAGCTCTAAAGTATGGGTAGCGCAAACGCCCCAAATGTGTTAAAGTAAACTTAATTTACAGCAGTTGCGCAGCCTCATATTACACCTTACTGAATGCAGTATAAGGCCGTGTTAACACTTGACTTTTTTGTTGTTGGAAAAAAGCGCTGCCTTCAGCGCCTTTTTACATGCAATCCTATGGGAAAAGGAAAAAACTTTAAAAACTTTAAAAAAAGCTCAGCGCCCGATGCATTTTTGAGTTCAATTTTCAGAAAAGCGCTGGGTGACATCAAGCGCCTTTCTGACAACTGACCAATCAGGACGAGGAGAGTAGGTACGCGTGTACCTTCCCTAGTAACCTTCTTACCAGGATATGGCTCCTCAAACGCCAAAGCTAAAGCAAGTAATTGCATTTTATTCGCCATAGTAGCTAGCTATCAATAAGTAGGCCTAACCAACGGAAAATAATGGATAATAATGTATCGCTAGACTGTATGATTCCCGTTCAGGTTACAGAATTCTCGCGCTGAAAGGCGCTCAAAAGGCCCATAACTTTTAATTGTGGTCTATCAATACCAGGTGGTATTTTGTACAAATGTCGAACAACTTGCACATTGTTACTTTCGACCCCATCAGTTGGGACAAAAGTAACACGGGGGTGGGTCAAAAGTAAAACAACGACACAAGCTAGTTTTTTTTGTTACTCTGGTTTTTATTAAATATACCTGACTATGACCTTGTTAATATGTAACTGGAAACATATTTTGTCCTTTATTTTTCCCCCAAAAACTATGCATTTTCATCTCTTCTGATCAGACCTCTGTCTATCTTTCTGTCGTACCCTGTACATTTTGCATAACATTACATTGCTATGGGACTTTCACTACAGACATGTGAGAATTTTTGTCAAAAATATAGATAAGTATCAACATGACATCATTAATAATATTTACCATCTGCTGCCTGTTCAGCATAGATGTGCTATTACTGGTTGTGAAATTAAAATATATTAGCCTACTTATAGGAAATAAAAGTGTAAGTAAAAGTACAGAAAGTGTAACTATACTTGCAGATTGAATGTAGGGTGTTCCAATTTTCAGTCTCGGGTCCGTCCTATGGGGATTTATGCCCAGTTTGGGGGAAACCCATGTGGTGGAGGGCCCACTGAGACAAGGGAATGTTCGACAACACAAGGCTGCCCCCTGCAGAGTGGATGTGGGGACAGGTTTAGATGTCGTTCAGGTAAGCTATCTATTCAAAAGCCAATGACCAGTCCATTCCATCATCACATTGACATTTACATTGTTTTTGTGGTGTGTCCCCAGGGCAGTGTATTAGTATGTCTTTAAAGTGTAATGGAGATCAGGACTGTGAAGAAGATAACCAGGATGAACTGAGTCAAACGTGTCCAAGCCAAGTAATTAGTGTATGTGACATTGATCAACCTCCACCCAATATAGAACACGTAGGACTGGGGTAAGATGACTTTTCATTAATGCTCTTGCTGAAACAAGAATACACACACAATTCATAATGCAGTCCTTTGCTATTTCTTGACAGTTTTGATATTGTGACGGGTAAGACTAGAGGCAGTGTGATAAATACCAAGAGCTTTGGGGGCCAATGCAGGACCATCTTCTCTGGTGACAACAGGAGACGCTATAGGTTGCCCCAATGCATCATCAAGTACAATACTGAGGTCAGGCAATAGCCCAGCAGTTTTTCTTCTACTCCAACCCAGATTTTACATTTACATTTAGTGATTTTTAGCAGATGCTCTTATCTTCCGAGCCAAGTCATGGATCTAATTTTAAGGATTTTATCCGCTTATACATTTTCCTAGTTGCTAGTTCCTAATCCAACCACTTTGTCACAAACTCACAATCTCCGTAAACCAAAACATGACTGTGTTGCACATAGTCTATCAAGTCAAAGTTTGCAATCAAATCAGTGATGAGAGCCTGGCTATGTCCATGTAGCCTTATCCTTAGCGCTGTCTAGTCTTGTCAATAGTTTTCCAGCTCAGTTTACCTCTTGTTATAGATATTATTGTTATGTTTTATAATTATGATTAAATGATTTACAATACTCAAAATGTATTTAGTAGATTTTTTGTATAATGCCTACTTCTTGTGACTTCCAGGTCACTGTTCGAAATGACTTCAGTGATGAGTTATTTGAAAGCACGTGGTCATACCTCAAGGAAATTGAAAAAAGAGAGACAACCACAGGAACCACAACAGGACACTATAACTATAACTCCAAACTGGAAGAAAAAAAATATGAGGTGAGTTGCAGTCAACAGTCCACAGTATTCAATATGCACTTACATGATAGCATTTAGGGTCTCAAGTTTAGTACTTGTGATAAAAAAACGATGGATAAAACTAGTCATACTCAGGAATTGTTGTTTTTGTAGCTGTTATGAACCGGGGGGGGGGGGTTCCATCAACGTTGATCGATTAAGGAAAAGCAAGACTTATTTTGCCAAGTCTCGCTTGCTTCAGCAAGAGTTCCGTTCCATTAAGGTGGCGTATTCTAGTTCTACCTACGTAACTAAGGAAACTTTTTTTTAAAAATGTTTTAAAATATATTTAATATTCAGTTTTCACATTTTGTAAACATAAGAACGTAAACAAATAAAAGTACAAAAGTAAAGTGCAAATTTCCTTAAAGACATTGACAGCAAGAATTATTAGTTGAATAGTTTTGAGTAGATATCCATTATTATACTACCTTTCTTATTTGTTAAGATATTAAGACACTCAAAGTACATGTCAGTTTCAATTCGACAATAGTTTAAAACATGGGGTCGTCTTAGAAAACTTTGCTTTGTGAATATGGAACTTACCTAATAAAATAAATAGATTAACAATATTACACAAATTGCTATCTGTACAATTCAAAATAAGTAATATTATGTTTCCCTTCAAGTGAGATTGTATGTGTCGTTTTAGAAACAATATAATGTTCAACTTTTTTCCAGAATGTAATACAGAATGAACATCCATAAAAAAATGGGTTAACGATTCTTGTTCTGTTTTACAAAAGCTACAGTAATATCAACAGGCATGAATTTTGAGATAAACAGGTTTGTAGGGTATATATTATGCAATATTCACTTGCAAAAGTCAAGTCAAGTCTTTTATTTGTCAGGTACACAGAACAACACAAGGTTAGACTGGGCACTGAAATTCTTAAGACAAGACAACGCAAGCACCTGGCATAACATAACATAAGTACACGGAACATAATTTACATCTATGCTGAGCTTAAATAAGTGAAACTTCCTAAATATACAGATAGCAATAAATAATCGACTATACTAACCCTAATACTAAAACTTCCTAAATTACAGATAACAAAAAGTAGTACACTATATTAACCCTAAATGCACATAAAACCTATTTCAACCCTATAACCTATTCTAACCTAAGTGGAGTACAGTACAATAGTGCAAATTTGCAGATCAGTGACTAAGTCAATGACCATACAGGAGCCTGGTGGCGAGGTATAGTGAGGTACAGTAGTGCAATGTTACTGATAGTGCAACCAGTAGCTGAAAGTGACATAGTATAAGTGACTAGTGTGCAGTAAATCAATGTCCATATCAGTGTCCATTCAGAAGCCTGATGGCCCTTGGGTAGAAACTGTTGTCCAGTCTGGGTGTGCGCGACCGGATGCTGCGGTAACGCCTGCCAGAAGGCAACGGGGTAAAGAGACTGAAGGATGGGTGGAAACAGTCTCTTAGAATCCTGCCGGCTTTCCTTAGGCAACGTGTGTGGTAGGTGTCCTGTAGGGCTGGGAGCTTCCTGCCGATGATGAACTCAGCAGAACGGACCACACTTCGTAGGGCCTTGCGGTCCCTGTCTGTGCAGCTCCCATACCACACTGTAATACAACCAGTCAGAATGCTCTTGATAGTGCATCTGTAAAAGTTAGTGAGGATGACTGAGTCCATACCAAACTTCTTCAGTCTCCTTAGGAAGAAGAGGCGCTTACGGGCCGCTTTGACCACCTTGTTGGTGTGAACAGACCAGGTGAGGTCATTGCTGATGTTCACCCCGAGAAACTCGAAGCAGCTGACCTTCTCCACTTCCGATCCATTGATGAGTAGGGGTGCATGCTCCTCCTCCTGCCGCCTCCTATAGTCCACAATCATCTCCTTGGTCTTGCTGATGTTAAGAGAGAGGTTATTGTCCTGACACCATGATGTCAGGGTGTCAACCTCCTCTCTGTAGGCTGACTCGTCACTGTCAGAGATGAGGCCCACGATGGTTGTGTCGTCAGCAAACTTAACAGGGAGGTTGGAGCTGTGCGTTGCCACACAGTCGTGAGTGAACAAGGAAAACAGGAGAGGGCTGAGCACACAGCCCTGTGGGGTGCCTGTGTTGGTTAAAAGTTGTGGGAATGACACAGCTTCCAGGCCAAAAGAGCTTGTTGATAAAATTGTGATAGTTTCAACGGCAATCTTCAACTGTAGTTACATTTCAATACAAATTTTATTGGGGATAAAGTACCATATAGACTCTGGTGTTCTCAGACATTCCTTCAACATTTAATCAAAAGAATCCTTCCCAAAATAGAAATGTCTCTTTGAAGCCATGAATTCAGTATTGTCTTAGTCTTCTTAAATTTAGATGAAAAATTAAGCTGTTCACGTTCCATGTGGTCCTTGCAGATATGAATACCTAAATATTTAACACACTTCTTAACAGGTATATAAAAAAAAAATCCTCTTCAGTCTGATACAAACATTACATTTCACATGTGTTAAACCCGAAGCAGCTGAAAATTGGCCAATTAAGGTTATAGCATATTCAATCTGATGTTTGTCACTCAAAAAGAGAGCTGTATCATCTGCTAGTTGAGTTATTCTAATTTCCTTACCAAAAATAGATAAACCTTTAACGATAGGATTATGTCGAATATGTAATGATAATAATTCAACCACCAGCAAGAACAATAACGGTGAAATAGGACATCCCTGGCAAACTGATCTCAGTACAGGAAATCCTTTGTGGTGTTTGGATATAATATCACAGAGCTGTCAATATTTTTTTAACGCATTTTTACTGCAGATATAAAATGTTGTCCAACATCAAAAGTCTGAAGTGTTTTGAGTAAAATTAATGTTCTACCATATCAAATGCTTTATAAAAATCAAGAAATACTACCAGTGTATCAGTATTGATATTTTCAGAATAGTCCAACAGGTCAAGGTCTTATATTAGAGCTAATGTGACGGTTAGACAGAAAAACCTGTTTGTGTTTCATGTATTATCTCATGAAGACCTTTTTAACCTTTTAGCAAAAATCAATGATAACATTTTGTATTCAATATTTAGGAGTGTAATAGGTCTCCAATTTAAGCATTAAGTGATCTTTATCAGGTTTAGGGAGAAGACATATTAAACCTTGCTTCATTGTTGTGGACATTTCCTTATTTAAAACGCATTCCTTGAATAAATCAAATAAAAGGTTTTCAATGGTTTCCCCAAAGTGCAAATAAAATTCGACTGAAAGCCCATCAATACCCAGACATTTCCCTTTTTTCATTGAACTAACAGCCTCTGAGATTTCCACATTAGTAATAGGATGTTCGCATTCCATCTTAAAGTTTTCAGATACAGTTGCTTTAAATTATTTAACAGACTCAATAAATCTATCACAATCACTAAACTGAATATTTGACTTGAATATTTTGACTATACTGATATACTGTATATATTGCTATAAAATGTACCAACATATCTTGAAATGTCCAGAGAATTAGAGGTGATGTTATCATTAATTTAGAGAGTAGTTATTTCTTTTGTAATTTCGCTTCTCTAAAGCAAAGAAATAACTCGAATTTCTTTCCCCCTGTTCCAGCCATTTTGCTCGGGACCTTACAAATGCGACTTTAGCCATTTCAATATACAGATTATCTATTTCCTCTTTTAATTTTTTCATTGTCGTTTCTTCTTCCTCTGAAAGATTGCCCTTATTCATTGACACATTTAATTTATCCATAATATTGACTTCTTTGGTTATGTTTTTTTTTTATTACTTTACTTCGTTTAATTGCCCTATCTATGATTTTAAACTTAAAATATTCAATTTTTGTATGTGATTCATGTAGTTATTACCAAATATGCTTTTTGCTGTTTCTTTGACTAATCACAAAACTCATTGTCTTTTAATAAGTTATTATTTTGTTTCCAATAACCACGTATATTACCCTTCTGTTGGTTTGTACCTGCTAAATGGATTGAAATTAATTTGTGATCAGAAAGTGTGGCATAACTATGTGATGATTTTGTCACAAACTGCAAACAAGAGGGAGCTATAAGCCATAGATCGATCCTAGACTGTAAGGATCCACTGACGTTTTCTAGGTAAATTCGTTGATGTCATGGTTTAAAAATCGCCAAACATCTATAATTGACAGTTGATCATCTGGAGCATCATTATAATCGCCTCCAATAATCAAGTGTGCATCCTTATAATTGTTTTTAAAGGTGTCAAGTTTAATGCAAAGTTGTAAAAAGGGTTAGAAACAGACTAGACTGCAGACTTTTTGAAGTGCAGACATGAATAAATTTACGTGTTAACTTCATCTCCAAAGAATGTATTAATTTAAATTTCTATGGGCTTCACATACGCCCATAGAACTGCCCCTCAACCAACCTAAACCCTCAGGGAAGACAAGGAAAAACTCCCAGAAAAACTCACTGCAGGAGAAAAAATGGAAGAAACCTTGGGACGAGCAATTCAGTGAGGGATCCCCTCCTCCAGAGACGGTTGATGAAAGAGAGGTGCAGAACACAGGGTTAACATAGTCATACAGAAGGGAAGTGTCAATGGGTTTTAAAACACCAAAATCCATTGATCAACTTGGTAGATGTAGGAAGGGACCGGGAAACTCGCTGTTACCCATCATGGAGACTGGTTTCCGATTGGCAACCAGGTCCAGCGTTGGCAGACCGACGACTGGCAGGTGCTGACAGCTCAAACCCCCCACACCACAGGGGATGTGTGGAGGGGGGACAGAGAGGGGACAGCAGGGATTAGAGAATGCCAGGAACAGCTAACAGTTACAGTCATATTTAGAATGAGATCCCCACCGGTCAAGTGTGGACTTGTGCAGCAATTTAGCAGAGCAAAAAAGGGTATTTGATGCAGCCCTAGACACCAAGATAGCACCAGCCCCCCTCGGTTGGAACATGAAATCTGTTCCAAGGGAGAGAACTCTAAAATAAGTTATATTTATAGAATAAGGGTGAGAATGCCCCGTCCCCCGTTGTCACCAACTAGTAACGAAAACTATAACAATGACAATATACATTAACAGGTTTACTTTATTTGTCAAATCTAGATGGGGCATCATTCACATATAGAAGCTTTAATTGCAATTTAAAATGTACATGTGAAACACACAAACAAATACACATCCCAGGTTTACAGAGAAAGTACATACACATACTTAAGTTGAACATGACATAGTCATAGAATTGACTAAACAAGAACATTTTTAACCTAATTTTGAATGTCAAAACAGTATCAGCCTCCTTTATTGAGACAGGTAATTTGTTCCAGAGAAGAGGTGCTCTATATGAGACGCCCTGCCTCCAGCAGTTTTTTTCTTAATTTGGGGAACCACCAGATAGCCAGCATCTTGAGATCTAAGTGTCCTTGCGGGGTGATAGGGTGCAAGGAGACCAGAGAGGTAAAGTGGTGCCAATCCATGCAGAGATTAAGGATGGCAATGAACACATAAGAACAGCCTACCATCCTTCGTAGAACGTAGTAGAAAGGAGAGTAATAGACTATAGTATTAGAAATGAGGGTAGTAGACTGCAGTCAATGTAGGCAGGCCTAGACTATGTAGTCTGCTGGAATCACACACAAGGAAGCAAACTCACTGTAGCCAAGCCTTGACCACTGTTCAGTCTGTCTGCATCTCTGTGTGTCTTTGCATGTGGGACATTCTTGAAAAGGGTTGGTGACTTGAAAAAGTTTAGTAAAGGCAACTATGCCAGGAAATATAAAAGGTTTACCTTGCTCCAAAGCAGTACCTGAATATTATCATCAGTTTTCCAGGTCATCTTAAAACACAAAGAATCAAGGACACTTTTTATTCAATTATATGAAGCTTTTTTCCAGCTCTTCGCAAGCGTCCCCTCAATGCTGATTTCATTGCTGCGCGTGCTGTGAACGGTCAAGTGTTGGACACGTTGGGCACCATAACCGCCACTCTGCATCTAGGAAATGAATCCTGGCAGCATGTTTTCCATGTGCTTAGGGGGTCTACTCAGGCAGCACTGCTGGGCCTGGACTTTCTCGTGGACAACCATGCACTCCTGGACTTTGCTCTTGGCAGGCTGCTGTTATGGGACACTGCCATCCCACTGTTAAGCAGCAAAGACTTGATCCCGGAATGTTGTAATGTTTCCATTGCCGCTGCCATGACAGTGCCCCCCCTCAGCGAGATGCTGGTGCCTGTAAATTTCTCCTCTGTTGGCCCAGGCCTACCCCCGAACTTTGTGGGTGTGTTGTGGCCCGCACGGTGACATCAGTAAAGAACGGGATTACTACAGCTCGAGTGTTGAACCCTGCAAATCAGGACATCATATTGAGAGAGGGTATGCACCTGGGAGAGTTTTTTTCTGTGGACGAGTCGGAGCTTGGGTCACTCCCACGGGCGCCAGCTAGACACTCTCTGCTATTTCGGCCACCGGGCCTATTCTTCCGCTGCAGGAGTCCCCGGCCAGTCAACAGCAGAAAGCGCAGCTGGAGGCATTACTGGAAGAGTATAGGGAGATCTTCAGCACATCCACGGGAGTGATTGGGAAGTGCAAACTTATCAAACATCACATCAAAACAAGTGATCACCCACCTCCTCTACGACAGCGTGCCTACCGGACCTCACCAGAAAAAGAGGGACGAGATAGACAGACAGGTGACTGCCCTGTTAGCTGATGGGGTGGTTGAGGAGAACTGCAGCCCCTGGGCCTCGCCAGTCGTTCTCGTGAAGAAGAAGAATGGTGGGTGGAGATTTTGCGTCAACTATCGTTGCTTGAACAGTATCACGGTAAAGGACTCTCACCCCCTCCCAAGAGTGGATGATACCCTGGATGTATTAGCGGGCTCCCTATGGTTTAGCTCTTTGGATTTTTCTAATGGCTAATGGCAGGTTGAGGTCGCTGAAGAGGACAGGGAAAAAACTGCCTTTACAATGTGCAGGGGCCTATATCAATGGCGTTCAATGCCTATGGGACTCACCAACTCACCTGCTACATTCCAGCGCATGATGGAGCTGGTGCTTAAAGGGCTCCCCTGGCAGGTGTGTATGGTGTACTTGGAGGATGTGCTTACATACAGCCCCACCTTTGAGCAGCACCTCTCCAGTTTGCGTGAAGTTTTCTCCAGGATTCAGGCGGCGGGCCTCAGGCTTAATCCGAAGAAATGTCACCTAGCTCGAGACCATGTTGTGTTCCTGGGGCAGGTTGTGTCTCGTCATGGTCTGCAACCGGACCCTCGTAACACGTCCAAGGTCAGGACCTTGCCTACACCACAAAACCCTACTGAGGTGAGGGCGTTCTTGGGCCTCTGTTCTTACTATAGGCGTTTTGTCAAGGGCTTTGGCCTACATGCTGCACCTCTACATCGCCTAACCTGCAAAGACACACCCTTCCACTGGACGTCTGATTGTGATGCAGCCTTTGAGTACTTGGAAGAGATGCTCTCATCTGACCCAGTGGTCACCATGCCTGACTTCAATGTCCCCTTTAAGGTTTATACTGACGCCTCCTTGGAAGCAGTGGGGGCTGTGCTGGCTCAAGACCGAGAAGGATTGGAGAGAGTGGTGGTTTATGCCAGTCAGTCGCTCTCACCCACTGAACGGCGTTGGTCCACCAATGGTGGGCTGTACGCCCACAGTACAGTTTAGACATTACATTAGGTCAGCCGCATTCACAATAATAACGGATCTTAAGCCTCTTCTTGGCCTTTGTGGCATGTCTATTGAAAAATACCTCACAGGGAAAAGGGCGAGGTGGATACTGGAACTAGATCCATTTAACTGGGTCATGAGACACTGAGATGGACTGAAGCACACTAATGCTGATGCGCTCTCACGGCGGCCTCCGGACCCTGTGTTTTGTACAGAAGACATCCAAATCCAGCAGCTGCCAGTCAGGTGAATGCTGTGGGCTTGAACAGAGAGCCAAGTGTGCCCGACACGGACTCCATGTCCTCAACTGTCCTGGTCCCCTCTGATCTTCTCACAGGGGTGCAGCCAGTGGGAATGGATGGTGACGCAGATGACCGATCCTTCATGCATGCTCTGTCGCATGATGGGATTGGCATGAGAGACACTGATATAGAGACAGTGTTGGACTGGGTTGCCGAGGGGGGAGTTCGACCGCCTCGGGGAGACCTGAGAGGCAGCTCTCGACGGCTCAGGAAATTATGGACCAAATATGGACCAAGCGCCTCTCAGTTGTAGATGGACTGCTCTGCCGAGCTGTGTCTTCGCCCCTCACAGGGGGTTCTCTGTGTCAGGTGGTTGTGCCTCCCCCACTCATCCCTGAGGTGCTGCGACACCTTCATGGGGGTCCTGCTGCAGCACATTTCTCTGCGGAACGAGTGTGGGAGCGGGCGAGCCAAACTTGTTACTGGCCTTCCATGCTGAAAGACATTCAACGGTGGTGTGAACAGTGCGTTCCATGCCATTTTTTTGGGAGGGGAGGAGGTATGTAAGTTATTTTCTTGTGAGCTTCTATTGTGAAAAGGGGGTTGTTGTTTTGACGGTCTAACGAGAGAGTGTGGTCCTGAAAATAAAGTGAGACGTGCGGTGCCGTCTGGTTTCGGCATCGGAATCCCGTGTCCTTATTTTACAGCCAGAAATAATAGGCACTGTCTAAAACCTGCGGCTACAATACCAATTGGTATTATTAAAGGGGAAGAATAATCGTCCAAAATAACGTTTCCGAACTTTTTTTGAGGAGTTTATATTCGAATAGTGGTTAAAAACCGAATTTCAAATGTGAAAATTAATATTCAAATGTAAAAAAAATAAAAAATATCACAACAGCAGAGGCAGCGCGTCTGTCTGCTTTGAGGGTGGGCGCACGCCTGAGCGTTACTGCTGACAGTTGACTTGCGTGGAAGATGGCAGAAAGTGCAGAACCCAGCTTGACCGCAGCAGAGGAAGTGATTGTAACCCCAACAAATCTAAAGAGTGATGTCTGGAAAAATTTTGGATTTTGGTCAGTTGATGGTAAACTTGTAGAGCCTACAGCTAAAGTAGTGTGTAAACTATGTAAGCTAGAGTTAGCTACGGTGGCCCTGAAGGGCAAAACACACCCTCTAATATGAGTACATCCCCCAAATGAAAACACTCCCCCCGAATACGAGTCAACTCCCCCCAAATCGGATGACTTGTTCACCTCCCCCAATACAAAATCACGTTCCCCCAAATGGAAAACAACATTACATTAACTCTGAACGGAAAGGGTAGGTACTACACTTCAGCGCTGATTCGATGCAGCAGGCTAACTAACAAGAAATAAGAAATTGATCCCAAATATGGATCGTCATATTACATTTTTAATAGACTTCCGAGAACAGGAAGGTGTCCTGTGGTTGAGGTCAGAAGGTCAAAGAGGTGTAGAGTCATCCCATCTCCCCCTCTGTTTCGCATTATGTGTAATATAAAGTTACACAACTGAGTACAATCTGTGAAACAAATTAGTAAGATACTGCCTAGAACCATTAAGAAATATTTGTAACAGACTTTTAAAGAACACTTTTTGGGTACAAATTTGATCATTACATTTTTCTTTCAACCATTTTAGTTCAACCAGGAACCAGGAAATAACTTATATTTCTTTACTGCAGAAAAACATGCTGATGACAATCGACAATGAAATAGAGATGGCTCAGTACCAGAGTAATGCCCCGCGCCATCTCACTCTCTCAGAGGAGTTCTGGAAAGCTCTGACTCGGCTGCCCAACGTGTATGACTATGCCAGCTACAGCAAGGTTCTTGAGAGATTTGGAACCCATTACCGAACTAGGGGAACATTTGGGGGTAAATTTAGAATCCTCACCAGCCTCACCGAGAAGACAGTTAAGAAGATTGGTAAGAGTCTGACACCATCACACTACTTACATAAAGTATAGCACACATACATAAAGTCTGTATAAACAACTTCAAATCTGGACACGTGGATCTTCCAAAATAGATACGTACGATGCACGCACTGTAATACTGTACAATTTGTAAGAGAGCTGACCCTGTTGAATGTGTCAACAGAGTCTGTGAAGTGGGACTATAATAAGTGTGTCAAGAAAAAACGTTCCTTTCTATTTATTAAATGGACGACTGAAAAATGCACAACTGACTCCAGCGACAAAGCGCCATTCAACGAAGGTGAGATCATGTAACGTGGACACGTATAACTCTGATGACTATGAAGACAATGAAAACGTTTGCATTGAGGATTTATTTATTGGGATTGTCTTGTTCTCACATCAGAAAAGAGTTGTGATGCTGTTCAAGAAGGGAATATTCACAGCTGGATTATTTATTAACTAAACATCAACATTTGGTCATTTGAACAGATCTTTCTGAGAATGACACTGTACAAGATGTAATTGTGACTGGAGGATATACCGAGCATGTCGAAGGCCTGAAACACTTAGACCTACGAAACCCAGAAGAGAATGGGAGAATCTACAAGAACTGGGCCGACTCACTCAAGAGCTTTCCAGGGGTGTTTAAAGAAAAGGTAAGAGAGAGTCACGTGGGTCTGTTGTCACCAGAGACAAACTCAGGATGATCAAAAAGACTGACACATGCCATTTATAGGTTAATGTTGTGTCTGTGTCACTTATATATCACAGTCACAAGATGGCACTGTTCATTATTTTATCTTGTGTTATATCACGTCGTTTTGTGTGTTCATACATCTCGTTGAGTAGTCTTAACGTCCTGTGGCATGGTGTTGTGTCTTAGCTGGCCCCCATCTCTGAGTTGGTGAAGGAGGTCCAGTGTGCGGGGCTAAAGAAGATCTACCTGAGGCGGGCCATAGAACAGTACCTCGCAGAGAGACACGCCTGCCGCTGTAGACCTTGCCAGAACAATGGTGTCGCTTTAAGGGATAAAGACATCTGTAAATGCCTCTGTAAGCCTGGCACCAAAGGTGATGCTTGTGAAACTGGAACAGATGTGGAGGAACAGGCAGGTAGGTCAGACTGTGGTGCAGTGGTATGGTGTAGTATTCAGTGGTGCTGTGTTGTGTGGTGTCCAGTGATAAGGTGTGCAGACTGAGAGTGAGTTGTATGTGTGTGAGGCTCAAGTTTTTATTATACTGTAAAAGCTAAGCTAAAAACTGAATGGTACTGATTAGGGTGACTTGGAGTTCAATAAAAAAACAAGAAGGTACAGGAACTATTGAGATAAAAAAGCTAAGCACAAACAACACAAAAAATACACTTCACTGGATTTAAGGAACATGTTGTTGACATAAACATTGTTCAACCTGGACTGTCCACCAAGAAGCAAAATGATTAGTGCCTTCAAAAGTAAGAAGAGCCATGAACACCATTTTGATTAGTGCCTTCAAAAGTAAGAAGAGCCATGAACACCATTTTGATTAGTGCCTTCAAAAGTAAGAAGAGCCATGAACACCATTTTGATTAGTGCCTTCAAAAGTAAGAAGAGCCATGAACACCATTTTGATTAGTGCCTTCAAAAGTAAGAAGAGCCATGAACACCATTTTGATTAGTGCCTTCAAAAGTAAGAAGAGCCATGAACACCATTTTGATTAGTGCCTTCAAAAGTAAGAAGAGCCATGAACACCATTTTGATTAGTGCCTTCAAAAGTAAGAAGAGCCATGAACACCATTTTGATTAGTGCCTTCAAAAGTAAGAAGAGCCATGAACACCATTTTCAAGATAAGCATCCAAAATGTTTTTTTTCTTTTTTTTTTTCTACCGCTGCTCTCAATCCCCCCATCCTCTTTGGTTTCTATCTTGTCTGAGTTAAATGAAAATATGTACTCCTAAAATCATGCTTGGAGTTTGCTGTCTGGCATGACCATTACATACTGTGTACAGACATATGCAGAAACACACTCATGCAGCACATCTCACACTTTCACAATTCCACACTGCTTCTCTTTCTCCTTCACTGTTCATCTCTCTTTACTCTCCACTCCATCATTCTCTCCATCACTACATCCTTCCTTCTCTCTCCCAGGTGTGATCCATGGAAGGTGGTCCTGTTGGTCTGACTGGACTTCCTCTACTGGAGGTGTGATGAGGAGAACTCGACAGTGCAATAACCCTGCCCCTCAAAATGGCGGTCAGCATTGTATTGGCGAGACTGCGGAGAGAGAAATTTGGGATGATGACCTGGAGGACATCAAGTAAGGACCTTCTAAGTCTCTGCTGATGCATGAGTTTTCAGTAGGTACCCTGGTAAATGACCTCTCTACCTTGTCGGTTTGTGTCTCTTTCTTTCTCGGTATAGGAACATGGAACCTCAGTGCTTTGACTCTTCTCTGCCAGCAAAGGAGGCTTGCACATATCCTCCTCCTTTATACAATGGCTTTGTCCTGGTGAGGAGCACTTATTTTTGGAGCTCTGCCTCAAACACGTCAGACACAATTTATTAAACTTTGACTCAATGGGAGAAAACAAATGTTCAGCCTTAGATATTGGTGGAGCATACTGGACAAAACATAACACTTCTGAATAATTAGTAAATAGGTTTACTCTCTCTCTTTACAAAAGATAATCAATGTAGACAATGTATAATTGACATGCTTTCATTGACAATTCTGGCAATTTTTTAGGTACCCTTTATTCTATGTACTGTACTACATAGTATGTCATATTATTCTATAGGCTTGATTTTGAACTGTTATTTTGTGTTTTGCTAAGCTATGTAGCACAGAACCATTCATGAGCATCTCTCCCATCTGTTCACTTGCCATCTCTGAGGATGTGTTTGAGTTAATTTCCCTGTATTTTCCTCTTTCTCAGAACCTCAGAGATGTGCATTTGATGGGCACTACAGTTGAGTACACCTGCATTGATGGTTACTATCTGGTTGGTGAAAAGACTGCTGAGTGCAAAAGTGATAAAACGTGGACGACACCTGAAAGACATTGCAAGAGTAAGACAGTGTTAATATGACACTCAATGTGCTTTGTAATTGGATTCCTTGGTCAGGTGGAAATCTACTCTTATTTGGATTGCTCCTTCAGGAGAAAACCTATTGTCATTGGTGGTATTATTGGATTTGCTTGCCTTCGGCAAGAAAACCTTTGTTCTCTCTCATATATATTTATTCTTTATCATTATTTATTTTCCCACCCCTAAGGATCCCTCAATATTTGGGCTACATAGACAATGTTGGTGTCAAAAGGTTTGTTTTGATAGTGATTGCGTTGGGTTGTATTACTCTGCCTTGTACTGGGATTTACATTCCTTTGCACGGTTTAAGAGGCTACAACGTTTTTGTGGCATAAAGTGTGTGCACCCAGGGACCTCAGTGCTAGCCTAACGTCACAACGTCAGCACCTGTCACAACGTCAGCACCAGAGTTGGGTAATGTTACTTTTTAACATAACTAATTGCAGTTACGTGTCTTGTAAAGTAACTAGTTACGTTACCTACTTACTTGCTGTTGAGAGTAAGGCGTTAAGTTAGTTTTGCGTTACATTAAGAAAAGTATTTATTTTAAGACAATTCACCTTGGTCACTCTTATGCCCAGGAAGCACATTTAATGGGTTGACCTAAGCAATACAGTGCTAGTGTACCTTTAGAAAAATAAGCAACAATAAAAACAATATATCACAGCGTGTACAACAATTGTAATCAGTTACCACTAACAACAAGAGCAACAACCCCTAAGTAAGAGTCATTGTGATCCTTGAGGAAACTAACATCGGGTCAAGCAAGCCATTCCTAAGTACCATTGTACTCCCGGAACAAGTGCGTCTTGAGCCTTTTTCTTGAAGGTGGAAAGAGAGTCAGTGTCTCTGATGGAGGTGGGGAGTTGATCCCACCACTTTGTTTTCTTCAAACTGTCCATCCTTGGGGATGGGCATAACTAGACTGTTTGAATCCAGTTCTGCAGATCAAAAGCTAAAACAGTTTGCTAAATGATCATATCGCTCAACCATTCCATCTCTCTCACTCACACCTCTTCTCATCTTTGTCCCTCTTTGGCCTTCTTCCAGTTTAATCTGCTGGCTTCTATACTTGTCATTCCCAGGATCAAAGTGTGGCGTTCCTATACTTTCTGATCAAGTCACAGCGTCTGTCTGGAACACCTCCTATGACATAGGACAGAAGATCACACTGTCTTGTCCTCAGGGCAGATTAGTGCTTGGAGAAACAGAGATCATATGTGACTCTAGTCTGAGATGGTCACCAAATCCACAAAACATTGAATGTAGTGAGGGTAAGTTCCTCTGCCTCTGCCAGCACTGTGAGCAGAGTTAACACCAATACACTTGATGATCTGTGTTAATGGTCTCACATATGTGCCCGCCTAATATAATGTATACAGTATATTTGTATTATAAACCTGTATCAGTTTGCCGACTTAAATCAACTTCCATATCTAACCATCACTTTTTCCAGAGGTTGCAGCACCAGACCCCACCCGCACTGCGGATATTAAGTGCAAATCTTGGGAAAAAACAGTGGACCAAGCATGTGTATGCAGAACTCCCAATGAATGCCCGTAGGCTCTCCTACAATATTTTCTCTCATCAATCTTACAGTGTTTTCCTAGATAATTTTATAGAATATTTTTATTATTCAGAGTATGATTTTCTTGTTGCTGCGTTGGCCAGGTCATCTTTGGAGGTGTGTGCCACCAATATTAAGAGAGGGCGGACAGACCTAATCAGCGTGTGCAAGATGCATGCTGTTCAATGTATGGGAATGAGCATGAAGTTGGCAGAGGACAACAGCTGCGAGTGGCCAAACCATGAATCAACACCCTGCAATAAGTGCCAGTTGTGGCAGACCTGCAATGGTATAGATGTATTCAATGGCATATCATTTGATATATAAAACAGATATACACCTTAGAACACTTGTAATCTCAAACTGTTTTCAACTGCCCTCTTTTGATAGACCAGACCAATGTGTGTCGCTGCAAGGACGAAACAGAATGTGTTGGGCCAGGATTGAGTGTGTGTGTGCGCGTTGGCGATGCCTCTGTCTCCCAGACAATGACAGAGTGTGAGGCAGGACGGCGAAGGTGCAACGGAGAGAAGATAATAGTTGTCAGCATCCTGCCATGTAAGGCTTGAGCATGCCTAAAGAATAGGATTTTTTCCTCCATTCATCTTACTCTCTCTTGTATTGCTCATATCTAATACCATATCCTTGTTTTGGTGTATACAAAAATGTTATATTAAAACAACCACTTTGGTTAATTAACCATATATAATGTGAATCTTTGTTTCTTTTGTTCTCCGTGCTTATAAAAAAATGTGGCGAGGCAAAACACAGACGCAGATTTTTTCCACATATTACGCAGATTCTTTTTCACATTTTCTGCCGTTATTCAGACTGAAAATCTGCGTAGGTCTGCGGAATTACGCTAGCCTTCCTGTTCTTACGTCTGAGCGACTGAAGATGTTCCAAGTTTAAATGAATGGGTTGTTATCAAGCTCTGTGGAAGCCGGGTAATGACCATTCATTTGAATCAGGTGTGCTGGAGCAGGGAAACATCTAAAACATGCAGGACAGGGGCTCACAAGGACCAGGATTGAACACCCCTGACCTAGACAGTCACCCCTGACCTAGAAAGTCCCAATTACAACAGTTCCCCATAGGGGCAGCTTTGAAAATGGTGGGGGTGGACGTAATGGGGCCCTTCCCAGTTTCAGAAAGGGGTAATAAGTAGGTGTTGAAGGTAATGGGCTATTTCACCAAATGGCCGGAAGTATACGCCCTCCCTGACCAGGAGGCGGAGACGGTCGTTGACGCTTTACTGGGCGGGCTGATCAGAAGGTTTGGGGTGCCTGAGTCGATTCACAGCCACTAGGGAAGGAACTTTGAGTGAAAGGTGTTTGCGGAAATGTGCCAACGACTGGGGGTGGAGAAGACCCACACCACCCCGCTTCACCCTCAGAGCGTAGGTCTGGAGCGATTCAACTGGGCCTTAGCACAACAGTTGGCCATAGTGACAGCAAACCACCAGAAGAATTGAGACACTCACCTTTCCCTGGTCCTCATAGCTTGTCGGTCAGCTGTCCAGGACTCCCATTGGCTGCTCACTGGCTATTCTCATACTGGGTAGGGAGTGTTGCACGCCAGCTGAAATGGTGAAACCGCCAGAGGAAACATCAATGCTGGCTGGCCTAGACTACGCCTGAACAGGCTACAGGCAGTGTTTCATTACAGAATACAGAATACATGCCCAAAAATGTATTTGTACATTCATTCTGAATACTTGGATTACTTCCACATTGAATTGCATTTTACAAGTGCAGGAATGCGGCCATCAAATCCTGCTTACTAAACTGTGTTTCCCGATAACAATGGATCTTAGTTGTTACGAGGGTTCCCGACTAGCAAAATAACGAACCATCGTTACCTCTTACGTGCGTTTCCCAAACATGATCGTAAGAACCCTCGTACGTGACTCTTAAGAACTACTTGAGAGTGGATGAGAGGCATGCTTTGGCCAACCATGGTACGTGAGTTTGCATCCCCCATGCATGTGATGGCCATGCATTGGCTTAGCCAATAGCATTGCAGAAGGAAAGAACGAGAGGCAATGACATGGGAGCGATATATGTAGTTGTGTACGTATAGTGTATAGAAACCACCAGATAAAAGTTCTGGGAAATGCATGGAGTTACCTTAATGCATTTAGAGAGTGAATAAACTCCTGAAACAGAAAAGTATCGTAATGTAATCCATTGATTTCAACAATGTAACTGTATTCTAAATACCAACTATTTACATTGTAACTGTAACGGAATACACTTACTCATCATTTGTATTTTTAATACGTAAATTGGCTACAGGACAGGCTTGAGGCTGCCCATGCATACGCCAGGGAACAGCTACTGAGCGCAGGCATGCGACAGAAGCGGCACTGCGATGTGCATACGAGAGGGCGCCACTTTGAAGCAGGCAAGTTGGTGTGGATACACCCAGTCAGGAAAAAGGGACGGTGCCCTAAGTTAGACAGAGCGTGGCTAGGGCCTTGCCTGATCTTAGAGCGTGTGGGGGAGGTTGTGTACCGGATCCAAACTCCACTAAGGAGGCGCAAGGTAGTGGTGAGACAGGCTGGCTGCTTATAGGGACAGACAGACAATGGGGGGTGACCAAACAGACAGTGGGGACAGTCAGGGGGCAGGTTGGCCGGAGGACGCCTTTACGGAGGCACAAACAGGGTCACCAGCTGCGGCTGTAAGAGAGGAGACACTCGGGGAGAACTCAACCAGACCTCAGAGAGAGAGGAGACCTCCAGGTCACCTTAATGACTTTGTTTGGGCCCTCGGGAGTCGATGGCTTGTGGTATAGCTGGGGGTGTGTCTAGGGGGTCTTTTAGCTGTAGCCTATATATAGGGGTGTTTTGGCAGGCATCTCTCTTTTGTTTTACTCCATTCTTGAGTGCAACAATACCTGTAGCGAAGCAACTAGTTAGTCAAGGTACAGTATTAGGTTAACAGCGGTATTAGGCATTTTACTGTTCTAAGTTAGGCGTAGACAGTGGCCCACAACTGTCTGTGTATTGTTAATAAACCCCCCAGTGCTCCTACTGTTTGACCCCGACTCCTCTATGAACATCACAGGTTGTTACAATATTTTAGAGTGTGACTGTTTTGAATGTGTGTATTGTCTAATGCTGTGTGTATATGTATACATATGTGTGATTGTATTGTGTGTATACTGTAAATGTAGTAAAATGTCAAACGCAGACTCAAAAGAAGACATTCTCAAAATATGCGTCTTTCCTTCTTTTATTGGAAATAGAAAATATACAAAAAACAAACCTCCAATAAGCATAACCATGGAACTCTAATGTACACTGTGGCATGTGAGAAAAACTATGCACAGAACTAAGAATCCAAGCCACTTAAAAAGCACAGAACAAACAAGGCACAGGTGAAAACTATATGTCCTAATGAGAACAGATTAACAGAACCAAAACCAAGAAAACACAGCGAGGGCCTCTGGTGGCCAACAAAGGGTCACAACCCTGACAGGCTGAATTCAGAGAGTTCAGAAATAGGAATGAACAACTGTCTAAAAATCTCTTGTGATTAAGTGCATGACAATAATAAAAAGGTCCAATTAAAATCTTTACATTTACAACAGAAGGGAAGCAAACAATAGATGTTTTAGTAATTATTGTCTGAGATAACCATTTGCCGTCCATTGCAGTACTGTATAGAGATTATATCTTACCAAAAACCAAGCACAATCAATCATTTACACGTGAAATGAAACATCATAATTTAATGCAAGTATCTTTAATCATGAATTTCTTTCAAGATTATCAAGAGACAACAATGGATAAAATAATCTGATTGTTCGAAGAATCAGTTATAGATTCAGCATGACCTTCTGGTACAGTATTGGTATTTCCAGCGACGATCTCTGAAAGTACACAAGACAAACAGACATTTTGTTCCTGTTAGTTTTGTAGTCAATTTATTCTTTGCTGAAGCTTGTTTAATCCAAAAGCAAAAATATGACACACAGATACTGTAGATACACGCACACACACCGAGAGAGAAAATACTTGGAATCTGTTACATTTGCATACAGTACCAATGAATAATCATACTCACTCATGCTTGTTTTCATGGTAGCTTTCAGCTCCAATCAGGTAGGTATTTAGTGGGACATCAAAAGCGAAGGCCTCATCAAACGAGTTTACGTAGTTTGTCCACTGGCATTTATCAGTACAGAAGTTGCTGGCTCCACAGCAGGTGAACTTCCATCTGTACAATGGTGGAAATGAGGTTTGAATTATGATATATGTTTTGTATTGACCTTGCAATTCAAATTATAGTAGGGTTGTTCAACAAAAACAGTGCCTCCGTCAACCCTGTGTCACCTCTAGGAAGATTTTGCACCATTTAATCCCCAAATGTCTTTAAATGTTACCATCATTGTAAAGCCCTAGTTATTTCGTTTGATTTGACAAAGTCACAACTTGAAGATTTGTATTTATTTCATGTGATTAGTGATTCATTTACATCTCACCTTCTGTCCTAATGCTTGTTCTTATGATAGCTGTTCATCCCAGTGATTACTTGTGAGCTTGGGCATTGGTAGGTCAAAACTTCATCAAAGTCATTTACGTAGGAAGATGTAAAGCAGGTAGTTGCTGAGTCAAACGTGGCTTTGCACCTAAAGTCCCACACACGGTCTTCATGTTTGTTGCTATGCTCACTAAAATGTGATAAATACATTACAATGAAGAAATTAAAAGTTGAATTTATACAAAAACAAACATTTATGCAAGTTGAAGGTATTATTGTTGCCGAAATGTTTTGTCCGGAAGGCTATTGCAATAACCTAAATCCAAAATGCAGAGTTAAACCACAGTTTAATTTCTCAAAATGGAAAATGGTAAACCTGAATCAACAGCAACTCTGTTGTTATGCAACAGCTTGAGAAAGGGTTAGGGTTAGCACTGCAGCATTAAAAAGCTCACTTTGATTTGGAAATCTGTGCTTGTGAGTCAGAATTCAGGTTTTGCAGAAGATTAGTTGTACGGAATGTAAGGAATCACCTCGCTATGTGAGTGATGGATTGTCCTGAAGGGCAGTTAAAAAATAATGGCTCGTCATAGTTATTCTGCCAGCGGAGGTCTGTAACACACAAACAATGGCACAGGAAAAACTTAATTGATCACTGTAGTAATCAGCACCTCCCCCTTTTTTTTTTTCAGACCACACACATTGCTTTTTGATTGAAATATTAAGTCCACATTTTGAGTTACTCTGCTACACATATGCTCAGGCTTTAATCCTCAACCTCACACGTGACATGAAGCATACCTTTTCCATTGACCAACACACCAGCAAGAAGCAGAATAAAGACGTTAGCTCTCTTCATGGCTTTTCAGAAGCTTTTGAGGAGAACAAACACAAATCAGCAAGGTTGGTTCTCCATTTATAGACAGACGCAATCTGTGTCATTGCTGGACCATGGGAGATCGTGGGAAATCTCATTGTTTGAGCAGTCTAAAAAGTTAATTAGTTAATAGTTAATTCATGTTACTGAACAAACATGCAACCATTTCATCAATTTTACTGAGTTACCGTAAAATATAAGGAAATCAGTCAATTGAAATCCATTAGGCCCTAATCTATGAATTTCACATGATTAGGCGGGGGCCTCAGCCATGGGTGGGCTTGAAAGGGCATAGGCCCATCCATCCACAATCAGAATGAGTTTTTCTCCACAAAAGGGCTTTATTACAGACAGAAATACTCAGTTTCATCCGCTGTCCGGGTGGCTGGTGTCAGACTATCTGGCAGAGGAAGGATCCGGATGTTGAGATCCTGGGCTGGCATGCTTACATGTGGTCTTCGGTTGTAAGGCCAGTTGCACATACTGCTAAATTCTCTAAAACGACGTTGGAGGCAGCTTATGGTACAGAAATTAACATTCAATTCTCTGGCAACATCTCTGGTGGGTATTCCTGCAGTCAGCATTTCAAGGGGCGGCAGGGTGGCCCGAGTGGTTAAAGCGTTGGACTAGTAACTGAAAGGTTGCAAGATTGAATCCCTGAGCTGACAAAATCTGTCGTTCTGCCCCTGATCAAGGCAGTTAACCCACTGTTTCTAGGCCCGTCATTGAAAATAAGAATTTGGTCTTAACTGTCTTGCCTAGTTAAAATTGCACTCTCCCTCAACGCTTGAGACATCTGTGGCATTGTGTTACGTGACAAAACTGCTCATTTTCATTGGCCTTTTATTTGGCCACACCTGTAAGGTGGATGGATTATCTTGGAAATGGAGAAATGCTCACTAACGGGGATGTAAACACAGTTTCAGAGAAATAAGCTTTTTATGCACATTGACAATTTCTGGGATCTGTTATTTCAGCTTATGAAACACGAGACCAACACTTTACATGTTGCATTTATATTTTTGGGGGCTAAATTCTGAAGATTTTAACGAGGCACGGGTTGTCATTTTCTGAATCAAAGTACAAACTGGTTAAATTAATCTTAATACATGGTTTACAAATGAATGGGCAATCCACATGACAGCCCTGGTAGAGAGTGCACGGCATTGCTGGCATAAAAGGCACAGAGCAAAAACAGGAGATCACTTTATACACTCAACATATCGCCCCCTCCCAATCCTGAGTAGACAGAGAAACATCCTGTTATGGCATGTCTGTTATCAGTCACGTGTGTGTGTGTCGTCACTTCTGTTTAATGTACCAGTTTTCTATCTCCTAATTTGGGCAGGGGTAGAGCTCACAAGTTACTTATTGCTCCCTTATCAATCATAAACAGGCTAGCAAGTTCCCTAGAGATTTGTTCTATTACTTTCCGTCTCATGGCTACTGGGGTGTCCCATGTCAGTCTGGGTTCTGAGTTCAACTTAGGTCAGCTTTGCAGTCATGGTTTATCTAAGGACATTTCAGACAGTTTCTGAAGTCTCCGACGTTCAGTATACTTTGCAAAATTTCACAAAGAAAGGGTTTTTGTTTTGATGAATTATCCCTCTAAAGTCATTCTCATGGTTTACGGGGAAGCAAGTAATAATTTCTTTCCCAGGGGATCAGTGTTTGGCTGTAACAGTAGTTCCACAATTACACAAGACTGACAATATCTTTGAAAATGTTTATTTGTCAGTAAAATCTATTTATTGGTTGATTATTTACAACAGAAGGGAAGCAAACAATAGATGTTTTAGTAATTATTGTCTGAGATAACCATTTGCCGTCCATTACAGTACTGCATAGAGTTTATATCTTACCAAAAACCAAGCACAATCAATCATTAAAACGTGATATAAAACACAATAATTTAATGCAAGAATCTTTAATCATGAATTTCTTTCAAGATTATCAAGAGACAACAATGGATAAAATAATCTGATTGTTCGAAGAATCAGTTATAGATTCAGCATGACTTTCTGGTACAGTATTGATATTTCCAGCGACGATCTCTGAAAGTACACAAGACAAACAGACATTTTGTTCCTGTTAGTTTTGTAGTCAATTCATCCTTTGCTGAAGCTTGTTTAATCCAAAAGCAAAAATATGACACACATATACTGTAGAAACACACACACAGAGAAAGAGAAAATACTTGGAATCTTTACATTAGCATACAGTACCAATGAATAATCATACTCACTCATGCTTGTTTTCATGGTAGCTTTCAGCTCCAATCAGGTAGGTATTTAGTGGGACATCAAAAGCGAAGGCCTCATCAAACGAGTTTACGTAGTTTGTCCACTGGCAGGTATCAGTACAGAAGTTGCTGGCTCCACAGCAGGTGAACTTCCATCTGTACAATGGTGGAAATGAGGTTTGAATTGTGATATATGTTTTGTATTGACCTTGCAATTCACATTATAGTAGGGTTGTTCAACAAAAACAGTGCCTCCGTCAACCCTGTGTCACCTCTAGGAAGATTTTGCACCATTTAATCCCCATATGTCTCTAAATGTCACCATCATTGTAAAGCACTAGTTATTGTGTTTGATTTGACAGTCATTTCTTGAAGAATTGTATTTATTTCATGTTATTAGTGATTCATTTACATCTCACCTTCTGTCCTCATGCTTGTTCTCATGATAGCTGTGCATCCCTGTAATGACCTGAGAGGTTGGACATTGGTAGCTCAAAGGTTTGTCGAAGCCATTTACGTAGGAAGATGTAAAGCAGGTGGTTGCTGAGTCAAACGTGGCTTTGCACCTAAAGTCCCACACACGGTCTTCATGTTTGTTGTGATGCTCACTAAAATTGGATAAATACATTACAATGCACAAATTAATAGTTGAATTTATACGAAAACAAACATTTATGCAGGTTGAAGGTTTTATTGTTCACCAACCAATTTTGTCCAGAATGCAATTGCAATAACATACATCCAAAATACAGAGCTAAACCACAGTTTATTTTCTCAAAATGGAAAAATGTCAATCTGAATTAACAGCAACTCTGTTATATGCAACAGCTTGCTAGGGTTTGAGAAAGGGTTAGGGTTAACTTAGCACAACAGCAGCAAAAAGCACACTTTGATTTGGAAATCTGTGCTTGTGAGTCTACGGAATGTCTGTGCTTCTACGGAATGTAAGGATTCACCTCGCTATGTAAGAGATAGATTGTCCTGATTGGCAATTAAAGAATAACGGCTCGTCATAGTTGTTCTGCCAGCGGAGGTCTGCAACACACAAACAATGGCACAAGAAAAACATATTTGATTACCATAGTAAACAGCACCTCCTCCTTTTTGGGGGGAGATTTCTGACCACACACTCAAAATGTAAGTCCACAATTTGAGTTGCTATCTGCTACACATATGCTCAGGCTTTAATCGACAACCTCACACGTGACATGAAGCATACCTTTTCCGTTGACCAACACACCAGCAAGAAGCAGAATAAAGACGTCGGCTCTCTTCATGGCTTTTCAGAGGGTTTTGAGGAGAACAAACTAAACTCAGCAAGGTTGGTGCTCCATTTATAGACAGACGCAATCTGTATCCTTGCTGGACGTTAGGCCACATACGTGTGAAATCTCAGTGTTTGAGCAGGTGCATTGCAGGTGTAACTCAAGTTATACTGAACTGAAAAAAACATGCAACAATTTCAACGATTTTACTGAGTTACAGTAAAATATAAGGAAATCAGTCAATTGAAATCCTAATCTATAAATTTCACATGATTGGGCGGGGGCCTCAGCCATGGGTGGGCTTGAAAGGGCATAGGCCCATCCATCCACAATCAGAATGAGTTTTTCTCCACAAAAGGGCTTTATTACAGACAGAAATACTCAGTTTCATCCGCTGTCCGGGTGGCTGGTGTCAGACTATCTGGCAGAGGAAGGATCCGGATGTTGAGATCCTGGGCTGGCATGCTTACATGTGGTCTTTGGTTGTAAGGCCAGTTGCACATACTGCTAAATTCTCTAAAATGACGTTGGAGGCAGCTTATGGTACAGAAATTAACATTCAATTCTCTGGCAACATCTCTGGTGGGTATTCCTGCAGTCAGCATTTCATGAGGCGGCAGGGTGGCCCGAGTGGTTAAAGCGTTGGACTAGTAACTGAAAGGTTGCAAGATTGAATCCCTGAGCTGACAAAATCTGTCGTTCTGCCCCTGATCAAGGCAGTTAACCCACTGTTTCTAGGCCCGTCATTGAAAATAAGAATTTGGTCTTAACTGTCTTGCCTAGTTAAAATTGCACTCTCCCTCAACGCTTGAGACATCTGTGGCATGTGTTACGTGACAAAACTGCTCATTTTCATTGGCCTTTTATTTGGCCACACCTGTAAGGTGGATGGATTATCTTGGAAATGGAGAAATGCTCACTAACGGGGATGTAAACACAGTTTCAGAGAAATAAGCTTTTTATGCACATTGACAATTTCTGGGATCTGTTATTTCAGCTTATGAAACACGAGACCAACACTTTACATGTTGCATTTATATTTTTGGGGGCTAAATTCTGAAGATTTTAACGAGGCACGGGTTGTCATTTTCTGAATCAAAGTACAAACTGGTTAAATTAATCTTAATACATGGTTTACAAATGAATGGGCAATCCACATGACAGCCCTGGTAGAGAGTGCACGGCATTGCTGGCATAAAAGGCACAGAGCAAAAACAGGAGATCACTTTATACACTCAACATATCGCCCCCTCCCAATCCTGAGTAGACAGAGAAACATCCTGTTATGGCATGTCTGTTATCAGTCACGTGTGTGTGTGTCGTCACTTCTGTTTAATGTACCAGTTTTCTATCTCCTAATTTGGGCAGGGGTAGAGCTCACAAGTTACTTATTGCTCCCTTATCAATCATAAACAGGCTAGCAAGTTCCCTAGAGAGTTTGTTCTATTACTTTCCGTCTCATGGCTACTGGGGTGTCCCATGTCAGTCTGGGTTCTGAGTTCAACTTAGGTCAGCTTTGCAGTCATGGTTTATCTAAGGACATTTCAGACAGTTTCTGAAGTCTCCGACGTTCAGTATACTTTGCAAAATTTCACAAAGAAAGGGTTTTTGTTTTGATGAATTATCCCTCTAAAGTCATTCTCATGGTTTACGGGGAAGCAAGTAATAATTTCTTTCCCAGGGGATCAGTGGTTGGCTGTAACAGTAGTTCCACAATTACACAAGACTGACAATATCTTTGAAAATGTTTATTTGTCAGTAAAATCTATTTATTGGTTGATTATTTACAACAGAAGGGAAGCAAACAATAGATGTTTTAGTAATTATTGTCTGAGATAACCATTTGCCGTCCATTACAGTACTGCATAGAGTTTATATCTTACCAAAAACCAAGCACAATCAATCATTAAAACGTGATATAAAACACAATAATTTAATGCAAGAATCTTTAATCATGAATTTCTTTCAAGATTATCAAGAGACAACAATGGATAAAATAATCTGATTGTTCGAAGAATCAGTTATAGATTCAGCATGACTTTCTGGTACAATATTGATATTTCCAGCGACGATCTCTGAAAGTACACAAGACAAACAGACATTTTGTTCCTGTTAGTTTTGTAGTCAATTCATCCTTTGCTGAAGCTTGTTTAATCCAAAAGCAAAAATATGACACACATATACTGTAGAAACACACACACAGAGAAAGAGAAAATACTTGGAATCTTTACATTAGCATACAGTACTTGAATAATCATACTCACTCATGCTTGTTTTCATGGTAGCTTTCAGCTCCAATCAGGTAGGTATTTAGTGGGACATCAAAAGCGAAGGCCTCATCAAACGAGTTTACGTAGTTTGTCCACTGGCAGGTATCAGTACAGAAGTTGCTGGCTCCACAGCAGGTGAACTTCCATCTGTACAATGGTGGAAATGAGGTTTGAATTGTGATATATGTTTTGTATTGACCTTGCAATTCACATTATAGTAGGGTTGTTCAACAAAAACAGTGCCTCCGTCAACCCTGTGTCACCTCTAGGAAGATTTTGCACCATTTAATCCCCATATGTCTCTAAATGTCACCATCATTGTAAAGCACTAGTTATTGTGTTTGATTTGACAGTCATTTCTTGAAGAATTGTATTTATTTCATGTTATTAGTGATTCATTTACATCTCACCTTCTGTCCTCATGCTTGTTCTCATGATAGCTGTGCATCCCTGTAATGACCTGAGAGGTTGGACATTGGTAGCTCAAAGGTTTGTCGAAGCCATTTACGTAGGAAGATGTAAAGCAGGTGGTTGCTGAGTCAAACGTGGCTTTGCACCTAAAGTCCCACACACGGTCTTCATGTTTGTTGTGATGCTCACTAAAATTGGATAAATACATTACAATGCACAAATTAATAGTTGAATTTATACGAAAACAAACATTTATGCAGGTTGAAGGTTTTATTGTTGCCCAACCAATTTTGTCCAGAATGCAATTGCAATAACATACATCCAAAATACAGAGCTAAACCACAGTTTATTTTCTCAAAATGGAAAAATGTCAATCTGAATTAACAGCAACTCTGTAATATGCAACAGCTTGCTAGGGTTTGAGAAAGGGTTAGGGTTAACTTAGCACAACAGCAGCAAAAAGCACACTTTGATTTGGAAATCTGTGCTTGTGAGTCTACGGAATGTCTGTGCTTCTACGGAATGTAAGGAATCACCTAGCTATGTAAGAGATAGATTGTCCTGATTGGCAATTAAAGAATAACGGCTCGTCATAGTTGTTCTGCCAGCGGAGGTCTGCAACACACAAACAATGGCACAAGAAAAACATATTTGATTAACATAGTAAACAGCACCTCCTCCTTTTTTGGGGGAGATTTCTGACCACACACTCAAAATGTAAGTCCACAATTTGAGTTGCTATCTGCTACACATATGCTCAGGCTTTAATCGACAACCTCACACGTGACATGAAGCATACCTTTTCCGTTGACCAACACACCAGCAAGAAGCAGAATAAAGACGTCGGCTCTCTTCATGGTTTTTCAGAGGGTTTTGAGGAGAACAAACTAAACTCAGCAAGGTTGGTGCTCCATTTATAGACAGACGCAATCTGTATCCTTGCTGGACGTTAGGCCACATACGTGTGAAATCTCAGTGTTTGAGCAGGTGCATTGCAGGTGTAACTCAAGTTATACTGAACTGAAAAAAACATGCAACAATTTCAATGATTTTACTGAGTTACAGTAAAATATAAGGAAATCAGTCAATTGAAATCCTAATCTATAAATTTCACATGATTGGGCGGGGGCTCAGCCATGGGTTTGCTTGGAAGGGCGTGAGCCCATCCATCCACAATCAGAATGAGTTTTTCCTCCACAAAAGGGCTTTATTACAGACAGAAATACTTAGTTTCATCAGCTGTCCGGGTGGCTGGTGTCAGACTTTCTGGCAGGTGAAGGATCCGGATGTGGAGATCCTGGGCTGGCATGCTTACATGTGGTCTGCAGTTGTGAGGCCGGTTGGACATACTGCTAAATTCTCTAAAACGACATTGGAGGTAGCTTATGGTAGAACAATTAACATTAAATTCTCTGGGAACAACTCTGGTGACATTCCTGCAGTCAGCATTTCAAGGGGCGGCAGGGTGGTCCGAGTGGTTAAAGCGTTGGACTAGTAACTGAAAGGTTGCTGATGCAGGCAACAGGCCAGCCCCAAGACAGGTGAGGTGGAAGAGGTGGTACGACTTTTTTCAAAAGGTATGTAAAATGACCAAAGATCACTGAAAAACGTTGATGTATTCTGATGGCCTATGAAAGATGACTGAATTGCCAGAAATACCAGTCTCAGTATGGAACCTTGATAATAGGTGCGTTCGACATGGACTGCGCCGGACAACGACCGGCGAGAGTGGCCGCTTGCAGTTGGGGAGGAGTTGAAAATGGCTCTGTGAAGTCGGACATTTCAGCTTCTCGTGGTTTGCTGCATTGATGTCAGTCACGGCCGATTAAACGCTGTTTGCTTACTTTACTCTATTAATATATTTAAGCGTAGTCTTTCCGTTAGTGAAGAGGCGGAGTAAAACCCTTTCTTCCATACATTTTGTTAACAATTAAACAGTTTGGTCCAAATTTAGGCATTAACGAAACTGATGGTGTCAGAATAAATACAAAACACGCGTCTAAGTTGCCGTGTGTGAGTCTGGCCAATCATGAAATAGCTGTAGGCCCATCGTCACTTGAACCCGTGCAGTTGCTCTTGAGAAAATGCGCTCGGCTACACAGCCGGCAGTTCTCGAATCGATCTCACGGTACTTTAATGGCGACGTCACAGTGACGTGTTCTCGGCGCCGTCTCAAGTCGGACAAAAAGTCTAACCAGAATGCACTTTTTCAAGTAAGCCGCCTGCAGCCGGCTGCGTGCGCTGCATGAAGTCGGGTCATGTCGAACGCACCTAATGAGAATGAACAGCAACTTCAGTGTATTGTATGGTGGCCGACATGTGCAAACACGCTGCAACTTAAGAAAACACATGCAAATAGACAAAACACAAGCAAATTAAGAAAACACCTTCATGACACTTGCGCAGCATTCAGAAAACGCGCTGCAAATACACACAACACAACCAAATACATAAACGCATAGCAAATAAATAAACGCGTTGCAAAAACGAAAGCACGCAAACCAAAAACGCAGCGCGTTTATGTATTTGGTTGTGCGCGTTTGCTGAATGCTGCGCATGCGTTGTCAAATTAATTAAGATGTTTTCTTAATTTGCTTGTGTTTTGTCTATTTGCATCTGTTTTCTTAGTTTGCAGCGCGTTGCACATGTCGGCCACCATAACTTATCGTATCTATGCGTCGTTGCTAACGTGTGATGACGTTGTGACGTCAAGCTAGTACTGGGTTCCCTTAGGACCACACAAGGCACTTCTTGCCACCAAAACGTAATTTAATAGGGGTTATGCGCAACATTCTTCCGGGTTCTACAAAACAGATGTAACTACTTCTGGCCGGCCGCTTTTGAGGTAAACACGGCGTGGTAAAGGCTACCTACTATAGCCGGTGTTTAAAAGAGCTACCCTTAATTACAATTTCCCATGTACACAGGATTGCCAAACGGACTTCCAGAGCCCCGAGTTAGTACCCTGGGGAGTAGCCTTTTTTTTTTGCTTGCAGACGATTAAAACAAACGAAGACTGTACAGGTACGTACCTGTAGAAGTCCAAGTGACCTCAAAGAATGCAGTGTTTGGCAATCAACTGCAACAACTACCAGTGTGACAGTATTTATTTACAGGTCAATTTTGTCGTAGCGTAATCTTATACACCTGCTAACTTTAAAGTTTTTTTGGGCCTAGTAGTAGGCTAGTAAACGTAATTAGGAACGATAGGTCCTAGCTATAGAAACCAGAATAATGATATGGATATGACACTAAATTAAAATGAGCTTCTTAAATTAATTTGCTGAATTCACATATTGGAATCGGGATCGATGGAAGGAATACTTCGAAGACCTCCTTAATTCCACCAACACGCTTTCCGACGTGGAGGCTGGGGACATCGGGGGGGGCCCTTCTATCTCTGGGGCTGAGGTCGCCGAGGTGGTTAAAAAACTCTGCGGTGGCAGGGCCCCTGGGGTGGATGAGGTCCGCCCGGAGTTCCTTAAGGCTCTGGATTTTGTAGGGCTGTCTTGGTTGACACGACTCTGCAACATCGCATGGACATCGGGGACAGTGCCTCTGGACTGGCAGACCGGGGTGGTGGTTCCCCTCTTTAAAAAGGGGGACCGGAGGGTGTGCTCCAACTTTAGGGGGATCACACTCCTCAGCCTCCCTGGGAAAGTCTATTCAGGGGTCCTGGAGAGGAGGGTCCGTCGGATTGTCGAACCTCGGATTCAGGAGGAGCAATGTGGTTTTCGTCCTGGCCGTGGAACAGTGGACCAGCTTTATACCCTCCGCGGAGTCCTGGAGGGTAAATGGGAGTTCGCCCAACCAGTCTACACATGTTTTGTGGATTTGGAAAAGGCGTTCGACCGTGTCCCTTGGGGGCTCATGTGGGGGGTGCTCCAAGAGTACGGGGTACCGGATTTCCTGATCGGGGCTGTCCGGTCCCTGTACGATCGGTGCCAGAGTTTGGTCCACATTGCCGGTAGTAAGTCGAACTTGTTTCCGGTGAGGGTTGGACTCCGCCAGGGCTGCCCTATGTCACCGATTCTATTCATTACCTATATGGACAGAATTTCTAGGCGCAGCCAGGGTGTTGAGGGGGTCCGGTTTGGTGACCTCAGGATCGGGTCGCTGCTTTTTGTGGATGATGTGGTCCTGTTGGCTTCATCAGGCCGTGACCTTCAGCTCTCACTGGAGCGGTTCGCAACCGAATGTGAAGCGGCTGGGATGCGAATCAGCACCTCCAAATCTGAGGCCATGGTAATCGACCGGAAAAGGGTGGAGTGCCATCTCCGGGTCGGGGAGGAGATCCTGAACCAAGCGGAGGAGTTCAAGTATCTCGGGGTCTTGTTCACGAGTGAGGGAAGAATGGAGCGCGAGGTCGACAGGCGGATCGGTGCGGCGTCCGCAGTGATGCGGGCTCTGCATCGGTCCGTCGTGGTGAAGAAGGAGCTGAGTCGAAAGGCGAATCTCTCTATTTACCAGTCGATCTATGTTCCTACCCTCACCTATGGTCACGAACTATGGGTAGTGACCGAAAGAACGAGATTGCGACAAGCGGCCGAAATGAGCTTTCTCCGCAGGGTGTCCGGGCTCTCCCTTAGAGATAGGGTGAGAAGCTCGGTCATCCGGGAGACAATCAATACTTCAGATATACCAAAATGTGTAATTACAATGCTGAACATGTATTCCGGATATAATCAATGCTTCAGATAAAATAAGTGATGATAATGATTAACTTATATTCCAAACATATGATTATGCACCAGCATGTGACAATGTCTGAGAGAAGCGGAGAAAGGGGTAATTCTCAAGAGAATGTATCTTTTCGTGAGAAAAAGAATGCAATAAGTCAGCATACTGACAGGGGGGGCGAGAGGACCACACCATGACCGCACCATGGGACAAGGAGAGGGTACAATGGGCCTCACAACTCTTGAGTCAACACTAATAAAAGATGCATTAGGTCACTCAACTCTGTGGGTCTAGAGGAGGAGACAGAACTGGTTTTAGGCAGTGGAGGATGTATCCCTTTGCTCGTAGGAGGATGTATCCTTTTGCACCCGGTCAACATCATCAGACCTCTGCCCCCCCCCCCTCACCTATGGAGTTAGATTAGTTTCATAATTCAAACAAACAAACGCAACACAATTCAAACAAACTTAACACGATCCAAACAAACGTAACACGATTCATACAAACATAACACGATTCAAACAAACGTAACACGATTCAAACAAACGTAACACGATTCACAAATGTATTTCGTGATTCACAAATGTAATGCGATTCACAAAAATGACCCTATTACATTAGTTTGCAACCTGACAAACACAAGTTACAAATCCCTGCATTCGTTGGTGTGAATCCTTGCATTCGTTCATGTGGATTTTTGGAACTTTCCTGACGCGCTTTGATCCACAAATGCATTTTTTCTAAAAGATATCCTCTGCAGCCTATCAGATGTCTCCAATTTTAGCCAATCACCGGAGAATGTCTAATATGGGTAGACGGGCTCTGCGTTAGCCTAGGAAACACGGAAAATGACTAAACATGAATCCTGCCATTCTCAACAATATTTAATCAGGTATGATCATCGGTTTAATAAGATTAACAAGCAATATTTCACCTACATGCTACCAGACGACATTGCTCGTGATCTGAAGGAGACGATGTCCGTCATTATGGCAGGTTGTTGAAGTCCACATAGACACGTTAATGTGATTGGCTAAAATTGGAAGAGACGATCTGATAAGCTGCAGAGGATATCTTTTAGAAAAAATGCATTTGTGGATCAAAGCGCGTCAGGAAAGTTCCAAAAATTCACACGAACGAATGCAAGGATTCACACCAACGAATGCAGGGATTTGTAACTTGTGTTTGTCAGGTTGCAAACGAATGTAATAGGGTCATTTATTTGTGAATCGCGTTACATTTGTGAATCACGAAATACATTTGTGAATCGTGTTACGTTTGTTTGAATCGTGTTACGTTTGTTTGTTTGAATCGTGTTATGTTTGTATGAATCGTGTTACGTTTGTTTGGATCGTGTTAAGTTTGTTTGAATCGTGTTGCGTTTGTTTGTTTGAATTATGAAACTAATCTAACTCCATACTCACCTGACAAACACCTTCGTCTCAGGAGTGGTGCAATACTTGTGTGCCCTGCACAGGTCAGGCAGAATTGGACTGGGCAGAACTCTTTCTCTGACTTCTGTCAAGACTATTCTCACGAGGGCCTTTGTTTACTCTTCAAAACAAGACTGGTAACATTGACTGGTATCGCCGATTTAGATCGAGAAACCATGGTGTATTGTATTCAGTGTTTGATTTGTATAATTTGTTATCTTATAAGACTACAAAGAACTTGATCTGGCATTTCACCTCATTCTTCTCCACCCAAATTTGAACCTCAACAAAGCACACCCAATAAAGAAATAAATATATATGTGAGATAAAATAGTGTGCCTTGCTAACACAAGCACACCCAATTAAATCGCTTTTAATGTCAAGGCTACGGTTGTGCCTATTGTTTAGTTCTGTTTTTCCCTACCCTGTTGTTTCCTAGTGTTCTGTCTTATGGTCTTGTTGATTGCTGCGTTCGTTTCTGTTCGCTCGTTGGTGTTATTGTGTCCACCTGTGTCTTGTTTGGCTGTGTATTTAGGTTCCTATTTTGTGTCCTGTCCTTGTCTTGACTTTGTCATAATGTACCTGTCAGAACCCAGCCTTTTCCCAGTTTGAGAAGATAAAACAAATTTTTCTTGGAATCCTGTCTGCCTCTCTTCCTGCGTTTGGGTCCTCCCCCCTGCACCGTGACAAAGAGTTCAAGTTCAAATATTTTATTGTCAGATGCAAAGAACAACAAAGGGTCAGACTGTGCACTGAAATGCTTAGGACAAGACAATGCAAAGCAACCTGGCATAACATAAGTGTGGCCCGGTAAAAGTAAGACTGGACAGTAATATCAAGATTATGTTTATTTGTGGGTTTTATTCCCTGACTGCACTCAGTAAGAAAAGTATTAATCTTTAAGCTTTGAGCTTTTTGATGTAATACTTCTTTCTTATACTGACTCTTATTTTGCAAACTTAGCCAAATGTATTAAAAGAATAAACAAACCATACTCCAAATGAGCAACCTAGATCTCAAACCTAATGCTGGGGACACTAAACAATTTTTTAGATTTTATAAGATCTTCTTTTATAAGAACTGTGAGAGACCACACACGTGTATGGAGCTAGAAAGCTGACAAAAGTATCTGAATTTGAATGTGAAAGATCTGAAATATTTGTATGTCGAATTTCATAAAACTGAAATATTTTTCTGTTGAATATATAATATCTGAATTATTTGTAATTCAAATATTCAAATTCAGATACTTTTGTCAGCTTTCTAGCTCCATAGGGTTACGGCTACCATTTCATCAGGAGGCATATGCGCATCCTTACGCCTGATTTTAACAGGCGGAGAATTTTCAACGCAAAATAGAAGTGCGCTTACCGCTGAATACATAATTAGGCGCACTTTGCGCATCTCCTCCCATATCTTAATGGGAAACTCCCACTTTCCCCTGACCTTCCCGTGAATGCATATGCATGACACGGAAAAGCCTAAT
The DNA here is from genome assembly GCF_021917145.1 of Hypomesus transpacificus. Taxonomy (NCBI): domain Eukaryota; kingdom Metazoa; phylum Chordata; class Actinopteri; order Osmeriformes; family Osmeridae; genus Hypomesus; species Hypomesus transpacificus. Next base: position 1,254,241 of record NC_061083.1, on the reverse strand, counting down.
TTGCCATTTTCAGTTCCCGCGACAGGCAGTCTGCGCTTTTACCTCAATGCGGCATGTTTGTACATACCTCGCCATGCTTTTAAGCGCAAATTGCGAAACAAATGCGCCTGAAGTGGGCGCAAAAGCGTTAGTACATGAGGCCCTGACAGTATTTTAGAATCCTGACAGCTTTCTTGAGGCATAGTGTGTGGTAGGTGTCCTGTAGGGCTGGGAGCTTCCTGCCGATGATGAATTCTGACCACACTGCGTAGGACCTTGGGGTCCCTGTCTGTGCAGCTCCATTCCACACTGTAATGCAACCAATCAATCAGTATGCTCTCTATTGTGCAACTGTAGAAGTTAGTAAGGATGACTAAGTCCATGCCAAACTTCTTCAGTCTCCTCAGGAAAGAGGCGTTTCCAGGCCGCTTTGACCACCTTGTCCGTGTGAGCAGACCAGGTGAGATCATTTCTGATGTTCACCCCGAGGAACCTGAAGCAGCTGACCTTTTCCACTTCTGATCCATTGATGTGAAGGGGTGCATGCTCCTCATTCTGCCCCCTCCTATAGTAAACAATCATCTCCTTAGTCTTGCCTTGAGAGAGAGGTTATTGCCCTGCCACCATGATGTCAGGGTATAAACCTTCTCTCTGTAGGCTGACTCTTCACGGTCAGAGATGAGGCCCACAATGGTTGTGTCGTCAACAAACTTAACGAGGAGGTTGGAACTGTGCGTTGCCGCACAGTCATGTGTGAACAAGGAGAACAGGAGAGGGCTAAGCACACAGCCCTGGGGGTTGTCTGTATTGGTGATCAGTGTGAACGAGGTCACCGATTCTCACCACTTGTGGCCTCCTCATCAGGAAGTTGAAGATCCACTTGCATAGGGAGGTGCTTAGTCCCCGGTCCTCAAGCTTGGAGACGAGTTTGTAGGGGATGATGATATTGACTGCTGAGCTGTAGTCAATGAACAGCATCCTCACATACCTATTCCCTTTGTCCAGGTGGTAGAGAGCGGTGTGCATAGTCAGTGCGATGGCATCATGGCATCGTCTGTAGACCTGTTGGACCGGTATGCAAACTGCATAGGGTCCAGGGTGGGAGGCAGCCAGGAGCAAATTAATGATTTGTCTAAATGTAAAATGTAAGTAGGCTAAATCCATGAAAACTCTTGTCTTTCTCCATTTTTTAGTTTTTTGTGAAGGACTTTGTGACCAGGTTCTGCAAAAGTTGCTATACACCAAATACACTTTAAGCATTAACTGGTGCCAGTGACAGATGATTAAACTGGAAGGCAAAGTCCTAAAGTTATGTCAGCCAGATTCTTAAATAATTATTTCGAGTTTAAACTTTCATCTGTTGACAGAATATCGCAAGCCTGATCCTAATCAGGTATTTCTGTGGTCATTCTTAACCCTGTAGGACACGGTTAAAAATTACACCTCACCTTTCGTTCTCCCAAAAACATTTGCAAATAAGATTTATTTTTAAAGACTACATTTACATAGCCAATGGGTCATATTGTCTTGCCTTGCAATGCTATTAGATAAATGTATTTTTCAAAAAAAAGAAATGAGCAATTAAAAAGCTAAAAGTCACATCGTAATTTTACAACAAAGGGTCTTATAATAATTAACAGTTTAACCTTTCATCTGTTGAGAGATGGTGTTAACATTTAAGGGTGGTGCCTGATCATATCGCAAACCTGATCCTAATCAGGTCTTTCTGTGGTAGTTTCCAAGAACCATATCTGAGTCTGTGTATTTGGGTGTGTGTCTGTGACACATCCACTCAGTGGCGAAAATCTGCTGTCAATTTTGGGGGGGACAATTATATGACATTTTCTCAAGAGCAATTCCTGGGGGACACACCAAAATGACTGCTGTAACACATGGCCTACATTGTAATAAGTTAAATGTATATTATTAATATGATTTAAATTTCCTTATGTTTACAGTGATTTATTGGGAGGGGACAAATCCTATTTTTCCCAGGATTGGGGGGTCGTGTCCCCACTGTCCCCCCCGAGATTTCTGCCTATGCATCCACTACTTCTCTCCAAGAAGGTGGTAAGTGTGGGCAGGGACAACTCTATTTAATGGATTTCGTTTATTGTATAGCTGTTATCTGGAAAAATCAGTCTGGTGAGGAACATCACAACTTTTGCTACTTATTCACAACGGCCCTGTAAGTATGTTAGTTTAGTGCTAAATGTTTTATCGTCTTATGAAGACCTTCCGCTTTGCTAAATAATTGCTGCCTTTTTCATGGAAGCAGAAAGCCAGTGTTCATACTTTATTGTAGGCTATATATTTGAATATCATCTTTTGTCATTTTGGTAGGTGGACTGGATGTGCGTGTTTTAACCTTTTAGTACCTAAATCAATAACTTGGACCATGGTTAGTTAATAGGTCAAATATGTGCCGCCCTTTAGTTTTGTATAATTGTGAATTGAGTGACTTATGGAAATGTCATAAATCATAATAACATGGCATTTCAACATGACAGCAAAATACGACGTGTTGGCCTATCTAATTGGCTAATTTATACAATCCATTTAACTTAACAGCAATTTTCTTCTTTAAGTTCAGACAAAACCACACCAAAAATGGCCATGCTGTGTATCTAGCCATGTTCATAATATTAATGAGTAAATTAATGAACAAAACTGACTGGCATGAATGCACTATAGCTCTTCCTTATTAATAATAATGTATCGTTGGGGCTTTTGACAAGACAATACATTACTAGCTGTTGTACGCGCACATTGTTGTATAGTTCATTGAAATGCAATGAGCAGTTGTAAAATACTTGATTCCGGCAGGTTGATGATTTGTTACTTTTCAAAGCTACAGGTGTTTCCATGCTGAAAGGCTGTAATCACCATTTGGTTATCAGAAAACCAAAACCCCTTTATGTTAGCCTTCAGAGTGAATGCCAAAATACATTTTGAATATCTGGAGTGGTCTATATTAGGCAGGTTTTTGGTGCAGGTGAAACATTTTAGATGAGTTGAGAAAATGCTGGATGTCTTTTTTGATAAAATATAGATTCCTGTAATATGTATTAATGTGTTCCATTTCTTTTGAAGATTCACATCACATCAAGAACATGTCATACCTTTCACCCATCTTAGTTATTGGAGGACAAGGAGGTTCTGCCTTTGACTTCAGTGGTGACAACAGTGGAGCAACACTGAAAAAGATATGGGTGTGGGTTGTGAGCTCGCGGGTGAAGGCTTTGAAGATTTGGCTTACTGATGGTCAAAACCAAGAATTTGGAAATCCTGCAGGGGATTTTTCTGAATTTGAGTTCAGAGATGGAGAGCATATCACCAAGCTTTCACTGTGGGGAAATGGTGCTGGAACACGTTTGGGTGCTATTAAATTCCGAACAAGTTCCTCACGGGAGTTCTTTCCTCAAATGACAGAATGGGGGCTGAAAACTGAGTACCCTATTGATGTTGGCTCTGGAATCTGCATTGGACTTTGTGGAAGGTCTGGTTCAGACATTGATTCCTTAGGTTTCAAATTCATTAATACCATCAAGTCTACTGTATTGAGGGATGTCCAGTATCCCACACTCCATAATGTAATACCCCAGGTGGCTGTTGAGGAAATCAAGTCCATGACCTACATAAACAAATCTACTGTCACTCAAGAATACAAACTGGAAACCTCTAAAACGATCACCAAAAAGTCATTGTGGTCTGTGACCAACAAGTTAGAAACAAGCTTTAACTTTGAGGTGAAAGCAGGAATTCCAGAGGTAATAGACGTATCTACTGGATTTAGCTTCACGGTGGGAACAGAAAGCACACATACCTTAGAAGAAGAGACATCCACTACTGAGACTATGTCTTTTCCAGTTAGTGTTCCTGCTGGGAACACCCTACATGTTGATGTCACTATTGGTAGAGTTACAGTTGATCTCCCCTACACTGCCACAGTGGAAATTACCTGTCTCAATAACAGTGTTCTGAAGTTTAACACCAGTGGAACCTACTATGGTCTCACTTACACAGATGTAAAAGTAGTTACAAAGTAAAAAACTTACTGTAAGTCGCTATGGATAAGAGTGTCTGCTAAAATGTAAATGTAAAATCCTTAAACTGTTGCGTAGGCAGATTCACAATGATTTATGTGACGGCCATTTGATATGTTGTTGTATAAGTCATAAGAATAATTTAGATGTCAGAATTAGTTATCTGAGGACAGATCAATGTCATCAAAGAAACCATAGTTTAAACTGATGTGTGTAACTTGTGAAGAAGACCATGGGACAACATAGGGAACTATTTGATTACGTTTGAAGAATGGTGACTTTTAGTAAAGTTACACTGTAAAGAAACATATTTTTACAGTTTTTCCAAACCATTTTTTTTAATGACATAAGTCGTTGATTTCAATGTATCACCCCCAAAAACATCTGTATAAATGGAAAAAAACCCAAAAAACATTGCTTTTTGAAATGACGTGTCAAATCCTAAAGTCTGCTGTTGCAGGACTCCTGAGGGTGTATAAAATCCTGTTCATATCAATGTTACTTCATGTAAGACACCTAGAAAATTGATAGGCAGTGTCTCCTCTATGATTTTAGTCATTAAAAGAAGTGCTTGACCAAATTATATTTGCTGTTTGAGCCTTCCTGCTTTCCGTATGTATCAATTAAAAAAGTGTGCTGTGGCTATCCATAAATAAAATCTATCAATTCCCATTTCTTTGTGATATTTTTCTTCATGACAATTTTCCAAAGGACACCTACTTAGTTTTCCAAATTGATCCAATTTTAGTCTTGGAGAAATTAGCCTGACGTGAGAAGCTTGCAGTTTCCTAGAAACCAATTTTTCTACTATTGTGGACACCCTTGAAGGTGTTTGTTTATTTTGTCTTTTTCCACAGGGGCAGTTCATAAAAGTGACCACTAAGTGATGCCCTGGAACTACAATTACAATTTGACCATTTATTTCTTTATTAAAGACAACACAGGTGACCTTAAGCATGTACACTTGTATGTGTGAATATAGTACTGTATATAGCCTATGTGTGTATGAATGGGTATGTGTACCGTAGTAACCACGTAGCCCACTCATGCTTTGACCTTGTATGACCCCAAAAAACGACACAATCAGGGACAGTTTAGCCCAGGTAGGGAATTTATTAACAGAAAACACAAACGTAAAGCAATCATCATTTAACCTAACCCTCAATGGAGGGAAAGGTCCACTTTCATCTCACATGGTCCTGAGACCTGTTCCATAAAGCAAGTTTACCGAATAAGCCTCACTCATTTCTTGTTCATTCAGTTCCATAAAGCTAGCTCAACGTAGTTCAAACTCGGTTACTATGGCAACTTAGACTGCGAAACTAGTCTGGTCAGGGTCAGACTAACTGTCAGGCTTAGCGTGACTTGGTGCTTAACCAGACGTTCCTGTAACACTGACCCAACGGGAAAACGATGATTTACCACGTGGGTCAATCCTGTTAACCGGTGCCTTTTAATGTCCCCAGGAAATCCTACTTCATAATTGCTGTAAAATGTTACAAATGTTTATTCTAAAAGGCTTTAATTATAGGTGTAGGTCTTCCTTATCATATAAATAACCAAAAAGTGTCTTTAAGACAATTAGTTTGTATTTTAACCACTTTTGTATTTTGTACACATGTTAATTTTGCCATGTTTTGCCATGTCCCCATCACAAATGATCAACTCTTACAATAAATATCAGTCATTAAATAATAAAATATTCAAATTATTTGCTCATTATGTTGTAGACCAAGTTAAAATCTTTCTACTTAGACATATTTTTTATATAAAAAAGAAAGAAAAGGTAAATATTGAGAAAAAATTAAGTTAGGCTACTGGATAATGTATTGATTAATAGTAGGCTATTTATTTTAAACAATGTCAAAAAAGTCCATTTAAGTCATTAAAAGTCATTTGATTGATTTTAGTCATTAAAAGAAGTGCTTGACCAAATTATATTTGCTGTTTGAGCCTTCCTGCTTTCCGTATGTATCAATTAAAAAAGTGTGCTGTGGCTATCCATAAATAAAATCTATCAATTCCCATTTCTTTGTGATATTTTTCTTCATGACAATTTTCCAAAGGACACCTACTTAGTTTTCCAAATTGATCCAATTTTAGTCTTGGAGAAATTAGCCTGACGTGAGAAGCTTGCAGTTTCCTAGAAACCAATTTTTCTACTATTGTGGACACCCTTGAAGGTGTTTGTTTATTTTGTCTTTTTCCACAGGGGCAGTTCATAAAAGTGACCACTAAGTGATGCCCTGGAACTACAATTACAATTTGACCATTTATTTCTTTATTAAAGACAACACAGGTGACCTTAAGCATGTACACTTGTATGTGTGAATATAGTACTGTATATAGCCTATGTGTGTATGAATGGGTATGTGTACCGTAGTAACCACGTAGCCCACTCATGCTTTGACCTTGTATGACCCCAAAAAACGACACAATCAGGGACAGTTTAGCCCAGGTAGGGAATTTATTAACAGAAAACACAAACGTAAAGCAATCATCATTTAACCTAACCCTCAATGGAGGGAAAGGTCCACTTTCATCTCACATGGTCCTGAGACCTGTTCCATAAAGCAAGTTTACCGAATAAGCCTCACTCATTTCTTGTTCATTCAGTTCCATAAAGCTAGCTCAACGTAGTTCAAACTCGGTTACTATGGCAACTTAGACTGCAAAACTAGTCTGGTCAGGGTCAGACTAACTGTCAGGCTTAGCGTGACTTGGTGCTTAACCAGACGTTCCTGTAACACTGACCCAACGGGAAAACGATGATTTACCACGTGGGTCAATCCTGTTAACCGGTGCCTTTTAATGTCCCCAGGAAATCCTACTTCATAATTGCTGTAAAATGTTACAAATGTTTATTCTAAAAGGCTTTAATTATAGGTGTAGGTCTTCCTTATCATATAAATAACCAAAAAGTGTCTTTAAGACAATTAGTTTGTATTTTAACCACTTTTGTATTTTGTACACATGTTAATTTTGCCATGTTTTGCCATGTCCCCATCACAAATGATCAACTCTTACAATAAATATCAGTCATTAAATAATAAAATATTCAAATTATTTGCTCATTATGTTGTAGACCAAGTTAAAATCTTTCTACTTAGACATATTTTTTATATAAAAAACGATGATTTACCACGTGGGTCAATCCTGTTAACCGGTGCCTTTTAATGTCCCCAGGAAATCCTACTTCATAATTGCTGTAAAATGTTACAAATGTTTATTCTAAAAGGCTTTAATTATAGGTGTAGGTCTTCCTTATCATATAAATAACCAAAAAGTGTCTTTAAGACAATTAGTTTGTATTTTAACCACTTTTGTATTTTGTACACATGTTAATTTTGCCATGTTTTGCCATGTCCCCATCACAAATGATCAACTCTTACAATAAATATCAGTCATTAAATATTAAAAAATATTCAAATTATTTGCTCATTATGTTGTAGACCAAGTTAAAATCTTTCTACTTAGACATATTTTTTATATAAAAAAAAAAAAAAAACCCTATTTGGGGGGATTTACTTTGTGTCCCCCAAAAAAAGTTCCACCCTGTTAGGTTGTAGTTTTTCCCTCTTAAGAAAATAGCCTACACTTCCCATGACACAAAGTTCATGAAATTATATCATTTCCTGTGTCAGGAATTCAACTTGGCCAACTGAAGTTAAAATGAACTTTCAGATTCATCTTTTTTCCAAGTTTCATAATGTCAACCTGTTCGTCACAACCTTAAATTTCCACCCTGTTAGGCTACTTTGTTAAGAAAATAAATAACATTTTACAATTTCAAATATGGTTTTATATAAGAATTAAAAGGCTGTATACATGTAGGGTCTCATGCTAGCTAGATCATGATCACTCACAGAGCTAGGGCTAACATAGTTAACAAAATTCCCCCCTGTTAGGTTCCACCCTGTTAGGTGTGTACAGCTAACAGGGTGGGAATATTGTTAGAAAATGTAGTAACATAATAAGTTGCATACAATATTTGTCATGTATTTGCAACAAGGGACATATAATGGACAAGAAAAGGTAAATATTGAGAAAAAATTAAGTTAGGCTACTGGATAATGTATTGATTAATAGTAGGCTATTTATTTTAAACAATGTCAAAAAAGTCAATTTAGATTAGTTTAGAGGGTATTTTTCAATTAACGAAGTAAAGGTCTAAAAAGGTCCTCGACCTATGTAGCCTATCGTTCACGACGTCAATCATGGCGTGTCATTTTATTTTGATTGAAGCGGTGGATGAGGGAGCTGTCATTGTACACGATTTAAAGGAAACGTTCTTTCTGGAAGAAGTCACGTGGCCGTGTGCATTGCTTTTGCCTTGGTGGGATTGTATGATCCATGTTTTACCTCTCGGGCTGCTTAAGAATAGGGTGCACGCGCAATTAGCTTGACTACTTAAATCTGACTTGAATTAGTAGGACTGCGTGAGCTGAAATTGGCCTTTATGGAACCGCTTAAGCCCTGCTTGACTAATTGAACTTATTCAAGTCTGGTTTAGGACTTTAAGTCTAGCTTTTTTGAGCGGCCTTTATGGAACAGGCCCCAGGTGTCTCTCTAAGCTGGACACAAAAGATAACAAGAAGGCGTGTTAGTTTCAATGCGGCTTTCACCTCAATTGCTCCATCTTGATCCCCTTTACTGGCCAGCTTTTATGCTGTGCCTCGCCCTGATTGGCTGACGAGGCACAACCGTGGTCCTTGTTAGCTGGCCGGGGTGCGGGAATCTGTAGTACCTCCCCTGGATCACTCGATCACCAGGATTGCCACAGCATGGGTATGTATGTCAAAAACATACAAACAGCTGGAGTGATGCGATATTTTGTTCATCTTGTATATCGGCTCTGTTCCTTTGTGAAAAAGTGTTGTTTAGTTTTTTAAATTTAGTCCCGTTGGTTTGATTGTGTTTAAAAGAGTGACCCACTTCCTTTCTACATGGCTCCGCTGGGTTGGACGTGTGTATGGTTGGCTAGGTTATCGAGGTCTGGCTGCGGGGGTTTCTAATCAATTTTGAGTGGTTGGTTTGGCAGTTGAGTTACTGAATTTGGTTTGTATGTATGTATTTGCATGTTTTAATGTGTGTTGTGGAGTCCATGGTGTAGGGGCCTGATTATTTTTAGGTGGTTACTAGGGAGATCATTGCCCTCTGCTGGTCTGGGGAGGGAGTTGTGGTTGGAGTCCTGTTTCTGTGATTTGTGGGCAGAGGAAAGGGAATGATAGAGGAAAGGGAATGATAGAGAGGTTAGGTTTAGGATTAGAGGTCGGGGGGGGGGATTATGGTAACCCTATGTATGTTCTCCCTTTTAGTAGAGGTTCCCCCCAAGCCTGATTCCAAATATCGTCCTTCTCTCTTCCTACCCCCCCCCACCCACCCCGCCAAATTATCAAATATAACCCCTCCTCTGCTCTACAACCCTGATCTTAAACCTCCTTTCACCCCTCCCCTTTCTTTGCACTTATTTAGGTCTTCCTGTAAAAAAGGAAAATAAACTCCTATTCATGCTTTTGCCTTAAATCTTTCTCCTTCCTTTTTTTCTTGGGTCCAGATAATGAGCCACTGTGCCATGCACACCGGACACTTACCTTAAACTCCCTCCCAGTCCCAGATCTAAATCTAACCCTCCTTTCAACCCCACCCTCTTTCCTAACTCAAAAATAATGGGAAATCTGGGAGCTAAGTTATCCATGGGTAAATAATTCATTTTATACATAAGCAAAAAGGTAATTCATAAGGTAAGGGGAAGACAAAGGGGTAAAGAAGTGCTGACGTAGCAGAAGTGCTGGCTATCCCAACATGCTTTGGAGCCATGATTTTCTGTATAATGTGAGTATTCCACAAAAAGGCAGACACAAAAACACACCCAAATATATATACATGTTTATAATACATTTACAAAGACACACCCTGGTAATCCAACCCTTTGTAATCCCCTATCCGTACAGTCTGTTCATTTTTGTAACCTTAGATCACCAAGGTAGAGCAGTCATCACACCTTGGCAGAGAGGTTCAGACCAGGATCAGTGGAGTAAAGTTCTGGAGCAGGATCCATGATAGAGTTGGGGTCAGGGAGGAGATTAATGCGGACCGTGGGCCAAAACTGGCTCCTGAGCAATAACGTCTGTCCCGCCAAATCATTGTGATAATCTGATTTTTTTTTTTTTTTTTTTGCATCAATATTTTATTTAAAGCCTAGTTTTAGTTTTTGTTCTAAAACTAGTTCTGACCAAATTTGGAGTGCCAAGGCCATTTTAAAGGTGCAATGCTTTGTCTCAAGCATATAAGAGCATCAAGAGCATATAATTCAGTATTAAAGCCACGGAAACACGAATTTTCCCCTCCAAAAATTAGAGAGTAAAATGGAACCCTTATATTACATAAAGCAGTATATATATAGTATATACTGATATGTATCAGTATATATATAGTATATACTGATATTACATAAAGCAGTATATATATAGTATATACTGATATGTATCAGTATATATATAGTATATACTGATATTACATAAAGCAGTATATATATAGTATATACTGATATGTATCAGTATATATATAGTATATACTGATATTACATAAAGCAGTATATATATAGTATATACTGATATTACATAAAGCAGTATATATATAGTATATACTGATATGTAGCAGAGTATATATAGTATATACTGATATTACATAAAGCAGTATATATATATAGTATATACTGATATTACATAAAGCAGTATATATATATAGTATATACTGATATGTAGCAGAGTATATATAGTATATACTGATATTACATAAAGCAGTATATATATATAGTATATACTGATATTACATAAAGCAGTATATATATATAGTATATACTGATATGTATCAGTATATATATAGTATATACTGATATTACATAAAGCAGTATATATATAGTATATACTGATATTACATAAAGCAGTATATATATAGTATATACTGATATTACATAAAGCAGTATATATATAGTATATACTGATATGTATCAGAGTATATATATAGTATATACTGATATTACATAAAGCAGTATATATATAGTATATACTGATATTACATAAAGCAGTATATATATAGTATATACTGATATGTATCAGTATATATATAGTATATACTGATATTACATAAAGCAGTATATATATATAGTATATACTGATATTACATAAAGCAGTATATATATAGTATATACTGATATGTATCAGTATATATATAGTATATACTGATATTACATAAAGCAGTATATATATATAGTATATACTGATATTACATAAAGCAGTATATATATAGTATATACTGATATGTATCAGTATATATATAGTATATACTGATATTACATAAAGCAGTATATATATATAGTATATACTGATATTACATAAAGCAGTATATATATAGTATATACTGATATGTATCAGTATATATATAGTATATACTGATATTACATAAAGCAGTATATATATATAGTATATACTGATATTACATAAAGCAGTATATATATAGTATATACTGATATGTATCAGTATATATATAGTATATACTGATATTACATAAAGCAGTATATATATACAGTATATACTGATATTACATAAAGCAGTATATATATAGTATATACTGATATGTATCAGTATATATATAGTATATACTGATATTACATAAAGCAGTATATATATATAGTATATACTGATATTACATAAAGCAGTATATATATAGTATATACTGATATGTATCAGTATATATATAGTATATACTGATATTACATAAAGCAGTATATATATAGTATATACTGATATTACATAAAGCAGTATATATATAGTATATACTGATATTACATAAAGCAGTATATATAGTATATACTGATATGTATCAGTATATATATAGTATATACTGATATTACATAAAGCAGTATATATATATAGTATATACTGATATTACATAAAGCAGTATATATATAGTATATACTGATATGTATCAGTATATACAGTGCCCTCCAAAAGTATTGGAACAGTGAGGCCAATTCCTTTATTTTTGCTGTAGACTGAAAACATTTGGGCTTGACATCAAACGATGAATGTGAAACCAGAGATCAACGTTTCAGCTTTTATTTCCAGGTATTTACATCAGGATCTGATGCACAAATTAGAAAATATCACCTTTTTGTTCGAACCCACCCATTTGTCACGTGAGCAAAAGTATTGGAACATATGACTGACAGGTGTGTTTTGTTGCCCAGGTGTGTCCTATTACATACATTATTCAATCAATAAATACCACTGAATGTCTACACTCAGGTTCAGATTGGGTAAGATAGGTTTTGTCTATGCAGACTGTATTCAGAGGTGAAAACAACATGAAAACCGGAGCGCTGTCTTTGGGTGAAAAACAAGCAATTGTGAGTCTTAGAGAAGATGGAAAATCAATCAGAGCCATTGCAGAAACATTGGCCATAGCCAGTACAACCATTTGGAATGTCCTGAAGAAGAAGAAAACTACTGGTGTACTAAGTAACAGACGTCGAACAGGTAGACCAAGGAAAACATCAGCAGGTGATGACAGAAACATTGTGAGAGCTGTAAAGAAAGACCCTAAAACAACTGTTAGTGAGATCAGCAACAACCTCCAGATGGCAGGAGTGAAGGTATCACTATCTACTGTTCGCAGAAGACTTCATGAACAAAAGTACAAGGGCTACACCAGAAGATGCAAACCACTCATTAGCAAGAAGAATAGGAAGGCCAGGCTGGAATTTGCCAAAAAGTACAGAGATGAACCTCAAAAATTCTGGGACAAAGTTTTATGGACTGATGAGACAAAGATTAACTTTTACCAAAGTGATGGAAAGGCTAAAGTTTGGAGAAAGAAAGGAACTGCTCATGATCCCAAACACACAAGCTCATCTGTGAAACACGGTGGAGGTAATGTCATGGCTTGGGCTTGCATGGCTTCTTCTGGGACGGGCTCATTAATCTTCATTGAGGATGTAACACATGATGGCAGCAGCAAAATGAACTCGGAAGTCTACAGAAACATTTTGTCTGCCAATTTAAGGAAAGATGCAACCAAACTGATTGGCAGAGCCTTCATCATGCAGCAAGATAACGACCCAAAACACACTGCCAAAACAACAAAGGAGTTCATCAGGGGCAAGAAATGGAAGGTATTAGACTGGCCAAGTCAATCTCCAGACTTAAACCCTATAGAGCATGCATTTTACCTGCTTAAGAGGAGACTGAAGGGAGGAACCCCACAAAACAAACAACAACTGAAAGAGGCTGCAGTGAAAGCCTGGGAAAGCATCAAAAAGGAAGAATGCAAAAGTTTGGTGACGTCAATGGGTCACAGACTTGCTGCAGTTATTGAAAGCAAAGGATTTGCAACTAAATATTAAGTCTTATTCACTTAAATATGTTTTAAGTATATCTGTTCCAATACTTTTGATCACATGACAAATGGGTGGATTCAAACAAAATGTGATATTTTCTTAGTTGTGCATCAGATCCTGATGTAAATACCTGGAAATAAAAGCTGAAACGTTGATCTCTGGTCTCACGTTCATTATTTGATGTCAAGCCCAAATGTTTTCAGTCTACAGCAAAAATAAAGGAATTCGCCTCACTGTTCCAATACTTTTGGAGGGCACTGTATATAGTATATACTGATATTACATAAAGCAGTATATATAGTATATACTGATATTACATAAAGCAGTATATATATAGTATATACTGATATGTATCAGTATCTGCACTAAATTAAAGTATATGTTTTAATACATTTGCATGGGATCATTGGGATAAAGGATACGAGGGAGAGAAATTGGGAGGGAAGGTATTTAGGGTGGGAAGGATCCTACTCCAGGCTGTAAACATGCTGTTTTGGAGAGGGGCTGTGTGTTGTTGTTGGAGGAATGGTATGTGTGGAGTGCTTGCAGTGTAAAGTGATGTAGTGTGTGTGTGGTGTATGAGGAGTATGATGTACAGTATGTCCAGTATGTGAGGTATATAAGGTGCATGTGAGGCATGGGGGTGTATGTAGTCTGACTACACCACTTAAGATTAAAAGCACCTAGGAACTAAGAAAGGTTTGTTCTGAGATGGAGGAGCAGTGTGTGGGATATCAGACTAAAGCAGACTAAAAACGATTGAGCAATAAAAGTTGTATTTATTTGTGAGATTAAAAGTATTGGTTCCTATGGTAAGGTGAGCGTCGATGCAGTCTCCACAGAGAGTCGTTCTATGTCCCACACCTCCTTTGGGCCACTTGACCTTTGACCTGTCTGTCAGTGTCAATTTGTGTCGGGCTCAGAGGACACAGTCAAACAGAAAATAACATTTGGCGACAAATTATTCATTATTACACACAAGAAAAAAACCAGTACAATCTCCACGGAGAGTTGTCCTATGCCCACGCTTCCAGACAGGAGAGAGCCTGGCATGGACTAGGTGGAAGTGGGGGGCATGGCATCTTGTGGGTGTCCATTTGTGCTCAGGGTCTCTTATGAAAGGCTGTAACTTACACTGTAATTTTCCTTGGTGCAAGAGGTCATGGTGATAAGTGGCCTCACAGTTGAAACAATTGCATCAAAACTCAGAAATTGAGCAATCTTGTGGTACGTGGTTCCTCTATTCTGCCCTACCACATGTGTTTTCCAACACCAGTTACAGTCAGCCCTTCCTAAGAACCAAAGTCGTTCCACTCCCACCTTCCTGCGAGGTCTAGCGGGTTGACACCCACACCTCCTTTTGGCCTCTTGCCATCTATCAGTGTCAATTTGTGTCGGATTCAGAAAACACAGGTCTACAGTAAAACTGAACATAAATAACGAAGAAAACAAATCTACTAATTTCTAACTCATTTTATGTAATCCACACCTCTACTCAAACCCACTTATTCATTTCTGTCCCCAGTACCTATATACTGTACTAAGTTCCTTAATGTTACGTCCCCAGTCCTGTCGTGTGTGTATTTGTATTGCGCCCTCTTTTCAGGTGGCACCAATCAATGGCTCCCTGCCGTTAACATGTTTAGCTGGTTCCTGTTTTCCACCATCCAATCCCATCATCCCCTCAGCCGTATATCTGTGCCACTGTTTATTCATTCGAGGGTTTTTGTCTTCTTTTTGTCTTTTGGTGCTCTCTTTCTGATGTCTCTCTCTTTTGTGCGTTTGGTTGCTCGGTGCACCGTTGTGGAACCCTGAGAGACCTGTTAATTGTTTTGTGTTGTACTGTTATTAACTATTGTTTGATATTCCCATTTGTTAATCTTATTTCTTTTGTCTTCCCAGGGAGAAGGGGAAGCACCTTGTGTGTTAGGCAAGACGCCCTGGGCTTACATCACCTGTAGGGTAACTTTCTTGTCTAAGCACATTAGGTTAGATCTGGGCGGACCACCCCCTGTATTTTGGTTTGGGCGCTCTGCTCGAGCGCCAGTTTAACAGGTATTGTTTGTTAGGTAGTTAGGACAGGTAAAGGGGTGGGCTGTATATATTATTATTTTTTGCTTTGGTCCCGTCCAGCCCCTTCTCCCTACTTTTACCGTGGCGAATAAATGCCCCTTTTGAAGCAGTAACTTTGTCTGTGCTCTTGCTTGCACCCACGACTCCATGCCTCTTTGTCTGACTGCTGGGGGTCCTTGAGCAGCGAAGTGTAGCCTCCCCTCCCTAACGGTGGTAGTGCGTACCGCTTAATTTGACTTTGAACTCCTTTAATACCACACACTCACACATCGTTTGGATCAGATTCTCATCTATGACCCCACATACATTGCACATCTGAAAGACAAGCCTGTCTATCTGATGGAGCACCACTTTGGTGAAAATGTAATTGTGTGCATTCTTAACTATTGGATTCACCAACACTTTCTCCCACATCTGGTCTACATTTGGTCAAGGAAACACCTGCTTCCACACTTTCTTTGATGCTAGCACCTTTACCTTCCTGTCTTCGAGACTGGATCAGAGTCCGTAGGCCCCACCATGATAATAAAAGTGCGTAAAAAAATAATAAAAAATGGTGCCTTCCCCTCTATAAGTCATCCAGCAGTGGGAATGGCCTTGTTCATCCTCATCGATGGTACTTGGTGGCACGCTAGCCGACTGAGAAGGGTGCCAGTTCCCTTATTCATAGACAAAACTACATACCAAACAATACCGTCAGTGTGGCTGGATACTCCTGTACGTCAGTCGGCCTCCAAACAGGATGCAAGGCCTCAGCCCCGGCCTGATGTTTCACCACCTAGGCCCACTCATACGCGTTCACGGCCTGGTCAACTACAAGACTTCATTAGCACACTTCGTGTTTGAAATCTGCCTTTGAAAATGTTGTCTGTACACTGAGTTCACAGTGGCACATTCTATCACACCGCTGTTTCATTGAGGTGTTGGTGTTGCTTTTTTTGGCAACATGAGTGTTGGTGACGTCATTGAAATGCATAGTTGACTAAACAACATAGTACAAGGTCACTGGAAGCTACTGATTTGATTTTTTGACTCATTATTCCAATTACGTCACCACCCTGTGGAGGTAATAGAAAATTGCATATTCTATGTCAAATGACAACAGACAGGGCACTTATTTTAAATAAAAAAGTTTTATTACAATGTAAAATGAGTTTGAGCTTTTACCAGCTTGATCTACAACCTTCTCCATGCCCTACACATACATTACTATCAGTAATAAACAAGACCCATGCTAAGCCACCCTGTTACTTGCATTGACTGTTCCAGGCACACAGGGGGACTCTACCTGCTTATGCCAAATTTCCAGGACTTTGCTAAATAAATCCAACTTGGAAAATAATTTAGTGCGCATCACTTCCACAGTATGATTATATGCAGGTCTAAAGTGTCCAGTTATAGATGTAATATATGTGCAAATAAGTTTTTTTTTTGTAATATATTGTATTGTTTTACGCTTGAAGCTGGAAAGTAAAGTTGGGTACAGTTTTCTGGTTCATGGAAGACTAAATAAATGTTACGTGTAGTAGTAAACAGCAAGAAACAAAACAACAGAACAAGACACATACAAAACATACAGTACCCTGCAGACCTAATGCTGCACACTCAGTTCAATGCTAACAAACTTCATACCCGCTATACTGTAAGTGTGCTGTATTGTATGTATTTCTACAGTAACACACTGGTGTCAGATGTCATTTTAAATTCACCCAGTAATCCATCACATAAAAAAAAAATCCAATGTTGACATTATGTCACAATCTGTTTTCCATGTAGATTGGACAAACAAGATATTGGACTCAAAAGTTTGCAATTTGGTGGCAAAATATCTCAAAATATATGTTGGTGGCAATTGGTTTTGTTACATCTTTGTATTACAAAATAAAATGGGTAGCCTTTTCAACCAAAGAAAGAGTGAGCAAGCTATCTTGAAAATGGCAGTAATAGATTGGTGTGCCAGACACAAGTGGTGAAGACTGGAGCAACATTTATTTTATTTTATATGCAGTCTCCTGGGTGGGGCCCTTAGCTGGTTACCAGGCAACAGAGCCCAAAGAAACGCCTCTTTCTCTGCCGGACCAGAGGGTAGGGAGTCAGGTTCAGCAAACTGCTGTCATCTGTTGGAAAACACACAGACGGATGAAAAGTGAAGTACATTATCCAGACACTAGATTGTCTTGACAATGAGCGGTATACCTTGAATGATCAAACATTATTGTTAATGTTCCTCATATGTGTTTAAATTACAAATAAATGTACGTAGGTTATTTCGGAGGAAATACAACAGTGCTGTGTGTCATGGGATGTCCTACCTTGGTTCTTCAGTGGTAAAGGCATTGTCTCCCTGAGTTTGCTAAGAAGATTCTTCATTTCTCTCATGTCCCTGTCAAATCACAGTTTATGGCTCCTATCTATCATTATGTATCAAGGAAAAGAACAGACAACAATGTCAAACTCACTGTCCACACTTACTCACTCACAGGCACTGACCCACCTCTCTATGTTGTCTATATCTGTGGCCACTAGCCAGCAGAGCTGAGGACAGTCCATGGGTGAAGAAGAGGTGTCCTCCAGGATGGGAATGTCCGAGCTTTCCTCCACCTTACTGTGAATTCTGTGGGGTCCGCACGACTCTTTACCTGAAGCAAACACATGCAAGTGTTCCTGGGCCTAAGACAAAAGCAAAGAGTTGAACTAGTATAAAGGTTTGATCTACAGTGTCCTACCTTTTCTGTGGAGTTGCAGGGAGCCCAACAGACACACAGACTTGAGCATCTCAGTGATGTACATCTCCAAGCAGCACTGCAGCTGGATGAAGAGCCTGCAGATCTCTGGATGGATCTCTCCATCCTCAGGTCTTATAGAGGTACAGAAAAAGTCAGAGCAAGTTCACCTTCCACTCAGTCAGAGTTTTATAATAATAATAATAATAATGTATACAACAATACAAACACGCACAAACAGGAGAACTAACTTACTAAATCGTCATACCCAAAACTGGATAATTTACCTTTACGACATATTTGCATACATGATCAATGCAGTATGCATCCTATAAGTTAATATTGATGTATGTTGGTGTGCATTATCAGAGTGCTGGGACAAGTCAAGACAAAGAAGATGTTTCCTTATAATTTTCTTCATACTGAACTGAGTTTAGATGCAGGTGGGGGTGATGATTAGGACAGTCATGTGTAAAGGGTTAGGGTTAGGATTGCTTTTTTGACTGTAAGTGAAACTTTGCTAACATAACCATAGTATGCACTCCAATCCAGAGAGATGTATAGTAAGGAAGTAATTCCTGGTATTATAGTACATATAAGTTATTGAAATGCGGTGGTACTGTAACTGTGATACTAGTAACTCAAATGAGTAATAGTTTATTAATGTTTTCTCTGCAATATTGTGTTGCCGTGGTTGAGGCTTAAGTGTGGCTTCTTATGCAGAGACAGGTATTCCATTAGGACTCTTCTAGCTTACTTAAGAGTATTAAGATATATCTGAGGATTCCTAGGACATCCTGCCTGGGCTGTGAAGATGGTGTCAGGACTTTGATCACAATGTGAGTCACGGCAATACAGGACTGAGAAAGATGCATGACACCGGGATAGCAGGCCATGTGACACAGGAAGGAGATGCTCTGATTTTGTCATATGTGTAACAGACAGTAAAGGATACACATAATGAAATCACCTAAAGGAAATGGTAGGAAATGTATTGTTTAAAAGCTAGATAGGTTAAAGCAAAGGGCTCCACATTTAACCACACATTGTCACTATGTAATATTTGTAGGCAGATGAGACTAAAACAAGCACCCTATTTTACGTTTATAATGGTTATAAGGAGGCTATTTAACGGTGAGTGTTTGAAATGTTACCATATTGGACTGGACACAATCTGAAAAGCTCTTTGAGCAGGTTACAGTTTTTTAATCACTCACTATAATTGTACAAACATATTTTGCATGTTAACAAAAACTTTTACGAATTAGGAAAATCAGTCGACATCCATTGACAACTGCTAACGGGAGGAAGCGGAGACAAACAACAAATGATTTCCAAACCTTCGGGGGGGAAAAATCACGTAAAATAACGGAAAAGTATAGCGGGAACTAAAAAGGGCGGCGATGCGGTTTCTCTTTCAGGACTACGGACAGCACGGACTCACCCAGATATCAATGTCAGGCTCTGGTGGGCTGCTCTGGCCATCTCACAACCTTTCGTTCGGGTCTTTAGCATCTCGGCACGTAACAAGGGGCAGTCGACGGAGATTTCGCCTATTGAGATTACCAGTTCACGGTACAGGGCCACGAGGATGTTAAACTCCTGAACGATCTGCAGAATAAAAGTGAGCTTGTTATCAGAATTATATTGAATAACCAACCAGCATTTTCCGACTTTGCAGATACTCAAGACCATTCAATTTCAAAGGAGAACACATTCAAATGTGAGATAAGAGTTTAGAGGCTAGACTTGCAGACTTCCAAGTCGAGAACAAGATAGGCTAAATGCCGAGCATAGGCAGATTCAGCAGCGAGGACGACTTGACTGCAAGGCAAAACAAAACCTGAGCATAGCTTTGTATTTGCTGTTGGGTACAGCCAGCCTGAAACTAAATTTTATTTAGATCTGTGTTTGTGGCCTAATCATTATTTGCCAACCGTAATCATTATTGATGTCTTAATATTAGGATTAAGTTAAAAATAAACTGCACCTAAACAATATACATATATGTACACTATAGTGTATTGTCAAAAGCACATGATGCTAAGTTGGACTAATCAATCAACAACTTCAAATAAACTGATTAAGACAAAGCTATTTCCTTTGTGATACCGATTTTGCTATTGCCCTGTGGGCTGCGATTCAGTGACGTTCAGAGATGGATGAGAGGGATGAAGAATTTATATAGACGGTTCTGCTAGAACCTGTGAATCGAGTCAGATTCACAGGAGGAGATCATCCCACATAATCAGTTACTAAGCTTTTAATAGCCGACGTGGTGCACCATATGCAAAATGATATATGTAACAATCATGTCCAGTCCTAGAAGTGCGAAAACATGAGGGGCACTCTGCAGCAGGCAGGTGCTTATTTCGACACAGTGTAGTTGCAGTTAAATTATCCTAGTCGTGTGCGATGCTTCAATTCAAGCCTAGAACAAAGAAAGGGTGGGTTAGGTGCACTTGAGGTGCACATCAGAGAAACCCAGTAGCATACTATCTTGTCGCAAACCCACCATTCTGCAGTCGGCGACGGCGCGTTGGGCTTTGCGGGTACTTTCGGTGCTCTCTCTCCTCTCTTGGTCTCGGTGGGGAGGTTTGCCGATCTGAAAGATGTTCCCGGCGGATCTGGGGCGGTTCTTGCGCCCATTCGGTGCAGAACTCATGCATACACATCCACTAATAAAACAGCGCTAATACAGAACGTTGTTTATCTTCCCAAAACTCCAGTATTTGGCTCTTGTGTCCTATATAGTCTCCTCCGTTACCAGGCAATTTGGGAAAGATACAACGCAGCGAATCCCTACTGGGATATGCTATAAGGGATATAGCCTACTTAGTATTATTGTTCTCTTTCCTTCTATGTCTCTTCCTATTCTCTTTATAGCTGCAACATATATAAGTCTTTTTGAAGGCAACACTCGGTGCACTGAAGAATCGGATGAGCGCTCGCGAATCCTCTCCGCATTGCCTCGACTGCAAAGGGGACGCGAGTCACCTTCACTCCAGCAGACGGTAGCCTACACGATACAGCCTTGACAATACCCACCAACTCCGGGACCGGTGGAGCTCTCTTTCCTTAAGCACCGCTGTCGTTGTCGGAGGATACAATTGCTTTCACGACTTTTCACCAAATACAACCATTTCTTATAATTTTGCGTTTCCATGAATCACTTGACAAAAACAAAGTATTGTCCCGACAATGCACAAAACGTCGCTTTAATAGAAATAGAATAGAAAATGTCACTGTATATCCGTCACGCGTGTTTCATAGGCTTCGGGTGAAAATAAACGCACAAAAACAGTGCCAAAATTGTGATTTAGTTCCCAAGGTCTTATTCTTCCAGTGTCTCAGTCGAGTGTATCTAACCTTGGAGAGCAAGACGAGCAGTTGCTACAGGCCTGACGTGGCTTGCAAAGCTGCACACCCATAGGACAGGAATACTAAAACGACCCGCCAAGCCAGACCCCCAAGTTTTCTGAAACTCTATAGCCTTGTGGCCAATTATGCCTATATGTAGCCTAAATGTATTGAGCTAAGAACATTTCATCTAAAAGTTAGTGCTATTTATATAAGTAGCCTAAATGTTATGCATTTCTACGTGGTTTACAGGCTATTTTTATGTTAGTGCTGCTGGTCTATTCTATACAGTGGCGTTTTTATATGTAAAAAATTGGTGGGGCAAAAAACATTTCAAAATATAGGATACCAGTAAGCTACAAAAGTCCCTCTTGCTACTGATGTGTTTATTTAACACGTCAACAAACAGCGTGGCTCCACACAACACTTTTAACGACAAAGCGGCTTGCTTCTACCAGGTGTTGTAGTACACAAATTGGAGAGAGGGAGACCTTCTCGTGTAATTGCTCTCCTTCTCTCTCTCTCACACACACACATGTAAAATTACCACTTTCATATTTACAAACCTAAATTAGGAATGCAACCAAGCTTAGAACCAATGTGCCTACAGGGCCATGCGCAAACAGCAATGAGCGCAACACAACGGAAGGCCACAACGAAGCAGAAATACAACTTTTTAGGGATACAGATCCATTCTATGACAACAACCAGATAAGCATGGACACACTGACACGTCACCATCTTTATCTATCGATCCAGCCCCAAAATATGACCAATGCATGGACCAGCACCACAAAGGCAGGATGATAAAATATGCTTTCACTCACCAAGGCTGAGAGCTCACTTGAAGAGAGAGGTGCCTTCTTTTGTATGCTAACTAGACTAACCGTTAGCCTCCTTTCCTTCAAAAACCACTCCACTTTAAACCTACAGTTACTTTTACCAGCAGTTTGAGCGATGACAATATTGTGGCTGATGGGCACCATTTAAGCTGCTTTACTTCAACTTTCTCCTCCAAATTAAGGGTTTATAGGGTATATAACCGGTGCTCAAGTATGAAATCCACTTTATTCATTTTCTCAAGTTATCTGGCGTTTGTGAAGCTAACAAGCTAGCTAAGGCAATCTAGCTACATATCCTCGCTCTTCTTGCCGACTAATGTTGGCGACAAGCAGCCAATCAGGGCTGAAATACAAAATGACGCTGTATTGGGGCAACCGGCTCTCAGCCCCACTTGGCATAACATTTGTGTGATCTACTTTACATTACATTAAATTCTGAGCATGCGTATTAACACTTTCCCACGTCCAATGTACATTGCATTGTGAGAGAGGGGCTAGCCCCACCACGGTCTCCTTTTTGCCGACTAATGTTGGCGCCAGAAAGACAGATAGCCAATCAGGTCTGAAATACGAAATGACGCTGTGGTGGGGCAACTGGCTCTCAGCCCCACTTGGCATCAAATTTGTGTGATCTACTTACATTACATTACATTCTGAGCATGCGTATTAAAACTTTCCCACGTCCAATGTACATTGCATTGTGAGAGAAGGGCTAGCCCCACCAGAGCCCCACTTTCACGATTAGCCTATGCCAGAGCCATAGAAAAAGATAGAGAATAGAAAATCTTTTTCTATGGCTCTGGCCTATGCTAACTCGAATTGGCAGAACGCAGTCTGAAGCAGCAAGGCAGGGACCAATGAACATGAAATTAAATCTTAACACAAACGAATGAAACGAAACAATTTAGGAAGACGCTATATTCATAGATAATAAATTATTCGAAGTAAACGAAAATAAAAATGTTTGAGAAATAAAAAATAACATAATTTTGTTGCAGTTCTTTCTGTTGATAACAGGTGGGGCACTGATTCTATATTCCATCTAGGTAACAGTCATGCCAGAGGTGTTAATTTATAGCGTTGCCTTTCACGCGCTCACTTCTCATCACAACCAAAAGCGCATAGGCTATAGTCTCCAAGGAGATTCATCGACGGGACAAAGGATAAATGTCTCTTAACTTCCAACAGCAATCCAATGTCGAATATATCAAGTGAAAGTAGTCCAGCTGTACCTAGTTGTAAAGAACTAGAAGTAGTACTTACAATTTTACATTTCAACGATGCATACGAAATAGAGGCTAGATCCGAGGAACCTGTTGGCGGCGCTGCGAGGTAGCCTAGCTAACGTTGCGGACCAACATGGCTAGCTCTAGCTCTAGCTAGGCTAGCTAACAATATGGCTGTACACCTAACCGTTATACAGTACGGTTAGGTACTGTATAACGGTTAGGTTATACAGTACCTATACACCCCCCCAGTTTCTGTCTAACCAAATAAGCTAACCAAGTATTATCTTGAAAAAAATATACACCTTTAGAATATGTTTCATGTAACCTATTCGTGGCTTTTAAACCTGGGCTAAGTTATAGCCTTCAACTATGTCGCCAATGTAAAAGGACAGAGCTGGGCTTTTGTCAGGTCTGAGCAGTATTAATCACACTAACTTGTCTTAAACTCTAGGTTTGCCACTGCTATGAAAGAATTCCAGGCATTGAATCCATTTGTGGTTTTCAGTGGTGACTGTCTGAACCCTTCCGTACTTAGTACAATCACAAAAGGAAAGCACATGGTTGATATTCTCAATAAATTAGGAGTCCATTGCGCTGTGTATGGTAAGTGCTGTTCCTTCCAGTCATCCATTAATATTGTACAGACCAAGGAAGCCTTGGTAAGTCAGTTGTGCATTACTCCCCTCCCCACCTCTAATTTCTTGTTGTTGATGGATCTTCATGTTTGAATCAATTAAAGGCAACCATGAGTTTGATTTTGGAGTGGATGTCTTGGAGGAGCTGACTCCACAGATGACCTTCCCCTGGTTTCTCAGCAATGTCTATGACAGGTACTTTTTTACCCCTGTCTTTACCTACTGTTTTTATAGATGTATAGAAAATGCTGTTCGGTGGAATGACAGTCCATCAGCCATGATCAATAATTGTTGTGAGGAATTAATACCGTAACTATGCTATTTTAGGGATGCCCTTGTAGATACAAATCATTTCTGTAATTTCTTGGCAAACAGGTTTACCAATAAAACCCTGGGGCACGGTTTGGTGAGCAATATCCTGGAGTGGAATGGTCAGAAAATTGGCCTGATGGGTCTAGTGGAGGAGGATTGGCTGGACACTCTGGGAACTGTAGACAGAAACAACATCATCTATGTTGACTACGTAGAGACTGCCAATTCACTTTCTGCAGAACTCAGAGAGCAGGGAGCCAAACTGGTCATTGCACTTACACACATGAGATGGCATAATGACATCAGGTTGGCGTCAGAATCCAGGGGTCTGGATCTCATTCTCGGGGGCCATGATCATGAGTATGGAGTTCTGGAGGTGAATGGGATACTGATAGTAAAAAGTGGTTCTGAGTTTAGATATATGTCAAAAATTGATGTTGTCAGGGACCATGACATGACTTTTAAATATAGTTGCCATAAGATCTCAACCATGAAACACCTGGAGGAAGACAATGAGATCAAGCAGATTGTGAATGGATACACCAACAACATTCAGGTAAGTATAGGTGCAGTAGGTCTATACTGTGTAGAAGATATTGTTTATAATATTCTACTCTCTCAGAATATTTTGTATTTGTAATCGATTTCCCACTTCATATTGCACAGATGTTACTGTAACACCCACATGCAAAAAAAAAGCTTTATGTAGTATGAATTGTAGTGATATGAGGATACAGAAGCATTGAAAAGTGAAAGGAGCGAAATCAAAATCCCCCTTTCTTTTGTTCTTTCTCTCTCTCTCTCCCTCTCTCTCCCTCTCTCTCTCCCTCTCTCTCTCTCTCTCTCTCTCTCTCTCTCTCTCTCTCTCTCTCTCTCTTTCTCTCTCTCTCTCTCTCTCTCTCTCTCTCTCTCTCTCTCTCTCTCTCTCTCTCTCTCTCTCCCTCTCTCTCTCTCTCTCTCTCTCTCTCTCTCACACACTCTCTCACTCGGTCAGCATGTGCTAGGAGAGGTCATCTGTCACATGGACATTGAACTAGATGGACGCTGTGCCACAGTGAGGCGAGGGGAGTGCAACATAGGAAACCTCATCACCAATGCTATGCTGGAGGCCACCCATGCCGAGGTGGCTCTTCTCAACTCAGGTTGTTACTGTACATTCTCAACCCTTTAGATTTAGGTTGAATTCACATACAGTATGTAGTGAAAGGTTTATGTAGGGACTATTACACTCCTGTTTCATCCATAACTGTCTTCATACTAAGGAATCAAATGGGGAATGTTTTGTGCAGGTTGTCTCATGGCCATGTGTTGCAGGTACTCTGCGGTCAGACCGTATCCACCCAACTGGGCCCCTGACCATGCGTGACCTGCTGCAGATCCTACCCATCAACGACCTAGTGTTGGTGGTGGAGGCCACCGGACAGCAGTTGTATGAGGGCTTGGAAAACGGGGTTAGGAACTACCCAGAACTGGATGGCAGGTAGCTAGCTTGTGCACAGCCATACCAAGCAAAGAGGCTCGATCATTTTCAATTTGTGTGTTGGAGTGTATGTGTTGGTTGGCACAACACGCTTTCCTGACCATGATTCATGATGTTCTTTTGATCTAGCCAGCAAATAATCATATGTCGTTATCTTCACATGTGTATGTGCATATGAAAAACATGTATTGGTATTGTGACATCAGATTTCCACAGGTTGCAGGGATACAATTTGGCTTTGATCCAAATAAAAAACCTGGAGCGAGGGTCATTGCTAAAACAGTAAAAGTTCAAGGGAAGATTTTGGATAAAGCGAGGAGGTACTTGGTGGCAATGAAAGAATACCTAACAAAGGTATTTCTCCATACATTTCCTCTGCTTTTATTTGGCAAATCAGTGCCACCTTAGTGGAATAAACAAGCAAAAAAGAAGCAGGCTTTCAAATACACTAAAAGTGGTTGTATTGAATAATTTAGTGAATCAATTGATACTGCAAATGGTCTTCAGGGCAAAGATGGCTATACGATGTTCCAAGGCTGCCCTCTGAGCTTTGATATTGAGAATGCCCAAATCCTCTCCACCATCCTAGTCAACCACTTTGAGTCAGGCATGATAGTCAGAGGACTGAAGACCTGCAGGTCTGGTCATAGAATGGGTCTCATTAAAGTCTCTGACAGCCCTTCAGTGTCCGGTAAGCAGACGTGTCATTCATTCATCCATTGGTTGATATTACTTATTTGTTAATTCATGCATGCATTATTATATGTTTATATATTCCTTTAAAGAAAATTATTTATTTATTTTAAAACATTTGCATGGTTGAAATACTTTGTTATCATATCTTGGTTTGTTTCCATTTTTGCTTGAGGCAATGTGGAACTGTTGGTTTTTGCAGCCATTGAGAAAAGTGTGAACGAGAAGCTCCCGGGAGAAGCAGTGTCTGTGGCTGTGGTACCTGGAGTGGAGGGTAGAATCTACCACATCTTCACTGAGAGCCAATCAGAAACTGAAGCTGAGGGCTAAAACAAAGAAGGTTTCTGCTTGTTGCTGGACCAAATTGGAACTATTTAAAAATCACCCAGGAACAGCACATCAAATGTTCTCGGCCTGGGTAACATCTCACATGGGGTTTGGGATGCTGGTCTTTAAACACAGAGGACTGTCGATAACATTATAATTCTAATGTTTTTTGATTGTATTGGTATTATTAATTGAGTTTATGGTAAATACTACCTCAGCAAAGATGTAAGAAGGACAGAGTGCACAAGAGAAAAGAGCCCATTATTTTGCTTTATTGTGAGTTTCAGCTGAAATCCTTAAACATACTGGTATTGAACCCCAAATTACTATGAACACTCATATTATGTGTTGTTGTGAATACAGTACCATCATCTGTGAAGCACACTGGTTTGGCTATGTTTTTAAAATCTTCCTCAGAAATAGAAAATTTAATCACCCAGGTTCGTTACGATGTAAAATCTCAACATTGTCTTTCAAGTTTTTGGGGTATTTATTTGTACATGACGTGTATCTGTAAATACAATAATGTAGTAATACAATTTGAAGAGTATTTCAAGCTGTCTTATTTTAAAGACTACACATGTAGACTGTAATCAAACTACACAACATAAACAGAAGAGCTAGTCAAGCATCAAAGAGCATGATTTGGATCAACGATCAACATCAAAGATGCACTACTGAGAAACTAATTAGAACTGTATTTAGTTAATAAGGCATTTGAGGAAATAACTTTTCTTTTGAGTAAGATATTTAGATTGCAAAAAGATTCACTGTTGAAATTCAATGCTGTAGGAAATGAAGGGTTTAGAGTTTGTAAAATATTAACAAATCATCCATCACATAACCTAAATAAGTACAGTTTATGACTAACAGAGATGGCAGTCCTGGACATTTCCAGAAAATAGAAATCGTTTATTAGAACCAGGCTATGTATCTTTTAATCCACCCATCTTTCCATTCATCTATCCATTCATTAATCGATCCAGTTATCCATCCATCCTGCCAATGTCTTCAAAATGAGGGGAAGAAGAAGTAGCAGAGGAAGCAAAATATAAAGAAGCCGATGACCCAGTTCACTGAATAGATGTAAATGATCACCATGTCCATGTCGAAGCGCCAGCCCCGAGAATCGTCCTCAAAGTCCATGGCGTCTAGGCGGTAACCTCCATGGGGAAATTGACGCCTGGCAATGGGGTTAGCAGGTCTTTGGAAACCTGTTTAAGAAATCATATGGATTGTGTGTTATCTTTTTCTTGTGCTATAAGTTGATATAATGCTATTTGAAACCCATCTCTTTTACCCATGGATCTATATTTCATCGTTTGCTACTGTTCCTCATATTACTTGTGTAATAGGCCATGCTATCATGACATTGTGAAATAAAACATGTAAATGAATTGTTGTACTCACCCCCAAAAATACGAAATAGTTTCCTACAACTTGGAAGAGGCCATTTTGCACAGCTGGCTTTCTGGAAGTTTTGCTTTCGGGAAATATACTCTTTTGGGAAGAATGCTCGAGTTGTGTGGTTCAACTCTGCAACAGCCATACATAAAAAAAATAATTATTACCCAATTACATCCCCATATATTGGCAGATTTGGTTTGATTGTTTTTATTATTTCCTAAATACATGGACATATCACTCCTTTTAATTAAGGCGTTGACATGCAGTATAAAAACAAAGTAAAGCACCATCATGGCCCAGTTAATACAAAACCAGAACCCCCACCCCAACACCCAGTTCTTGCTGTTGTCCTCAGAGTCACCATGGCTGTAATAATCAACAAAAGACTCACATCTAAAATCCTTGGCTACCCAATCACTCTCAAGAACCCTTGATATGTTCAATGTCCTCATAAGCACCGCCTCTTAGAGAGACTGAAATGAGAGGTTGTTGGAGTTATAGAATGCCTTCTATAACACCAACAACATATCCTCTCCATCTCTCTCTACCAAGCTATGCCCCCTCCGTTTCTCTTTTTCACAACAACAAATGACAGTGTTATATAATCTCATTGTGTATTCATAGTTTTACAGTCGTGGCCAAAAATATTTGCACCCATGTGCTTTTTTTCAAATAATGCAACATTTCTTCCAGGTTTTCTTTTACTTTTAAAAATGTTTTGGTGTTCACATGTCTTTGATGAGCAGTTGAATCTGAATCATTTACAACATCTGAGCTAATACCACAAGGGAATCCTCATGCTCATGTTTTGTTTTGCCATGTTCATGGACAAAAGAAAGACAACCAGATAATTATCTGAGGAGGTCACACACAAGATTGTCTTGTGTGTGTAGATCTCAAATCCTTCTCCAGAGACTTTGATCATTCTGTTTTCATCATGTGTAATGTTTTCAAGAAGTTTAAGGCTCATGCCATGGCAGCCTATCTCAATGGATGTGGACGTAAGAAAAAATGGTCATGGAAGATTTCAGAAAAGGATTGTTCGAATGGTGGAGAAAGCGATTGCCACACAGATTTAAATGACCTTTAGACGTGGGATGCAACAGTTTCAACTCACACCATCCAAAGGTAAAAAGACCCAAGTAGACCCCACTGCTGAGAGAAGGACCTTAAGAAGCCTGACTGCAATTTGCCAAAACACATCTTTACATGCAAAAATCCTTCTGGGAGAATATTCTGTGGACAGATGAAACCAAATAAAGACTTTTAGGTAAAGCACACCATCTGTGCTTTACCAAACTCCGACTCCAAATCTGAATTCTATTGAAAACTTGTGGAGAGATCTAAAAACAGCAGTTAAAGTTGAAGGAGGTACCCTTCGATTCTTGGAGACCTACTGTAGTAACCGTGAGAAAAAAGATTTTGGAAACTAAATAGATAAATCTTTCACTTATGTTAGGGGAAAATGTGAGTTTGTACCACGACTGTACAGTATCTAAAACAACTCCATCACATACTATGATAGTTTTCCAACCTTAACCTTAATGATAGTCAGTCAGTAGGTGCACACTGCTGTATTCACTATGTACTTGAAAACGCACAAACGCACTCACAAACATATTTTGTCTACATAATCTATTGACATGGAAGTGTATAATATCATCAGATGTTCATTTGGAGACAGGAAGCAGGACTGACACATCTGGTCCCAGGTTTCAGCCCCCAGAGGGACTTCTGCAGCTGGGGCTCGTCCACTATCAGCAGCTTGGGTTTCTGCTGCCTAACTACATTAGAACTACAAGTCTCATAGCCACACATTCAGATGTGCTTACACAAACAGGAGAAGGAAGGTTGCTTTTGTCATCTAAAAGTGCTCTATGGTAAAAAAGGTCAACAAGTTTAAACTTGTACCTTCAAACGTGTATTGTGGCCAGATGGCATGTAATATGCACATCTTGGAATAAATAAATGAATACATATTATATAAACATACTAATACCTGATACACTGAACTCAAATCCAAACCTCTCAACCACCCCATCACACAGACAACCAGACCTTACCTTTCTGGAAGTAAACATGTGTGATGATGGTCCTGCAGAGTGGACAGGGGGTATTGGTGGGGTTGTTCTTTGCCAGGGTCCTCAGACAAGGTTCACAGAAGATGTGGTGGCAGGGAGTGCACATGTAGGGACTAAAGTACACATCCAGACACACGGCGCAGATGTAGCTGTCCCTGTCCCGGGGGCTCATATACTCATCTTCACTACTGCTGGATGGGTTCCCTGTTGAGCTCTAGAAGTAAGTTTGAAAAAGGGAAATGGCATTGTTCTTCATATTGTTAATGGTAAATCAATACTATTTTACTACCTAATGGAAAACAACTCTCAAGAAGGATATCATTGATCTTTATTGCTCTTACTGTTCTCTAAATTATAATATGAATGTTTGTCTCACAAGTGTCATATAAGGCTTAGATGAATGAAAGATCTGATTTGGCTGCATAGCACACATCTATCTGTTCTCTGGAGATTCTGTTAAATGTGTTCCACTGTCATTCTGTTCCATTGTACTTCACACTTTTCCATTTGATAAGTGTGAAGTATTTCTACATCCACCCACATCAGAACGAACATGTAAAGGGACTGTACTAGACAAAGTAAAATGAGAGGTATGGGTTTGAGACCCATCATATCCAAATGTGCATGGTACGTACATAGTATTTAAAACTATAAGGAACCTGTGTAACTGGATCATAAACATTTACCTTCTAATTTACACAGCAGTCCAATCAATGTCATTCTTCAGCTTCCTAACCTACTCCTCCTTCAAACTTCCAGTTCTGTGGAGTCTCTAACACATTAAAGACAGTCCAGCCCACTGGAACGTGGGACTTCTCCCAGCGTAATTACCGCTATCACACCCAGGTGGAGCTCTAGGGACCTCCCAGACACACCATCGTCTCCTCCCAAGGTGTGTCATTAGCGTGGAACTCAGAAAACAGAATGCTCTTCTCATAATAGACACCACTGTCTCCAGGTGGTGGCTACACTCAAAAAACACAACAGCTCTTTCTAATGCACAGACACACATGTACACAATCATACATGCACCCATGGATGACCAAAATGTTTTCCAGAGGGACATTTGAAAATACATATTTATCAGAGAGGGTGAATGTATTCCCTATCTTGACTGTTCTGCGGCTTCCTGAATTATTTCCTCTTCTTTTCAACTCCCTTGAACACACACACACACACACACAATTATCTCCTAGACACACACAACGTCTTAATAAATGTTTGTGGAAGCTGTCTAACCTAGGGGCTGATTTTTTGCAGAGGCTGTATGGCGCGGAACACTGGTAATGTGATATTCTTTCTTTTGTAGCCGTTGTTATTTATTACAACTGTGTCTAGAATGTCCTGAAGAGAGCTTGACTTCTAAATCTTGAATTAGAATACAATAGAGACATATTCCCTTTTAAAGCAACACTCTGTTACATTAATTCTCTCATCTAAATTATTCCAGCAAATCAACGTGACTGTGGATTTGCTACAGTACAAACTGGAATATGTTCTTTGTTTGGGTGGGAGTGAAGAGCTCTCTGGACAAGCCTCATGATGCAGCCAATTCAGATGTAACCCCACTTTCACTGCAGAGATAATAGCTTTTTAGATGTGCTGGCTGATGATGGATGGACAATGAACACAAACACACACACATACACACACACACACACACACAAGAACATGCACAAGGACGTGTACTCTGCATGCCCTCCTGTAGATACACATACACATATTTCTTGGAAGGTCTGTCTTAAATCAGCCTGTTACAAAGCTTCGACTCTATGGATCAAATCCATGCTGGCTTAAGCGAGCAACTGATGCTGCATACCCGTGACTTTTCTTCCACATTACACTGTTCAGTTTCTGACTTGACTGTTTATACAGGTACATTGTTCCCAAAGGAATGACATAACACAATATTGACTCCATATGACAACTGAGACACACATACAGATGTGTACAGTACCCAGGGATACATTACTTCACAAGCACAGGGCATTACAAGCCCAGTTTGTGTTCCAATACTATTGCTATCAACCTGTTACATTTTAGAACAAGCTAATCAGCAGGAGTGTTGGGCAACCCTGTATTGTGGAAAATGGTGTGTTGAGGATTTTGGATCAGAAATCAGAAGCAGAAATTATCTGAGGGAGACCCAGAGTTATAAAAGCAGTACTGAACAACATTAAGAGCATCCACACACCATTCAGTGGGCCTTACCTGCATGTTCTCCTGTAGCTGGTTTTGTCTCCATCTCTCCCTCCTCCTCTGCCTCTTCCTTAGGCTCTTTAACCTGTTTTTCTCTCTTTTACTCATCCTTTTCTCGCCCCCCCGAGCAAGGGGTGAAGGCACAGCCGGCGCGAGAGTCTGGGTCACCACCTGAGACACACCACTGACCCCTGCCTCTCCACCTTCCTCCACTCCGTCTGCCTCTTCTTCCCCCTCCACCCCTTCCTCTTCCTCTTCCTCACCCAGCTCTGAGCTGCTATGGGAAGGGAGGCGTTGCTGAGTCCTTTGGGTCTGCACGGGTTGGCCCATCCTTGTCCATGACTGTACCCAGAATACATCGCGTTCTCTGTTTGTGCATGAGGGCCTGCCATAGCGCTCTTCGACAACAGATCTCTGTGGCGACATGGTGGTGGTCCTGATTCGGATGGAGGGTCGGGGAAGGGCAGGAGAGGCAGACCCAGAGGCAAGGTGAGGGGGGCAGCAGTGGAGGGTTATGGTGTTGCCCTTGTGGCTGATGGAGGGTGTCCTGGGGGAGGGTGCTCCACTCTGCCGACTCTCTGTTCCCTCAGGATCCTCCATGTTGTAGGCTTGGAATGTGCTGGAGCTGTTCGAAAGACTTGGAGTCCTGCTCCTTATCCCCTCTCTCACTGTCTTGTTCCTCTCTCTCTCTTTGTCACTTACTCTGTTTCTCTCTCTGTCCCTCTCTCTGTTTCTGTGGGCCTCTCTGTCTCTTTCCCTTCTACTTAAACCTCTCACACTCACAGTCTCTCTCTCTGAGTCCCTGTCCCTGTCACCAGTGTTCTCTCCCACACTCTCACTGTAATCCACGCTGTGTGGCTTCCTGTGGGTTTTTCTTCCAGGTAGTGCAGACCGTAGCAGTAACTCCACCCCAGCCAAGTTAATATCTCTCCCTGCTGCAACTATGTCAATGTGCCGTGACCGAGTTCTCCCTTCTAGGCCCAAAGTTTCAGCCACTAGCCCCAGTTCATTGTCACTTTCCAGTTCAGCCCTGGCTCCTGATTCAGTCCCACGAGGAGTCCAACCAGAACCACGTAGACCAGATGCGCCCACATGTGAACACATGACCTGGTTCTCACTCTACCCAGGAGGATAGGTCCACACCCTCCACACTAGGGACTGTTTTTGCTACCAATGTCTTTCCTCTTCCTCTCCGTTATGTGCTCCTCTTTGCTTCCTTAACCTCCCTGCTCATTTTCTTATTTCTTCTTCTTGTCTTCTCTTCAGGCCCTCTCTCTACCTTTCCCACTAATCCTTTTTCTTTAGCTCTGGACTCCCTGGTGGTTCTGGATGCCAGGATAGAGCTCTCTGAGGACTGTGGGGAGCATTCCAGTAGACCGTTGACCCCCCAGGCGTTGACAGAGGTGTGCGTTGAGCACCCAGCCCTGCCTTGCCCCAGCCTGCCTGTGGGGGCCCCTGGGACATTCTGCACTGTTGACAAAGCTAAAGCCCCCCTGGCAAACCCCACCACAATAGGTGCAAGTTCACAGCCTGTCCATTGTCCTGGGGGGCCTATAGAAACACAGCAGCTACATGCCACAACAATGCAGCTACTGAACACACAGAACAGAAATAAGGCGAAATATCTAGAGCCACTTTTTTTCCAACTAATGTGGTGTCAGCCCTTTTATGTTCTGATTCATCAGCAGGGTGTGGGTGTGTATGCGTGTGTGTGTGTATGTCAATGAATTACCTCACAAGCAAAAACACCAAATGGGTATATGTAGACTGCAATTGAATGCACAATTTTCTTTTAATTAGCATTAGTTTGATTTATTATTTAAATTACAAATAGGTTTTCTCAATGGAAGACCTTTTACAAAGTTGACTTTTACAGGAATATTTTCACATTCTAAAAGTGTAACATTTGGCCTTCTAAATGCCTTGACATTTTACAGACACCATTACAATCTTTCTCAATAAAATGTTTTCAAGAAAATCTTTCTATACCCCCCCCCCCCTCCCCCCCCAAAAAAATGCTAAATGCGATTCAGCTAAATGCAATCACATTCTTCATCAATATCCCCTCCAATTTTTTGTTTTTATTAGACATTATTCTGGGGTTCTGATGTGAAATGATAAAAAAAAAAAAAAAAAAATCTAAAAAAATGAATAAAAAATCCCCAAACTACCTTGTCTGTTTCATGGGTTTCTACCACCGTCACACTGTTTTAAGATCGTGGCCTGCAGAGTTTTCGAACATGCTGACTCGATATCGCCTTTCCTTCAGATACAATCTGATTTGGCATTATTGGTTAAGTGAACGCATGCGTTCTTTTATAAACATTTTAATAGTCTGGATTTAACAGGTCAGTGACCACTGTCTGATCAGCACCACACTTGATTCACAGGAGGCTTGGACGTGCCCGCCGCTCTGCGCTGCTTCTTGCTATGTACAGCAGAGGACAGCAAATCCCTGCACAGGATTCTCGCGTGGTGCTTTCCGTGGTGCTGAAACATCACTTGTGAGCACACTGGTTCCGCGTCCACTGAAGCCATGTTCTATTCGCAATTATCAACTGTAATTTACTCAGACCCTTTCGTTTTTGTTGTTGTTTGTTTACAATTTATGGAGTTGTTTATGGACCCTGTATTCTACTCAATTATATTAAAAGTAAAGGAACATAAATCCCCTGAAGTAATCTATATCTAGCATATACTGTGGTATATTGTATTTGAAAACGGAAGAAAGGTATCCTAACCTTCAAGAAAAAACGTGACACAACTTGGATAAAAGCCAGAGAAAGCTCCGCTCACCGTCTGTGGTCTGCAGCAAAAGACACTCCGTCCAAAAGAACAGAGCAACAAAACTAGTTGGCGACCTCCAAGCAGTCTGACGTACCTAACGCTGCTGGTATAAATGAATTCAAGGCGTCACCACACTCAGATAATTCGCAGTTGGCTACCAGTGAGCGCCCAGCCCAACACCAGTACCCCAAACACTCACAACGACTGCGTCATGCGTCCTCAGAACAAGGGAACGGGCTCGGAAACTCCGATAGACCCTGGCAGTACCTTAACCGGCGTCAGAGCGAGGTATTGACTGTCCGAGCCCTGACTTCCCCGTTGTCTCTTCTGCCAGTCCGCGCCTCTTGGTGCCCGGTGGACGAAATATGGATTTTACAAACAACAGTAACGACAATGATTCCACCTCCACGTTTCCAGATGTCGTGGACGTGGTTGCAGACTGGACTGAAAGTGAGAACATCACTGCGGTTTCTAGACCTCTACCAGACGTGGAGCTCAGTTATCAGGTAATCACTTCAATGCTCCTGGGGGCCCTTATCCTCTGCTCAATATTTGGGAACGCGTGCGTCGTCGCAGCCATTGCGTTGGAGAGGTCTCTCCAGAACGTGGCCAACTACCTTATCGGCTCCCTGGCCGTCACGGATCTGATGGTATCCGTTCTGGTGCTCCCCATGGCGGCCCTCTACCAAGTCCTAAATAAATGGACCCTGGGACAAGAGATATGTGACATATTCATCTCGCTGGATGTGTTGTGCTGTACTTCGTCCATCCTGCACTTGTGCGCCATTGCCTTGGACAGGTACTGGGCTATCACTGACCCGATTGACTATGTAAATAAACGGACACCCAGGCGAGCTGCGCTCCTGATAAGTTTGACTTGGTTGATTGGCTTCTCCATCTCCATTCCACCTATGTTAGGCTGGAGAAAAGCTGAGGACAGGGCTAACCCCGACGCTTGCACCATCAGTCAGGACCCGGGCTACACTATCTACTCCACTTTCGGGGCATTTTACATTCCGCTCATTCTGATGCTGGTATTATACGGACGGATATTTAAAGCAGCTAGGTTCAGGATTCGAAAGACAGTGAAGAAAACTGAGAAAGCAAAAGGGTCTGACCAGTGTTTGTCAGTTTCTCCAGCTGTATTCCACAAGAAAGCCAACGGAGAGGCAGGGGGCATTAACTGGAAGCGCAACGTGGAGCCCAATCCTAACTCTCCATGCATAAACGGCGCCTTAAAGCACGGGGTGGACGGCGAGTCGTTAGAAATCATGGAAGTTCAAAAGGATTCCAAGAATCACCTGCCTCTACCAAATACACCACAATCAACACATGTGCTGGAAAATAAAAACGAAAAGAGCACAGACGTGAAGAGGAAGATAGCTCTGGCTAGAGAGCGCAAAACTGTGAAAACTCTAGGAATAATCATGGGAACTTTTATCTTTTGCTGGTTGCCGTTTTTCATTGTGGCACTAGTGTTGCCTTTTTGCTCTGAGAGTTGTTACATGCCGGGCTGGCTTGGGGACGTCATAAACTGGCTGGGCTACTCCAACTCTCTCCTTAACCCAATTATATATGCCTACTTCAACAAAGACTTCCAAAGTGCTTTCAAAAAAATCATCAAATGCAAATTCCACAGAGCGTGACATTCATAATATGTGTGAGTGCGTAAGTTTACTTACCTTGAATTATGAACCCAATTAAGTGACGGGGACACATGCGTCTGTCTTTTGAGGTAATGAAACGCAAAAAAAAAAAAGCCACATACTTTAATTCAGGGAGAGTGATTCTGAAATAAAGTAGGCTATAAACCGACTGCCATTAATGGCCGGATGTAAGTTACGCTAAGAGAGCCACACATTTAAAGGTTGTATGTTTAGGCCTGTAGCCTACTTGACTGAACAAGCTGCTCTTGTATATTCGATGTTGTTGCTTGACATGCAAAGCATCGTTCTTTCACCATGCAAGATGTGTCATAACATGTGCCGAAGTCATGCATTCTATGGAACACGCGGCCGAAGGTTTCCGTTTTACATAATTATCTCTGTAGCACTGAAAACAATAAAACACAATCAAATCTGTCTGTTTGTGCGGCGCTTTTTGTCAATGGTAATCAGATGACAAATCTGATCCGGCCTTTTATTATGTACTGGACATCTTTTGGATGGCTTTATTATGGCAAGCTTGCAGACAGGTACATTTTACATTTAATACATCAGGACATGAGTGTCCTTCAAGAGCCTACATGTAGGTCGGTAGGCTATGCTCAGCAGGTGATCGAACGTTGCTAGATACTAGTATTGTGCATCCGAAAGATTTCCAAGGTATATTGAAGCACTTCCTGGAATCCACATCCAACCAATAATATTTTAGACAGTACAAATGAACAATTTAGTCAAATAGACACACACACACTTACAATACACACACACTCTCTCCATTTCTCTCTCGCTCTCTCTCTCTCTCTCTCTCTATGAACAAAACTATTTTTTTTGTAGAAAATTGTGTATAAATGAATACATAAACCTGCAAAGTATATGTATCAACTAAACCAAAATAAAATGTTGGTACCTTGATCAGTAAGGTTAACATTAAGGTTACATTAACTACCATGTAACGACATGACAAAACCTATAGTAAAGACATCGT
The DNA here is from genome assembly GCF_021917145.1 of Hypomesus transpacificus. Lineage (NCBI taxonomy): Eukaryota > Metazoa > Chordata > Actinopteri > Osmeriformes > Osmeridae > Hypomesus > Hypomesus transpacificus. The sequence goes on along the minus strand of NC_061083.1, from coordinate 1,216,019 downwards.
AGCTGAGTTGGGCATTTATTCATTGCTGTGTACTAAATAAAAATAGTGTTCAGGGTATATGTCATTACATGAGTGTAATAAGGCACTGTATGTATGAGCAGTTTAAAAGGTGGTTGCGAAAGGGGATTTGAAGGTTGAAGTTGACATACACACACATTAAAAATACTCTGGTAAGTACCCTGGAAAGTACAACCTCTGCCATGTCAAGTTTCACTTGTGTGAAAACTTGTACTCCTAAACCTCTATTGTGATTTCATATTGCAGCAGTTCCGATGTAACTACATACAATGTTGTGACTTTCCGTATTGCTATGTAGTTACATGGTTGCCGATGTAACACTGTGCTGTACTTTCTTAAAAGTACTCTTTCTCTGTATTAGACAGTGGAGAAGCTGCCAAAAGAGACTGAGTATACCTGCGATGTCAGGTGGGCGGAGTTTGAAGTTTAGGTATGAATTCAATGGTTCAAATTGTTCCAGACACAATCCATAAAGCACAGATACAGATGTATAGTGTGTGACATAATCAAATACAATTTCTACCCAGGTCTTTATAAAGTATATTGTTGTAGTCGGGGACGGGGACACATGTAGTTGGAGTAACACTATATAAAACATATCCTTCATTCTGAAACTCTGAAAGGTCAACAATTAACTTCTCTCCTTCTCAGATACTGAATGTCATCAGGACCATCACGAGTGGACATGCTGTGGCTCACAGCATTATTAAAAGAAGACTACAGTGTGATATCCGTCCAACTTAAATGTTTTAAAAAATACATCAGCTTGATATTTGAGAAGAAGAAAAAAAAAAGTCAGATCATTTTATTTTGTATGTAGAACAACTGCATAAAAGCAAATTCTACCTACAAGCACAAAACGTAAGGGAACATCGTTCCCTCTAACAAAATGTATCATTACTGGTGGACTGGAGTAGGCTTAGGGAAAGAGGGCTGTTCTGTCTGTGAAGTTGTGACGCAGGCTGTGGTGTTCACCCTGTCAGCAGGGATCTCCCTGTAGCCTGTTACCCTAACTAAACTGCTGCTCAGAGATTGGTCCAAAACTGGCATTGTCCAGAGGGAATTACGTCAACCACAACTTTAATATGACAGTTTTCTCAACTGCTTGAACACCCTCCCCCAAACAGAATTCACACATGCAGCCAGAAACTAGAACATATACTCTCAAAACCCCAAAATACACCTACCCCTTAATAGTACTATGATTGTATACCAGAGATGAATTAGGCAGAATGAATGCCATTAATGAACTTGAATATCCAGAAACAAATGGATGTGCATTAACATAAATAAGACATTTACATTGAAAAAAATGCTAAGCCAAGAAAACACTGCCAAGACAAGCAATGTCAAAAACGATTATACTCTGTCTTCACTCCATTCGGTCTTGTTGAGGCTACATGTTTTTCATCAGCATTACACTGGATGTTTTTCCTCTAACGCAGTAAGGGAATGGTTTCTTGCATGGTACATTACAAGGTCTTACTATAATGCACGAACCAGGATGGATGGCTGTTTTTTTACAGTTGTGCAAGGAGGACAATTTTCACGCCACCTCAGAGTGGGGGTGCGGGGTATGTGGGGGGTGCGGGTCTGGGTGTGTCAGTAGGAGGTTTTGGGAGCAGGAGCTGGGCATGCAAACTGTGCCAGTCCTCCCTCAAACTACCTCCTCATATGCATACACAATCTCATTTAGATCAGAGACCACATTTTGAATAAAGACAGCCAATCAATCAAGCACATTGATCTGTAGAGCACAAAGCCATGTCATCTATGTAAACAGCAATGGTTAGTATTTCAAACATGTTCATGCTGTTAGATGTTACATCCTTCATGTCTATTACCCTGGCTCATGACACGATTCTTCATATTCTTAAATTCCTACGGTCTACCAGAGCAAAGGTCTTTTCAGATTGGTTGATCGGAGACAGCGATTATCTATAAAAGACCTGGCTCATACGCCATACTGACAATCCCTAAATATAATGGAAATAACACTTGGGTGCATGAAAATTGTGTTTGGTTACAATACAGTCATCCAAAATCCAGTGCTTCTTTTGTAGAATGTGGTTTTTGTGCTGCACAAATTTGCAGTCAAAAGAGCAGTTGAATGCTCTGCTGCTCTATTCGAGACTGGAGTGCGTGTGGGAGATTATATTAATTAATAATTGTTTTGGGTTGATTCAAAGTTAATTGCATGACTCTAATCAGTTGAAGACTTCATACACAATCCTACACATAATCAGTCTGTTGTTGGCTTGCCTATCCATCAGCTGAAAGTTTTTCATTAAAAGAAGATTTAGGCAAGATCTAGGATGCAGGACAGTTCTCTGTGCAGTGATCTGTAACCAGGTTCTGGCATAGAGTTGGGACAATTCACAAGTGACTTAAAGGTCATGCAGGGAAGTTATTGATGCATCCACACATAACACTGCTAGGATAATGCTCAATATCGAACTTATTTTGGTGCGTTTAGATTTAAATTTCCCCTTTTCCTCAAATCCGACCTTGTTTTTGATGTCATCATCAGTGGAGAAGAGAACAGAACAATCTGCAACTCCTTTTTGAAGCTGGTATGAGATAGGGAAAGGAGAGGGAAGAAAAAGACAGTGAGAGAGTACCGAGTGCAAACTCAGTGTGTGTCCTGTTCAAGCTTTGCCATTCTGCCTGAGGCCTCTCCTCTTCTCTTTCCTCCTGCTTGTCATAGAGCATGCTCACAACTTAGCTCTTGCCAGAGGCGCTCACTGTCCACACATTAGACACATTGGAAGAGCAGCAGAAAACAACTTTTGACATAGAGAAACAACAGAGGTGGCTGCTGTAGACGAACCCATTTCAGTCGGAAAGGTCGACATACTTCATTTAAAAAGAGATGAGTCATTTACTTCATTCAACCTGTCAGTCAATCGATGGACACAGTACATTCAGAAGTACTTTTGGCACTTTCAATACATTCGGCAACTTTCATGCATTGTGCAGTTTTAATGAGTTCATTTAGATTAATTAAATTCCACACACACTTACATACACACACGGTTTAGATAATTTCTTTCAGTTCACTCTTACCACTCTCATGCTGACAATACTCAACTGTTTCATTCCTTCACACCCTCTGATCTCCAAGTCAATAAAGGATCTCAGCATGTCTGACTGACTTCATTTTGGCTTCATTGATATCATCCAGCCATGTGCCCCAGCCCTTCACTCTTGGGTCATCTTGTGACCCTTGCACAAAGAAAGAAGGGTTCTCACACACCTTACCATGCCATCCTTCTTCTCCACAACGGGGAATTATCTCCCTCCCGCCAAAGTCTTTCCAACGAGGCCTGAAGACTCACCTCAAGCTCCAGCCAATTGCTTGTTTGTTTGGCCTAAGGTCACTCAAAGCTGCTCTTAACAATACATTGTTTTATTGTGGTACATGCAAAAATGTGTTCTTCTGCATTTTGTTTTTAAGTACTTGTGGACCTGTCGCACTGTCTCGTAAACACACCGCGCCCACAACATTGTTTATGATATTGCCCTTAAGATATAATAATGTTCTTGTTGCACTGTGCCAGTTATAGTACAGATTGTTTCTTGAGAGACTGCAATAACTAAGCACTTTAGATCTTCCCTTTTTTGTATGTCCCTATAAAGGGACTGCTCACAAATGTTACATACAGTAATTGGTAAAACATTGTCTTCACACTGCCAAGCTGCTTGTGACAGCTAAGACAGAGCCATTATGTAGCAACATTAAGCCAGCAGTCTTGCTCTTTTATTGCCCCAGTGCATGCAGCAAGCAGCCACGTATAATACTGCCAGCATACTTCTAACGTGTGTCTCTCTTTGACCCTGTTGACATAAACAATGTCAGGTGTATTTGTTTATCAGAAGCATTAATTTCAAAACACCCTGCAGGTTGGCAACAAGTCCTACCTCTAGGGACACCAAGTCAACCATGTGTTTTCTGTAATCTGTCTTCTGTTTCATGTTATGAAACATTTCAATGGGTAAGCTAAGAAAGGGTTTTAAAAGATACACAGTATATAAGATTTACAACCAATGAAAAGATGTCTCAAAGTGAAAAATATTCGGACAGTTTACAACTTGTAAACTGAAGGGTGGCCAGTCGGTTAATGAGCATCATCTCCCCTTAAAAATATACCATTCACAGCTGATCAGTTCATACTAAAAAAAGCCAAACATGAAAGAAGAAATATCTCAGCAATGTAGTGAAGGTGGAATACAAAATGATGACCATTACATGATGGCATAGGAGGTAAAATAATCATAAACTAAGAAGGCACCTCTGAACTGTCCTGAATGCTGTATGGATATAGAAGTGATAATAGGTAGGGGAGAGGAATGAGAAAATAGTGGAGAAGAATAGGTGAGAACTAGGAGAATTGAGTGGATAGTAGAGTAGTGTCGAGCTGAGAGCCAAGCACTAGTAAAGGGACTCTCTAAATGTGGTCTGTTGTGTTTATGTGTGTATGTGTGTATGTGTGTATGTGTGCACCAGGGGCCGCATGTGTCACTGGCACTCCTACAAAACGGAGTCAATACAGCTCTTCACTTAGCTGGCCTAACTCACACTTAATATATGTGGGGGTGAGGAGAGACAGAGACAGTGGGAGAAAGAAACAGAGAAAGAGAGAAAGGGAGGACTGGATGATATACAGTCGAAGAGGAATGGAAGATGCAGGTGACAAGGAAAGGGGAAAACCTCATGTAACGGTTAGTGCTGACTGTGAAGATTTGACGTTGGCAACCAAGAAAATCACCTTGTGAAGCCATTTGGGATTATCTTTCTTACTCGGGCACCCACATATTCTAATTAGTTTCACAGGCTTGCTGATGAGAAAGCCTACCAGTGAAAATATAATTGATTCTGGTCTGCTTTTTGAGAGTGCAGTTCACTTTTCTGACCCCCATCATAATTAGTATCCAACATGTATGTGTTGTCGGAGACAGGGAAAGTGTGATTCACAGGCAGATGTAGAATGAAAGCAAATGTCACTGTTTTTATAATAAATAAAAGGAACGTATCATCCCATCTAGACAATATGCAAAACGATACAAAGTATATGTACAGACACACAGGTACAGATAGATACATTCCAAGAAAATGTCTGATGTCTCTTGGGACTGAATAGGTCTGACCTTAACCACTGATCAGTTAACAATAATTAAAGATTACAGCTAATGATTACTGTATTACTTTGATACAGTTTGCAACGCTCTGAATATAATAAATAATGTTTGAACTATACCCTGCTATATTAGCTCATGAGAACATGGAATGTCAGGGCCATTTTCTAGGAGCCCTAGAAAACCTAAACGTAAGCTTTCTAGCATGCGGCGTCCTCTTTCTGTGCTCGCAAAGGCTATGTGGATTGTCTTCCCCCTGATGTTTCTTGTGAGAAAACCTCTCATGTTGTGATACTTTTTAACTGCCCTTATTCCTGTTTTCTTTGTCCATTCTAAGATGCTCAACTTGAGTGTATCAGACCCTGCACCTTATAGATCTATATAAATACGTTGATTTTGTCTTTAACTTTTGGTGGCCAATTCCCTTCATTGACTTGGTACTTTCACAGCTATTGGGTACTATCTAATACGTCTTCAGGACATAAGACATAAGCAGGCCTTCATCAAAGTCAGCAATCAGAAGTATCTTTCCTTGAGAGGGTTGGATGGGAGAGGAGGTGCGATAGATTACTTGACACAGCTTCCACGGATGAGGTCAAATGAAACAGACACGTAAACGTGGATGAATTTAGCATTAATGGCATTTAAGCTCATAAAATCGTATGTATGCTGTGTATAGAGAGTTGTATAAGAACATTGACTCAGAGGAGGAAGTTAAGATATGTGTGTATAATGTATGTCTCTAGGGCTCATATGTCTTTTCATGTAAACATCAAAATAAAATGTATCCAAATTCCACTCTTGACCGTCTGTGTTTATGTATACATGTACGTACGTGCATGTGCGTGTATGCTACATCTGTATGTGCGCATCATTTGTGCAAATGTGATAGTATGTGTGTTTGTGTGTATCTGTATGTCTGTGTGTGCAAGTGTGTACAATGTGTGGATAGTGCTGTATGGTACACGTCATTGGTGGGCTGAATCAGTACTGTAGACTTGTTAGTGTCGACCCCAAGGCAGAGTCTAGCTCTGCCATTAGTCTCTGTCACAGACAGACTCCAGATCTGTTGATCTATTGCATTAGGCTGCCTGACCCTTAATCCATCTTATTGTTCACAGGAGCCTCCGAAGCAGGATTGATAGATTAACATTGCACCCATGGACACACATGCACACATACACATGCGCATGCATGCAGACACTCAAGCAAACACACAATTGGAAAATACTCAAGTATGAAACCAATTCAGACTTTATTTTAATTTAATATTTTGAATATTTGTTTTGTGGCATACTTGGGGGTAGGAGGGAGAATGAGTGGCAACAGAAATAGATGTCCAGAGAGAAAGACTTGCAGTATGAGAAGAAAAAGAGAACAATGGGAAAAATGAGAACATCAAATAAAATGCCTCCAAATACAGGGGACCCTTGTGTTTATCCTTAACTATGCCGCCGCCCTGGCCACCTTTATAAGTGGAGAGAGAAAGCGAGAGAAAGGAAGGAGAGATGGAAAGGAGGGAGAGAAAGAGAGAGAGAAAGAGAGAGAGAAAGAGAGAGAGAAAGAGAGAGAGAGGAAGAGAGAGAAAGAGAGAGACACAGAGAGAGAGAGAGAGAGAGAGAGAGAAAAAGAGAGAGAAAAAGAGAGAGAGTACTCTGGAAACACTTCCCTGTCAGCGCTTTCCGATTTTGTCTTTGGGAACAGGAATTCCTGCTCCTAAGAGAGGGTCCAGTATTGAGTCTTTCCGGACGTTGTTGCCCTCCAAACCTCATCCCATCCGTGTCTTCCGTGCGTGAGATGAGTTTTCCGTTCTTATAGGGAGTTCCATCCACCTCTAAATGACTGCAGCTGGGGTAAAGGTCATGTGGTAGAGGTCATGTGGCAAGAGTGAGCAGCTGAAAGTACAGTTTGTTAATGACCTCATCCAAGCAAGTCTCCTCCTCCTGCTCTGGGGTTGTCGCAGTGTCTTAATGTGAGTGTGTGTGTTTGTGCGCATGGTTAATGTAATTATGTGACGAATTTCAAATCTCAGTTGTGGCGCAAGCCCATCTCATTTTGGTTCCAAACCCTTGCTTACAGTGTTAAGCTATTCCAGAATCGCATGTGCATGTCTACTTGTCAGAAGATCTGATAAAGACAGGGTGTTTATACACCCCTCTTTTTGTTCACTTTCCCATGTGTCGTGTGTGTGTCACATGGGTGCATTACACGTGTGAGTGTAAAGTCCCTTTTTGGGGTCTCTGTCTGTGTCACTCTCAGTCCCTCTCTTGCCATTAATACTGATCCCAGGATAGAGACAGAGATAGATGAATCGAGAGAGAGAGAGAGAGAGAGAGAGAGAGTGAGAAAGAAGTAGAGAGAGAAAGATAAAGAAACAAAGGGAGGAACACTGTAGTATTGATTATCTTGCCTTTCAGAAGCCACTCAGAAGGAATTCATGATAATCCTACAGTCCTCTCGCATTTCAGATGTGATGCCCCCCTCTGCTTATCTAATTTCATTCAGAGTGGGTGCGGGAGGGACCAACAGAGAGAATAATAGAAAAGGAAAGAGGGAGAGAGGAACTTTGTGTTCCATTTGAAGACGACATTGGAGTAGTGAGGAAAACCGTCAAAACCAACCTCAACATGTGTGATGTTAAAACCTTCATGCCTAATAAACCTGTTTTCTCTTAAATGTTTTCTGTCCTTCGGGAGTTTATGTTGCAGTTTATGTTAGTCGACATTTTCCCCAGAACTTCAGCATTACACTTTGCTAGTTTAAACATGACATGTGAGATGTATCTACAACACAGCCAGACAGGGCCACAGCAGATTGATGAATCTGGAAATATTATAACATATATTATATAACATATTTACTGAATCCATCACTATTTGTTATTGGTTCACTAAGATAAATATCATATTTCACAACTGTAACAACAAATTAAGGTCCAGTGGGTTCAATAAAGTGGAGAGAGACTTGAAATCACAAAAATGAAAAAATACGAGAAAAGTCATTCCTCTACAAAAAAGCATCTATGCTGTTCATAAATCTTTCAAACTTGTTCACATTTGATAAGAGCATCAATATTTTTGTCCATGGTACCGATAAGATACTGTAAATATACACAATCTGTGAATCTTGTTTCAAAGCAAAGCATTTCTTGAAATAAGAGGTGAAATATATGAAATTAATTATTGGATGTAAGGTATGAATAAGTGCTGTTCTGAATGCAAGGAGTGCAGTTCTAGTGCTGTTAGTGTAGCAATCAAGCTACTTATATTCTGTTGTTGTTTGCTAACTTTAGCTCCTGGGTGTTTATTAGGGTTTTTACAGCCTTTGATTAATCTTTTCCATAGTAATATTCTGATCATTTTGGGCCATGTCAACTTTATCTGCTGATTAAAGGGATGGAGTTATTGAAAGGATGGAAAACATTTTCTAATAACTAAACATTAAAGCAGTTGCAACATATTAGTTAATTAATCCTTCATAAAACATCAGCAAAACAGTATTAAATCATGTTATTATCATGTAAAGCTGTGCTGAGCCAAACATCATTATAAACCCTTTGTTAAGCATTGACAGTTACAAATATTAGTTTTTTGAACAGAAAAGTTCATTTATAAGGTGTAAGATAACTGCATTGTCATACTTTACAGACAACTTGTTTAGCATTTTAAAACTTTTACATTAACCATGTTGTCAGTTTGTGTGTGTGTGTGTGTGTGTGTGTGTGTGTGTGTTTGTTTGTGTGTGTGAGTGAGTGGGTGAGATAAAGCATTCCAATAAAGTGTCCAATACTCATTTTATATTTTCTGAACTGTTGTTCATAAACCAGAAGAGGCAATGGCACAATACCAAAAGGTTTTGAGCCTATTCAGAAAAGGAGGGATGATGCATTCTGCTTTTCAATATGTGGGTGTTGATGGAGACACTGTAGTGGAACAAGGCTGCTTATTGCTGGCAGATATTGTGAACTTCATGAAAACTGAGCTCCTTTGCCACAGTGTGCCACTGCCATCCTCGAAGATCGACCTTTACAAGGCACCATCACGGCCTGGAAGACATGGTAAATCTGCCCCCAAAAAGTGAGTTAAAGGTTTGGTAGTATTTAGTGGCAGATGGCTGAGCGGTTAGGGAATTGGGCTATTAATCAGAAGGTTGCCGGTTTGATTCCCGGTTGTGAAAAATGACGTTGTGTCCTTGGGCAAGGCACTTCACCCTACTTTCCTAGGGGGGAATTTCCTTGTACTTACTGTAAGTCACTCTGGATAAGAACGTCTGCTAAATGACTAAATGTAAATGTAATAAGGCGTTAAACAACAATTCCATGCAGGTGAAAATCCATGTAGAAGAAGACAAAATTAAGCAAACCTCAACTTGGCAGCCATATTCAACAAGTTGCCATCTATTAATATTTAAGTATGACGTGTGGAGATTATGCAGTATTCACAAACTGATGAAGCTCTCCAAAGGAAGTCCAACTGTGCACAAAGTCAATTCTTTTTTCCCGTAATTACTTTGGTATTGCTCAATGGTAATGTGATGGTTGAGATGTGTCAATTTCATTGGACTGCTGGAGTGTGAAGAGGACTGTAATTCAAACTTCATTGTCTTACAATGAGTCTGGGCCGAATCCTCATCAGGTTTAGTACATTAGACAGGAAAGACAGATAATAGGGAGACATTATTTCAGTATACTGCTATGTGAGAGTAATGTTGGGAAGACAATAGGCAGAAATGGGGACTCGCATTCCCGACATGGAACTGTGATAAAAGTGTCTTCTAAATGAATAAAAATATTTTAAAACATACCCCGTAAACAAAAGGGTGTTAATTAGAATCATCAAAAGGTCTCATTATATAACTGCATAAATTGACTGGACTGTCAGTGAAGCCCAGTTATCAGGGTAGAAAGCTAGATGGCTGTAGTACAGCACATGTGTTGAGCCAAGTTTTGCAAGATGGTGTTATATCATGCTTTCTGTCCATTTTGGTACCCTACTGCTTTTTCTTATTTCTTAAGAGTTATCAGACCTGTTAACATCATTATAGCATACCACTGGCGCATGGTGGTCTCTCAGCAAGAACGAATGAATAATTATATCACGCAATACATAATGAGCCAGATGTTAATAGTGGATATATTATCTCCTCACTTTCAAGCATACGTAATTTGACAATAGCTGCGTGACGACAGTGGTTGTAGAGGTAGGGCAACAAGATCAACACCGGGACGTCATACTGACTGTAAATCATCTAACCATCCCTGTTTTCGTGAGAGAGTATTGGCCATTCGACATGTCTAAATAAGGTGACCCTCCTCCACCTGTCTGATTAATGGGCTTCAACTCTATTGCTGCCTATTCATGTAGTCGCCTGTCTTTGATCTCATCCAATAATTGCCCCCCTTTTAGAACTGGACAGTGTGCAGGATGGAATACAGGCGCAGTTTCCATGGTGACCATCTTTGAGGGGGCCCCGGCTGTACGCAGCAGTTTATTGTTTTTGAAAGCGGAAACACTTTAGACCAGAGCTGGGTCTCGGGGGTCCACAGAGAGTATGCGTTAGGGTGAGAGTGAGAGAGATAAAGTGGAAAAGAGATAAGGAAAACAGAAAGATTCATACTGTATGCAAACGATGTAGGCCTAGACATCCCAAATCACATGAAAGATCATTTCCGCATGCAGAACATGTTACTGTAATCATTAGTCATACCTGCCTACAGTTATCCTTATCCTGGTTTTTGTGTAAGTGGTTGTTTAAATGTTTGAAGGTGTCGTCGTTTGTGTTTCACAGTACATGCCCTGTGATTCTTTTTCACCCTGGAAACCACACAGACTGTGCAAAGAGACAGAAGTGTGTCTAAGAAAGTGACCTGAAATGAACAGCAGTCCAGTTGTCAGCTCCTGTGTGTTCATGCTTCCATGAGGTAAAGGTCCTGCCAGCATACTGTCATAGCTACATAGCTACCCACAGCGTAGGAAATAGAACATTTTGCAACAATTTGTACAAGCAAGGGTGAGCAACTAAACAAAGATAGAGGATAACGCCATTTCACATAGGCAGAGGCATGGTGTGTCACGGGGTTGAGTACCAACTCCTAGCCTTTACATTGTCAGAGAAAAGTGCAGTGGAGGGAGGAGATGAGGGAAGCCTTAAAAGGGGGATAATGGACATAACCTGCCAAAAACATGGATGTATCTAAGTGGTAAACCGTGTCTTTCAGTATGTGTGTATGTGCATTTATAGGAGGTATTGTGGGGAAAAAAAATATTCAAAGCCAAACTCAATACAGTCCCTAACACCAGTCAAGGTTGTCATCACACACACGCACACACACACACACGCACACACACGCACACATACACACACACTGGTTGCACACACACACTGGTTGCACACAACCATCTGTTATTGCTACTACCCTCCACTGTGTGCCCTCTGTATCAACCCAACATGAACCAGCCCACACACAGTCTTAATCCTGGCCCATTATCTTGTCCCCTGGAGGAAAAGCAGAAGAACGTTATTAATCTAAAATCCAGTGTCGTGCTATTCTCTTCATTAAGCTGTACAGAAGTGGACACCCACACAAACATACATTCGTGCACCCTTATTATATGAACAGGCATACCATACTCATATGAATACTGAGAACTTCAGTACTTCATCCGACCATTATGTCCATGAAATATAGATCACATGCAGTTGTTATGACAGAGGGAGTCTTATGTTTTTCAGTCCCACTCAGTCCTCAGTCCAGTTCACCTTGACGGAACATCATAAACAATTATGAAGGAAATGCATACAAAATGCTAAAGTGTCTTACTCTAATTTTTCTTCATGCCTATTCCTTTGTCTTCTTTCATTAAAGGTGTTTGATGACATTGGGTTTTGTATTGATTTTATTTGAACAAATTACTGTAACTTTACACTTGAATAGAGGCCCTTTAGCAGCCAGATTTGCACAGAACATTTTGCACATTGTGTATTTGCTTATTTTGTGTCTAATGTTTTGACATACATGTTGACTTAACGTTGTGCATGCTTTGGACCGAGATGTATTGGTTTTTGCCTCTAAAAGAGGAGTTAAATTAAGCCCTGACAATGCTGTTAGTGTGTACGCTATTTCATAATTACAACGGGTAAAGTAGATTACGCTCCGGGTAAAGTAGATTAGGCTCCAACAGTTATTCATTATTGGCGAACAAGTAAAATAGGTTCTGTTGAGTTTGTCCAATGATATCGATGTATTGTGTATTTTGTGGGAGACTGCAACTGTATTATTGGGCGAACATTGTGTAAATTGTTGGATGAACGCTGTCCTGTGTGTGCTCCAAGGTATTGGCCCAAAAGGTCCCTGGGGGGACGAACACCTATACTGTATCAACATTCCGGGAGGGACCAAGAGGCTATTTATTGCAATTAAAATGTTTTATTTATTGCATTTATGTTTTGTGTGTATATTTAGGGATGTATTAAATAACAGTAAATACACTGTCACCACAGGGTAATGTTTTGTGAACACCTGTTAATGAACACTTGTTAATGGGAATAGGATGCTTCTCCTGTTGAAACAAACAGCACCTGGTTAAGTACACCTTACCATTACCTTAGAAGTCCTTAACTACAGCATCATCCAGCTTCAAAATGGTCATTCTAAGAGAGAGATAAGGGGCAAAGTAAAAATGAAAGAGACACATAGAAGAGATAAAATAATAAGGCATGCACAGTAGAAAAACAAATGCAAAATGCAAAAACATCTATGGTTCAAGACGTGGGACAGGTGGGAAGAGAGAAAGAGTTGAAATAGATTTCCAATGTGAACACATAGCAACAAAGTACAATGTATCCTCAATTATTTACACAGCGGTACTATTCTAAAATTATGTTTAATTTTGCAATGCAGTTTGCAATTTCCCTTTGCCTTTAAATCTGTGTGATCACTCAAATTCTGAGGTGCTTTTGTCTCCCACGAACAGTAAAGGGATTTTAAGCCTGGTTTGGCACAGTCTGGTCTCTTGGTATGCTATTGCACCAATCTCCCGATTGTCTCTGATTCCCACCATGAAAAACATTCCTGCAGGATGAGAGAAAAGGAGCAGAGGAGAGTAAAGGAAGGGGATGAGAGGGAAAAGAAATGAGAAGAAAAAGAATGGAGAAGAGGGGTGAAGATAGTAAGTGGATTTTACGTTTTTTTTTTTAATGAGTTCTGAGACTAAGGGCTCAGAGTTCTGATTACAATTTGAAGGGGGGGCTTGAAAATAACCAAATGCCATTTAAAATGTCCATAAAATATGGACATATTAAATATTAGTTGCTAACCTTAGTTGACGATGATAGCACAGTGCTCATCTCGCTCTCTTTACAATACCATGATCACCACAGTTAGTGGGCTGGCTAATGTGCACAGAAACACCCCAGTTTGAAAACTTGCGATCAGGGCCTTAGGAGCGTTGCATTTATTGTACAGTTTATTTCTCATATATCATTGACAACAGAGATGAACACTGAATTAAAATCTTAATCACTTAGACATGTGTAACAACATTCTCTAAACCCAACACCATTGATGCAATTACACTATGACTGCCGACGTTGGTCACCAGTGGGCATTCAGTCTAGGGCGGTCTGCCAACATTAAACTTAGTCACCAAGTGGACATCAGTTCCTGGTCCCTTACTGTCCATCTACCTGCTGTGCCGATCCTACACCCCCAGCCTTAAAGCTATCATTGAAATGCGCCAACTTATAGCCCTGAGTTGAACCCTGGACATCTGTGTTTCAACATCCATTTGCAAATGTTTATGTACAGTATGTGAAGACCTTGCTTGTAAAAAGCGCTGTACAGATACAATTTAAACTACAATTTGAATGACTGGTTGCTAGTTCTTGTAGACTAGCAGAATATCCGTTCATTTGATGCCCAAGTTGAATGGTTATTAAATATAGCTAAATTAATACATTAATACATGCTTTTTTTCAGCCAGCTAGCAGGTTATTTGAGTCCCATGTTACTTAATAAATATTATTTTTCCTTCCTTGACTTTCAATTTAAACTTCAAGAATGTTACAGAAATCATGCAAGTTCATCAAACTTAGCAAGCTAATACAGCAGTTTATCTACCTTAGGCTATGGGCTGACATGCCTGTTAGAAAAGCTGTGCCTTTCATGCTGCCCACCTGCACAACATGTCTTTGGGTCCAGAACCATACACCTTCCAAATATCAACTTCACACAATGCCTGGTTCACAAGAGAATTTAGCCACAGATTCCTGGTATTATAGTATGATGAGATCCATTGTTACTGGTATCTACTATAAATCTGTGATTATCAGCCATGATGAGCAAAGCTGATCTTGACCATGTGAGCTAATTTAGCTTGCATGAATTAACGGAAGCAATCTTTCAGTATGAAGATCAGTGCTCAATATATCCCGTCTGTCATTCTTGTTTGGCCTTGTTTTTCTGCAGTAACATCAATAACAATTATTGCTGAGGGGCTAAAAACACCAGTTGAACATCTTCACGATCTCGAGGACAATCTCTCCGTCAGATGAATACCGTATTGTTTCTGAGCTACTGACAGTGATCAATAAGAGACAATCAATGTCAGGCACACAAACATGAATGCACACATACTCAGACACTCAAACACAAAGGATTCATGGTGGAAATACCTTTTTCACAGTTCTCTTTCTCTGTTTTTCAGATAAAATCTCAAATCCTGAGAGCATTTATTAAAAGCTATATTTATAAACTCTCCTGCAATAAACGTCACCGTTTTTTTGTTTTGATATGTATAATAGGCTGTGAGGTATAGTTCACAAAACTCAAATTTGAGCTTTTATTCAAAGTGTACTTTTAGATTTAATTGCGTTATAAATAAATAATATTACATAAAGAAAAAGCATAGGCAGCACTTGAATGGTTCTAACATGTATGCAGCTAAATCCATTCCATTCTTATCCTTACTAATTTGCAACCTACAATTACTGTGCACAGCAATTACATCGGTCTGAGGATACTGTTATGTCTATTTAGAAGTGCTGATGCCACCAATTATATTGGCCATTTTCATATCCATTATTGACACTTACTAATAAGCTAATGAAAGTAATAGGTTATATTGACAAAATGTTACTCAAGGAAAGATCCATGGTAATATGAAAAGGTTTTTCCACTGAAGAACGGGTCTCAGGGGATTAACCTCTGATCTGATAATCTGTAATGATCCTGATGTCATTCCCCTGTAATCCCTGATAGCAGTTACATTGAACCCGTCACTAATGTGCTGGCTGGACTGGGCCTCTACATTGCTCTCAGTCCCTGCACGCCAAGTAGGTCATCTGCACTCTTCTGTCTGACGTCACATGGACAGACGGCACACCCTACCTACTTTTGTTTGTAGAGTTCATTCGGCCACAAGGATGGTGGTGTAGTGTGGGCTGGGCAGTTATATGACTACAAGAACATAAATCAAATAGAACAAGAGATGGAAAAAAGAAATTGTATAATACTACATTAAGTGAACATGCTGCATTGCCTTAACCAGGAACTAAGACTTGGAGCAGGTTTAAAATGCCCAGGCCCATTGTATTTCTGTCTCTACATCACTGTATCTCTCCTCTCAAAGGCAAGCGTACAATTCACAAAGAAAAACATTTAGATGTCTAAGAGGATGATGCTTATCATTGATACAGCAGGAAGTGTGTGGATGATGTTCAGCACTTAGCCAAATCCAATTTCCTTTCAGATGATCAGACTAACAAAAAGCATGTGTGTCTTCTTCTTCTCAATATGTACCTGCCCATTTGATTTGTTCAAAGCTCGTACTGTCGCACAGTATGAATCAAGTCTGGACTTGGACAGAAAACATCCCGGGACGTTGAAACGCAGACCGGCCCACAACCGTTTATATTATTATATATCTTTTTTTTCTCGGATTATGCCGCTGCCATTTTACCGGCCGTTCGGGAAATCTCCCAACTCTTCTGACGGCCAGGCCGACCCTGGTATGAATAGAGAGGGAACAGTGTATGTGTGTCCAGCAGAGAGAGAGGAAGCTAGACAGAAAAGCATAAATTGTGGCAGACATTGCTTTGCGGCTGATGGGCAATCAGAAATCGAATTTACCTTGAGTGGTACAGCAGGCTTATAAAACTTCTTGAATGATTAGCCGACCTGCCAGGGCACTTTTACACATGCTTCATCTTATAAACAACTTTTGGGGACTGTCCAGCTCCTAAATCTGCTTGAAAGGCAAGAAAATGCTCTGACCTTGAGGGCTGCAGATAAAGCGTGATTTAGCACTGCAGAGCCCAGTACACATAAAGAATCACTTTGGTGTTAATGATAATTTCTTAAAAAATCAGTACTCAAACATTGGCAATTATGTTTGAATATATTAGACATTCTGCACTTACATCAGTGACCATCTGTTTCTCCACTAATGTGATGAAAGCAAACAGTAAATGCTATGGATTAAAATATCTGAAAAAGAGCATCTAGCAGGATTTTCTATTCTTTTTCTGAGGCTGATGGAGTGTTTGTTTGTTATGATTTGTAGTTGGTGTAGGAGGAAAGGCAGGAGAAGCAATAGAAGGATTTTGATGAGGGGGACAAAGTGGAAGTGGACCTGAAGAAGGTGGTCAAAGGCAATTTCATCACAATACTCTGTCAGTCAGTGGCTCAAAACACAGGAAGAGACATGCACGTGTCTGCAAGCACACGTGAACACACATCAGCATGGACAAACACACACAAACGCACAGCTCTCAATGGTACATAACCTTTTGAAACATATCCACATACCCTCAGTATGTGAATAACTGCACACCCATTAACAGTATGCCTGCAAGATATATCTGCTTGAAAACAACTGTTCACAGTCCATTATGAGGGGTTGGGGTCAACCAAGGTTTTCCGACCCCCTACCCACCCCCAGGGTAAACTATTTAAACAATGTGATCCTCGCAAATTAAATGACCCTACACATATTTGATATTAAACTAAATTGAGCAGCAAATTAATCCTGTGAGATAATGGAAGCTTCTTAATCAGAGTCCAAGCTATCACCCAGGGGGGCAAGACTAGGAAGAGGCTAGTGACTTGTTCAGTGAACTGAAAACTGTGTCTCTCCGGAGAATGGGGCAGATGTCACTATCTCCATCTGGCTATATGTTTCAGTGTCGTGACGCAGATGTACTGTACACATACTGTCACCACTGTCCATGGAAAAGCCACAGGCAAGTAAACATGCAAATTCATATCTGACAGAGAGACACACATTCAAGCATAGCGTATTCCTGCGCATCATTCTTTCTCTTTGTTTCTCTTTTCCTCTTTCTCTGTCTCCCTTGTTCTCAGTGTTCTCCCTCATGTTCTATCCATCATGCATGTGAACAAGAGTATTAGAGTGGCTTGAGAGAAAACCACTGGGTTGAGACAAAGTGCAGGTGATCATGCTGGTTGTGGGATGGTGTTCTCAAGACGGGTCTGTGGCTTGTGGTGTGTGTCCCTTTTCCACTCAGCAGAAGTGCTTCTCACTCTCTTGCTCGCGTGCGGTCAGATTCATCAAGCCCAACTCCATCACACACACACACACACAGGTCAAATTAGAACTCTCCTAGAACTGAGTAAATTATTAAAGGAAATGATGTATGTTCAAATCCATGATAATTTTTTAGGTAACGGTTTGATTACGAGCTACCAGCACACTTATAGAGTAGGGACTTCTGCAGGCACAGCATTAGCACAAATGATGATGATTGGCTGAAGAGCATGGATGACAGGAGGTCGGCGGGGGTGGCGATGTCGCATTTTAGCGCTGATTCTGATGTTATTGATCATTGTTTGTTGCTTAAAAAACTCAAATGCTATGGTTTTAATGTGACTACTTTGTCCTGGATGGAGAGTTACCTGTCCAGGAGAAGCTAAAGAGTATTCATGAATGGTAGCTATCCAAGGGCAAGGAGCTTCAGGGTGGAGTTCCTCAGGGTAGTTACTCACAACCTCTTAGATTTTCTATATTTCCAAATGATCTCTCTCCCATCAATTTGAGATAGAGCAAGAGTTGTTATGTATTATAGCGTAGATAATCACAAATGACCTAACCACTTACCACGTTAGAAAATCCACAACCTGTGGGCACAATAGTATAAGCGTTCGTATTAACATCTACGCGTTCAAATCATTTCATTTAGATGTGTCTTCTTTTGCTCCGTGTCTATGTTCAGATTTGTGTGCAAATATTACAAACCAGCCCACTGACTGTCATGGGTTAAGGTTATCAACCCTACACATTTTTTCTAGCAAGCCTCTAGGGAACAATATCACTGGCTCCTCTGATATACACACACATGCATGCTTGCACAAATGCACAGTATGCTGCGTGGTATGTGATGCTCTATTTTTGCACGTGTGCATGTGTCTGTGGTTTTTGTATGCATGTGCCTTCGCGTGAGTTTGCAAGGAAACGCTTTTGCTTTCTTTTGCATGTATCAGATGATGTCAGCGAGCGTCTGCTCTGTGAACGATTAGCTTGTAGAGGCTCCTTCTGGAAGGTGTTCATGTCCCTCATCGTTCTCTTCTACTTAAACATCTTGCTGTGTTCTTTTCCTGCCGGGGGAAAGGGAGAAGAGGAAGGTAACAATGACCACGCCTGACCATCAGATGACTTTCCTCGTCTCATCTGCATTTCCTGACACACCATTTGGGGAAACACAGGCCTTAGTTATTCTCATCAGTGTATTGATGTACCACAGCTCCAGAAATCAATACAGGACTGGGTTGTTCCATGCACTCACTTCATCTACCTACTTCCTGCATTTGTCTTTCTGTACTTTGGCTCTCACCACACTCTCTTATTTTGTCTTTCTCTCCTCTTCACTGATTACTTTGGATCAATCAGGTTTAACAGACTGATGACTTTGTAGTCGGCCTGGAGTGTTCCAGTAAAAAGACTGGATCTGGCTGATGACAATGATTAGGTTCCATGTGTCTAAAGTAGTTGTTTGCATCTGTGGCTGCTGTGTAAGATGGTATGAAGTGTGTGTGTTTCTGCTCTTTATGTCCACCTTACACTGTATCTCCCTGTTATATGAATAAACGAAAATAAGAAATGAAATAAACAAATACAGTAACATTGTTGCGTGTTTTGGATACGTCATTTAGCAGACGCTCTGGATAAGAGCGTCTGCTAAGGTTTTGCTGGTTTTGTTGGTGGCCATGATGTTGTGGCCCTCCTCCCCACGGGGTTCGGGAACAGTTTGATTTTCCAGCTATGGCAGCTAGCTCTCTTACAGTAGTGGTGAAGGAATAGTGGTGAAGGAATTGGCTAAGGCGAACGTAGCGATTGGTTATGGCAAATCAGAGTGGCTCTAGGCAGATCCAATAGTTAACTTCAACAGAGTACCCGCCTCCAAGGAAGTCAACGCTTGTCAATGAATCGAGCCCAGACTCTCTGTACAAATGAAATGTACAATAGTCTGGCTAGGACCAGGCTAGTAAAGTAGCCTGTGTTGTGCACTTTCAGTCCATAAAGTATAATTCCTAAAGTACTTTCAATTAATGTAAGTACTTCAAGAAGTAAACGTAATAAATGTCCATTTACTATGAGTTACTAATATATTTAAATTAGTAATGTGTCGTTCGTGAACAATTTGTTCATTTTGAACGTATCATTAGTATGACTCGGGAGTAACGAGTAGTCTCAGAGAGCGATTCTTTCATTTTCTCGTGGCCGAGAAAAAAAAAGTTAAATAACTAACAAAACCTATAATCATCACTCGTGAACGAATATCATTCACATCTTACTAAACCTAGTCACGCGAAAGTGAATGAAGTAAACAAATACTTTGTTTCCTCTTCTGAGCCTATGCAAGTCACGTGAAAAATTATCCAAAGACTCGTACCCAAAGACCCAATCAAAATGAACGAATCATTTCTGTTTCCTCTAGCTAGGCAGTACTGAGCCTGTGCAGGTCACGTGAAAAACGGTCCAAAGACTCATACCCGGCAGATGAAAGAATCATTGATCCAAAGATTCGGTTGGCAGAAGAACGAAACATTGACCTGAAGACACGTTTGGGAGGTATATGATTCGTTCATCTGCTGGGTACGAGTCTTTGGATCGATTTTGCTCAACCCCCCCCCCCCCCTCCCTCTTTTCTTGTCATTTTCAATCCAGATATTTGAGAGTTCTACTGTTTTACAACATTGAGAAGCTGATGATAATGCTTCATTATCATGTTTTTGTTGAACTTCAAATGTTTCAAACTTTTGATGTATTAAGCTTTGCGTTTCTCTCCTTAATTTCCCCAAACTGACAACTCCGCCTCTGTCTTCCCATCGAAGCCAGATGACTGTCATTTAATTCACATCTCCAAAGTTGTCTTGTTTTCCCCCGCAAGGGTTTGTAGACAAAACAACTCCCTCCCGCCCTTCTTTCCTCCATTTTGGGTTGGTGAGACAGAAAAGTGTGTGATTGATTGTTCCATAGACAGTGTAATCAGTGACTTGTACGCCCACTAATTGAACAGGCTAAGGGCTCAAAGGTGATTTTGTGTACAGTTAGCTCTCCTCCGTGTCGCCCAGTGGGAGGTTTGGTAATCCTTCAGCATACATCACACAGCCAGGGAGTGGGTGTGCGGTGGATGAGCAAAGAATTAACATTCTCCAGCAATCAAAAGGCTTTGATCTCCCGCCTCAAAGCAAGAAAAGCCATATCTAAACACATACAAAACTCAAGAACATAACTAACACCTTAAAATGAGGAGATTGATTTTCACAAGAATATGTGGTAAAACCAAAACAAAATTCACAAACAAAATGAAGAAATGAAAAACAACATTTTTTTAACTGTTTTACTCGATCATAATCCCTGTCTTTAGGCAAGCACATGCCTTGTGTTCCGTTTCAATGGACAAAACGGACAGAAGAATAAGATAGTATTTGTTTTAAAATGACAGAATTGAGAGGGGATTACAATGAAAGTGAATTACATCGAAAGTGAATTACTTCAGACTTAATCTAGCACAAGAGACTAGAGAAGAAAAGGATAGTGTCGAACGAGGCCCCCAGTTCACTTTGGGTATACACAACGTCCCTGTCACTCTGTTTCAGGCTACCATCCCGAAAGGCCAAAAGGAAAAGTTGAAATAGGAGATACGTAGGTTTCTCCACTCATCCTGTAGCATGACCCAAAGTGAATGAACCCGGTTTCGTCTCCTGGGCAGAATAAAACCAGAACTAGCTTACCAACTACTTCAGGGGGATTCCAGCCCCTGTTGTTACGGTGGACAGGGAGATTACTGAATTACGTGCCAGCAGTCTACAATTGGTTCCGGTGCAGTGAAGAGGTTTAGATGGTAGCCCATGTTGGGCTCCAGGAGTGGGTTCACTGCCAAAAGGTCTGGACTAACTGACAACGGTTCTTCTTCTGCAGGGACATCAACCTCGGGCTTCCAAAATGTCCACAACAAATTGACCCTTTTCCCATTGTCAAACACATTACTTCTGTCACTTACCATCTGATCGATTGTCTATTGGATCTCGTCTTTGTTCCCTGTCATCCCGTTAAAGCCTGTAGTGCAGGGTTCATTTGGAAGGGCCTCTACTCTTGCGCCTGGTCCTGCATCTCCTCCTCCCCCTCTGCACCTGAAGGGAGGACAGCCCTGTGCTTCCAGGGCCCCTTCTCTGCTCACCGCCACCGCCCCTCTATAACCTGGTGGACTAGATGTGTGCTGCCAGTGAGAAGAGCAGTCCTGGGTTAACACAGATGTTCTGGACCCCTCTGGAAGGGAGTGGTGGGGAGGTCATGTTCTTCCCACGTCCGCTAGCCGGCCTACCAGGTGGCAGTGCTCCGTCTCCCTACTCTGTTTGATTACTTTTACTTATGCTTGTCTTGTAAGGAGTCCTGTTCACACACTGCTTTTTATTAGCATGTCCATACTTGTTATACCTCTTTCTGTTCATGGAAAATATTGTTTTCTGTCACTGTGTTTCAACCTATAGTTTGTTCACTCAACTATGATATCAGGATTACTTTCATTGCCCGGTCTCCCCATGTATGAACTCTTGCCTGTACCTTAATTGTCCTAAAACAAACCCTGCTCTTGGATGTCACAACCCTTGGTGTCCAGTGTAATTACAGCAATATCTTTACTAGTATTATGTTATTATTTAGTTTGACAGCTACATACTATACACAGTAGTGAAATTAATATTAATCAATATGGAAATCACTGTGGTCACATCCTCAAATCACTTTCATTGCTACTGTAGTATTAACTATCTAATGTGGTAACATCAACTGTTTTGTGCTGTGGACTGTACAATGACAAAAAATGTTTTTCTCATCCTGAAATGTATATTTAATGGCATATCTGCCATTAAATAGTGTTATCAATTATCTCTAAACCTTTGAGACTTGCTTGGAAACTTTAATTAGTCCAGCGATACAAAAGAGTCTCAATGGCTTAATCTCTGAAGAAGGAATGATTTCAGATAAAGCACCAGTGTGATATGACTTAGTGTGAGATATGGGTCGACAGTATATTACAATTGTGTGTGTCCAGATGGGTGCATATGTGTATCTGTATTTGCGTGTCTGTGAGTGAGGGAGTAGCCCTGTGATTTGTGTGTGTGTGTGTGTGTGTACCGTGGAATGGACAGAGGCTTCCATTGTGTGTAGGGGGAATGTGAGACACACCATAGGAACAGACTGTACATGTTCATTTGAAACAGCGCATATATGCTCATGTATTTTCAAGTGTCTTTTTCTTCCAACTCTGTTGTCTATGTTTACTCGATTGAGGCCTTCAGCATTTATTTCTCTCTCTCTCTCCCTCTCTCTCTCTCTCTCTCTCTCTCTCTCTCTCTCTCTCTCTCTCTCTCTCTCACACACACACACATCTATTAGTGTAGTATACTTCTGCTGTCTGCTCATGTCTGACTAACCTACAAGTCTAACCTTTGTGTCACTTACCCCTTCTCTTTCTGCCATTCAAAGTTAATACAGGGCAAAATCAGAGTTACAATAAACTGTCTTACCATTTTTCATTACAGTGTCTGCTCATCAGAACATTTCCAGGAGATTAGTATCGACAAATGACCTTGGTATATAAACATTCCTTCCTCCTGACTTTCATCTCTTAAATATTTGCTGCCATTGAGTAATCCATTTGCAAATAAAAAACACGAATTGTAAATATGCATGCAGTACAGTCTGTGCATAATTGGAGTGCTTGTAATGCACACTATTGTTATCTCACATATATTATAATTCACAAATCAGTTGTAAAATGTAAATACACCCATGAAAACTCTTGTTTTTCTCCAAATATATGGACATTTGCTTGTAGTTCAAACAGTAAGTTTGGAGGGGATAGAGTCAAATAAACCCCAGCTGGGGCAGCCGCAAGCATACACCCAAGTTGCACTCTTTCTATTATAACTTGAGTTAGTTTGCTTCCATTCTTTTGATATTTGTATATTGCACATACTGTACATACCCTATTGTGTATGCCATATATGTATTGTTTGTTGTTTTTTGCTATATATATCAAAAAAAATCTCTCTCATGCTACTGCGTAGTTGAAGCTTGCCAGGTCATCCAAATTTTATATTCCTGATGACTCTATGCTTCGGTACATGTGACAAATAAACCACGTTGACTTGATGTGGCCAGTAAATAAGACCGTTCCTTGACTGACCACCAAAATGTTGCTACAATTATTCACTTCTGGTCCTTGATCTTATGCTGTACTTCCTATATACAGCTGTAATCTGTTTTGAAAAAAATCAGCACGCAAAAGACCTCCTGATATGATTATCCCAGCAGCGTTATCCATCAAGCACATCAGCGTGCAATTGATTGTCAGAAAGTCTATAAATTTGAGATAGCAATACTTCATCAGATAATCATGTAAGGTAATCTGACGGGAAATCAGAGCACACAGTACAGAGACTCAAACAACATTTTATTATTCTGTGTGCTCACACACACGTGCACACACATGCACACAGGCTGGAGATCATCTGCTGTAATATATGTGAGAGATATTATTATAATAATGGCATTCTCAACTACGTGAGCATTCAGTGACTATGACTAAGAGTTAATTCATCCCTGACATTGTAACATGAGTGATGAGTAATTATAGTAATAAATTGGCCTCATTGTTTGATTAGTGTGTCTGTGTGTGTGCTGTTTTGGAAGCAACTGTGAAGACACAAGAATGTTGACACAAGAATGTTGAATGTTGAATGCCACAGCTTACAGGAAAGGTCAATTATGTAATGATAATGCTCCAGTCAGTGAATGGGATAGTACATCAGTGAAGCTAAGCCATGTAGGCTAGGCTACACCCTACAAGATTTGAACTTCTGGATAAAGTTATGCTTGACGTTTCTTACACATCATTATGTGGCTTTCTGTTGTGTTGGTAGCCATGTATGTGAGTAAGGGTCAAGATGTGGTCTAAAAAGTTAGTTGATGGTTGGGTATAAACAGTAATTTAGACCATTGTAATTGATGTAATTATTTTTCAATGTTATCAAACATCATCTTCATTTAACGTCACTTCGCCTGACCATTTTTGCTTTGCATTCGATCATACATTACATTTTATTCGTTTAGCAGATGCTTGTCTTCCAAAGCAACATACAAATAGTAGGTAAAGAATATACATCAGAAGATCAAGGATTAGAAGAGTAGCGATTCAGTGGTCCACAGCCACAGAGCAAGGTAACCAAATCTCAGCTACCAGGCACGGTAAACAACCACAAAAATATCTCTGTATCTTATAAAAATACCAGTATAGTGCATACAGTAAGACAGCACTGTTCTCTTGCCAGACAGTGGTATAACACCACAAATGCAACATGCAGAGAAGAGTTATCCAGGTATCACAAGAAGTGTTATACTGCTAAGTGCTGCTTTCTGTGCCCTTAGGCCAGCAAAAGAGTAGTTAAGGTGAAACTTGAGTCATACTCCCTCCATCATAAAACCCCCTACAGTCTCTACAACTGAGACAACATTAGTGCTAGCTCAGTAAATCAGTTTATTATGTCATCCACACAATCCCAACCATGTCAATAAAACAATTTTAGGCAATTCATGCAAAATGATGTTGACTGTGGGAACGGTGCCGATAGTCTGCAAACCCATTTTATGTCAATAAAGACGTACTGATACAGATTGAGTCATCAACCTTTTGAGCAATAGTTGTGAGGTCTTGTAGGCCTCTTTATGCTACATTTATATTTATTAATTTAGCAGAAGCTTTTATCAAAAGTGGTCTTTAATTAATGGAGTAGTGAATTAAATGGATTAAAGTGGTCCTTTTTTATCTGGATAATTACAACACAAATCTGGCAAGTGGCCAACAGTGAGCTAAATTGTTAGTGTTTTGTATAATATTATCTGTCTCAAAAGCTTTGAAGCAAGCCCTGCTGCAAAGGGAAAAATTATCTGTAACAAAATGCCCTACAAAGAAGGAAGAAAGAAAATGTCTCAGTCACATTCGTCCGTCCCTGCTGTGACTGACTATTCTATCCCGGACCAGAACATGACAGAACACTGGACACTGTAGACAATGTGATGGAGGACCATATGAGTCAGGACATTGCAGCCTTTGACTGAAAAGCTTTTCTCTAGGTGAGGGAATCCCTATAGAAGTAATTTACCAATTAATCATGTTGGAAAGTTATGGCAAAACATCTATTTACATAAAGACTAGCTCTAAATGAACGTTGCCTCCTCCCCCAATGGATGCCCCTGAGGAGATAGCAGTGCCACAAACTGGAGACTTGCTGTGGGCATACGCCACAGCTCCACCATGTTCTTTTTTTTGTTGTTTTTTTTAGATGCTCTCAGTACATTTGCGGAATGTTGCAGCAGAGGAGTACTGTAATTATGGATTCAGACCTCAACCCGAACAGCCATATCAACACAATTACAAAACCAGCCTACTGTCACCTGAAGAATGTATCAAGTGTTAGAGAATTTATGTCTCAACAGGATTTGGAGAAACTTGTCCATGCATTTATCTTCAGTAGACTCGACTGTGTGTTCACAGGTGTCTTTAAAAAGTCAATCAGAAAGCTGCAGCTGTTTCTGAATGCTGCAGCTCGAGTCCTCACTAAGACCAAGGGAGTGGATCACATCACTCCAGTTCTGAGGTCTTTGTATTGGCTTCCTGTCCAACAAAGAATTGACTTTAAAATCCTGCTGGTTTATAAAGCACTGAATGGTTTAGGGCAGGGGTTCCCAAACTACGGCGAATTTGGACCGGCCCACTAGACAATGCCAGAGACTTTTTTTTATAAAAAAAAAGAATAAAAAAAAGTTTACACTGATTAATATGCATAAGTAAGTTCATATTTTAATAGCAATGAATATGAACAAAGGTAATTGGGATATTAATAATGCTATTTTAATAGGCTATATATCCCTTGATATGTACTGATGTACGGTACATAACAAAATAATAAACGAATCTAGCGTAATAAATACATTTAAAATCATAATAACATTTCCACAACAATACTGGTATTCACGCCGGCCCATGTCATTTTCTGTTACAGACCGACCCGGCCCCACAAAAAGGAAAAAAGAAAGGAAGAAAGGAAAAATGATCTGGCCCTCGCAGAATTTTTTTTTGGCCCCTGGTTTAGGGGTTCCGAAATACATTTGTGATCTGCTGCTACCCTATGAACCATCCCGACCCATCAAGACATCTGGGACTGGTCTACTTTGTGTTCCAAGAGTCAGAACTAAAGATGGAGAAGCAGCGTTCAGTTTTTTTGCTCCACATATCTGGAACAAGGTCCCTGAAAGCTGCAGGTCTGCTGAGACCCTCAGCTCCTTTAAATCCAGATTGAAGACTTTACTGCTTGCTGTTGCCTTTAATTGAACCAGATTCAAGGATATCAATTTCTGCATCTCACTCCTGCAATTTATGTCTTAAACTGCACTGTAACTTTCATTTTATTTTATATTTTTGACAGTTTTTAATGTTGTATTGAATGTTCTTAATTGTTTTTAAATCTTGTTTTCGTTTGCATTATGTTTTTATGCTTTTAATGGTTTTATGTGAAGCACCTTGCCTTGTTTAAATGTGCTATACAAATAAAATAGCCTTGCCTTGTAACATTGATCTATAATTTTTTCAGTTGCTATCGACTGAAATCTTCACTTAAAAAAAATGTTTGGGGGATGAAACAAATATGTTGGTAACACCTAACAAAGAGGTGCTTGTAATTAAAGCTATTTGATAGGTAATATGGCCTTATTAAGTTGGTAAGTCTTATTAACACGTTCATGTTAATTAGCATATCATGGCCTTGACCAATTACTAACTCTTCTCTCATCTTATGATGACACTAACTTATCTTAACACTTAACGCATGTTCATAAGACAAGACATGTCTTTACTGTCCCCTTAGGAAAATGTGTTCCATACTGTCCTGCAAACGTAAGTCACACATCAAATATTGCACAACCCTCTTGACCACATACATACTGACACGTTGCACAACCCTCAAGACCTCATATTGCACATGTTAATACGTGTCTTATAAAGGCCTTATTACCTAATAACTAATGAGTATTACAAACTCTAAACACTGGATCTAAAGTGTTGCCAATATTTTGTGTACAGTACATACCAGAGGTACAAACAGGGGTTATAGTGGCCCAGCAAAGTGATGTCAAAGTCTTCTAGATTTTGCTGACCGCATTCATAGCTAGTGCTTGTTGCTCCTCCTTGGTGGAGTCTCTTGATATTTACTTGACGGATGTTCTCAGTTTAGGCAAACTTTCCTTAAACCAGGCATCTTCTTTTTCTTTTCAAATCCACTTTGAACCAGCTTCATGGCAACAAGCTTCATGGCTGGCTGTCTCTGATGGTACCTTAAATTGCTATGTCGTTTGATTTGGTGCAAATGCAGTATGCAAAGGTACAAGAAGGTCAAGGTGGAATAGTCTATTAAATGTGAAATGTGGTTCATGATAAATATTGTTAAAAATAGATGTGGAATTGGATAGGCCCACAGACAGATTTATTAGCTTTGACGAGCAGCAAAATAGGCAGTTTTACCATTGGGCATACTGCAGGCAATATCCTTGGTCACCAAAGGGGCTTTGTTAATTTGTGTTAGGATTACATTTGACCTTTCTTGTCACACCAAACAAATTATTTATCTATGATAGATAAAAACAAGCGTTAATTTGCTATAGCTGAATCCACATAGATTTATGTGTACCAACCAACAGGGCTAGCTAGTAGCATTAGCCTCTGTTGGAAGACAGCGGTTTGTCATACATCCATTTCCAATCGTATAAACAATAAAAATGCCTCACATATCACAACACAGGTAGGCCTTACGCAGTGCACACCATTCAAATCAAATCAAATCAAATTTATTTGTATAGCCCTTTTTACACGCAAGCATGTCACAGAGGGCTTCACATGCGCCCATAGAACTGCCCCTCAACCAACCTAAACCCTCAAGGAAGACAAGGAAAAACTCCCAGAAAAACTCCCACCGGGAGAAAAAATGGAAGAAACCTTGGGAGGAGCAATTCAGAGAGGGATCCCCTCCTCCAGAGACGGTTGGTAAGAGAGAGGAGCAGAACACAAGCTAAACATAGTCATACAGTGTCAATGGGTTTTGAAACACCAAAATCCATTGTTCGGCTTTATAGACGTTGGATGGGACCGGGAAACTCGCTGTTGGCCGTCATGGAGATTCCGGGTGACGACCTGGTTCAGCGTAGGCAGACCGACGACCAAGCAGGTCCTGACAGCTCAAACCCCCCACACCACAGGGAATGTGTGGGGGGGGGACAGAGAGGAGAGCAGGGATTAGAGAATGCCAAATCATTTTTTATAGCAGGAAAATCCAAGGCAAAGGTACAAAAGGTCAAGGCAAAATCAATCAGACTGAATACCAAGGTTGATGTGTACAAAAACCCAGAGCAAAGGTACAGGCAAAAACTTGTAAAAGATATTTGGTTGGTCAAAAAAAACACCACACACACACACAACATAGCAACCAAATGAAAATATACAGTGTCAAAAGTGTACACTGTCAGTGTTACAGTTAGATAGAACGAACAACCTAGTCAGCGCTACAGTGGATTATAGCATCTGCTCACTCATCGATGTTCATCGTGACTCTTCTGCATGCAGAGTTGCAGTATGGGACAGCTCTGGGTCTATGTGAGGTTATGGAATTATGGGTTGGGGCCACATGGAGATTTCATGGGTTTATAGCCAGGAGAAATGGAAAGACATTACATCAGACAGATGAACACCAGAAGGCATGATCTAGCTAATCGAGTGTAAATGGAGAACGATGTGGTGATCTAATCGCCCTTCTCTTTCTCTTTTCTCTCTTTCTGTCTGTTTCTCTCTCTCTCTGTCTCTCTCTCTCTCTCTCTCACACACACACACACACACACACACACACACACACACACACACACACACACACACACACACAGACAAGTACAGCCATGGGCATGCACACGAACACAGTATCACGTCTGTCTTTTATCTTTTATTAGTTATAATTCAACAGTTCCCAGCAAGTCGGGTGGGTGAATTAGTCCCCAGGTATTTGTTCATGTATTTCCCAACAATATGATGTTTAATTTATAAGTTGAGATAAGAAGGGGATGGGGAGGGGCTGGGAGGCATAGTACACTTGCTGAACCCCCAACAACCTCACATGGAGCTGCACACAGTTAGGAAACACCACTTCTACAACCCATCCATACAGCATGTATATGTAGCATTTAGCATGTACACTATGACTGTAACTAAGTGTCAGTATGTCCCCAAGTGTCAGCAAATAATCAACCTAATGTATTTTTATACACTCTCTCTACCCCTAAGAATACTTAGTAATGCATGTTGTTTTATTTTCTTCTTATGTTGTGAAGACATTTTATATAGTCTTGAAGCTAGACTTACAGTATCTCATTTTACAGAAATGGGTCAAGAACAAAAAAAAGGAAGCAAAACTTAATTGCTTATAAAATTATCTACACATGATTTGCTATGGCTGTGCAAAATTAAACCCTGTTGCCATAATGTCAGCAAAAAGGATAGCCCCAAACATTCACAGACACAGATATCCATCTGTAAAAAGGATTTCAAATGCTAGTTGACTTAGACTTGGTGGATAGTTTAACAGTTTATACTGTAGCAATAAATACCACGTGCCTTACAGTAACAGGCCTACTTGACAGTCTTCAGTTGAGAGAGCAGAACCATTGTTAACATGTAATTGAATGGGTAGTACTGACAGCTGCTGGGACCAGCATTATAGAGACATAATAGAGTGGAGGGAGGGAGATAACATAAGATAGAATTTAGAATGAATAAAGAAAAAGACAAGAAAGCAAAGGGACAACTACACAAGGAAAGACTGGTGATGGAGAGAGGGAAAGAGGCCGGAGAAGTTGGCTGAAAAGTTGTGAAGGCAGGTACAGAGGCAGCTGGAGACCATTTTATATTCAAGGTAAGTCCTATTTTCCTGGTAGAGGTACTGTCACCATCACACCCTAAAGGACCACAGCGCAGTAGGACTTCTGGGTGAGGCAGAGGGAGCATTCATCTGACTGAGGCCCAGGACACAGTTTAAGGAAACACATGAATACAACTCCAAAACAAAGGAGAGGAGAGTGTGTCTGAAGAATGTATACACCATGAAGGTATAGAGGGGGAGGAAGTGAGAGAAAATGTAGAGCATAGGAGAGCAATGTTCTCTCTGATTGGAGATGTGGAATCGGCCTGCTGGGTGCAGAGTCACTGGCAAAGACAGACAAGAGTGAGAGACAATAGGTAAAATGAAAAAGATCAGAAGAGAAGGAATTGCTTACAGAGAGGCAATTTGTCAAGGGGAGGACAACACAGATCTGTCAGGAGAAAGAGAGAAGAGCAAATGAGAGAGGAGGGGAGAAAGGTGTGATGAGAGGAAGGGAAAGGGGAAAGAGGGAAATTCACCTTCACCTTGAGGTGGGTGTAGCTGACATTGGCAGTATCCTGATGAGCGTCTTCAAGGGTTAGAAGAAATGACAGGAGAGGAAGAGAGGTGAAAAGAAGCATGAAATGAAAGGAAAGCAGCGGAAAGGAGAAGAGAGAAAAGAAGAAGAGAGGTGAGGGTGAGTTTGTTTCTGGCAGTGAGGCAGGAGCCTGATGGGTGGAAGACTGCAGGATCTTTCACTACCCCAGCTGGTAAGCCCTGTGGCTGATCACATGCTGCTATGGTGAAGGACATACATAAATGCAAAAAATCACCGGCAAATAGATGAAATAAAATAATATATGCTGTATATATGAAAAAGGTTCACATATACAGCATTTCTTATGTTTGCAGTGAATTACAACATAAAGAATCAACATTTTCACGTAAAAAATGTAGAGAAGAATTGAAGAACCCATTTCTGCTTGCAGTCAAAGCAGGTGTAAGTTTGTCTAATGTAATGGATAAGGAAGGACTGAACAATGCACAGAGTAGGAGTAGGGGGCGTGGCAACACAATAGACCACGCAATTCACCGATATTTTTTATACACAATGGATCGTCACAGGAAAAAAAGGGAAAAAATAAAGTAACTAAGATATGCAACTGCCTAAAAAAACTAAAAGCTTGCTAATATGCTATAATTAGGGAGAAGTGGAATACAAACGCCTGCGTAGGAATACACAGAAATAAATGTGAGAGGCGGGAGTGAGACTCAGTCAAACATTTAGGGAAGAAAGTTGAATAATGACACCAAATACTGGGGAAATAGGAAAACAGGGAGCGCAAGGTTAGGGACTCAAAGAGGGTCGAAGAACTGTGTGAGCAGCGCGCCACACATATTACAAAGGGCCATGCACTTTCCTACACCTCTAACCTGATCCTACTACCTTAAAACTAAAGGGTCTCATACAGAATAAAAGGGTGACAACCATTTAATAATGGATTATATGCCTTGGGTATTTTTACCTACTGTAGCACTCCAAACACATTGTCTCACTCGACACAAAACAGCACGTATAGAAGACAGGTCACAGAAAACCCCATACAGAGGAAGAACCATCATAACTAACTCACCAGAGAGAGAGAGAGCGAACGAGAGAGAGCGAGAGAGAGAGAGAGCGAGAGCGAGAGCGAGAGCGAGAGCGAGAGCGAGAGCGAGAGCGAGAGAGAGAGAGAGAGAGAGAGAGAGAGAGAGAGAGAGAGAGAGAGAGAGAGAGAGAGATGGGTACATAATGAACATGGGACACCACTGACACATGTAAGTGGGGGACATTACAGTGTCTGTCATCGAAGAAAATTGAGGTTTTAACGCTAACTTACCAGAAAATGTTGAACACTGAGGATCTGATGTGTCTTTGTGCTGTTCAGAAGTGACATGCAACGAGATTCGGTTTTAATCCCATTATAAATTTCAGAGATATTTTAAACATTGTTACATATATGTTCTTGATCGATTAGTGCTCTCCAAAACCATCATTCACGGGCCAATGTGTGACAAGGCCTCTCCACCCTTTAGTTAAAGTCTAATCACAAAGGCTACACAGAAAAATAAAATATATATGATAATGATAATGATGTACATAATGTGCATGTACACAAGTACAAATGGACAAACACATCATAGTCAAATTGTGGACCTGTGTGTACTATACAGCATACTGTGCAGCCTACAAATAGGAAAAGCTATTTTCTTTTCATTTCACCAGTTTAAAGCCAGTCCAGACAGAAAGCAAAGGGCTTTGTCCTTCATTTAATCTCATTGTTTAAAAATTCTGGGACTTTGTCTGAAAGTATGAAAAAAAAATACTTTGGGATATTTTTCATGACATATTAGGTGTATTATTTCAATTTTATAGACCTGTGGTGTTCCAGTGGTCAAATATGACCAGGCATTACAACATTTGGGTGAGACTAAATTAGTGTTTAGCTCATGCCCTTTCCCGTTCATCAGATGGACCTCTACCAGACAGATAAATTGTGCTATTTATGTGATAAAGAGCATAATATGATTTTTATCTGCAAATTTGTTAAGGCCAAAATAACCTTAACATTAGAAATGTGCTGTATGAGCTCAGGTTAATGAGGCCTGTAAGCCATACATTGCTAATAGAAGTTCTAAATGAGCAATGTTCACAAGAACTGAAGTTGATGAAAAGATCTAACCAACATTAGGTGATTATATATGTATATTTATGGATTTATAAATCAACTATGACAGGGTGGTAATTTTGGACAATAGGAACACAAAATTAAATAATTTGAAATGAATAGAGGAAGATAACCATGGTTAACCTCATACAAACATGCATAACACATGGCACGTATTTAAAAAATGCTAATACATGCACAGACAGGGACCGCAAGGCCCTACATAGTGTGGTCCGTTCTGCTGAGTTCATCATCGGCAGGAAGCTCCCAGCCCTACAGGACACCTACCACACACGTTGCCTAAGGAAAGCCGGCAGGATTCTAAGAGACTGTTCCCACCCATCCTTCAGTCTCTTTACCCCGTTGCCTTCTGGCAGGCGTTACCGCAGCATCCGGTCGCGCACACGCAGACTGGAAAACAGTTTCTACCCAAGGGCCATCAGGCTTCTGAATGGACACTGATATGGACATTGTTTTTCTGCACACTAGTCACTTATACACTGTCACTTTCAGCTACTGGTTGCTCTATCAGTAACTTGCACTACTGTACCCCACTGTTCCTCACCAACAGGCTCCTGTATGGTCATTGACATTGCACTATTGTACTGTACTCCACTTAGGTTAGAATAGGTTATAGGGTTGGAACAGGTTTCTTGTGCATTTAAGGTTAGTAAAGTGTACTATCTATTGTTATCTGTAATTTAGGAAGTTTTAGTATTAGGGTTAGTATAGTCGATATTTATTGCTATCTGTATATGTAGGAAGTTTCACTTATTTAAACTCAGCATTGATGTAAATTGTGTTCCGCGTACTTATATGTTATGTTATGCCAGGTGCTTGCGTTGTCTTGTCTTAAGAATTTCAGTGCCCAGTCTAACCTTGTGTTGTTCTGTGTACCTGGCAATAAAAGACTTGAACCCCAAACTTTCAAAGGATTTTGTTGCTACTATTATTGTCATTTTTACAGCAATAGCTCTATTATTAAACTTAAAAAAGTGTTTCATAAAAGAGGATAGGTCATTTAATCAGTTTGTGTTTGTGTGTGTGTGACCTTAATGATGATATTCAGAATGAATTCACCAAAACCAAGCACATTTTTAATCGCTTGGTCTAGACCAGATCAATAGCTATGCTCAAAGTCTCATAAATTACATCAGATTCATTCCTAATGTAGATAACCTGCAGGATCCACTGCAGAGCAGGATGGGATTTTGGTTTCCCAGAAGCCCACGGACACGCCGTCTTGTAAAACATGCATGAATGGAGGCAAAATTTATCCAAGACCAGTTTCACCTCTGATTACTGGAAGTGGATACGGCGGGTGATCAGAATAACTTTGGTAGATTATTTGTGATTTTTACTAATGTTTCAAAGAGGTAACCAAGGCTTTGACATACTATTTACCCACCCGTTCAGCACAGCTGTGATTGGTTTGTGTTCCCCATGGGGAGCTGAAAGTAATGAAGACAGCCGGAGTCTTTGCCTCTGACAGGCAGGTCATTACTGCAGCTGAGCTAATGAATGTTATCTGTATTCATAATATTTCTTCATTCTCCTCATTCAAACTTATCAGAAAAGCTATTAGAGGAGTAAGAGAGGAGGACTGTGGGACCAATGGCTGGAATTACTAGCCAGGGAAAGGCATGGATTGTTGTTTGGTTTTGTTGATAAGATACACTTTATCAAATTAAAGGCATTCCCTATTAACAGCGTATTATCCTAATTAAGGTTAACTACAGCAGTATGCTACTGAGAAATAGAGCTGCACATAGAAACATTTATTTTGTAATGCACATTTGCATGCATCTACTGCAACACTGTGGCCTATGTAACTAATGGCTTTCCTAAATCAAACGTATTTTGAGAATTGTGTCAATAAAGCTTGGAAGCATTACAGGAACAAAGGCCAGTGTTGTTCTAGTGTTGTGTTGAAAGCACAAAACAGAACACAATGCAGCAAAATAAATTCCACTCTATTCACAGGAAAGATCCCCCACAGTACTATTGTATTCTCATGTAAACTTGAACTCTAAATAGTTGAATATGTGGATCTGACAATTGGCTGGTTGAGAAACTCAGATATTGGTCAGTCAGACAGACAGGTCCAGTGCAGATGTTATTTTAATCCGTTGATTTCACCATTATTTTAAAAGCCAGGTTTGTTAAGATGTAAGATATAAAAATATTAGTAAACATATTCTTATTTACAATAGTAAATGTTCTGGCATCTATCATTGTGCTTATGATGTCTGTTGCTATGGTGGAGAGTCAAGACATCCACACAGAGGACAGAAACCTCTTCATTTTGCTTCTCATTAACGAGCTCCCGTTAGCGTTGACCTCTGACACACGGGCCAATTATTGAGTCTGAGAAGCCTGGCAGAGAGAGGAATGCCGTGGAAAAGAGAAAAAGAGAGGAGACCAGGTTCCACTTTTGGGGTTCAGAGGCAGGTAAAAGATGACAGAGAGATCCTTCACAGTGTGAACTAATAGTATTAGAGAGCGAGCGAGAGAGAGACAGGGAGAGAGACAGAGAGAGAGAGAGAGAGAGAGAGAGAGAGAGAGAGAGAGAGAGAGAGAGAGAGAGAGAGAGAGAGAGAGAGAGAGAGAGAGTAGAAATAGATTTATAATTAAATGGATAAATCAAAAAAAGTTCAGTTCACTTCCGAAACTAGAATGATGTGACTATCAGTTTAGGTTCTTTGTTTTTAGGTATTCTACAACCAACTGATTGGAGCAAGTTCAACAAACATTTAGACATCAAATTGACCAGTTCAGACACACAGTGGTAATAGCAAAGTCTCTACAAAGCATAAAGGTCAGAGGACAGAATTTAAATTAGAAAGGTAAAAACAAATAACATACATCCTATACATGAGACCATATATTTTTATACATTGTCTTATGGTTAGTCTAACTATCCCATTAATTTGCCCATGACCATTGCATTGTCATGGTTTTATTTATTTATACCATTGCATGGTTTATGAGTAGAGACTCAGATGGCTGAGCGGGTAGAGCATCAGGTTAGTAATTTGAAGGTTGCCAGTTCAATTCCCGGCGGGTGCACATGACGTTGTGTTCTTAAGCAAGGCACTTCACCATACTTGTCTCGGGGAGAATGTCCCTGTACTTACTGTAAGTCGTTCTAAGATGTCAGGAAACAACAAATGAGTTGCTGGCACCATAAGCCACTGCTCAGCTGTTGTGAATAGTCTTCATTCGTCAAGTCTTTGTCTGATCGTTTGCCGTGTTGCCCTGTCTCTGTGAGTATCTATCCCCTACATCTTTTCTGTGGATGTTTTCCCAGTTTTCGGTCAGTACCTTGGTTGTTGTAATCTTGTACCTTTTGTATGTCAGTAAATATCAGTTCCTGCCTGCATTTTTCCTGCATTTGGGTCCACAACTCTGCCCCTCCGGGACGAGAAGAGAAGAAGAGCTATCCTCGGCTTTCCCTCGCTCCTTGTTTTCTACATGTTTCCGTCTTGGGTGTATTGACAGGCTTCATGGTCTTTTGGCTAGGGAAGGGTTAGGCCTTGATTGCAGTAATATCCTCACTAAATGAAGCAGCACAAATTATATTGCCCCAATTAGCATGCGGCTAAAGGGCGTCAATGAACAGGCCCTCCTGACAGTCTCTTAGTGGAGGATTCATTAAAACAAGTACACACTCAAAAGATGCACAGGCACACACGTAGGGTCGATTGAAATCAATATACAGCAAAGTGCCATTTTAAACCATACACCCCCCCCATTAATACACACACACACAGTCTTGAAATACTATCCTTATGGGAGTGCACACATACAGTGAAGTATTTAGCCCACTGAACCAAGCCTAACCCACCCACTTAATCCCATTTATCATTGGCATTGTACCAGCCTGCAGAAATCACAGCTCAGCCATCCATCCAGCATAATCATTTATCTTCAGTTGAAAATATCAAAAGAACTTTCTCAACATGAAGGGCATTTGGAAAGCCACTGTTACCTGTGAAGGACTTGAGCATGGGTCAAACAGAGGTGATCGGTTTGGCAATGCTGCCAAAAGTACTATTACATTTGATTCACTTCAACAACCAAACACACTCACTGAGAATACCACGGTGTGGATTGATTCATTAACTCCTCAGGTTAGAGCACACTGGTCTCAACAGTCACAAATTGTGTGCGCCTTTTCGCTTTTTAGGTGTGCGTTTGTTTCATTTATAAAATAACACCAGAATGCAAAAGTAAACAAAAAGGTGCTCAAACCATCTGTTTACTTAGCATCCTACTGTCTGACCTTGTAGCAGTTCATAAACAACCACCTGACGAGCTGACCAACCAGATCTCTCAATTATTCCACTCAGCCTTCAGCCTCCTGAGAGCCACCCTGCACAATGAATCAATATATTGAGAGCCACACAAACACACACACACACACAGCCAAGGATCAATCAAAAGAAATGTATGTATTGATGACTGAACAGCTGGGAACACCATGAACC
This sequence comes from Hypomesus transpacificus, assembly GCF_021917145.1. NCBI lineage: Eukaryota > Metazoa > Chordata > Actinopteri > Osmeriformes > Osmeridae > Hypomesus > Hypomesus transpacificus. Next base: position 1,178,193 of record NC_061083.1, on the reverse strand, counting down.
TGAGCAGACATCTTTTGTCTGGGGAAGCAAGCGCAGTTAGGACAGGCCACATATCATCAGGTCAGACGGTTCTCCTTTGGTGATCCAACACTGTCTACATTCAGAAGAGATGCCTGGCCTCAAAAGTGCTTGCCAAAGACCGATCTGTATGCGTCTGAATGCGGGAATTGATTCAGTGTTAGGCCACAAAGCAAAAAGTTTAATGTTAGGAAAAATAAACAAAAGAAGAAGAAGAGGAAGAAATCAAATTAAAAAAAATAAGAGAACAGAAAAAAGACATTCAGGACCTTTCAAAATCATTTGAATAGTTTCACCATGGGCTGCTTACGTAGAATCACACACACCACTGACCACAAAAAGCCAACATTTTCAATGTGTCATGCCATTCTTTTTTGTTCCTGTTGAATTGTAGAGAAAATTACAGTACTGTGCTTTCTAAAATCACAGTAAGTCACAAAGACTACAAACAGATATTTTACCAGTCAATAGAAAGTGCCAGTGTACTGTATGAAAGAGTTAGTATCCCTGAATGGCTAACCCCTGTTGGGTCTCTCCCGCTGGTCTGCTGTTGATCTAACGCATGCTGCATTGAAGCTGTCATTTCAGCTGAGGAGAAGGAAAACAATTGCTACTTTTGTGGGACTGAACCCAAATCAAACTGTGACATTGTAGCAGTTTAAACTAGCTTGAAAGTAAACACACAGACAACAAGGTCACGCACACAGGCAAACAAACACATATTAGACTATGGTGTGAATGGTGTAAATAAGTACACACGCATACAAACAGCGATGCACAACAAACTTGCCGAAGATCATGGAATCACATTGGGGGTTCAAAGCAGCCCTTCATCCCATGTTGAGGGAGAGAAACAGATTAATAATAATCTCTCCTCCACACCTCCCTCTCTTTCCCACTTTTCCCTCTTGCCAACTCTCTGCCCTGCACATTCATCTCTCCCCCATACTCCTCTCTCTAATATTCTGTCCCCAATTCAGTCATTCATGGGCACTCCAAGCATGCGTGTGCGTGCAACATTTCCTCTTCAATCATTCCTCCCTCTCTCTATGCCTCCCTCTCCCTCTTTAGTAAGGCAACTTCCATACTTTCCTGCTTTCTGCCCTGATTTAAACGATTGAGAGTTTGAAGGTCTTTTACAGATGCAGGAGTCTTCTGAGACCATATTTAAATTAATTGATACTGACTTGGACTGGGATTAGAGGGAGAGTTTAACTATTCAAAGCCAAATACTTCAAGCTTAGTCATCTTCAAGGCCAATCAGTAATCTTCCTTTTTCCTGTTATTTGCCTTCCGTATCTGTAGCAGTGAAGGAAGTGCAGGCATGGCTGTCAGTCACCCTGATGAGAATCCTAACTGACGGTAGTGATCACTGGTGTTTTGTGAGACACGTTTTAATCAGTCCTACAGTATTTGTACCCACTGTATTTCATCAACAGATCAATAGTAAATTGAATGACAGATACTCTGCTGTCATCCATATCTCTCCCACCTTCACCTTCCTGTTCTCCTTCTTTCTCTTTCTTTCTATGCCTCTCTCTCTCCAATCATTATCTTTCTGTCTCCTTTTATTGGATCATGTACTGAAGGTTATTTACCTATATGCATATTTAATCCGCGTGCACTCTAAATAACTATTATTGCCGTCATTTCTTACTCATTCTGTTTGTTAAAGTTCAAACAACTCAAACTTCTTACTCTTATTATCATATTTTTTTTTACTGAATGTCCCACAGTAGCATGCTTTTTTACTTTAGCAGAAACTGACTAATGACAAAGGATTAAAAGAAAATACATAATTTTCAATTAATAATTTCCATTAATGTTTTTCATCAGTCTGACAGGAAGATTAAATGAACAACAAACATGGTTAATAGTCATATATATGCTTTTTAAGATTCTGCATCATGCCACAGAACTATACTGAGAAGCAGAGACATTGTTTGTGTTGTGTCCTTCCCTTGCTGAAGTCTCCAGTCCTCTCTGCCATTCAGCTCTCACATCTCGTCTGCCTGTCCTTCAGAAATTCAACCACGGATTTTCCAGCTATCATCTTATCTTGCGTCATGTCTGCAAAAGCCTAGATATGGATCTTTCCGGAACCTCTTTCATTCCCTCACCCAAGCCCCTATCCTTTCTGCATTTTATGATGCAGTCTTCTGGGAATGGACCATTTCTGGGATATAGATTTTCAGACTAATATCGAGTGCGGAACAAATACTCATTGCAGTTCCAGTCACTTTTCTCTGACTCTGAATTACATGTATTTTCTAAAACGGCTCTATGGCCATGCATACACTCAGTATATTCTGCATGTAGATTTCAACACTGGAAAGACTGGTACATGGACATTTCTGGACATGGACAGAACCATAATGTGCATTGAAAAAGTCTATGCTGGTTCTTGTTCAGAGGGACATTGCATTAAGTGGGATGGTGATATTAAAAGGAAACCTGGTGTGAGGTGTTCGATCAAGCAAAACCACTTGGCAGATTGAAAACTGGATTTGTAGCTTTATAGAAATAAAGCAAACACACACACAGTCTGACACCTCAGTATTCTGTTAGAACCCAGAGTGAGTCTTCCAGGTTCAACACAAAACCCCATCAGCAGCGCAACTCTTTTAAATGGTTCATGATTCACATTCTGATGTCTGCAGCTCCAAACCAACAGAAAAAGTATCCTGATTCATAAAGGAGATTTTCTGGTGCTTAGTTTAGCAGACTGAATATGTAGTTTTTGACTGACAGTCATGTTCAGAAAGACAAATTAACTGAATGAAAAAAGTTACTCTTAAAGAAATAATGATCTATTTAGCATAAGAACTGAGTAATATGACTTTTTAGAGTAGCTTAAGAGTCAGAAACCCCTTGACTTCTGTCATTTTAGTGTGACATACATGTCCCCAAACTCATAATTGATGTGCTTGCCTACACAGAAATAATCCTGCCAATGTATCCGCCACTGGCCCTCAATCCCCCCTCCTGTCTCTTAAAAACAAAATGTTAACATTCCTTTTCACTAGTCCCAGGGGATTGGAGGGACAGGAAACAATCTAGAGGAGAACGTTTTGAGAACACTGCATGTCCAGACTGCTTTATCATAACCACCTCCTCCCACACATCCTTACCCCCCACACATACAGCATAAAGCTGGGACTCGCACAGAATGTCACGCTGGTGATCTTGGTCTACGTCCACTCAGGATCAATGAAAGGTGGTGCCATAAATCAATCGTCTCGTTCCAGGCGAAAACCCATAATTGTGTGGCTGAACTGACCGGTGCTGATTTGCATGCATTTACCATTCAAGCTGTTGCTTTTTTTTTGCCTGTCTCTCACTCTTTACGCCTCTTCTCATTCTACTCTCCCTTTCTCTTTCAGTTTTTCTCTGTTTTTCTTCCCCTCTTGCTCCCTACTCCCTTCCCTCTCCCCCGCTCCCTTCCCTCTCCTTCTCTTAAGTCTTACTTCTTGGTTTTCGCTGTCTAGGGAAAGAGGGGAACTTCAAATCATAGCTAATTAGGAGCTTAATTATTTATCTCTGACCAATAAAGCAAATCCATCTACGTCCTCTCATTCCATAGCCCACTAAATGCATACAGTATTGTAAGATGTACGAGTTGAAAGAAAAGGTTTACCTTATAATCCATCCACAAAAACATTCAAACTCAAATAGCCTATAAGTCACATTCACGGTGGCAAGCTTTCCATACTAAGTGAGCTAAATGGTATTGCTGGTGTCCCTCGTAGCGGGTGCTTGGTCATTGATTGCCTGAATGCTCATTAAGACAGCCTAGCCTTCGTTAAGAGTTTCTCGCAGTGCAGCCTCATTTAATTAGGTTGTGGAGGTTCCGATTAAAGAGACGAGGTTAATAATAAAAAAAAAAGCATTCATGAAAGATTAACGTTTCCACCCACATCTCAACTCAAACACAGTTTCTAGAAGAGAGAAGGAAGGCAAATCATGGAGGAAATAGGAACAGGCCTGCTGTGGAGCATTCACTGAACACATCTAGGCTAAATACGACGGCAGTGGAAAAGGGCAAAATCATTGCACTGTTGTTTTAGAATTGTGGAACAAAAAAGGATCAGAGGTCTGCGTTAGCCGTATCTGCCTTTGTACTCATCAACCTGCTTTTCAGGAGACAAGCTGTTCTGTCTTAATTCTGTTTTTGTCTGTGTTCCCTATGAAAATGAGTTTTCTGACCCTCATGCCTCAAGAGATACTTTGAGGCATACCATTTCAATGCCCATTCATTATTCCTGAGACCTATTTCTCGTATGATGTTGCGGTCTCTCCACTCAGCTGACTGGTAAATGCATATCAATTCCAGAAACCTTGACCGAAGTCACACGGTTGGTAGAAGAAGATGAAGAAAAAATGAAGCTGTCCCTGGGCTGTGCTGGGGCACATCTGTGTTAGGGGTAAATGCAGTATCTCACAATGCCATCAGATTCGGGATCTGGAGATACTGTGGCACTTTCCTCATGACACGTCAGGCCATAGCAACATTTGCTATAGATTATTCTCTTGGTCAATCACACAATGTTCTCAGAGAGTACCTGGAGAGTCCATGTGTGAATGGAAACATAGATCACCTTTTCAGAGGTGTGTGCTTGTGTGTGGCAGGGGAAGATCACCAGTGACAGGCTATGGCAGAACACCTTGACCACATATCCAGTAAACACATACTCCATCAAAGTCCATTTCAACCAACTGAACCGACTGTAAGTCAAATGAGCACAACTCACTTGATTACAGTTACACTGTTTTTCTAAACTCTGGTTATTCTCAGTTGTTAGATGGTTTTCTTCAGTATTGTTCCATAAAAATAAATGTTTACAAGAACAGCAGTTTATATAGGATTAGGACTATTTATTATAGTCGTTTGTAAACTGTCAAGAGGAGCTAGACCAAAGTATTCCAATGTACCTGTACTAACTTTCACAAATGGCATTAAACCAAAACATGATGTCACGGCCACGGCCATGCCCCAGTTAGTGTTTAGTTCATGGTTTTCCCCTTTATAGTGGTTATGTGTCTAATGCCTGCACCTGTGTCTTGTTAAGTGTGCGTGAGGTTTTGAGTCTGCTCGTGTGTGGTCGTTTGTTTCAACTGTGTCTTGTTTGGTTTCGTATTCAAGTCCCTGTTTTGTGTTAACCCTTGTGCTGCTTTTGGGTCACAATGACCCGGAGGTTCACAACGACCCATCAATGTGGGGGTCTTAAGCGTAATTTATACTTATGTCGCCAACACTTTTGAAATGGTCGCAGACGTTAAAAAAAAGTGACGCTCAGGCTGCTGCATTTATACTTCGGCAAACAGCCTGTGCTCAAATTTCGCGTGACGTAAACAGAATCATTTCACTGTTACATTCATAGCTATGGTTACATTGTTTATGCTTTGTAGCCTAAGTGATCGGTCGGAGAAAATGGCTGTAGCTAATTTTGAGAGGCATTATAAAGGTGTTGATGTGTTCTAACTTGCTCCGCCAATCTCTCCTTTATTCCTTCCATCATGAACCGCTGTTGAGCGTTCACTGAAAATTCAAAACAATGAAGTCAACGACGCGTGCTGTCTATCTAGCCAATCACACTTGCGCGACACTAAGTGACGACATCAGCGCCAGTAGAAATTTCTCCTGGTAGGCGACACTTTTAAGCGACTGTTAAAAGTGTCGACCGTGACGCCATTTCTGTCGGCGACCTTTTCACAAGTGTCTGCGACCTAAGTATAAATTGGGCTGTAGACAGCCCGACGGTTAAAAGAAAATGCTTCACTTTATTTTTGTATGAGGTAAAGTTGTCACTACACGTGGGGGGTCACAAAAACTGATTGTCACAATGACCCGAAGATAACGCAAGGGTTAAGTCCTTGTAGGTCATTGTAGACGTTTATGTGATAATCCCTGCCATGTTGTTGTCTTGTTAAGTAAAGTCTTGGTTCTCTCATTTTGCCGTTGTCTTCTTGCTCTCGGGTCCATCCCCTGTGTTCACTGTAACTAATAAAACATTCTTTACCACAGAGAATGTGAATTTATGTGAGCTGTGAGCCGTTACCTACCTTGCTCCCCTCCAATCATCCTCACCTCACCCACCTTCTTCCAAACCTCCTTACCTAATATAACTCTCTGCCTTATTTAGATTGCCACTAATAGAAACTAATCTGTCAAGATGCCACTCTTATTTGTCTCTCCGGGTTTAAAGGAAGTCTTGGTGAGGAATGAGGCCCTCGGGCAGAACCCATGGAGAATGTAGAAGTCTGTTGTCTCAAAACATCCTGAGTAGGAATTTTTGGTCCTTCAAATGGCATTAGAAAATAGGCATTGAAAACAACTCTGACACTGATGATCTAGCCGACCTAGATAAGAATAATGTTGCTTTAAAAGAACATCTCGTTATCATGATACTGTTGTTACAGTGATCAACTGACAAAATGATCACCTATAGAACTAATTTCCTGTTTTCTTGCCAAGTTAGTCCATTTATGTTCTTTTAATAAATCCACAATGCAATAATAAGATAATCCTTTGACATCTAAAAATATCTATCCATTCACCTAATAAAAGAGAGAGCTTCAACTAATTATTTCTGCCATATCTCCAAAAGCTCAGCCCTGCTCGCATCTCATCCACCTCCTCTGGCTTAGCAGTCTAGGCCAGTGATATCACTGTCTCAGAGAAGCAAACAGCCTCAGCACCACTCCATACGTACTGGGTGAGTGACTTAATGACCCTAGAGAGAAATGGAACTGAAAGCCCTTTATTGTCACGGCCACAGCCGTGCCCCCCTATTGTTTTTGGTTTTGCCCTGCCCTAGTGTTTCCCTGTCATTGTCGTCACCTGTCTCGTTCAGTTGTCGTTAGTTTCATTGTGTTCACCTGTGTCTTGTTTGTTTCTGTGTATTTAGGTTCCTGCTTTGTGTCCAGTCTTTGTCTTAGCATTGTCCTTTGTCCCTGAGTGTACCCTGTCTGTGTTCCGTTTTTGAGAATTAAACCTGTGTTCCTCGCTATGCCTCGGTACTCCCCTGCATTTGGGTCCAACCCCACCTCACGTCGTGACAGAATGCTAAGACCAAGATGGGACCCAGCAGAGAGTTCACCCAACCCTTTCCTAGGGACCCGCCTGGCCTTTGGTGGACCCCGAAGCCTGCAGCTCAAGGCCCACCCCAAGTCCTGGTTCCAGCCGGAACCCCGACTCCAGCCTCGGTCCTGCCCTGGGCCCCTGCCTCGATCCTGCCCTGTGCCCCTGCCTCATCCTGAGGTTGTGCCGCCCTGCGCCCGGACGAAGAAGGTTGCGCCGCCCAGCACCCAGACCACCAAGGCTGTTCCTGCCAGGGAGAGTCGGCCGCCTGCCGCCAGAACCCAGCCCCGTTCCTGCCCTGTACCCCTGCCCCGTTCCTTCCCTGTGCCCCAGCCTCGTTCCTTCCCTGTGCCCCAGCCTCGTTCCTGCCCTGTGCCCCAGCCTCGTTCCTGCCCTGTAGCCCAGCCTCGTTCCTGTCCTGTAGCCCAGCCTCGTTCCTGCCCAGTACCCCAGCCTCGTTCCTGCCCAGTACCCCAGCCTCGTTCCTGCCCTGTACCCCAGCCTCGTTCCTGCCCTGTACCCCAGCCTCGTTCCTGCCCGGTGCCCCAGCCTCGTTCCTACCCTGTACCCCAGCCTCGTTCCTGCCCTGTGCCCCAGCCTCGTTCCTGCCCTGTGCCCCAGCCTCGTTCCTGCCCTGAGCCCCTGCCTCGCCCCGAGGTTGTGCCGCCCAGTGCCAGGCCATCCGAGGACTCCTGGCCGCCTCCTCCTCCGCCCGAGGACTCCTGGCCGCCTCCTCCTCCGCCCGAGGACTCCTGGTCGCCGCCTCCTCCGCCCGAGGACTTCTGGCCTCCTCCTCCGCCCGAGGACTTCTGGCTGCTGCCTGCCGCGGTGCCCGCGCTCCCATGCGCCCCCTCGTCCGCGCTCCCAGGCACCTCCTCGTCCGCGCTCCCAGGTGCCCCCGTGCCCGTGCTCCGGCGTCCGGGCCGCCCCCCGGACCTGCCTCTACCCTCTGCCCTGCCTCCGGGTCGCCCCCCCCGGACCTGCCCCGACCCTCTGCCCTGCCTCCGGGCCGACCCCCGGACCTGCCCCGACCCTCTGCCCTGCCTCCAGGTCGTCCCCCGGACCTGCCCTGACCCCCTGCCCTGCCTTGTGGGTCGTCGGGTGACGTCCCTTGAGAGGGGGGTACTGTCACGGCCACAGCCGTGCCCCCCTATTGTTTTTGGTTTTGCCCTGCCCTAGTGTTTCCCTGTCATTGTCGTCACCTGTCTCGTTCAGTTGTCGTTAGTTTCATTGTGTTCACCTGTGTCTTGTTTGTTTCTGTGTATTTAGGTTCCTGCTTTGTGTCCAGTCTTTGTCTTAGCATTGTCCTTTGTCCCTGAGTGTACCCTGTCTGTGTTCCGTTTTAGAGAATTAAACCTGTGTTCCTCGCTATGCCTCGGTACTCCCCTGCATTTGGGTCCAACCCCACCTCACGTCGTGACAGAATGCTAAGACCAAGATGGGACCCAGCAGAGAGTTCACCCAACCCTTTCCTAGGGACCCGCCTGGCCTTTGGTGGACCCCGAAGCCTGCAGCTCAAGGCCCACCCCAAGTCCTGGTTCCAGCCGGAACCCCGACTCCAGCCTCGGTCCTGCCCTGGGCCCCTGCCTCGATCCTGCCCTGTGCCCCTGCCTCATCCTGAGGTTGTGCCGCCCTGCGCCCGGACGAAGAAGGTTGCGCCGCCCAGCACCCAGACCACCAAGGCTGTTCCTGCCAGGGAGAGTCGGCCGCCTGCCGCCAGAACCCAGCCCCGTTCCTGCCCTGTACCCCTGCCCCGTTCCTGCCCTGTACCCCTGCCCCGTTCCTTCCCTGTGCCCCAGCCTCGTTCCTTCCCTGTGCCCCAGCCTCGTTCCTGCCCTGTGCCCCAGCCTCGTTCCTGCCCTGTGCCCCAGCCTCGTTCCTGCCCTGTAGCCCAGCCTCGTTCCTGCCCTGTAGCCCAGCCTCGTTCCTGCCCAGTACCCCAGCCTCGTTCCTGCCCTGTACCCCAGCCTCGTTCCTGCCCTGTACCCCAGCCTCGTTCCTGCCCGGTGCCCCAGCCTCGTTCCTACCCTGTACCCCAGCCTCGTTCCTGCCCGGTGCCCCAGCCTCGTTCCTGCCCTGTGCCCCAGCCTCGTTCCTGCCCTGTGCCCCAGCCTCGTTCCTGCCCTGAGCCCCTGCCTCGCCCCGAGGTTGTGCCGCCCAGTGCCAGGCCATCCGAGGACTCCTGGCCGCCTCCTCCTCCGCCCGAGGACTCCTGGCCGCCTCCTCCTCCGCCCGAGGACTCCTGGCCGCCTCCTCCTCCGCCCGAGGACTCCTGGTCGCCGCCTCCTCCGCCCGAGGACTTCTGGCCTCCTCCTCCGCCCAAGGACTTCTGGCTGCTGCCTGCCGCGGTGCCCGCGCTCCCATGCGCCCCGGTGCCCGCGCTCCCAGGCGCCCCGGTGCCCGCGCCCCCGTGCCCGTGCTCCGGCGTCCGGGCCGCCCCCCGGACCTGCCTCTACCCTCTGCCCTGCCTCCGGGTCGCCCCCCCGGACCTGCCCCGACCCTCTGCCCTGCCTCCGGGCCGACCCCCGGACCTGCCCCGACCCTCTGCCCTGCCTCCAGGTCGTCCCCCGGACCTGCCCTGACCCCCTGCCCTGCCTTGTGGGTCGTCGGGTGACGTCCCTTGAGAGGGGGGTACTGTCACGGCCACAGCCGTGCCCCCCTATTGTTTTTGGTTTTGCCTTGCCCTAGTGTTTCCCTGTCATTGTCGTCACCTGTCTCGTTCAGTTGTCGTTAGTTTCATTGTGTTCACCTGTGTCTTGTTTGTTTCTGTGTATTTAGGTTCCTGCTTTGTGTCCAGTCTTTGTCTTAGCATTGTCCTTTGTCCCTGAGTGTACCCTGTCTGTGTTCCGTTTTTGAGAATTAAACCTGTGTTCCTCGCTATGCCTCGGTACTCCCCTGCATTTGGGTCCAACCCCACCTCACGTCGTGACATTTATTAGGAGGCTCAAAAGGTTAATACTCTTCCATTCTTAATATTGTTAAGTAACCAAGAGAGTGTATACCCCCCATCCCACCCACTCACCCCGCTCGACACACATGCACATACAGTAATTGCTCCATTTTTAATAAACCTCCATTGGGGTTAGGCTGTGATTTTATGACTGGTATTTAGTATTGGTTTATGATGGACACTTGCAAAATGGTCCACACACATAGCAGCACACATACATGTAAGCTAACTGCACATAAAAATATTTTTGTTATTTTATCTTCTGAAATACGTGGTTAACAGGACAAATAAGAAAACTTAGTATGGGTATTTTGATAAACCAAGTAATCTAACTGAATAACTCAACATCAAATAAAACCACCACATCAGCTTTGTGTTCTGACCAGTATGAGGCTTTGTCTGGTGTGATGATAATCATGAGATATATTGTTTTGGGACCACCTGGATTCTCTTGCAGAGCCAAGCAAGGTATTAACCAGTGTAATCCCTAGCAAAGCTATACCCATTCCATGTCCCAAACTGCAAACAGGCTTAGAGGGAGAGGGGGGAGAGAGAGATAATGGAAAGAGCATTGGAGAGATAGAGAGACTTCAGGTGCTGTTTATGGAGACATCCTCACAGAAAACCACCTCAGTAAGTCTTTTGTTAACACCCATTATTTCCCCATCACCTGCCCCCCACTCACACACATAGCCCTCCAACCGCACAACATTTGACCCACAAAGACTTCATCATATACTATATCATTACGTTTGTTACATTCACTTCAAGCCTCCACTTCAACAGTACAAACTCCTAGACACTTTTTCAAACTCACCATCACATTATCAGTAAATAATATGCCTATTCAACTCTAAGTTATGTAAAGACCATCTCTTTCAAGATTGTTTCTAGGTCTGTAAGCCTAGTCTCTCCCACCTAACTCATATTGTACATGACAACCAAAGTTGCTAGCTTGGCTTGCCCATACAAACATTTGATCAAAGCACATTTGTTTTTGAGAGAGTATGAAGGACCTAGCAGAAACATTTCTACATTAAAAGTTCCACTCCGACTTTGTAATTACCCTCTGCTACAGCATTATCACAGTATGTACATACTTGACTAGGTCTTTCTCCACACAAAAACTACTGCTGACAGTGAACAGCCGTGAAAAGCATGTGAACGGCATGGGCCAGTAATAATAATGAACCAGCAAACTGCACAGATGAGTGTTTGGGTAAATCGATAAATACAGAAGCTCTTATATTGGGAGTGGTGTACCAAGTACTGTGTGCTGTACCTAATACTAAACAACTAAACAGTGCAAACAGAGCAGGTCAAACATAATTACAGACAGTGAATGAGAATGTCCAGAATGGAGGTGAGTGAGTGGTGCAGCACTGCCAGTGTTCCGGCTCACAGTGAGCCATTATAGAGTCTAATGGCTGCTGGCAAGATGGGCTTCCGATAGCACTCCTTGTGACATTGGGGTGTAACCAGTCTAGTAGGCTACTAAAGGTGCTCCATTTCACCACAACCATGTTGTGGATTGGGTGGGAGGCATTGTCCATAACGGCCAGTAGCTTGGAAAGTGTCCTTGCCTCTGCCACTTCCTCCATGGTGTCAAAGCCCAGTACAGAGCCTGCTTCCCAGTTTGTTAATTATTTTGGCATCACCTGCCTTGATGCTGGCATCCCAAAACACAACAGCATACAAGATGGTACAGGTGACCACAGACTGGTAGAATACCTTGCAGTTGTGACTGAAGCTGCCTCAAGAAGTAGAGCCTGCTCTGTCCCTTTATGTAGAGGGTCATGGTGCTACCAGCCCTCTCCAGCCTCGTCTAAAAGGACTCTGGGGTACTTTTAGAACCCCACTGTCTCACCATTAGCCCCCTGAATGAGAACTGGGGTAGAGGGGGCCTAAGACTTCTGGAAATTCCCAACCATCATTGTGACAACATTGGGAACATGTGAATCTGCAGGTCATTTTTCTCATATCTCCCAACAAAGTCAGTTGACCCTGTACCTCTGCAGATGACAAGTCTCTGAAGATGGAGGTGAGAGAACAGGAAGGGGGACAGGACCATTCCTTGGGGAGCCCTTGTGACGAACACGGTCAGACACAGCTCTGCAGCTTCACAAATGTTGATTTGACCGACAGACAGTTGACCACCCAGGAGACCTAGAGGGTAACCACCTCTATCCGCCTCATCTTCTCCCCCAGAAGCTGAGGCTGTATGGTGTTAGAAGGGACTGGAGAAATTGGGACAGAATGATCCTCACTGTGCACCCAGCTCATTCGAGGAGAGAGAAGGCATACAGTCATTTGTATACGAGTACAGTGCACAGCAGAGGTCATAGCACAGCCTTGTGGAGCCCCAGTATTTATGGTCAGGATCTTAGAAACACTTATTAATTGAGTTCTGTTCTAAAGAAAGTCCAAAATCTAATCAATTGTGTTGAAGGCTGAGCTATAAACAAGAAAGAGAACCCGAGCATAGGTAGCAGGTGCTGCAGGATGAAATGTAGACAGAGGGTATAATGAGCATAGAGCATATAATGCTCAGCAGACCTGCTAGTCTGTGTGCAAATTGATCAGAGTATAGGCTAGCTGCATAAGGTGATTACAAACCAGGTGCCCAAAATGTCCATCATTGCTGAGGTTCTTACAACTGATGTAAGATGTTCTGGGTGCTCTACTTTGTGACTGTAGAACACACAGATTGTCTAGCAGCCTGTAGTCGTTACCGAAGCAGTGGTCTTAGTGAAACTGACCTTTACTATCATTAGAATTAGCTAATGATATCATTAGCAACTACTTTCCTAAACCATGGCTTAATATTGCTGTACACAATGACAAGACTTAGATGGAATACACACATTTTCACAAACATGTATGTTACAGGTAACAATTTTGGCATATTCATCAAAGTCCTGACATACCTCTTGAAAAAACTGACCAGTCACGACAATATAAACAGTCACTTAGTTTCTCCATTACCTGAGGAGACCATTGTTTAACCATTTTAATCTCTCGTTTGATAGCTTTCAGTTTCTGGTGATACAGTCCAAGTTGCCCAACAAGAGAACTATTTGCAATAACGCTGTAACATTGATTCATAAACTTATCCCACCTCATGACTACATTCATCTGCTGTTTAAACTTTGGCAGAGTCCTTCCTAGGATCACAAGGTTAAATGTATCTGATTGAGTTCCCCTTGGCTCAGAGTCCTACAGATCAACAGCAGACAGTGACCATCCTGTGCCTCCACATTCAGAGAATGAAAGAAAGGAAGCACCTCCTCCCTTTGTAGTTTAAGGGCGTCAATGTGGAATAAATACCCATCTTCTCCAACGGCGTCCCATCGATTCAGGTTCTGGGATGTGAATGTGTCATTAGTAAACATTAAGTTGGAAGGACAGATAATCATGAGAAGTCAATGAAATAACCAGATAGGAGTCTGAGGGTGTCTATTTGCAGGATGAAGGTCACAGAGCATTTGTATTTATTTATAGGTATAGAAAAGGAATATACAAAGGCAATACAACAAGTCGATAACTCACCTGAGAGAAACACAGACATCTGAGAACCTCTACTGAAAAGCCATCACTTTGTGAAATTGGGTTTAAACAGACCACAACCTAACAATTGTTCATTCCCTAAAATGGACAACCAAGTAATTAAAGCCATGAATGCAATTATTCCGCACAAAGAGTAGGACACATGATTTGACCAAGATATGTCTTATAAGTAATTTACCATATTTCAATAAGTTTTTCCACCATCTTCAATCTTACAGATACTCCCAGGCACTTTAAACAGTCCTAGTCTGAAAAGTTGAGGATCCGGGGAGATGAAAGGATTTGAAGGTAAGAGACTGAGGAGCTGGGAGACTGAGGAGAAGGATGAGGAGCTGGGAGGCTGGTACAGCAAGATTGGATGCTAAAAGGCTGAAACTAGGAGGAAATGAGGCGGCTATGAGAGGATCTGGGAGGTTGGGGGGCAGAGAGGCTGGGGGGCTTAGCGCCTGCTAAACTGAAAGGGTGAAACAGCCAGGGGGTCGGAGAGGATCGTGTCACAGTGACGGGAACACCAAGAGTATAAGGGCCTGAGAGGCTCTTGAGTGTCTAAGAGGCAGAGAGTCTTGGGGAAATAGAGGCTGTCAGGTACAAAGAAACTTCTGGGAACAAAGAGCCTATAGCCCCTTCAGCTCTCAGCCTCTCAGGACAAGGTCTCCATAACTTGAGTGGTGGAGAAGGTCTCTCTACACTCCATCATGGATATTAATAAGCTTCTCAGGAGGAGACAGATTGCACCCGCAGTTGTGTTGCCTGAAGCAATCACTGCAACACACCTTCTGTTAGTCCTCAAAGGAGCTGGATGGGGCTTTTGACCCAACTAGCGGATGATGATAGTGAGAAGATCTCAGGGCTGAGATCCAATGGGATTGGAGCCAAAGAGGAAGTCTTTGATGTCTCTTTCTCCATGGCAAATCAGACACTTAATTTCTGGAGTTCACCCACATGTTCACAGGCAACGGTGTGTGTGTTTATGTGTGTGTGTAAATGTTGTGGTTGGCATTGGAAAATTGTAGCTCAGGGCTTTGCCCAAGGAGTTTTGCACACAAAGTGCTTCAAGGCCAGATAGATCTCCATTCGAGAACAGGGATATAAGATGTTCAGCTGTTGATGATTTTGATGATTAATCCACGATTAAACTTCTTAAAAAGAATGATTTTCCCTCAAAAGTTTAAAATGTTTCCTCCAAACATACAACGGACCTGTTTTGACATGAGATCCATCACGTTGATTGTGTCCAGTGTTGTCAATGCATGCTGTTGAGTGCTAGGACACTGCAGTCCAGTCTTTATTGCCTTCACTCTTCCACTCCGTTAGTCACACTATACTCTTTGTGTGGCTTTGTGTCCTTTTCTGTCAGATTTGCTGATCCATTAATTATTATCAGTTATGTTTTTTGCTTTCCTGAAAATCCCACAAATAAGACTCACAGATGGCATGACTTGTTCCCATAGCTCTCCATCTGTACACATTTACAGTCCACAATTATCTCTCCTGGACACCATACCAACTCCCCATTTATACACATGCATATCGACCCCAACTCATGTATCCTCAACAAGATACTTGATAACATATTCAGCCTATATTTAAGCCTCATGCTTAAAGAGAACAAGGCACTAGGGATTTCAGTTTAACGCTCCGGGGTACCATTCAGCTAACGCACTGATATGTAGTCTAACGCAGGGGTGGGAAACATCTCTATAGGGGGTAAAGGGGTGAGGGTAGAGAGGGGGGGTATAGGGGTGAGGGTAGAGAGGGGGGGTATAGGGGTGAGGGTAGAGTATAGAGGTAAAGAGGGGTGTATAAGGGTGAGGGTAGAGAAGGGGGGGGGGTATAGGGGTGAGGGTAGAGAGGGGGGGAGTATAGGGGTGAGGGTAGAGTATAGAGGTAAAGAGGGGGGTATAGGGGTGAGGGTAGAGAGGGGAGGTAGAGAGGGCGGGGTATAGGGGTGAGGGTAGTGAGGAGGGGGAGAGAATGTTTCCCCCACCATGGAACATTTCAGTCTTTCTAACATCCTTCAAGGGCCGCACTAAATGATTGAACATACAATATGACATGCCTATCTCTCTAATGCGATGGCTGGAGTTGATGACGCTACTCAGCTGTTTTTCCTTTTTCATCACTGCGAGCGAGTTCCCACAAACTACAACAACAATTATTCAATGACCTTGGTGGGAGTTTGGTGGGATAGAGGAAGAAAAGTCTAAGGTATAAAATCTTTCCCAATTAAAAAAACATCTGTCGATGTGAAACCCATAGTAAATTATATGCAAAACCAATTATTGTGTTTATATAATATTTAAATGATTAAATGACCAACATCATCATCATATTGCTTTCAATGTGTGCTCAGTATAATAAATATGATAAACACAAAAACTATGCTAAACATGTTTTTATAAACACTTATTAATGAAGCAATTTATGCTTACTAAAGCATTTACTAAATGATATTCAAAACCTTTGCAAAACCTAAAGTGAGAACTATCTATGCATTTTTAAACATTTAGAAATTAGATTAGGTGCCCCCATTTCATAGCTGAGTTACATTAGAACAGTTTTTTTTTCTCCACAGGCTGCAGGTGGCATTTTCCGTTAGTTGATCCATTTCAGCTTAGTAAAAGAGGTACATATGCTTCAGTGACAGAGATAATTCTATGGTAGATGGAGCAAGGGAGGGCAGGCTACACATCCAAAAAGCTGTGACCCAGTTTGGAACCTTGTCATTGGGGAGTGTGAAGGACTGTGACAGCTAAAGCTTCTGGGTTTAAGACTCACAGGCATACATACACACGAGCATAAAAACACACACACAAGCCTACATACAAATAAACATACTAACAATCGCGCGCGCACGCGCGCACACACGCGCGCACGCGCACACACACACACACACACACACACACACACACACACACACACACACAGAGAGGCAGCCATGTCTCAACTGATAAACACGAGAGACACAGTAGTGTCAAAGCTTGAAGTAATCACTTGATGAAGAGATAGGCGCCACTTACTGGTGCTTTTTGACAGACTCAAACGTAAAGACTCACAGATCTCACACCACGGGTCGACTGCTGCTCAAAACAGACATTTGCTAAGCTGATTTTACATATAAAGTGTAACGTGTAATATTTCAGTGCTAGAACTTATTAATCAGACCCTCCAACTGCTTGCACACAAAATATCCTCATCATTTCCCTCACCAGTTTTTTTTTTCTTTTTTTTTGTATCTCTTGGCTTCTTTGTCTTCCTCAAAACATGCATTACTGTGCATGTTGAAATCTCCACTCTCTCTTTCGTTCATGATGTCTTCCTGATTAGCTACCACAAGCTCTCTGTCCCTTAATCATGACTTGACATTCACATTCTGACAAGAAGGCACAGTTCCTGCATTGTCTATCACTGGGCTCCTCTTTCCAATTGTGTTCAGTGGAGGACCAAACATTTACATTTAGGCATTTAGCAGATGCTTTTATCCAAAGCGACTTCCAAGAGAGAGCTTTACAAAAGAGCATAGGCCACTGATCAAACCATCCAAACTTTCACCAAAATGAATGTATTTGTCATGAAGCGCTTGACTGTAACGTACA
Organism: Hypomesus transpacificus; assembly: GCF_021917145.1. NCBI lineage: Eukaryota > Metazoa > Chordata > Actinopteri > Osmeriformes > Osmeridae > Hypomesus > Hypomesus transpacificus. The sequence continues at coordinate 1,160,981 of NC_061083.1, read as the reverse complement.
TGTAAAGAATACAGAGAGCTGGCCAGCATTGTCATCTTTTATGCAAGCCAGAAATCCATCAGACTCAGAAAGTGGCGGAAGTATTCTGCAAGATGACATGGGGTCGGTAACCCCAGCAGACTATCCATCCCGCTTTGTCAGTCCTCGTTCCGACTCCGGAACCCTCCTCAATCATGTGTCACCCTGTCCCTTCTCCCCGCTCCATCTTCTTTAACATGCTCTACCCCCATTCAACAACCCAGCCCCAATCTACTTCTCTCTCCTGTCCCAAGATATGCGCTCCCGCCTTTTGTATTCTCTTCTCTTCCTATAGAAGTAAAGTGAAGCCGACCAACAAGGCGTCACCAACTGTGGGTTCTGTGAAATCTAAATACGCGGAGGCCATTTTTAGCACTCCTCATCAATGTTGGCTCCCACAGTTGTGCTCTGTCTTGTCCATAGCATAAACCCAGGGACAATAGACTTCTTCCATGGATATTGGCAGAAAGTAAAAGTGTATTGCCTTTCTTTCTCTGACACCCCATTTTATGTCTCTCTCACATATGTACCTGGTGATCCACCTAAGGATTGAGGGATTTGAAACACAAATTACCAGTGGGTAAACAAAGACCCAGAGGTCTGGATAAACACACAGAAAAACTGCCTTGACGCCGGTGAAACCAAACACTAGGGGTTTGTCATTGAGTGAGGAAGAGGGAAAAGGCAAGAGAAATGTGAGAAACAACATGCCGAGGAATTTCTCCTTCATCCCTCGGCTACTTCTTTCATCTTCTATTCAAGCTGCAGCCCCCTTACCGAGAACAAAAGAGGAGATGTCCTTAGAGGCACAAAGCGCAATCACCACAACCATCACCAGGTCGAGTGAGAGGCAGACAAACAAGGAAGGGAGATAAAGCAGTCTTCCTTAGATCTCGGGGACAACCACCTTAACCCATGTGTGGAGGCAGATGTGTGGGGGATTCTTTATGGATGAGACAGAGGAGGCCAGGACATCACAACAGCCAGAGTTCACCCACACCAGAGGTATACCTCTACCCATAGTATATTCAGTCATTTATACGCTGTTCAAAATGCTTCACGACACACATTCTGTTTCATGACCTTTGTTTTTCAAAACCTGCTACACTTTGTCTGCCCAACAGCGTACCCACTACAAATATACTACATGGTTATGTAACCACTACAAATTTACTTAACAACACACTTCAATGCTGCACGGAAAAATAACAAACATCTCATGAAAAAAAGATCACCCACCCCTTGGAGAAGATGCGGCTGTACTGATATTTAATTAAACGGAGACAAGAATAATGCATACAGCATGCATGTTTTAGTAGTAGTTTCCACATATCTGTAGGTTGCGTCATGTTGATGGTGCTGTAATCATTTATTCAAGCAGTTTCAGTTGCAGCAGGAGGTCAGAGATAGGTAGGGCTATTTCCCACCTTGGTGAGAAGAGTCCAACCTCTCCACAGCAAGATATGTGGGTTCTTCACTTCTTAAAGAACAAAACATGACCTTCTATGTTTCTCCAGAGCCAGGGATGGAGATTCACCTCTTTCCAAATGACGACTTTCTTACAGACACGAGGGTCATGATGACAGTTATAATGAAGGTACAGGACATGGTGGGGACGAAATGTGCTTGCATATAGATGTTGATCAAGATCTTGATGATAATGCTGGTTGACGATCATGCTCTGCCTCACCACACTATCTTCTAAACCACATACCGGTAGTCCAACCCAGATCCTGTGAAGGAGGTTGAATACTTTAGGGACAATGATATGAGGGAATCAATAGTGAATGACCCCGTAAACCAGAGTGATAACCTGAAATGTAGCAATAGAATCAGCATATATGTTGCCCTCTACTGTTCTAAGCCTTATGTGTGTGCTGTATGCATGTCTGTATTTATGTTTGTGTAGTTGTGTTTGTGGAGGAATGAAAATGTCCTTAAAATCACGTTTGCCATGTACTGCCCTTTATTGAATACTTTGAACTACAAATAATTCCCATTCATAAACTCAAACTTCAGAACCAAAAATAAGCCCAAACCACTTTCTACGTTTGTGTTGAATGTCATATTCACTTCAGTTATCAATGTGACAGCAGCACAGAAGAAAGCTATTAGGTAACTAAAATAATGAAATCAGTACGAAAGTTAACGTGAATGGTTCAACAGACATGACGCATAAGGCCTTAGATTCTGCTTCACGTCTTCAAATGTTGCGTAACGAGAGCGATGGAGCCGGTCACCATTCTCCTGTCCTCCCCTATTGTAATGTCTCAAAAATGGACCTCTATCTCCCATACACACACACTCCCCACGCCTCACCTTTGCACAGTATTGTTTGCATGTACTGACACAGTATTGCATGTGTGCAATCGGATCCCATGGCATTTCATACACAGTGATAAGTATCAGGTCGAACCCATTCAGAAACACTGATCTTTGACTTGTGTAAAGGCTTATGACTGGAGAGATGTAAGCTGGACCTATGTTTAGAGGGAGCATATATCTGGGATATTAGCATTCAATTAGAAATATACCCCTAGGATATATAAATTAGGGTCCGTTATATCTCAACATTGTATATAGTGTAGCTATTTGGCAGCGGTGTGCTCAGTCTACCCCCATCATGCTATAACCATGAGGTATGAAGTTCAGCAGTTATAAGGGAGATGGATAGGACACAAGACATTAGGTTCAGGTTCAAGTGTTCCGACACAACCTGAAATAGCAGCATAATATATATATATACAGTATGTGTGTGTGTATAAAAATGTGGTTACGCAGTCTTACAAATCATTCTGTTAAAAATCTGTCAGTCAACTCTACACATTGTCTGATGATGTAATGGAAATATATACAAACATAACACCAATGTCTGAATCAATCGGTAGTCAAGACAAACTGACTTCTGGATGCAAGAGCGCAAAAGAAAAAAAAGAAAAAGAAACAAATTGAAAATCAAGTAAAAATGTAAAATATTCTTGTGCTGATCACCACCCATTCTTTATGTCCATTAAAAAAATAACATTTTCATCAGTCTCTTTATGAATGTCTTTAGACACCATTCCAGTCCATCCTCTTACTCCACAGAGGCATCAAGTTCTGCCACTTACTTAAACAAAACATTCTTGTTACTCCAACCCTTGCAGAAGCTTAATCACCTATATCTTTTTTTTTTTTATATCTTTTTTTTTTACATCCACTGTCCTGTACATCTCATTCTAAAAATAAAATAAAAACGGTGTTGTGGAGGATTCATTGAGGAGTCTGAATTTAAAAAAGGGGGACTTCAATTCTGGTTGACATTTCTTCATGGCTACACGAGGGGACGTTCGGTGGATAGGAGGCTTTAGGAAGGACGAAAGTATGGTTGCAGCGCACAGTCGCTCTCCCCCCCCCCCTTCGCTGCCTTCGTCCTTCACACAGCTTGGAGGAACTGCTGCAGCTGTCTGACGATCTCCGTGTCCACCGTCTCCATCAGCGCCGCGAAGGCCTGGTCGCCCATCCCAGCCTGCTGGGCTGTCAGCTTCTCATACACGTACTGCTGCATGGGCACGCTGTGCACTGGATCCTGCAGGGCCAGCTGGAAGACGCACACACACAAACACCGAGAACCTGGTGGTCAGTGGGGTGCCAAACCTGGCTAATCAGAGACAAACTGCCGCAAAGACAAGCTGGGCGGGGATTTCTGTGCAGTCTCGTTGAGCCAACTGGTGGAGAGGTACACACACACACACACAAACAGGCCTCCACTACAATGTTTTTTATGTATGCAATTACAGCAGGTGAGTCATACAGTCGCATAACCAAACAATTATTCTCCCTGTGTTATGGGACATACATTGTGTTAATAACCTCTAAATAAACAATGAGCCTCAACCACATTGCCGTGTGCGTCTTTGCACTCGCCCCGCGTTTCCCTTTCTCCTTTTCAAACTGGTGTTGACTCCTCCCTCCTGTTCTCCGTATCTTACCCCCACATCGCTCTCCTCCTTCCCCCTACGTCCCTCTTTGTCCCCCTCCGTCTTCATCCTGCTCACCCCTTCCCTCTCTCTGCTGCTTACTGGCTCAGATGAGGGTGAACCCTCTCACTAATGGTACGGCGACTACCAGGGGACTGAATGACAAAGCTTTCACATAACGGCGCCTATGTTCTATCGGTTTCCAGCTGCAAGAGCAGACAATTAAAAGGGGGGGGGGGGGGGGGGGGGGGGGGGGGGGGAGATGGAGGAGATCGACAGAGTGACTGACAAATAGCCAGAATATTAAATAGCCAAACGGCAGATGGCTCGGGAGGCTGGCTGAAGTGTCTGTCCTCTTCTCGTTGGTCTAGACTCTAGGTAGAAGACGGTGGAAACATTTGGATCTACTCTCAGACGGTCCACAATACACACAGGTCATGCAGGTGTGGAAGGTACAATCTCTATCACCTCTCTATCACAGAGGGTGGAGAGGTCATGCAGGTGTGTGTGTGTGTGTGTGTGTGTGGGGAGAGGTCATGTGACTCACCAACTTCTTCCTCTTGTCCTGTTCAGTGGGGGGCTCCTCATCGTCACTCAGCTTGGGCTCCTCCAGATGGCTCATCAGCATACAACTGCAACACACACATACACATATATATATATATACACACCACTGCCCCACCTGCCAGGCCACAGCATCAAACATCCACACACTCAGGATCCTTTGGATAAAAGTGTCTGCTAAATGAATACAATGTCAAATTGCCACATGGTGGTTACACACACACACACACGAGACTCTAGACCAGGGGTCACTAAATGGCGGACCGCGGTCCGAGTCCGGACCCAGGCGGCTTCCTTTCCGGACCCGGACCTTTAGCCGATATATTATTAGCCTATGGAGTTGATTCATTTTGACGGAACGTTTCCATTTTAACCGGCACATTTTTTATAGCCTGTACGCTATTTATTATGTCTATGGTTTTCCTACTATGTGGTTTCTATCTTCTGTGTCCAATCCAAAGATACAATCAGGAGCTGTAATAGCAATCACCATGACAACTCACTCACTCACGTTGGCCGCAACCTCTGTGGGTCACGCAGGTTGTGTGTCATTCGCAACAATGCAAGCTAATCGATTTGCTAATGGTAGCTAGCCTACCTGTTCTTCCTTAGCAAAAATAATGGCGTCAAAACCCAGCGAAAAGTTGATTCCGAAAAATCGCACATTTCAGACAGGGGACTGACAAGAACGCATTTGTGTTGCCGGTGGGGAGCACAAAACCGATGTGTTTAATCTGCAATGAGATGGTTGCCCTTGTCAAAAGTGGTAGAGCTAATGTGAAACGTCACTATAGACACTGAACAAAAGTACCCCCCAAACTCTGGTCTATGGGAGAAAGATGCCCAGGGGCACGGGCACTGTGCCCTCCTAAACCTAAGTCAATTTTGAATGGGAGTCAATGGGAGAAGGGCAAAAAAAATAAACCATGGTCCGTTCCGGACCCTCGACTGAATGGAAATTTGGTGAGTGGACCTTTTGAGTTTCTAATTGAGTACCCCTGCTCTAGACAGAGACTGCGTGTGTGCTTGAGTATGGACGTGCCTTTCTGTGTTTGCTTGAACTGCCAGCCTAACCAATCACTGACATCCACCACTTGGGTCACCATATGTAGAAAGACGTCAAAGGCTTACTGAACGAGAACAATCCAAAACGCGTTCTTCGCCCCTTAGGATTGCACACCCACACGTGTAATGTCCCCATCTCTCCAAGGGCACGTGGATAAACCGGGAAAATCAATCACGCATATACAATATCTATCCGTGGGAGGGCAGTTCCAGTCCATAGTGACTGTGATGGAAGTGTATGATTTAGGAGGCCTCAGGCCAGGACACACCATGTCAGAGCTAGGAATGACTGCACTGTATGGTGCTTACTGAACCGCAGCCACTGTCCTCCACTTTACTGGCTAACATATATCCAGCTGTCTCCCATGTTGGATATCTGGGCTAGTCCAGGCATGCACACACGCTCCCACAGGACGCCAGAGGGCTTACACACACACACACACACACACACACACACACACACACACACACACACACACACACACACACACACACACACACACACACACACACACACACACACACACACACACACACACACACACCCAGGATACACAACAACAGTCATTTAACAGAGTATTAGACTTTGACCAAAACATCCCATATGATTCATTTGTTCAAACATGATTCAAACACAGCTGCGGGGGGGGCAAAAATGGAAATGAAAGAATCAAGGGAGAATGATGACATAAGAGAATGAAGGAGATTTGGAAAGAGGGAGAGAGAGAGTGAGAGAGAACAGAATGAACATGGGACACCACTGACACACCTAAGTGGGTTGGGGTTGGCAGTTTAAGGGCAGCTCGGGGAACAGGTTTGAGGGGATGGATGTGGGTGAATTAGGGTTGCAGGGATGGGTGTGGGTGAATTAGGGTTGCAGGGATGTTGATCGCACCTTGAGGCAGGTGTGAGTGTGCGTGTGTGTGTGTGCGTGCGAGAATGTGTGTAGTTAATAGTTCATCAGTGGTTGTGGAAGCAGTTTTCCAGGGGGCCATTTCACAGGCCATTAAACTGCTAGATTGGCAGAGCTACGGAGATGATGTCCCATCACAACCACACAGCCGTCGTCATACTCACTTTCTCCACTTATTTATGGCATTGCCGTTTCCTCAGCCCATCTTTTTCTAGGAGGGGCTGAGACATCAATTTTAGCACGCTCAGCAGCAATTCCAGTAACTTTTTTGGTGTATCCATGAGCATCTTTTTGAAACTTAAATAGTTCTTTTAACTTTAATCTTTCTAGTTCTGTGTGTGGCTCATTTGTGGTCATGTGGTGGTGAGTCAGGATATCCACATCATTTCACGATGGAAATATGCATAAAATGTAACACATTTTGTTTAACCAGGAATATGACTATGAGTAAGAATAAACATAGTCTTTAAAACCAGCCAATGTTACAAACTCCTGCATTTTCAGTCAGATTGAAGACATTGTAGTAAAAGCAGCAACCCAAAAAGCTTTTTCGCCCACCTCCTTGCGGACAGTGGGAAATGTCAGTAAACAGGAGCCTGTGATCCCGTAAGCAGTAACTTTTAGAACGTTTTTTGTGTGGGGTAAGACTGGTGTCAAACCAAGATAAATGGCCACGGGTGTTTCTTCAGAGTACAATATAATAATAATAGCAGCTATATTCTGGCAGTGCTGTGGTTATGTTTAGATAGTGTGGTGGTAACTCCATGCCATACTGTGGTTATGTTTAGATAGTGTGGTGGTAACTCCATGCCATAATGTGGTTATGTTTAGATAGTGTGGTGGTAACTCCATGCCATACTGTGGTTGTGTTTAGATAGTGTGGTGGTAACTCCATGCCATACTGTGGTTGTGTTTAGATAGTGTGGTGGTAACTCCATGCCATACTGTGGTTGTGTTTAGATAGTGTGGTGGTAACTCCATGCCATACTGTGGTTGTGTTTAGATAGTGTGGTGGTAACTCCATGCCATACTGTGGTTGTGTTTAGATAGTGTGGTGGTAACTCCATGCCATACTGTGGTTGTGTTTAGATAGTGTGGTGGTAACTCCATGCCATACTGTGGTTGTGTTTAGATAGTGTGGTGGTAACTCCATGCCATACTGTGGTTGTGTTTAGATAGTGTGGTGGTAACTCCATGCCATACTGTGGTTGTGTTTAGATAGTGTGGTGGTAACTCCATGCCATACTGTGGTTGTGTTTAGATAGTGTGGTGGTAACTCCATGCCATACTGTGGTTGTGTTTAGATAGTGTGGTGGTAACTCCATGCCATACTGTGGTTGTGTTTAGATAGTGTGGTGGTAACTCCATGCCATACTGTGGTTGTGTTTAGATAGTGTGGTGGTAACTCCATGCCATACTGTGGTTGTGTTTAGATAGTGTGGTGGTAACTCCATGCCATACTGTGGTTGTGTTTAGATAGTGTGGTGGTAACTCCATGCCATACTGTGGTTATGTTTAGATAGTGTGGTGGTAACTCCATGCCATACTGTGGTTATGTTTAGATAGTGTGGTGGTAACTCCATGCCATACTGTGGTTATGTTTAGATAGTGTGGTGGTAACTCCATGCCATACTGTGGTTATGTTTAGATAGTGTGGTGGTAACTCCATGCCATACTGTGGTTATGTTTAGATAGTGTGGTGGTAACTCCATGCCATACTGTGGTTATGTTTAGATAGTGTGGTGGTAACTCCATGCCATACTGTGGTTATGTTTAGATAGTGTGGTGGTAACTCCATGCCATACTGTGGTTATGTTTAGATAGTGTGGTGGTAACTCCATGCCATACTGTGGTTATGTTTAGATAGTGTGGTGGTAACTCCATGCCATACTGTGGTTATGTTTAGATAGTGTGGTGGTAACTCCATGCCATACTGTGGTTGTGTTTAGATAGTGTGGTGGTAACTCCATGCCATACTGTGGTTATGTTTAGATAGTGTGGTGGTAACTCCATGCCATACTGTGGTTATGTTTAGATAGTGTGGTGGTAACTCCATGCCATACTGTGGTTATGTTTAGATAGTGTGGTGGTAACTCCATGCCATACTGTGGTTTTGTTTAGATAGTGTGGTGGTAACTCCATGCCATACTGTGGTTATGTTTAGATAGTGTGGTGGTAACTCCATGCCATACTGTGGTTGTGTTGTGGTCATGTTTGCTGCCATGTTGTGGTGTTACTGTGGAGGGACTTACTCTTTGAAGGTTGCCGTATCGGGGTCCTCAGTCATTACATCATGCAGCGCCTCCACACAGATGTTGACGATGCCACAGAACTTATCCTGGATCACACTGAAACACACGAATAACACACACTAAGTACGCGTGTGTGCATCTGCACATGCATGGGTGAACACGCATGTAGCAAACATGCTAAACACCTGGGTGACGAATGCCAGTGCAGTGTCCGTTCTTGCGAGATCGACAAGTGCAGCTCGGCACGTTTATATGCATTTCGCCCAATATTCATGGGTCCATCGCTTAGTGCGGGGAGCCATGGGTGGGAGGGAGACAGGTGGGTGAGCGGTTAGGGAATCGGGCTGGTAATCAGAAGGTTGCTGGTTCGATTCCCGGCGTGGAAAGATTACGTTGCGTCCTTGGGTAAGGCACTTCACCCTACCCTACTGCCTCGGGGAGAATGCCCCTGTACTTACTGCAAGTCGCTCTGGATAAGAGAGTCTGTTAAATGACCAAATGTAAATGTAGTGCAGCTCAATATGGTGGCAAATCCGTTTTTTATTTTTCCGTCACTTGTTATTCACATTTAGCCCTTTGCAGGTACTTGGGTCCTGAGCAATACACCTGCAGACTTGCAACTTCATACAGGGCTCGGTGGTTGAGATAATTGAGCCAGACACACAGATTCCTGCCTTTCTAGTTAGACAGCTCTCCCATTAGAGAAAAATGTAAAAACATCTACTGTACATAATGACAACCATCAAAGCAGATCTTAATACACTGAAAGATCCAATGAGGCCATTTTTGACATCCACTGTTTTGTGGATTTAGTCAAAGTAGGCCCTGTGTTAGTGTACATGAGTAATTTATTTCTGTAAAATATGTAAAGGCTCATGTGTAATCATCTAACATGTCCAAAATCTCATAAACTGAACCTAAAACCAGAGGGGAATGTACCATCTCTATCGCATAGAGGGCTAAAGAGCTGCTGCAATATTCATCCTTATTAAAAACGCGTCCTCTGACCCCCTTTTCATACATGCTGTTTTCATATCTTTCACCATTCCCCACCGACAATCCAGCAATGTCACTTCACATACCAGCCGCATTTTCTAAATAGACACATTCACTCTTACTCACCTCAATTTAGAGATACCAACAGAAAATGACTGATGGAGAAATGTAAGCGGTTGAGATCAAGCGAGAGACTACAGATAAGAGATCAGACATTGCATTTAAAGTAGATCAAAGCATACTTAAGTATATCTAAGATGTGAGCGACTTATGAAGGAGATTTCAGCACTCATCTTCATTCTAGAGTAAAAAACATCATTCATCTCACCATAAGAACTGGCTCTATTAATGATCTCTGATACCATCTCCACTACAATAATCGACTGGCGTAAGGATGTAGTAAAATATTTGTCATTTGTATAAGTTTGACAGTAGTAGTTATAGATCCGATAACTTTAGTTCAATCACTGCTCATCAGCAGCCAGAAGCTCTCTTCCTATCTTCTTCTTTTAAAAAGAAGCACATTGTGTAACTTGTTAAGTTGGCTTTCTGAGTGACATTATCTGGAGAACATCAGGTCCTTTGAAGACCTCAGCCTCAAGATCGGATGCAATTGACGCAAATAATACATCAGACGGATGAGTCTGGTTTGTGGATTTTAATTTAATAGAAACAACCAGCTGGGACACTTGAGTGGTCATCCTATTTGCTGCCAACCGTCTACATTTCATGACTTTAATATCGAGGCAATGTGACATGCGTCAACAAGCCTGAATCCTCACGCCGCCCAGCTTGGCTGTCACGGCAACCGTCTGATGTAGGCGCATTAAACATCTCTTAGTGCATATCGAACATGCGTCCTTTCGGACTTCTATCCATTCAGTTCCCCAAAAAGTTTTGTGTACTTCGAATCTTCCTTTCTGAATCAGGTACCATGAACACGGTGTGGAAGTTAAGGACAGATGGGTAAGGTCAAGCTGGAACAATGCTGTTGATTGCCAGGCCTTTGAGCTACGCCCCAAGTCTGAAACGATTGTTCACTTGCGCGCCCTGGGAAGAGCCATCAATGTCCGTCGCCTTCTGAATATCTTACTCAGTGTAATTGTACTGTAGGTATTCATGTTATGCAGCAAGGGTTTGGGGTTGATTACGATATCCCGTCCCAGTTTGATTGCATTTCTCAGGGCGGTAGTGGCAATGAGAAAGGTTTGCCCCTGCATATTTAACATCCATCTACTTTAGCTTTATTTGATTGATAAACTTTTTAGCACCTAGCACGTCAAACTTTTGAAACAAAATATGGGGCTGTTGGAGCCAAACCCCTCCCTTATTTGTTTTGATTGATTAATTGGTTAATTGGGTTAATAGGTATCTGTTGCTCCGCCCAGGGGGAGGGTGCTTATAGAGCCCTGTGTGAGAATTTGTTGGTAGGGAACAATTGGGAGTTGGTTTTTGAGTTGTTTATATAGAGCCAGCAGAGCGATATAGTTTTTCAACCACGCAAATATACATTCACTTACACAAACATACACTTACACACACTCGGATGCCCAAACCTGGACTGTGAATCAACATCTACAGGTGCGTTGAGCTATCTATTACTGCTGGCATGGTGGTTATACGTCTAAGGGGTTTAAATTTTTGGATAGCCACTACAGGGCCTAACACACCTAGCTTATTCATAAGACAAATGACACGACTGGGGAAAAAAAAGGTACATTTGTATTGGATTCTGAACCCTTGATCCTCCAAGACAGACTTCAATACCACCCACCACCTGAGAAGAGATGGTTAGAGCCGCTGTCAACCGAATCACACCTCATCAGTCGCTGATTGGAGTTTAATATTCTGCTCTGTACATGGTTGTACATGATGGCTTTGTTGATGGCCACTGTATTAATGCGCCACAAAACTGCAGGTCATCAAAGTAATGTACAGTAAATGACCAGAAGTGTTCTCCAGTGTATATGAACACCCAGTGTACCACTGTAAGAGATGTACCACAATATTGAATTAGAGTTTCTGGAAAAGTTCCACCTTCACATTGAAATCTTAAAGAACTGAAACATGCAACATGTGGATGAAGCAAATATTTTTTTAAACCCTAATCCAAAAACTAGCTGGTGGATGAACTGAGTTAGGGTAGACAACTGTAGTTTGAGTGAAAACCTACAGGAAGAGGACAGCAAGAAGGCTCTGTCCTTTGCGGTAAGAGGGTCGAGCAGCTCTGCTCAAACAAGGCCACGCGTCCCTCCTAGCAGACGTTTGCGTGTCAGATTCTCAACTGCTTCAGTCAGTTCTATGTAATCCCCCGCCCAAAAGACATTTGAAGAAATGAAGGATATCCACGAGCTAACCTATTGAAACATAAGTGGCAGACAGCAGTTGGAGTGTTAGATGAATAATTGCACATTGAGTGCAAGGAGCTCCTTATCTTTGTGCCCATCATTATCACATATTTACATTACATTACCGGCTAAGCAGAAGACCCCCCCCCCATCGGATTTTAATTGTTGCAGTATCTGGGGACACATTCATTCTCGTATTTGAGAAACAAGGTGACAATTGGTGCATAAGTCATTGTTGCCCACACTGACAGTAAACTGTTTCATAGACATCTCCCCAAAACCAACGCTTTTCCATCAGAATTGTGTTTTCCATGTCCCTCCCTAGCCGTGTTTTTGGAGATGAACCTCCAGGACAAACTTGCACCAAAGCTCGTCCCTTCAACCAAACAGTTACGTCTTAGGCTGTGTATGTGGCAGGCGTGCGTGAGTGTTTGCGTGAATGGATGTGTGGATGAATATGTCTGTGGGGGGAGTTCTTTGTATTCAAAACAAACCAGTGAAGGCCGTCATATTCAATTCAAGAGAAAGCAATGGCGGGGGCGTTCAAAACAATCAATGCCAGCCTCTGGTGGTCGCATCTAAAATGCGCAGAAAAAAAACTGATGAGAAATGCAAGGTTCGTGGAAGCCGAGGAAACCACATCAGAGGGAAAGCGTAATCATGAATAATCTCCATTCAGACTTTGAAAGACTTTACTTAGTCCATTAATAGGAAACAGTTCTTTCCACCTTTCTGCACTCTCTCCAAAAAGCAGAACTAATGCATAAATGAGCAGGTATTCGATTCTGTCAGGTGTAAAAGAATTGCCGCAACCATACTAACTTGGCATTGACCACAACTGTGAGTGTAGAAGTGCTCCTGAATCGATTCACAGGGATTTGGTTTGAGGCTGATATTGCAGTCATGGTCAATTGAGAATTTAACAAAAATCCCCCAGGAAAGACACAGAAATGTACAGCGTCAATTTCACCTTGAAATCGTTATTCTCTGTATAGGTGTCAGTGTTTGTGTGCGTGTGCACATGTGTCTGCCATTCCACTCAGAGGAGAGGCTCCTGGGAAGATGTTTAATTTAACCACCCCAGACCACCCTGCTCCAAGCTGATCGATCCACACACACACACACACACAGAGTGAGAGAGAGCGAGAGCTGAGTCACAGGTAAGACTACATCCTGACCTCTCAAATGAGCTAATGAAACATGACGTTCTGAGATAGAAACTGTGACTTGCGCTCCTTCAGTCTGAGGGTTTCTAAGTGTGTGTATATCTGTTTCTGTGTGTGTGTGGCTTTGTTTACCTACCCTTGTCGGGACCAAATGTTCAAAGTAAAATTTGAAAAACCTTTTCTTCAGGGGCTTTTACGGTTATGGTTAGAATTTGTCTTAGGGTTATAATTACATTCAGGGTTAAGGTTAGACAATTGTTTACAATTTTGAATGGGAGTGAACGGTCGGGTCCCACTAGGATAGAAAAACAAACCAGTGTGTGTGTGTTACGGAGCTGAGTAATTGGTTCCTGTTCCCCGGCTGTAGCACGGCAGCGTGTCTCTCACAGTCATGCTCCAGCCAAGCAAGCCAGACACTCTTAACGCCGGCGCGCGTCCAGAGCGCCTCTGGGACCTGTGTGCGTGTGCCCTCACCTGTGTTCTGACGGCAGTAGAGACAGGAGGGCCAGGGCGGACAGCTTCCTTCTCTCGGGCTGTGTGATGTTGTCCATGCGGTCCACCCACATTTCAATGACGGCGCCCAACAAATGGTTAATCTGAGAGACAGGGAGAGATAAATTGAGTGTGTGTGTGTGTGTGTGTGAAAGTGAGAGGGTGTGTAAGGGAGTGTGTGTGTATGTGAGAGTGTGTGTGTGTGTGACAGACAGCACGTATGCGTGCACTGGTGTCTGACCGAGCGAGAGAAAAAAGAGAGAAAGGAGGGGTGAGCAAGAGACTCCTCCTGTTAGTTATCTTGACACATTCACACGGTTTGGGAAGCTTTCTTCTTCTCTGAGGGCAGGGACGCAGGCAGGTGGACGATAGGGCAGCTGGCGGACGTCTACCTCACCGGCCCGACCCGTGTGTTCCTATCCGAGTGTGTCTGAGACAGATAGGACCGGCCGAGCACAGCAGAGCGTGCAAGTCTGGGACACCCAGATTAGGCTTACTCTAGGTTGCGCCAAGGGCATTCGCAGCACAGCTGGCTCTGTGGTTAGGTTACGAGAACCGGGGTGCAAAATGTCATTTTAGTCTGGGTGTTGAGCTGAAACAGAATGTCCCTTTCAAGTGATTGTCTGTGTCTGTCGAGAGATGCCAAAACAAAGAATGAGTTGGAAATGTAGGAGAAAACTAAAAGGTTCTTGGGAGCTTTTTGGGAGTTTGAACTGCTCTGACACAGAAAGTTGAAAGTTGATTATATTCTATTAATTGTACCTCTTTGTTATCCGCTGTGTGGGTGTATGTATGTTTGTATGTATGTATGTGTGTGTCTCATACCTCTTGGTGGAACTCGGAGGCCATCTGGGTGAGGAGGGAGGAGAAGAAGGAGGAGTTCTGAAGCAGGACCCTTCCCATGATGCCTAGGTAGGTGGACATCACCACTGGGTACCTCTGCATGGAGGAACACATGCACGCACACAAAACCCTTTACAAATGTCCTAGCCAGTCAGGACAAGGTTAACCTACAACTTAACATGACATATCACAGGTGGATTATATAAGGCGACAGGGGAAGGCTTTGAGGCCACACCCCAGCCAGCCTACAGAGCATGTCGAGGCTGGGTTAAGGATAGTCCTAACGTAAGGTTTCAGCGGGAAGGGTCATTGAAAGAGGTCAGAGAAGGCCGTCTTTCAAAAAGGACCTTACTGAGACTAAGAACAGGGATGGACGCATGGGGAGAGAGACACAGAGAAGGCTGAAGCGGAGAGAGGGAGAGAAAAGGAAGGAGAGAAGGGAAGAAGGCGCGTGACGTAGAGGGGCAAAGTGGAATAAATTAGAATAAAGACGGACAGAAGACGATGACTGATACCAGGGCCGTACAGCGGCTCCGCTCATCGAGCCTAGTGAGCGCAGGGGTCATTGAGTCGAGTGTGAGCTCACCTCTCCTTCGACCACACCCCGGAACACGTAAGGGAGCAGAGGCTGGAAAGTGTGGGTGCTCAACACGGGGCTGACCTTCAGGGCTATCTCCACCACCTGGGAGAGGGGGAGGATGGGTGGGTGAAGAGAGGGGGAGGGGTGAGGAGGGAGAAAGAGAGGGGAGGGGATGAAGTAGGTGAAGAGGGGAGGGATAACAAATGATGTGACCGTTGAGGAACAATACCAGTCCAGTTCTCACACGATGCTTGGCATGCTATTCTGCTGCTGACTTTACAGGCATTAAAAGTGTTCGCATTACAAATTGAAACGTCGAGTTAAAAATACACTTAGTATAATGCCGGCTCTAGCCTGATTGCAGATTGTGTGTGAGTGTGTATTACCATGCAAACATTGCTCAATTGTGTCCTAGTTGGTGTGTGACAGTGTGAGAGTGTAGGGGAACCTACTGTATTTTTCAGAACAATGATACCAAGGAATGCACGAGTATAGGCGATCTTACAGCATGCCGTTGAGTAACACACTTTGAAAACGATAGTAAGTAAGTGCGTAATGTATGTTTTCTATTGCCTGGGAATTAACTAGTATTTAAATAGCCTTAACGAAAGTAGTGTTTCTACTGTTGTTTGGTTATAAAACGTGCTATAAGCCGCATCGAAATATAAGATCACCACGACAAAAGAAATGACGTCAAAATGATGTAAAATTGGGATATAAACCATGGCTTTATTTCCGAAAAATACGGTAATCAATCTGCAGGGAGTTCGCCGGAGGTCAGGAGATCTGTCCTTGCCATTACATGCCCAATTATCAAGATGTGCTTAAGTTATGACCTTGATAACACAGACAGTCTATGAGTTACTGTCATACGAGCCATCAGCATGTCAAGACACACTCACTGCACTAGCAGTCATGAATCTTACAAACACTTCCCCCTCCTTAGAAGGGAATTTCCTCTCCAGAAAGAGGAAATTAAACACAATGGCCCTTAAATGCAAGCACTTTAGAAAAGTCCGAAAACTGATGCAAGGATCGGCACGAGTATCATTTCTTTCAAGGGTAAATCCAGTCTGAGCTAGACTCCCTCACCCCTCGTTGCAACATTGCCAAGTTCAAACATCAACAAAGCCAGGCAAATTTCTCTCATCAATTACAAAAAGACATCGGAAGACAAACTAGTTCGCAGGCGAAAGACTGGCACAATGCAGAGATGCATTCAATCCGACACACCCGAAGGAATACAGGACACAGATACCATCCCTGCCTCCTTCTTTGGCAAGATAGCACTTGAGTTAATTAGTGAGATAATTAGTGAGATACGGAGGGAAGGACAAGAGAAGAGAGCACTATCCAGTTAAAACACAAGTCGGAATAAAATAGATTTACTGTAAGGAGCCTCCCCGAAACATGAATCACAACCTCTTAGATGGTAAACTAGCTTTAGTTTGGAGTTTAAGGGACAGGGATGATATATTGCCTGCAGCACTGAGCAGCAGATCAAACAGGGCTCAAGCCATGCAAACTAACAGGGAACCTGCTCGTACGTCATGTACTGTGCAGTTGCAAGGAACACTGTAAATGCTGTAATGTAAGGATGCTAAAAGTGAACCATTTGAAATGTTGCGTCACATTTTTCTTGTAACTGTACAGTAGGCATGCAGACATTGCTCTGGATACGGATTCAAACAACCCCGGTGTTGCCATGTGAACACTGGCTGTTTCCTGCTTTCGTCTTGGCAATGTTTTTAAAGCTGG
Source organism: Hypomesus transpacificus (assembly GCF_021917145.1). Taxonomy (NCBI): domain Eukaryota; kingdom Metazoa; phylum Chordata; class Actinopteri; order Osmeriformes; family Osmeridae; genus Hypomesus; species Hypomesus transpacificus. Next base: position 1,144,027 of record NC_061083.1, on the reverse strand, counting down.
CGGACAACAGGGTATCTTATCTGAAGAACTTCTTCCAAAGATTTTTACTGTAATTCTTTGTCATTCAAATTTAAAACAATTAATCCAGGATTACCCTGTCGATCGTTTCTCAGCAGAAACATCCTATTCAAAAGTGATATAACAATCGAAGAGACATGTCCATTAGCAGTGACTGCAATAACGTAGGCAAAGCTTCACGTGTGAGCGAAAAACACGAAACCAACTACAGTATGGGAAACGCAGCCAGGGATGGACGGGAGGAGACAAACGTACACTTGGGCTTTAGCAGGAACGCATCGATTTTGTCTGACAGTTTAATGGAGTCCAGTGTATCAACTTCAACTCGTCAAAAGGTTTGAACCACAAAATCTCCTGAGTACTGTGCACACGCCAGACCTTTAATAGATTCTCACCGTCTCCTATCGGCCACCCATCCACCAGATAAGTTAAGAATTATGTAACATAAAAAAATTGTGCTGAGCCAGGTTAATTCACATACAGTAAACGTGAGGGGTGTAATCACTCATGTTGAAAACAACCTGAACATCAATGCCCTAGCGATTTACATTGATGGCACACAGCTTCCTTCTTGTCTTTTTTTTGTTGCCTGATGTTGCAAATACGCCAAAAATTGCTGATAAAGACACACCCATAACACCTGCTCCACCCACTCTCTGACAACTTTGTGGAATGTCTGCAAAACGCATTTGAAATGGCATGAAAAATATGAAGCGCACCAAGCGTTAAGGGTTAGACTGCTGCGAGAGCAAAGAGCAGGATCATCATCACACTGTAGAAGTTAGCTTTCAATACCCAAAGCGTACTGGACAATGTCTCTGTCTTTCTTCATCTTTCTCTGTGTTTCCGTGTCTGTCTCTCTCCGTGCCTGTCTCTCTCTGTGCCTGCCTCTCTCCGTGTCTGCCTCTCTCCGTGTCTGCCTCTCTCCGTGTCTGCCTCTCTCCGTGTCTGCCTCTCTCCGTGTCTGCCTCTCTCCGTGTCTGCCTCTCTCCGTATCTGTCTCTGTGTCTGTCTCTCTCTGTGTGTCTCTCTCTCTCTATGTGTGTGTATGTCTTTCTCTCTCTGTCTCTCTCTGTCTCTCTCTGTCTCTCTCTGTCTCTCTGTCTCTCTCTGTCTCTCTCTGTCTCTCTCTGTCTCTCTCTCTGTGTCTCTGTCTCTCTCTCTGTCTCTCTCTCTGTCTCTCTCTCTCTGTCTCTCTCTCTCTGTCTCTCTCTCTCTGTCTCTCTCTCTGTCTCTCTCTCTCTGTCTCTCTCTCGCTCTGTGGAAGGTGATCAGGTTCGTAAGAGCCCACTCAGACACGCCTGCCAAGCAGACACACATTCCTTCTCTGTAAACTCATTCCCTGCGGAAGCATCAGCCTTCATCAGATTCGCCGTCAATTAGGCAGGCGTGGGAGCCACCTCTCAGCTCAGTTCCTGTCCCGTTCCGTCTTGATGGCGAACATGCACCAAGGTCGTCAGAGTCACAGAGATACCCTTCGCTGTCTAGTATTTTTGTTATCATGACGGTAAGGGTGTGAGCCAGCGTTCTCCCCTCCCAGTTCCTCGGTCAATTCCCTTTTTCACCTCTGTTTCTTAGCACCAACTGAGTGAGATCGCACAGCGCCTGAATGGAGACACATTCCTTTTTTTGCCCACATATGCGTACGCGCGCACACACACACACACCATACCTTTAGAACTTGAACCTGCCCTTCATTGGTGATGTCTTTGAGAAGATCACAGAACGATCTGCACAAGGCCTCTCCATAGTTCTGGACAGATTCATGGGACAGAGAGAGACAAGGAGAGAGACAGTTTAGTTTGTGTGTAAGTAGGTACATAATTTTATCCCCATGGGGAATTAGCGTGTGTGAGTGTGTGTGTGTTTCTCACCTGTAGGAACTGAGTGACAGATAAGTACATGTAAGCGTTGACTATCTGGAAGCATGTCCTCAGGTTCTCTGAACTTAACTCTGCAATGAAGGAAAACACAACACACATTAGCACTGCCCAGAGGAGAGCGAAGAAACAGAACGAGGAGAGAGAGAAGCATGCGAGAGACTGAGACACGACAGAGAAGAGAGTGAACGCTGTTTGTTGCCCTAACACTTATCAGGCTGGGTCTAGTTCAGTTACAGAATGTACACTACACATCAACCCAACCTTAATACCATATGGCTGCTTAATTCATGCTACGATTCCACGGCCTAGCGGTTGCTATGGCTACCGTATGACCACAAAAGCCTCTCGCATCGGAAGGTGACCGGAGGTTATGGAAACCTCATTTTCTATACAAAACCATCGATATGGGCCCCCTATAGAGAGGGTACCATGTGGGCTAAGGCCTTACCACAAGGAGCCATGGTTCAATTCTGGCCCAGGTCAATTCCTGCATATCATCCCCTTACTCTGCCTTTCCTGGCCCTCTGTCACTATCTAAATGAATAAAACGAAGAATGACTTCAAAAAACTCCACACTAAAGCCCCGCCCCCACAGGAACTCTGGCCTGGGGGGGGGGGTCCATCCTTCTTTATCCCCATGACATGACCACCTGATCTTGGACCAGCTGCTGGGCTCACTTAACACCCCATCTTCCACTCTCTCCCTCTTCCAAGAAAAAATCCTGACAGAGATGGAGGGCGCGGTGGGCGGAGAGAAAACAAGCCATGCAAAAAGAGAGCCGAACAACTAGTGGGCATGGGGAACATCAAGGTAATGGCTGAGTTCAAACGAGATCGAGGCGGCAGTGAGCAAATCCAGACACCCCCAGTCGTGTAGCGCCGACAACACTAAAAAGCAAAGCGCGTGGAGGCCCCGTGTCTCCGGTGCCCAGACTGACAGTTAACAATGGTTGGCCTCAAGCAGGGACGGCTGTTAGCGCTCATTTCTGGCTAATCAGCTGACAGTGGTGGAGATGCTCTTAATTGTCGGCATAATAGCCGTCTCTCACACGTGGCACGACTCCGCGTGCGCAAGTTTTCAAGTGTGTGTGTGTGTGAGAGAGAGAGAGGAGCTGAGGAGAGAGGGAGAGAGAGGAGGAGGATACGGAGGGAGGCCCGTACGTGTTGGGGAGGAGGAGGACAGCGAGAGGAGAACGGGAGAGATAAGAACCAAATGAGCGGCACCGACACGCGTGTGATGTTTTCAACACGCGCCTGATTGTCAGTGGTGTGTTTGTGTGTGTAGGACAAAGTCGTCGATGTCAGTCAATTCTTCCCTGGATTGCCTTGAGGAGGGAGCCTTGATTTAACAGTGATCTGGAGTGGCAGAACGGCTAATCCTAATGCCTGACTTCAACCCCTCACACATACAACACAAAAGGGAGTCTTCACATGAATACACAGGCGCTTGACGCTGATAGAGAACGACAGGGTTACTGATCCTGACGCCTGGAATAGCCGTTTGTGTCCACCCACTCACACTACGTACACACATCTTCATGAATACACACATCCTTATGCCCATCTTCATAAATACACACACACACGCGTCCTTATAAACCAACACCATGGCATGCTTTTCTCCTGCCCGCCATTTCGTGGAAACTCCGTACACTCCGAGTCCAATTAGGGACCACGTTATAGGTGTGACATGTGCCGAGGGTGTGCATAGGTGTCGTCAGATTGAGCGTCTGCCTGATTAGTTTGGGGGTTCAGAGTGTGTTGTGTCTCTGGTGTCTACAGTGGAGCAATTGAGCATTTGAGTGCATGTGTGTGTGACTTCAGTTAGCGATTCGCTCCGGCCGCACTTATCTCGCCAGCGCATCCCTCAGGCGAGACAGGTGACGCGTGCGCACGCATGCAGGCATGCAGGCGCGCACCAACACCCTGTGGGGCTGGCTGCATCCCCGAGTCAACTTCAATTACACACGGATCCTTGCAACTTTCACGAGATTGACGTATCGAGTGAGAGAGAAGGGTGGGGGAGAAGAAAGTTGGGAGGTACCACATGCTTACTGCAGCAGGCTTGGGTCCCGAGTCCTTCATGAACTCGAAAGTAAGGATGTACTAACCAAAGTGAGGATGTACTAACCAAAGTGAGGATGTACTAACCAAAGTGAGGATGTACTAACCAAAGTAAGGATGTACTAACCAAAGTGAGGATGTACTAACCAAAGTGAGGATGTACTAACCAAAGTGAGGATGTACTAACCAAAGTGAGGATGTACTGACCAAAGTGAGGATGTACTAACCAAAGTGAGGATGTACTAACCAAAGTGAGGATGTACTAACCAAAGTGAGGATGTACTAACCAAAACTATCTGTGAAACGGAAATCTCACCCTCATTGAAAAGACTAGACGGGGTTTGAGTGTTTTCCGTTTCTTAGCTATCCAACAAGTCGTCAAATCTTTGTAGGAGGGGATAGTGGGGCTGAAGTGTGCTCCTGTCAGCATAGTCCAACATGGCTTTGTCTTTTAGAGACAACTCCTCAGAGCAGGGTAATGAAGATAATGCATTCCGTCAGGTCTCTTCACAGGAAAGAAATGTTGTCAGTACCTCCAGCATGATGAATATTTATGAACAACAAAGCCACATCCTAGCTGAGGAAGAGAGAACCAAAGGCTGTGCCCGTTTTGTGTGTGTGTGGAGTGGGTGAACAAAAAATAGACACCGGCTCATTATTTCTGCTTTGATTATACAAAGTAATTTCCTGTCACTACACATGCAATTTATCACTAGAAATAAGGCCGAAGACGTACGCGTGAGCCTGAACAACGCACGTATATGGTCAATGTACAGGAGGCACAGGTTAACAGACTGCTAATCTATAATCCTTATGGTCACACTGCTCTTCCCAGTCTCACACCCCGGGGCTCAGTGATTTCCACTGATTAAAAAGCCTTATATATCCAGGAAGGATATTCCATACCTGGCCACATCTATTGTGGCCTTTGTGGTTACAAAGACCTGCATGAGCATCACTGAAGGGTCACAGACATGGAATTATTTTGTTGTTGGTCATTCTACAGACGCACCTTGTTAAACCTACAGTATTGGTGTATTGAATGTCTTTTATCGAACTGAATGCCCTTTCTTAGGCATTGTGGCAGGCAGTGATGCAGACATGTTGTCTATAGATTGCCTACAGGTCTTTCTACATGCTATATAATCTACTATGGTGTTAACAGGGTTGCAAAATTCCAGGAATTTTCTAAATTGGAAATTCATTGGAATATATGTTAATTAACAGGAATATATGGGAATTAAAAGGAATAAACTGGAAATTGGACAAATTTCAGGTTACCCCTTAAAGGGGAACTTAAATGAAGTTGAAAAAACCCCATCTTCCAGCATAAACTTGGCTAAAACAACCATATTTAATGCAAGTAAATTGATTTTATTCAACATTCATGCTTTTTGTTGTTCAATGAAATCATTGATTACTCACAAATAAATCAAAGTCAAAATATATATTTGTTTTACATTTGTATTGGTTGCAGGTAGATGCATGTCAGCTTACAACCAACCAAACAAAATAAATTAATGTTTGCATATGTTAGTTTGTTTGAACTACACCAAATTTCCCATTACGTTTCCAACTTCCTTTAGTTAGTTTAACTTCCCATGGAAAGTTTCCGGAAGTTTACCAGCCATTTTCTACCCCTTTGCAACTCTAGTTGTAAATAAACAATAATATTATGGCGGGTAATGACATAGATCTTTAAAATGTGCTGGTCGATACTACAGATGCTCCATTAAGACTGAGCTAACTCACTGCTGAATCTCTGATATGCTGTGTCATCAATCATTCAGACTGCTTCTTGCCACTAAAGAGGCATTTTGTTCAACTCCCTGGTCTGCATATTGCTTGCCCCCTATCCATGTGTGTACCCATATCAAAGATGGAACAAATGTGAGATTCTGCATCAACCTACATAATGCATGCACTCAGAAAACAGCTTCATACAATTTCCATACATATAATTCTATCAAATCAGCAGAAAATGACGCTGGTCTTGCTTCTGCTTTTTGTAATTACCGTCAACCCATGTCGAAGGCATGAACCACAATTCTGCTTGTCTGCATAAATATACCATTCGCCTGACATCCCACTAAGGATGAAGGAATGAAATAACCAGTAAGTGCCACAAGTTTTGCAAATGCATGAATTCACTCACCAAGGAAGGTTAATACATGTGACCCTATAGGCACGGATAATTTAACAGGACAAAATGCCAACAAGAGAGCGTTTGCGCCTTCACTCACTGCCTACATTCTCTACTCTTATCCTCAGGACGTCAATGTGTTTGAAACAAATAGCAATGTTTTGCTCTGAGGTGTGAAAAAGAAATGTCTGTGGGCTACATTTCAAACGCAACAAATGTTCACTGAGAAATACTCCCCCCCCCCGAGAGTTTGCTGAATCACAATCATTCTCTTTCACACAAAACTGATCTCCCTCCCTTTGTGCACACACACACACGCGCGCACACACAGGTGCAGCTGTGCATTCTCCCCAAATTAGCTGTGTTGATTTTGACTAATGATGCAACACAGTGTGAATAATAAACAATCCTTTGAATATGCAAAAGTCATAGAGAAGAGCACACTAACGTAATTGCGTGGCGCCCTGACTACCACAATTGCTACAGCTAATATCCTTTAGCGGGGCTTCTTAGGAGATGCATAGTCACCCATCACTAGAATCACAGGGGAGCCCTAACATAGTCAACCTTCTTGCCATTTTGCACCAGTCCCACGGGAGTAATCACAACACGTTTGGAGCAAGTGCTCTGATTGCTGTGCTTTTTAATCAAGGTGGGAGCTTATTTGCAGCACAGAGATCCAAAGATGTCATGTACCTGACCGTTACCTTTGAAACATTCAGTACAGTAGCATTCGGTAGACTACCAGTTTGAGACAATGATGGCTTTGCTCAGAAAGAGCTTGCCCTTCACTATATTATAGATGAATACATAGAGTAAAAGCTTGAATAGTAACAGCTCACAGCCTTAACTAACATTTGGCCTCAAGTCTGGTAAACGCACAAAGTATTGCACTCTCCTCTGACTTGTTCAACATCCACCCACTTGGAGTGTATAAGGGAGACCAGTTAATGCTGCTTTAAATTCCCCAAGTATTGATCATTCTGAAAGTGAATCAAGAAAGTTATTGGTTTCCTTTTTTTCTCTCCCTTTGATGTTTCTCGTTGCGATCGTCCGTCTACTGTCCCAGTCTCTCTCACTCGCTCTCTCTCCAGATCTCAATCATTCTCTTAGGTCTGCATTCTCCCTTGATTCTTTCATTTCCATTTTTGCCCCCCCGCAGCTGTGTTTCTCTCCTGTCCTCATTAAACGTGCATGCCGATCCTGTTCCCCTTTGGGGGAAGAATCTGTGTGTGCTGCTCGGGGAAGGGGGGTGGGTGGGGGCACAGGATGGACAGAGTTAAGCAGACAGCAGAGAGACAGAGAGACAGAGACAGAGAGAGAGAGAGAGGCTCTCCAACCTGAGGGCCATCATGGACAACATCTCTCACCCTCCGTCCTCAGACACCCCAGTCAGGCAAAGAAGCAGCTTCAAAACAGACTGATCAAACCACGGCACTCCACTGAGGGTTTCCAGAAGGTGCTTCGCACCGGCCGATATCAGCCTCTTCGATGCCTTCTCTGACTGTCTGGATGTTAGAGACTCGAGATAGCTAGGAGTGTGCTAGGGCGATACGGGCAATTCTACCACAACAAACATGACGCACAGCAGTGCTTCACAGCCTCTTAGCATTGTCGCACTCAGGATGCTCAGGACCACCAGTATTCGTACCCTTTACATTTTGTTGCTTTCTTTGATGTTGCCATCATTTGGAATGCTTTGTTGCCTTTGTGACATATGTTGTTGCCCCTGCTGTTGTACCCGTGCCATGTCCCTGTGAGGATTGAAGTGTTTCTCTCCACTCTGAATAGCAGCAACAAAATCATGTCCTCATTCATAGCTGGCTTAAAAGGCTACATTACAGTTTGGGGAAATCAAGTCACAGTTCCTTCTTGGTTTCATGGTGACATGCTCTGTTTTGTGGTATGCTTCTGGAGAAGAATATTTGGTCAACTACAAGTCGCCCCCTCAGTACAGAGTGAGAACTGTGGTAAACTGATTTGTAGCTAGAAGCACCCAACGTGTGCATATGGGCATGAGTGAATGTGCATATGACTGCCTGCAGCACCATCTTAGTGAATACATGTAAAACCACTGGAAATTCCATGACGTGATCAAGCCGATCTTTTCCAGATCTATGTCCCATCCTCTGTAAAATATACCCGCCAACTACGGTCTTCTTCAGACAGCCGTCTGGTGGTCCCACCGCTCAAGACCGCCCGGTCCCAACACAAGCTCTTCTCCTGTCTGGCCCCCCAGTGGTGGAATCAACTCCCCACCTCCATCAGAGACACTGACTGTCTCCCGTCCTTCAACAAAATGCTCAAGGCGCACTTGTTCAGGGAGTACAACGGTACTTAGGAATGGTTTGCTGGACCCAATGTTAGTTTCCTAAAGGATCACAATGACTCTTGCTTACAGACTTGTTGCTCTTGTTGGTTTAGTGGGAACTGATTTAAATTGTTGTACTCGCTGTGAAATATATATTTTTACTGTTGCTTGCTTTTCTACAGGTACACTTGCACTTATTCATGTTGTTTAATTGTAACTTGTTTGACTACATGCTCTTGTGGTTCTTCCCTTTGGCACTTATTTTGGTTGTTCACAATATGTGCTTCATGTTTTGGCTACCCGCAATGTTTTTGGTTCTTGTTGTTATTATCAGTGACCTATGGACTTAGTAAACCTCTCTCTTGGAAGTAGCTTTGGATAAACGCGTCTGCTAAATGAATACATGTAAATGTAAATTGCTGGGAAGCACAATTAAAATACAGACGTATTTCTATCTCCTGCTGGGTTCGGGGTGATTAAACCTAGACTGACCCAGAATGTTATCACCACCTATCTGGATGAATAAGAGAAACGATGGGAGTCCAATACCAAAAGATACAGAAACCAACAAGCCTGAACTTTAGAGAACGAGAAGACAACATCTACACGTTCTATCAAAAGATCTCACGGTACGGTCCCGTGCCGATCATTACACCTGGCCTTTAGTCATGTCATTCAACTATCAGGGCAGATAGATAGGTAGAGGAATGCCCTACGTACTGACTGAACGTAATGGCAGGCAACTGGCATCTGATGAGTTGCATGTGAGGGGTTGGCAGAGCAGAAAGAGAGCAAAAGCCACACTCTTTCTTCTTTGATAACAACCCCCCCCCCCCCTTCAACCCTGGGCTTCTGGGCTTCTGAGAACAAGGGCTTCTGATAAAGAAGCCAGGGAGAGACGCAGGGGGAGTCTGTCCCAGAACACGACAGAGTCCCATTTGTGTGACTCTCCTCTGGGGATCTACAGTTGAGAGACTGTTTAAAGGGATAGGCAGTGCATACAAGTCATCCATCACATACCCACACGAGTCCTGGGAATGTCCTGTACAACCCAATTCTCAAATCCTCCAAAATGAGTTGGGGGGGGGGGACATGAATATAATTCTATCTAGTTGAACACCCAGACTTCTCACACAGCGTTATTGATGAGGTAAACGGAGAGCATCTGCAGAGGCATTGATAAGACCTTCCCAAACTTTCCTGCCTTCCCCCAAGGCTTCAGAGGCACGGCTAGGGCTGTGCAAGAAAGTGCGTCTGTGCGTGTTTCTGTTCACAGCTGGTTTGTGAGAGTGAAAGCTGTCTGATAGTTGCAGGGGACCCAGCCAAGTAGAGTTCAGAGCAGGGATGGGGCACTGTTTGGAGACTGGTTATTGGGCCAGTACACTGGTTGGGAGCTTGAGGAAAGTAGTTGTCTAGTCAATTAGTAGTTCAGCAACAGGATATTGTTTGAACAGGAACCACTTTGAGAAAAACAATTCCTATATTCTCTCAACTTCATACACAATTCCAGACTGGCCCCAAGGAGAAGTAGGGCTTGCGCCTGGATATACATGTTTTGCTGATGAGCTACAGGATAAGTCATTTGCATTTAGATTTAGATTTAAGTAGCAAGGACAAGGGCAATGAACCTACTTCAAGAAATGCATACATCTCAGACAGAAAACTCATTTTGAATGAATAAATCAGCATGCAATTGGAAAGTAAAAACCAAACCATACGCTGTGTTGCAGTGCCCTGAAGAGACCAACAACATCAACCTCGGTCCGAAAAATCCATGGCTAGCCTGTCTAATTGATCTCTTCAGTTGACACAAACCAAGAAAATCTGAAAATCTCATTTTCGGCCCTTGCTGGGGAGACATCAGAGAGAAGTCGCAGTGTGTCGCTGGCGACATCATTAGAGTTCAAACGCTGCGCGCTGCGTGAAAGCAGCACCCTCGCCCTGTCATCCATAACCCCGCGTCTCCAACCACCATCAAGAAACAAGATGGCCGTCGAAGCCACTGAGAGGAGGAAGAGGGCCCCTGAGGACGCCAGACTGAAGAAGTCTTTCAAAAAAGTTGCGGACGAGTGTTGAAATAACAAGCGCTTCAGGGGAAGGGAGGAGAACGGCTGGGCAGTGGGTGAAGGAGCTGGCTTGCTCGAAGGATCCTCACCCTCCCTCACTTTAATGCGAGACGTAAAAGCGAAACTCGGGTCATTAGCGTGAGATACGAGGCACAAGAGCGCAGCCGTTAAAAGTTTCGACTGGCCAATATATCCAGGGAACAGTCGCAGTTCTGTACACACAACACTGACGGATCCACAGCTCCAGGGTGCACAGAGATGTAAGCAGAAAGACAGTATTAGGAGGAGAATTGGCTGATATGAACGGATTAGTCTCCATGATCCATCAGCTTTACAGAGAGCTGCCTTATCGACTCGACTCCCTGGTGAGAGCTAGGTTAGGGCAAACCTACATCCTAATATTACATTTGCTGCTCCAATTAAGCAGCGCTGAGAAAGTCAGTCAACACACCCACCTGCCAGCTATCGAGGCCCATGAGACTCACTCGGTGCCAGACTGTCACCACTGATTGTAAAAGTATACCCAGCATACTTTCGCTTGGCATACATGCTTGGCAGTATGCCAAGCAACCATAAATATAAACATAAATATCTATACGTAAGCTCCTTGAGGATTTTGCTGTGTTTAATTCTAAACATACGTAAATGCATTTAAGAGGGTGGGTTAGGAAGTCACTGCCTGTTTTCATGTTTCTAGGAAAAGACTAGGGAAGCACACTTTGATATTGTGTGCTAATTTGTTCTGACCAGCAACCGCACCTCAGAGATTCATAATCCTCGCTCATTAAAACAGATTTTCCCCATAGGCTTTACATCCAAAGGAATGTCACATTATGTTCTTTCCAATATGCTAAATGCCATGCGTGTGCATCAAGAATCACAATTAAGTCCTGGAAATACCAGATGAAAGGAAAAAAAGGGGAAAAAATAACTTTCTTTCATGTGTAAAGAAAGTCTCCGGGGACAAAAGAAAGTGTTAAAGCGAAAGATAAAGATTAGGATGAAATATCAAATGGAAAACATGAGGAGTGGTAAAGTGGGAATCATAATGACCCATCTCTGTAATTACCACCACGGGAATGCAAATTTAAAGATAGATGTTGAAAATAAATAAATTAAAAACGTGTAAAAAGATCTCAGAGCCCGTTAATTAGGAAGACCATCTCCGAATATGCTTCATGGGATGTCGTTTGTTTTAAGATGACCTGCATGTTTTTGATGAACTGTGAACTATAAAAACATTGACAGAAATAAGGAAAGATCGAAAGAAGACGACAACAAAAAAGAATCAACAAAGCAAAATATTGTCTCTGAAATATAGCCAGGAAGCCAGTCCGGGATGTCATTAAAGGGATATGTCAGCGGGCACAGACAGTTAGTGATGGGGGCAAGAGGGGCAGGAAGTCTGACAAGGCCAGACAAGAGAGGCTAAAGGCTAATCTCGCAATGTTAACAAGTAGTCAGCCTGGGAGGCATTGTGACAGGCACTTAGGAGGCTTAGCAGACCAGTAAAATGCAGACATAAGACCACTGAAGGATGCTCTGAACCACAACGTGTCTGGCTGGGATATCAAACACGCATGCGAGCGCGCACACACACAGACACTACACAACCGCAGAGTAAAAAAGCTCAGAAGAGTTTCCCCTCCCTGATTTGTTTTGACCTTCAACCAAGTCTATCCTTAGCTATTGGCTAGTGGGTTCCAGGTTTGACAAGCCTGAGGCTGTTATTTACAGTGTGTCATTCATTATACATGAGTGCAGATCATGGCCACTTTCCACAATTATGCCTTTCGTGAAGGCCCTCTGGAGGTACCAACAGGCCCAATATATATATATATATATATATATATATATATATATATATATATATATATATATATAGATTTAAAAAATAAAAATACCATCACTAATATATGCATATATATATTAGTGGTGGGCATAGATTTTTTTTTAAATCTAGATTAATCTCACTGTAATCTTGGAGTTAATATATATATTTAAATGGCTCATTTGAATTCCACCAAAGGCATTCAGAATAATTGTGCTACCCAAATAATGACTAAAAGTAGGTCTTTGAGAATGGTTTTCTCAAGACAGGTGAGCGAGGAGATTAGTTAGCTTGGCTGATAGAGCTCTGCTGATGGGCTTGCCTCGGTTGCACTCAAACAGTAGTTTGACGACGCCTCTTCCCCTGCGCTACATCAGTGCTTGACCCGGCATCTTACGCATTAGCTAGGGATGCTTTGTGTTTAAGTGGTATTTGAGACTGGAAGAACTCCTACAGTAAACTAATTCCGCATAGCACAAGGTGCAAACAACCTCAGTCTTGTCAAGGTTTCCGTTGGGAAGCTTCTTAATAATACATTTACCCTGGAGCAAACCAGGCGGCTCCATAGCTGCATCCATGTTGGCACGTCACGTTTGATGTGTTAATTTCATACACGAGGCATACCCACACGTTCGAAGACTCGTTCTCGCCCTACAGTGCAATTCGGCTAGGTATACATCCGCGCTAAAATATCAAGGTGATCATAGCTTGGGTAGTACAGACCCAGCTCCCAACCCAACTTTGAGAATAGATTAACGGCGATATTTAAATATATATTTCATCCCTTTCATCAATCCATCCATCCTTTCTAGCACTCATCCATCCTTACTTCTACCCATCTATCCTTCCCTCAATCCAAGCTTTTGAGCTCAGCAGCAAACCCTGGTCATATTCAGAGGGTTTAGTGATCCTGTTGGTATTGTTTGCACACCCCTAGTGCTGCTTTTGGAGTCTTCTGAGAGTTGCGATGGCTCCAAGCTCTAAAATTCAACGGCCTACCAATCAGACAAGCAGCTTCACTCAACCAGCACATGCTGACTCAGCTGACCTTGAAGCCATGATACAAAAACTCCCCCTCCCTCTTTCTCCCACTCTCGCCCTCTCTCTCTCTCTCTCCATCTCAATCTCTCCCTCTCAAATCCCTCCTTGGTCATCAAGAAGCAAAAGCTAGGAGATGATGTAGAGACAGAGAAGGAGGAAGAACTGTGTGTGTGTGTGTTTGTGTGTGTATATATATATATATATAAGCTCACCAAACAGAGCTGACATGTTGAGGAAAATTCTCAGCAGTTCAGGGGTGACGGCCGGACTGTTTTCCAAGGTCACCAACCTGGAGGGTTGTAGGTCGTAGGGTGAGTCGGGGGTGACAGATAGGGGGAGAGGAATGAAGTGGGAAGGAAGAAAGGACAGGTTGAGAGAGCAAGAAAGAGGGCCAGTGACATATCCGTCAGAGATTCCAAAAGAGCAGATTCAATGGAAATACAAAGTTGCCAATACAATTGTCCGGAAGACATCCTTGAATTTTTTATTAATTTTATTGCTACCTATATTGCACCTGTAGAAAGGGAAGGGGTATGTATAGAGGGACATAGCAAGAAAAAAATGACTGGGGGATAGAAGGCGAAAAGGAGATAGACAGGCAAAATCACATATGACTCAGTAAAGGAAGTAAACAAGTACTTAGGTCACGACTGTCTGTCAGCCAGGATAAAGTAGCATAGCCCGGAGAGAGCAGAGCACACTCCACACAGAGACATAGCAGAGAGAGAGCGACAGAGAGGATGTAAGTGTGTGTGAGAGTGAGTGAGAGAGAGACTAGAGGGCTGAGGAATGAAAGGTCATGGTGGTTTACTTAAGCAGATTAAATTTGTTATTTTACTGTGGAAAACAGTGTGTGTGTTTGTGATCTTAATCCCAGGTAGCAGATGGTGAATGATTACAAGAATGTGGTTTGATGAAAAGGTCTCCTTATCTCCTGTGGGATATATGACTAAACATCTTATTAAAAAAGCCACAGGCTCACAGGCAACATGTAGGCTCCTGAGACTTAGTAAGCTATGTGTGGGGAATGCGTGTCCATCTTAAGCCCACTGCCTGTAGCCTATTGGGGGGGGGGACCAAGGCATTGTAAGAGAGCGAAAGAACTGAGAAAAGAGAGCGTGAGAGAAGAGAGAGAGAAGGGGGGAGCAGATGGGAGAAGGATGATGAGAACAATTCAGAGATGGTGAGAAACAGCAGAAAAGCCGACCTATGAAAAAGGGGAACGCGAGGTGAGAGAGTGGGCGAGTTCTGCCGAAGCGAGAGAAAAGTGAGAGGCTGAGCGGGAAAAGATGATAAGTTACTGAGAGGGGGAGCAACAGAAAGAGAAATGGAGGGAGTCAGACGACAGGGAGGTTGAGCACAGTGAGTGCTTGATAAACACCGGCCTGGAGGAGTGTGACACTGGCTATTAGCATCAGAGGACCTGGCATTTCCTCTATCACACGTTGGAAAACTTTCAAACACTGCGTGTGTAAGAACGCAAGTATGTGTGAACATGCGCGTGTGTGTGACAGTGTGTGTGTGTGTGTGTACAGTGGAGGTACCAGAGCTCCAGTCCGTCCTCCAGCAGATAGACGTGGGGGGGCTGGGATACATCTGTGCTCAGCTGGATCACAGGAAGCAGGAACGGATACAGGTTTTTGCTCTCCGCCCCCAGGCCCTGCGAAGTCACAAAAGACAGATGTGGATTTCGAAGACGAAAGTGATCTTCCTCGCGCCCTGTCAATTAGCAAGCTTTACTGACAGCTGTCAACAAGTCGGGTTAGACGGAAGGCAATTGAGCCCGCTGCCGCAACCTCTCAAAACTGCTCCGTTCTGCTCACCCCCCCCCCCCCCACCTCCTCCCTCTACCTGTTTAACTCTCTTCGAAAAACAATCCCTAGGCTCTGCCTGACAAGTGAAATCCTCACACCTCTCTCACCGTCTTTCTCATCTGGTTAACTCCTCCTCACTTCATCAAAATCCTCCCTCTAGTGCTACTTTTCCACTAAAACTTTATCCTAGAACACCCCCTCTCTTCTTTTATACTGGATCACCACACTCAATGCCATCATTAGTTTCCTTGTACCTGTAGTATGTCTTCAGTATTTCTTTGGAACGACTTTTTAATTTAATTGTATTTATTTTTAATTTATAGAAGCTATTATTGCTTTAACGTGCATGTGTGTATCAGACAATCCACGGCTAACCATAGTCCAGACATTGTCTCCTTATGTAGAGTGTGAATGGAGGGACAGTTCCCAGGGAACTCAATCATGTGGAACCAGAAAGAGCCCAGACCAGATCGCTTGGCCCTCAGCCCACTTAAGAGAAAACTTATGAGCTCTCTCTCACTGTCACACAGACAGGCAGACAGGGATGTAGTCCGTGTCTAGCACTTGGACAAAGTTTGTGCCTGGCATTTTCAGATGAAACACACAATTGTTTTCTCTTAATTGCTATTTTGAGGGTACTTTCAAAGTTAGCTTAAAAACTTCTCAGGTTGTATCGGATCACTCCGAAAGTGCGCATATGCCAGAGCAGTGCCAGTTTTAACTACTCTTCTTTAGGTTTTTGAGTGGTGGACAAAAAGTGGATCTCAAAAAAGTGAAAATGAAGTTCTAAAAATATAGATATATACAGTGCATCCGTAAAGTATTCACAGCGCTTCACTTTCCCACATTTTGTTATGTGTTACGTTAAATGTGTTCAATTCTTTTTTTCCCTCAGAATTCAACACACAATACCCAATAATGAAAAGTTAAAAAATATGTTTTCATATTTTTATCAATAAAAAAAAGCAACCATTAAGAACAGAAATATAACATGTACATAAGTATTCAAAGCCTTTGCTCAATACTTTGTTGAAGCAGCAATTACAGCCTCAATTCTGAGTATGATGCTACAAGCTTGGTACACATATTTTGGGGCATTTTCTCCTCTTCTACTTTGCACGACCTCTCAAGCTCCATCAGGTTGGATGGTGAGTACCATTTAACGTAACACATAACAAAATGTGGTAGCCTAAGGTTTTTATATTGACAGGCCTTCTCCTATAAGTTTTGATTGAACAGTTGGGTTGATAAAGACGTCCTCTCTTTCTTTCCCATTAACTTGGGGTATTTCAACAGGCACAGTTTTGTTTGTGATAAAACCATTTGCTTTGTTTTTTTTCTTCATGTGGTAAAATCTTGTCTCGGAGGTCTACAGACAATTCCTTTAACTTCATGGCTTGGCTTGTGCTCTGACATGGACTGTCAACTGTGAGACCTTATATATACACAGGTGTGTGCCTTTCCAATCATGTCCAATCAACTGAATTTACCACAGGTGGACTCCAATAAAGTTGTAGAAACCTCTCAAGGATGATTAGTGGAAACAGGATGCACCTGAGCTCAATTTTGAGTGTCATGGAAAAGGCTGCACTGTATATATATAGAAACTTCAGTCTTCAGTACAGTGGGTGATATTAAAACAAAACAAACTGAAATTTTTTATATATTTTTTTATTGTTGATCGAAACTATAAACTGAATGAGTAAACCCTGACAGCTAATGCTATACAACAGCGATTTATATAGACTGCATCATCATTCTGCTGCATTTTGTTTTAATTTTCCACCTGACATTTGGTAGCCTAAGGTTTTTATTTTGACAGGCCTTCTCCTTAAGTTTTGATTGAACAGTTGGGTTGATAAAGATGTCCTCTCTTTCTTTCCCATTAACTTGGGGTATTTCAACAGGCACAGTTTTGTTTGTGATAAAACAATTTGCTTTGTTTTTTTTTTTCATGCACTTTTATAAAATTGACTATTGTTCTGTTCTGATAATAATGTAATGGAATAAATGGTATGACATGCAATAGTTGGTTGTATGGTAGGCTATAAATGCTGAAATAAATAATGTATAACGTATGGGAGTCAGATGGCTGAGCGGTGAGGGAGTCGGGCTAGTAATCAGAAGGTTGCCGGATCGATTCCCCACCGTGCCAAATTACGTTGTGTCCTTGGGCAAGGCACTTCACCCTACTTGCCTCGGGGGGAATGTCCCTGTACTTACTGTAAGTCGCTCTGGATAAGAGCGTCTGCTAAATGACTAAATGTAATGTAAATGTATGTAAATAATAGTACATACATAAATATGTATAATGTATGTAAAAAGATATGTAAGCTATAGGACAGGGCTCGACATTAAGGCTTGTCTGCTTCTCCGCGACAAGTGAATTTTTTTGTAGGGCAAGTGGAAGAGAAATGTAGGCTACTTACCCAACTGGACAAAAAATCTAACAAAATGGAATGCCATGTTATTTCACGTTATGTGCCACTTATTACATCTATTTTACCAATTTTATTTGACCGAATTCTGCATTAGCAAAACACAAAAGTGGCTTTGTCTCAAGATCTCTAGCATACAGACAACACTTGAACGAGGGCTTATTACTTGAAAGAGGAATTATTTCCTGTGTCGTCTCAGTTACACTATCAGGGCTTGGAAAAACTGACTTGCTAAAGTAGGGAAATGGCAAGTAGAACACAACATTTCATAATAATTTCAGTAAATCAAGCAGCGCTGCAAGACGGTGAAATGTTATATACAGCTAGCAAACTAACGTTAG
Organism: Hypomesus transpacificus; assembly: GCF_021917145.1. NCBI lineage: Eukaryota > Metazoa > Chordata > Actinopteri > Osmeriformes > Osmeridae > Hypomesus > Hypomesus transpacificus. Next base: position 1,126,077 of record NC_061083.1, on the reverse strand, counting down.
CTAGCATCAATAACGACATTGGCTAACTCAACTTTGGTAGGCTATCCTCAGTGTTTGCAAGCTAGCTAAACTTCTACTATACTACCAGTATATCTAAAATCATTTTGTAGACATAACAATGGATTTTGCCACAAAATGTTGGAGTTTGCCTTTTTTTTGTACAATTTCCCTTTCTACCCGGCCGAGGCTGATTTACCAAAGGGTCCTTTAAAAGATGTAGCTATACTTTACATTTGAATATTAGGTGATATTCAACTACGTACATTTAACCGATACAAATGTTGCTAATGCTTGCTAGGTACACAGCTGCCGACGCTAGCTAGCTAACGTCAACTAATTATAATTATGAATCTTTACCCGGACAAGTGACTTCTGCGCATGGACAAGTGAAACATTAATATACAAGTGCCTCAAAAAGTTACTGTGGAGACGTGTATAGGATACAGCTTATTTATAGCATACAGTATATGCTATTTAGTATAGCTTGTGCGAGGCTAGCAAAACTAGTTAAAAGGTGCTAAATACCCATCCCGACCAAAGCTTTGCACTGCATTCCCGTACGTAACCCGACCCTGGTAAACTCCTTTTGTTCCAACACTAGCACTTTGTAAAATAAGAACTCGACAAAAAGAGTTGTAACCTATTTTCAATGCTGCACCATATATGTAGCTTGTTGCAATGTTGAATGTTTTTAGATTTGTTTATTGGAACCTGCCATTTGATTGTATGTAGTGTTCTTTAACAAACCAAGCCATGCGGCAGGGCAAAACATTGTACCAAAAAGCAAACACTTGGTCTTGAAATCTCTCAGATTGTGCTGGAACACCTTCTGGGCTGGCAATATAGCCCAGGCTGTGGGTTTTGCCAAGTAGGAGCACCATGGCTACACAGCTAACCCATGATAGAACTGGAATGGAGTGGAAGAGCATGTGTGTTTGTGTGTTACTTAGGGCTGCATGATTATGGCCAAAATGATAATCACAATAATTCTTATCAATATTGAGATCACGATTATTTGTTGATTTTAACCCAAAAATGTATTGTCACACATGCTAATTATAAATGCTTTTGACATCCAACAGGGCACCATTTTTCATCGTGTAAATATATTTTAGGAAGCAAAAAAAATAAAAAGAAAAATGAATTCTATGAACAGAATGACGCATTTAAAATATCCCTCGATCAAGCAAATTTGATCGTGGGAAGCCAAAATCGTGATTGTGACTAAAACGTGACTATTTGTGCAGCCCTATTGTTACTGTACCTGCACCAGGTGGACAAGTGTTGTGAGTATGGCACACCGGAGCATGTTGTGTTCCTCTGACTGCTTCCAGAGCAGGGGGAGGTATTGGACTAGACACCCCACATATGGCTTGATCTGAAAAACACACACATACACACAAACCAGCACTATTAGCAAATTACTGAACCCACGTAGATTTGTAAACCAGCCCTGCGGTTTAGGGAAAAAGCTTGCATTGGAAAAAGTCATAATTTAGTTGGTATCTAAATGACAGCTCTGATAGTAAAACAGGAACATTATATCCAAGATACAGCTTTTATTCTGAAAAAAAAAATCTTCAAGGATGCACTCCGTAGCCATAGAAACAGGGATGTGTACATACGTCAGGTAAACAAAAATAGGGCTCTGTCCCGAAATGGTCCTTCACACGACCCATTAAGTATTTACACGGTATAATTGAGCCATACCAAGTATAAGTAAACACCCAATTAGCACGACCCTGGCCTATCATCCCTCCCCGTCTACAATCCACAGATCTGAATGGAGAAGTCATTCTGAGCCCCCTTTATGCTCTCTGGAAACATGTCAGGACACATGTCCTGTCTCTCGCTCTGAAGAGCACACAGGTACTGATGTAATTAAACTGCCCCACTTTTAGATTTTACTGTTCTCCTCCTCTGGAACTCGTGCCCCATCACACCATTTTTGGATCGCAATGGATGGCAGACGTCGTGTCAAAAGACTATTGAAGAACTCAAATTCATACCAGCACAGACGTGGATTATAATGAGTTAAAGGATGAAGAGGACTGGGATCCCAGAGGACAGACTGGGATGTGGGATGACTGGAGCCACATCAGAGGAGACTGTTCAGAGCAACAGGAGCCATCACAGAAGGGAAAGCGGGAGTTCGACTGAGGACACCCACACAATAATGAAGTCAGAAAGTCAGTCAAGTCAGAGAGGATGAATTCCTGCATGGGCTCCATTATATTCTGAAACTGAAAAATGACTGCAATCTTGCAGGATGGATGATGGTTATTTCTCTCTGAGCCTAGAATGGGGAGCGCGAGGGACGTTATGGTATATGAGTTTTATAATGGCTGCCTATTGGCCAGAGGCTTCACCCGAGGGCGAAAGGGGCTGGATGCTGTTCTCTTGACCTTCTTGCGTTGCAGTTCTTCACTCAGCCACTGCAGAATCGTCAAAAATACATTAAAGTCGCCTCTCGTCTGAGTGTCACAACTGTCTCTAGACCGTGACTAAGGGTAGTCAAGGTGAGGCAGTTTCAAAAATGTATTTAGCTCCAACAGATGAGTGGCTGGAGATGAGAGGTGTTTCCATTAGTGTATCAGTAGTGTGGGGAGTGTTTGTGTGTGTGTGAGTGAGGCTTAAGGGTGTAGTTGAAAGGTTTAGTAAACAAAGCCAATGTACTAAAATCTAGCAATTAAATTCCCACTTGCCACATTGAACAAGTCTGGTGTAGGGGAGCTTCAGACACTGGGCTCTCAAAAAGGTGGCATATAGGGAGCGTCCGAGGTGGATGTAGCGAATCAGCATAACCAAAAAACTTGAAAAAACTCAACCTTAATCAACATATACCGACAGGTCAACTCTGACTTGCAAATGCTATGACCACTGACTGAACCACAGTGGAGACTAGACCTCTAAATCATTGGTTCTTAGCAGCCTGAACCCTGAGCAAACTCCAAGCTCTGAACCGTGAACCTAGACTCCTCACCTGGATGCTGACCCTTTCGATGACACAGGAGATGACATGGAGCACTTGCATCTTAGTGTCACACTCCGTCACCTGCTGCAGCAGCTGAAACAGCAGGCCAAATATGGACTCCAAGTACTAGAAAGGAGGGAGGTACAGAATTGTTACCAGACACTTCAAAACAATGAAATGCATTGAGATCCCAAATATACAGGAATATATACTGTACACTTGTGGCACCCCTGCACTTCTTAAAAAGAAAAGTAACAACATTTCTTACAGAAAAAAAGAGTGAAGTTGGTGAACTTGAAACATGCCCTGGTGCCCAGAGATTTATAAATGTTTGCAGTGGAACAAAAATGTAGCGGGGTATAGTGTGCTCAAAGGTCAGAACACTTGCATAACAAGAGGTCGCAGGTTCAAATCCCTGTACATCACTTATAAAAAGAGTCTGCTAAATGAATACTTTTATTTTATACAAATATTTATAAATCTTAGCTCATCCCTCAATTATCTCAAATTGTCTGCAATATTATTGGACCATTATGGAATGACTGATCATAAAAAGTTTGACTAAAGAAAATGACCTTGCTTCTTCACTGTGTGTACCCTCCAAAACCAGAAAAGATTATAGGCAAGCATGGAATATCTCAAAAGGCTAACAAGCCTTGGTAATGTACCTATTTTCACCACACACAGTAGTGCTAGCAGAAAGGGAAACTGTGTAAGGTAAATGGCACAGTACTGAAACTCCCTGGATGGAGCTGAAAAAGTGATAAAAGATGAATGAAAAGATTGTTTGAATCGTGGAGAGAAACCGTTGATCGACTGGCAAGCGACAAACAGATTCACGCGGACTGTCAGACACAAGGTACAATTGTTATGACTTGCACTAGCTGTCACCAAATCAATGAAAGAGTAAACTGTATGATTTCCCAAGAGGACCCAACTGCTGGGAGAAAGACAGAATACATTTAGAAAGTTTGGCAAAACACAACAGAACTAAGGATGGGCATGAGTATTCGTAAAGTTGAACTTTTGTATCTCCATGGAAGATCCGAAAGACAATGACCAAAAACATTTCAAAAAGCAGAGAAAAAAAACTGAACGGAAAAGCTGAGGCCAGCAAAGAGGTCAGATCTAAATCTCATTCAAAAGCGGTGATGGGATCTGCTATTTAGCTGTCGGGAAAAGGCATCCATCAAATCAAGAAAAACTGTAGTCTGGATGAGTGGGCTACCATTTTCTACAATAATGTTTTTGAGAAAATTGTGTGATTCTTTGAAAGAAAAGTGCAAGGGTGCCTTTATATTTTATCCAAGACTGTGATAACTAGAATGTGTAGACAGAAAATACTCACAGGCAGGAACTGTTCTGTCCTGAACTCAAAGTCGTCGACAGGTGATTGTGAGTTAAGGAAGACAGACTTGGGGAGAAAATTAAATGGAGGACATTTTGAGGAGGAAGTCTCAACCGCAATATTGCTTCAGTAAACCTTCAGAGATGGCAGCTGTCTTTACACAAGCAAAGATAGGTGATAGATAAGGCTATGATCCACGTTAAATAATTTCAGATGAAAATAACACAAGAAGAGTATCTGACGATCAGTCAAAGGTATATTCGACAGGCATGTGAAGGATATTGAGTTTCAGAGTGGAGGCCGTCTCAATCCGCACCTGCAGAGCCAACAACAACAGTAGAGAAAATATCCATTAGCATCCTTTAAATGTATTGATATTCAAATCCCTAATAACTTAAGTGCCTGGTAAACAGTTTCTATAAAGAGTTTATGATTACTTATGTGATTAATACTTTAACATTACCCACACAAATCAGCGTTTTTGTGACAAGAGAAGGAAAATAAGTCATTAGAGCTATCATGGACAAGCAGCTTCAAATATAACAGTTGGAACTGAGCCAAATATACACTCCTAAGAAAAGCACTGAACTTGGTACGTTGCATGTGCATGTGCGTACATTTGCTTTTATTGTGATAATACAGCATTATACGTTCATTGTTTGCATGCGTATGAGTAAGTTAGCCCAAGCTAAAATACCCAGTGGCTAAGTAGTTCTCCCTGTCATTTGTGTGTATTTTTACACTGCCAGAGTGATGGAGCACGTGTCATCTACTGACATCAAATGGGTAGAGCGAGGGAGAATGGGGAGAGGAAAAAACATGGGTCCAGAAGCAGGAATTTATCATGGTCGGACGGAAACACAATGTTAAAGAACAGCCCTGGACTGGATGAGAGGTGGGTGAGTGCTTGTGTTTCAACGGCAGATCATTCTGACCCCCCCCTCCCCCCCCCACACACCCAAACCAGGATTTATTTTTTATTTATTTTTTTACACAGGGCTACTCCTTTCCTCTCCAATCTTTCTCCCTGTCAAAGTTCCTTTGTCCCCACCCTCTCCCAGAAAAACGAACACACAGACAGAAACAGACCCTTATGACACGAGAAAAACAAAATGCAACCCGACGTGTTTGTTCCTGTACAGCTCTAAAACATATCCATTTGAACTATTCAGTGAATGAATAGCACTTTCCTCGACAACACGCCGGCTGTGAAATGTGCAGTGGCTGTGGTTTCAGGGGCCAGTAAGTAAACATAATGACAGTGAACATGGCCGACCTCTGCTGCGATAACATTTTCCTCTTCTCTCCCATTGTCTCATCTCCCTGTCTGTCGCCCTCCTCAACTCCCCCCCTCTATCGGTGTCTATGTTCTTCTGTCTCTGTGAACACGCTTGGGCGCACACAGGATTTCACGAGCCTTCGCGCGGCGCAGACAATTCTGGAGCTACCAAGTCTGTCACTAGGCTGTCAGCCTTCCCTGCTGTGTCTCGAACTAAAGCTCGTTTTGGCTTCACCTGGGTACCGACCCATGAATTCATCTGAGATGGGGCCTTTACAATTCCCAAAGCCTCCAATTCCTTCGTCTCGGCTGTAAGGTTTTTGTTATCTTTTGTTATGCGTCTGTGGTTAGGTTCAGAGCATCAATCTCACAAATGACATGACTAAAGTACACATCTGTGCACCATTTTATTGGTACCCCCCCCCCCCCTTCCAACCATTCGTAGCAAAGCTAGGATATCAAGTTCAAGTCTTTTTTTGTCAGATGCACAGAACAACACAAGGTCAGGCTGGGCGATGAAATTCTTAGGACAAGACAACGCAAGGCAACCTGGCATAACATGACATAAGTACATCTATGCCAAATAAGTAAACCTCCTAAATATACAGATAATCTATAATATTCTATACAATATACTAAACCTCTAAAACACATAATAACCTATACTAACCTTATAAACCTATTCTAGCATAAGACAAGAGAAATGAAACGTGAAAGCCGATTAAGTTGCATGTCTTTGTTATGTGATTGAAATATAAGGGGAGGGGGGTGACCTAACTGGGCCAAACAGGGCAAGAGAGCAGCAGTATAAAGCAGAAAGATGGATTAACTGGAATATAAAAAAAATATATATATATATTTATATATATATATATATATATATATAAAAAAAGAAACTCTAGCCCCCGCAGAGCAGATGAAGGACTTGAACCTGGAGTCTGTGTTGATGCGATTTTTATAACAGCCTCCCTCCCTGACAGGGGGTACACAGAGAGTGGTGGATTGGGAGGAATGGGGGAACGAGGAGGGAGAGATAAGGGGATGGAAGGGATGAGGGGATAAGGAGGGAGAGATAAGGGGATGGAAGGGATGAGGGGATAAGGATGGAGGAGCTGGCAATCACGGCAGGCAGCTGGGAGACAAGAGAACATCACAGGGAGTCTAACCTCTGTGACTCATCCCGTGAATATCATAGATTAGGCTGTGCGTTGTGAGAGAGTATGCTTGTGTTTGTGTGTGTAGACGGCGCCTTCGTGTGCCAATGTATTCAATTGTGTAACGAGAGAGCCCTTGCGCACATATTTCTATCTATCAGGATGTTCCAATATTAAGCAATTAACCAAGAAGTAAACAACCAACATCAGCATAAAACGTGCGTCTCTTTCCCTTCCTTCCCACCTCACATTGGCAGCAGAGTTCTGCTCCAGTGACCTACCACAGAGCTGTGATTTTGTCTGTAATCGCTAACTGATGACTGGAACGCTGGCCAAAACTCTAGTTCTGATATATATATAGGGTCATTTTTCATCCCCTGAACATTGAAGCCTTTAATAAATGATGCTGTTCACCTTTGGGGAAGTCCTTAATTGGGCAAGCCAAGAGGCGATCTATAAGGTCAAAAGAAGAGGAATCTCGAAAGCTGACCATAAAAAATACACGAGACAAAAAGGGCAATGCAGAGCAATATGTTTGTGTCTGCGTGAATATAGTTTTGTTGAAACAAATGTTACATCATGCTTAGATTCCATCTCCTCCTTCCCAATGCAACCAAACGTGCACATAAAAGCACACACAGACGAGAAACTGGACCAACATCTCTCTCACAGCAAACCTCACTGCTCACAATATAATGCTATGAATAGCTACTGTGTTAATATGGTATATTTCACTATTTTACACATTCCCTGTGGAATTAAATAACCTACTCATTCTAGTCAAACAAACATGGAGAGGAGTTGATGCCACAGAATTGCCCAGTCATGACTTCTACATCTTTACAGTAAGTTAAATTGTCTTTCCTAATCACTTTGTGGTGGATCTTCTGGCAGTAGGTCCGTAAAGACTTGAGAGAGTCCATGAAGATATTATCATAGAAGTATTTTTTTGCTTAAGTTAGCCTGTCTTGTTTAAACCTGCTTTGGTCCTGCTCCTGGGAAGAGGAGAGGTCATGTTTGGAGTCAGGTATTGCTCAGGCAACACAGGATTTGCCATTTGAACTGTCAAACGTCTGGACAAGGCCAATTACACAGTACTGGCTGGCCATGCTCTCCAGATAGTTTGACCTGAAGGATAACCTCAGTAAATACTTTTAGACAATTCCTCCCTTGAGTGTATGTTGTGTGCACATTTGATCTTGTGCGGTGTGTGTGTGTGTGTGCGCGACTCACCACCAGGTCAGGGTCCTGCATAAGACTGAGTATGGCCTCGTACAGCAGGGGTCGGAGGTCAGACTTAAACTTGACAGAGATCCACTGACCTATCAGCCAGATGACCCGCCGGCGTATCAGCTTGTATCTGCACAACAGAGCAGGGGGGAGAGGAAGACCGGACATAGGGGGGGAGAAAAGATAAACAGTATTATTAGATGGTGTGTGTGTGTATGTGTGAGGGGGGGATAGAACAGCACGAGGCAAGGCATTTTATAATTAATTCCAAAAAGGGTAAGAGGCTAACAAATAGTAACAACAAATAGAGAACTACTGTAAAACTGTGCGTGTGTCAGTTCTCCTACACAGGTTAATATAGGAAGGCTCCTTTAATACAGGACATTAAGAACAGGACTCCAACAGATCTGAAATGTAAATGTGTGTCAATACTGTCCACCATTCACACCAAAATACAAAACTCCAAATACACTCCTCAAAAAAAGTTCGGACACGTTATTTCGGTGGATTATTCCTCCCCTTAAATAATAGTATTAGTACAATTGGTATTGTATGTTACATCGTTGGAAAGCCTGATTAGTCACCTTTACAACTTGTATGGATTGTGCATTTATGGAATGAGCAACACAGCTAACCGTGTGGGTAACGAACCCCAAAAAATTGCCAAAATCCCCTGCAATATTCTTCTGTTGGTATTCACTCTCGTTTGGAGTTGCTTGGTGGATTGGATGATTGCACTCTCCCACAGTAATAAGGAAAAAACAACACATATTGGCCATTTTTACACTATTCATTTGACACTGTCAGGGACCTCAGTAGCGTGTGGAAGATCCATACGCAGCCACAACAGCTTGGCACCTCCTCCTCATGCTGGTCACCAGCCTGGTCACACACTGCTGTGGGATAGCATCCCATTCCTCGACCAGGATTGGTCGCAAGTCAGCCAACATGTTTGCGTTGGTCCCTCTGGCACATACAGCACGCCCAAGCTGATCCCATGAGGAGGAGGTGCCAAGCTGTTGTGGCTGCGTACGGATCTTCCACACACTACTGAGGTAAACAATGGCCAATATGTGTTGTTTTTTCCTTATTACTGTGGGAGAGTGCAATCATCCAATCCACCAAGCAATTCAAAACGAGAGTGAATACCAACAGAAGAATATTGCAGGGGATTTTGTCACATTCTTTCGGGCCGCTAACCACACGGTGTGTTGCTCATTCCACGAATGCACGATCCTTACAAGTTGTACCTCGTTGTAAAGGTGACTAATCAGGCTTTCCAACAATATAAAATACAATACCAATTGGTATTACTAAAGGGGAGGGATAATCGACCAAAATAACGTGTCCAAACTTTTTTTGAGGAGTTTACTTTGAGGAAACGCCTTTCCGGAATCTGCTCAAAAAACACCATGTCTAGGAGTGTCGTGTCCACAAGCTGATGAAACTGTTCATCGTTTAATTCACTGGCAGTGGGGGTCGTCTACATCGTAGATTTATGCCATAACTGACATTACAGTCAAATCCAGCCATGATGAGTCATCATGGCTAGTCATCCAGAGAAAGGGAGAGGATGGAGAATGTGGAGCCCATCTCCCTGGTGCCAGCAGCGGGTGAGCACCAGGGCCCAGACCGTGCTAAGGTGCCGGTGATGTGACGGGGATGGGCACACATCCAGATCCTTGTCACAGAGCTCAGGTCAGTATCAAGCCCAGATGCCCAGTACCAGACACCCACAGAGGACGCCCAGGAGTTGCCCGATCCATCACTGGACAGACACGGCTAGACAGGTAGCCACTGTGGTGAGGCAAACACACAGATACACACACACACACAGATACATGAATGCCGCTATGCACATGCATACAGACATACACACATACCAACTAATACACGCAGACATCCAAACACCCACAGGGACAGAAAAAAACGGTTTGGACAAGGTCAACCTGTCCACGTTGCCGTGCTCCAGAGGAGCTAAGCAATCCCTGACAGAGAGAGGGCACTTTCTCATGAGCCATCCCCGAAGAAAACGGCCCGCATTAGCTTCGTGGGAGTGTGTGTGGTCGTGCGTGTGTGTATCGCTTCCATCCGAGTCCGGGAGACGGGTTCCACTCTTCTCCTTAAGCGCTTGTTTCCTGTCTGCGGAGACTAATCAGCTGAGACAGATGTTGTGCTTAAAGGGGCGGAGGGCACGGGGAAGGGGGGTGGGGGAGGATGACAAGAAGTCAATCAGCGTCACACGCCCAGGGAACGGCATCCCTTTTAATGGCGAGAGCTCCGTGAAGCCGGAGGCCGGGCTGGAGGTGTCCGTCACACTCGATAGCGTGGCCGGTCTGACAGGCCCATTAATATTTAGCCAGGCTTGGCTGTTGTGAGTGAGGAGCCAGACAGGTAATCATTGGCAGGGCTCACCTTCAATCACTCAACCCCAGACGAGGGGGCCGGGCGTGGGATCGGAGCCTAGGGGGGGGGGGGGGGGGGGGGGGGGGGGACAGGAAGATGCCAAGTGGACTAGGAAAGGGGAGTGACGGGGAGTGAGGGAATTGACGGGGAGTTCGTATACAAGTGGGCCTGACCCTGGCCTGTTGCCCTATCTCCTCTCCACGTCGGAAAGAATCTGCTCTCCCACCGTTTTAACCTCTCTCCCGCCCCCTTGCGCCCGCCCTTTCCACTCCTTCTTTCCCCTCTCATAAACTGACAGTAACACTCATTGCCTGGCCCCCCCCCCCCCCCCCGCCCGGTCGTCCCTTCCCCTCAGTCATGACAGACGAGTCTCCCTCCTGCTGACTGCGGACGGCTGACTCCCACCAGCACCACCAGTGTATGTTCCAGCTCCCACTCACGTCAGCGCTCTCTTGCAAGGGCTCTCCTTTTTCTCTCTCTCTCAGAGCACACACACCACTATTCTCTCACAGAGTATTTGCACGCGCACACACAAACTAACTGAGAGCGCAAGGCGTGGCAGGGCTGAGGATAGACTGGTTGGGTTTCAGGGGGAGGTCTCTGGGCCTGGGGGAGAGAAGGCTAGTCTGGGTCACCGGCAGTCAGACTGGCCAGATTCCCCCCAGCCCAGAGCAACTGAGTCTGGGGAACGTCAAATACACAGCTCTCCCATCTCCTGTCATGTCACCCCGTCCTCGAGATGTCACAGTTGGGCAGGAAGGCAGGCAGACGCACTCTGGAACATTCCTTGGTTTTCTCCGCGTACCCAAAAGAGCAGAAATCGGGTCAACCGGCTTCCCTTTTCGTTTTATACTCGAGTAATCCTATGCCTGACTCCCTCCCCACACACACACACACACCATCCGCCCTCTCTATCATCCTTATCCCGAGGAGAGCAGGTGAGCACACTGGGCTGTCTCCTTTTCCCTCCTCTCTCCCCCCACCCCTCTTCTCTCTCTTTTTTCCCATCCACCAGCCTCTCACTCTCTCTCATTACCTCACCTTTCTGTTTTTCCCTTTTTCGACCCCCCCCTCCCCTCCCCCCACCCTCCAAGGCGACGGCAGGTGGCCACTTGTGGTGGTCTTAACGAGGACGTCATCTCCCCCCGCCCCCCCCACACCACTCCTGACAGACCCGGAGGGCCGGCTCGTGTGGGTGGGTGGGAGGTGCAGAGGGGGCCTGGAGGTGGAGAGATGGGGGGGCAGACAAACAGGTGTGGAGGGGATGCGGAGAAAGGGGATGGGGGAGGAGGAGGGAGCGACTGACATGCTTGGATGGATGGATCCGAGGCTCGCGGCTGCTAAAGCCTACAAGAAGATCGTCTTGGTCGGCGTGTCTCTGCACGTGCGACTGCAGAGCTGCTGCCGAGTGCTTTATCTCTCTCTCTCACACACACACACACACAGACACGCACCTAAAAACATCTGGATGTGTGTGTGGTGAGAAGGAAAGTAGCCTAAGATGACATGGCTTCTCTACAACCACAAAACACAGAGAAAAAGATGTACACACATGCAGCTGCATGCATATAGAGAATGAAACACACACACACACACACACACCAACAAACAAACACACACACACACACACACACACACTGTAGCGGGGTGTGGATGTTAGGCATAAGAGATATTACATTTATAATAAAGTATCAATTTAATGGGCACTACCTTAATATTGTTATGATCAGTGGCCTATGCACTTTCGTAAAACTCTGTTTTGGAAGTCGCTTTGGATAAAAGCATCTGCTAAATGCATAAATGTAAATGTATTAATTATTATAACAGACATTATTATGGCAAATCAAGGAAACATATTTAATATGTTAGAATCAGCATTCTGAAGGAATTAACTATTTTATAAGAGTAGAGCAGGTCGTAACAATGGTGAAAACACACACACATTTCAAATGAATATTTACAAAGATTTTGTGAAATATAAAACAAACGTGTAAAACAAAAATGTTACAATATGGATTGGATTTGAGGTGGACTCGAAGATGGATTGTGACCTTGGATTTTTTTATACAGTTCAGTGTCTGAGGTCAGAAGGTGATTGGTCAAACAGGAAAGGCGGGTCATCCCATCTCCCCCTCTTCCATTCACACTTACTGTTACAGTGAACTGGTGTAAGGCTTGTTCACATTATCGTTCTCGTACAGTTACAAAATATAGCCGAATGATTGTTTTAGAAATGTAGCTTCATGTAGATAAATACCAAGGATGACTTGGTATTCTTGCCGGAAGGAAGAGAAGTTACTAAAACCACCAAAGCAAACAACAAAGAAAAGACAGTAGCGATCAACACACAAATCCCCTCATAATTCTACACTTTATACCCTTGTGATAAAGGTGATGTGTTGACGGAATGAAGCCGTACAGGTCTATTGTCGCTGCATTGAAAGGTAGGTGAGTTTGTGTGTGATGGAGAGGACTGGTGACTCGGATCAGGTCGTCTAGGTAACCCCTTTCAAGCTCAGAGGAAGTGTCAAGTCCATGTTAACAGAAATGTCCCCTCGGTATTCTTTCCTTTGTATAGCCATTTGGTGTGTGATCAGAGCCTACTGGATGGTGGTGAGAAGGCTGATTTAGTACTGATTGCTACAACACACACAAACCCAATAAAGGTTTTTCCATTAGACTCCAACACGGAGTTCGGAGAACATTGCCGTGCGATATTTCAATGAAATTGTGTGACAATGTTCCTTTGAGGCTCGCTGCTGTTAGTGTAGACAAATGAAGAGAAATAAAGAGATCGTGTCTGAGATGATCTAGGACATGCCCAGGCGTGCACAATCGCCCATCCGAATGCCATTAAATATGCTGAAGCGGTCTCAAAAGCTGTTCTCATGCATTATCACGTATCTAGAGGCCTATTGCACGGATCTTTTCAAAGTGCCGCAGACATCAGACGCCATACCGTCTGACTGGAACAACAGACTCGGCTCACCCTGAGATACAGGGACATCAGAGGGAGTTGAAAAGTTGATCAGAGCGCGACACAATAACAACGCGCTCGAAGAGTTTGAAGGTGAGCCGGTTCAATGCTCTCCCGTGTCCGTGTCCGTGTGCGTGTTCCCTTGGCGTCTTTGATCTAGTGAGGGGCTAGGACCTTCCCTTTTCTCCACACACACATTCATCCTGAGGCAGGTTAGAGTTCCAGTCTCGATAGCAAAGTCAGCCCAATCCCACGGTGACGTCAGAGCACCTGTGTTCAGACGCCCGTCTGTCGTCACCCCTGGACCCGTCTTTTCCGGGGTCTCCTTTGTAGTCTGTGAGAGCACGCACTGCATGTCTCTCTCTCTCTCTGTCTGTCCTACTCTCTTCCTCTCCCACTCTCTCCTCTTAAGCACCATCACTAGCTTTCATCTCCACCAAGTCATAGCCATGGTCTAACACACACACAAAAACACAGAGGGCGTTCAAGCCACTTCCCAGGACAGGAAATGGTTTTCAATGGAGGGGGCTAAAGCTAGAGTGTTACAGCAACACTGAGAACTGGTACCACTAAGACAAGAGGGTCCAACAAACTAAACTCCAGGAATAGCTACGGTTTGCAAAGACAGCAGTCTCCACAGACGTTACTATCCTTATCCTTTCAACACTACATTTTATGTATGTAACAGAAGCGTTCACGCAATAACATACCTTCATAACTTTTTCTAAATATGAAGTCCTCTTTACACACATCCACAGTCTAACCCGCAAAGGGAAAATTTGTATTTACTTATACAACAGCATAATACAGCTGCATTTCTTAGTTCATATAGTGGCTTGCTCTAACTCAGTGGTTCTCAACCCTGTCCTCACGGACCCCCTGTCCTGCTTGTTTCCCTGCTCCAACACACCTGATTCAAATGCATGTTCGTTACCAGGCTTCTACAGAGCTAGATAACGACCCTTTTATTTGAATCAGGTGTGTTGGAGCAGGGAAACATCTAAAACATGCAGGACAGGGGACCCCTGAGGACAGGGTTGAGAACCACTGCTCTAACTTAACACGTAGCAGTTGAGCAAATTTCCCCCATACCGACTTAGAGTTTGCTCAACGAACAGGAGTGAAGTTGATGACTAAAACTATAATAATTATCAAAACAAAGGACTAACAGCCCATCCTCTGCATGAATCATGGGGACAAGCAGATTGGGAGTGCCACTGGTACATTAACAGTTGACAGTGAATGGTCATTTTGGGCCCTGACAGTTTCTAGTGTATGTTGACAGATAAAACCATTGTCATGGGGGTGGCAGTGAGTGCATTTTCATACCTGTGATGACCAACTTGAAGCTCCCCCAGGAGTTGGTTCTTGAACCACGTGTCAAAGTCCACGTTGTCGAATAGCTCGTACGCCGCCAACCCCACCGCGTTGTACACTGTGGCCACACACGCACGCGCAAACACACAAGAAGGAGATGAAACACCAGTGTTATTCCAGTCACTCTGTAGAGCTGATAATCGTCACTCTCTCTCTTTGGTTTGAAGTCGACCAGGTGTTGCTAATGACTCAATCTTATCTGTTCATCATAGCCAGCTCTGTTCTTATCTGATGAGCTACGGTTTTACCCAATGCGGTAAACACCATGTTAAAAAACGTTGTCAGGTCAAGTGTTGATCTGGAACGCGACTCTCTGGGTTAGCTACAGTTTTCACAGAGCATTAAAAGAGGAACGGTTGAGGCTATCCAAGGCGGTCGTTGGTCTCATGGTCTGCGATGGACTTTTTGGGAAGCACAGACAGAGGGACGGACAAACACAGGCCGAGAGATGACGAGGGTGGCGACGGGAGAGGGAGAAGGCGAGGAAGAAGACGAGGATGTGAGACTGATCAGCGAGAGGAGGAGGCTGATAGAGAGGGAGGGAGAGAGAGAGACAGAGAGGGAGAAAGGCAGAGAGAAAGCGAGCGAGAGAGTGATTGAGCGAGCGACAGAGAAAGACGAGAGCGAGGAGAGGAGGGCAGCCAAACGATCCCATTAGCGACAGCCGGGCCAGGCCTGTGGAGTGCTAACGAGCGTCGAGGGAGAGCCCTGCGGAAGGAGAGACGGGGCGAGCGCCCTGCACCCTCACACAGACGGGAGGAAGACCACCGCCGCCGCCACGACTCCCTGCAGACGACCGACGGTTAGGAGATGAAAAGAAAAGGAGAGTGCGAGGAGGAGGGGAACGGAGGGAGAGACAAAGGAGAAGGGGAGACGGTGAGTGGTGAGAGACAAGGACGTTCAATCAACAGAGGTGAAAGGGGGGGGGAGAGAGACTGAGAGAGAAGGGTAGAGAGAGGGAGAGCGGAAGAGGGGTGGGCGAGAGAAAGGAAAAGGGGGGACGAGAGCGAGGGAGAGGGACGGAAAGAGAGGTGGTGGGAGACGCAATGACAGGGTGACAGAGAAATGACAAACGAAGAGCTCCTCTGGGCTGTAATCATAGGGGGGTGAGGGAGAGACAGAGAGACAGAGAGAGGGAGACAGAGAGACAGCGAGAGAGAGAGGGAGACAGAGAGAGAGAGAGAGAGAGAGAGGGAGACAGAGAGAGAGCGAGAGAGCGAGGGCAAACTAACGGGGGACTGTTGGGTGCCCTGGCACTGTAGGAGGAGGAGGATCCATCTGGCCGGGCACGATGCAACACGAGTCAGCGCTTTGAGAATGCCAACGGAGGCATTCCGGCACTTTCCTGCCATCACAGCCCACATACCCTCGCAAGTTCTCTCTGAGCGTGCTCACCTGCATCCTTCATCAGTAATTGGACGGGGTCCTCCACATTCGTTGGACCTACGGTGCAAAACACAGAACGCACACAGTCACGCACTGACAGGTTACTCCAATGAAGCTGCATACTCAGGCCTGTCATTCCAACGAAGACCTTTTAATATAGGTTTTGATTTGGGGGAAAATGACTGAGTGAAGGACTCGCAGACGCTGACAGCTTCATCTTTTCACCTGTCACATAGAAATATCCTGTCTGGCAAGCACAAGCCTTTGACAACCCTTTTCTCAAGGAAGTCTATTGTTAATAACAATCTTTGGCTTTCCAATCGATGTTGTCTTCTCAGCCAACATTGAATTATCGAATCAGTTGCCGGCCTCCGACAGATCTCATTTCCCTGAATGACCCAGAACAGACAGGCTGTGTGTGTGTCTGTTTCTGTGTGTGTGTGTGTGTGTGTGTCTAATGACCGACCTTGTAGGTTCTGCACCATCTCCAGCAAAACAGGGGTCAGTGTCTGGCTGTAGTTGTGGAAGAGGTCCAGGAACAACACTTCGGTGCACGGCTGTTAAGAAACAAAGAGCACGAGGACGTCACATCAACAAAGGGTCGACCGTGCGTCCAGTCCTGTCCACCGACACCAAATCAACATGCTACACAGGAACGGCTGGGCAGGTAGCGCTAGGGGGTAGTGCGTGGGGGCTTGTGTGTGTGCGCGCTCGCATGCGCGTGGCTGAGGCAGGGACATGGGGGTTTTGAAAGGCAACAGGCGTCGTTACGAAGCCCGTCTGGCTTCATTAAATCGGGCAAAATAAGGCTGATGGGTCTCTGACCTGGAGGGGGTATGGTCACTTCACGCCTAACAATAGACAGGGGGGACGGCGTCGGCCATAATCAGATGGCAATATGGGTGAAATGAAAAGGTCACCAGGACAGGCGGACCGACAATCAACAGAAGAGAAATGCGCACACACACACACACAGAGAGAGAGAGATAGGAGGGAGATTTAGATAAGAAAAAACGTGAGGAAAACATCTCAATAGAGAGAAAGAAACGGGGAGAAAGACCGCGAGCGAGACCACGGAGAGCCGCTTCAAAACAACACTGCCAGTTCATTTGGCAGTCCCAAACCCACAGGTCAAGGGGGGCTGTTGCACTCCCATCGGATCCATGTTATTTGTCCATAGGGATTAAGGGAGTGTGACCGAGCGCTTTCAAGACAAACGATCCACAAACAAAATGCCTACAAAGGAGTTTGGCGCAACCTGATTACAGTGTAGGCAGCCTGACGACATACACTACACAATTCCAATCCCTTTCAACAAAGAGGACATCACTTTATTGGGTTAGAATCCTGTTGTATTTTCGCAAGGGGGATACTCGTGCCCTGGATGGCAGCTGCGAACATCTTTCCAAAACGCTAACAATCATTTCGATGAAATAGCCTCTAGCTAGCTACGGTGGCCAGCTATCACATGCAGCTGGTGAATTTATCCTTGAGACAGTTTCTGAGCTATTATAGTATAAAAAATATATAAATAAAATAAAACAGTTTCACAGGTTCAGTGTTGTTTGCCTTCAGGGAACAGAGAGAGCAGTTCCTCTTGGCGACAGTTACATTTATCGTGATGTTTTCCCGCCGCAACTTCAGCGGAACGGCTGTCGCGCTGTGTGCGGTTGCTGTTGTAAACAGACTGATGCGGGAGAGGCAATGGTGCGTGCCAGTTTCAACCGAGAACATAGATCACCGAGCTCTGTTTGAGGCATACACACGGAGTGAGAGTGTTGGTGCGTGTGCGCTCGCCTGTGTGGGAGAGAGCGAGCGAGTGAGAACTGTTTTAAAAAGAGAGAACAACAAAAGTGAACTCACCCTCAGACTGTACTTCCAAGAGTCCCCCCCTGTCTCTTCAACAGCTTAGAAAAAAGTACAGAAAAGGCAGAGAAAAAGATAAAATAAAAAAACAAATAAACTTAGTCAACACATTCGTCAAAGTAGCAGCACCTGTGAGAGGATAGTAATTCATTTAAAAACGCATTACAGAAAGCTCACACTTTTGACTCCCCACATTACAATTCAATGACAGAGAACCACACAGGGATGTAACAAGTCACAGCCATGAAGTCATTCTGGAGATTCACACAACCAATAACCAGCGAGCTCCCAGCAGAATCTCAGATGATTTCAAAGCACACAAAGGCAAACACACACACCAATGCACTTAAAACTTCAAGATAACATACTGCTCTGTTCCCAAGAGAGAACATAGGTAGAGCACTGCAAATATGAGCCATTTGTGTCCCGTTACTTAGGAGTGATCTGGTGCGGAGCGGGGGAGCCCACGACTGTCACTGCCTTGGTGACCAGGGGTCAGAATCCACCCTGGGTAACTAAATGGAACCTACTAAATGGATCTTAACAGACTCTGCAAAGGAGTGTGCGCGTATGTGTGGTATTTAGATTAGTGTGTATGTACGTGTGTGTGTGCGGGGGCGTATATGTACGTGTGTGTGTGTATTTCCGGAACCGTACCGAAGCTCTCCGGGTCCTCCTCCCACATGGCCACTTCCTCCTCGGTCAGCAGGAAGTAGTGGGAGACCAGGCGACGTCCAATTTCGGTCAGGGTGGCGTGTGTGAAGAAAGCCGTCTTGATCTTATGTGCCTCTAGACTTTCTGCTTTACTGTCTGAAGCAAAGATAGACAGGGCACACAGATTGTCAGACAGAGACTCTTTTCAAAAGTGAGATGGCTGTTGTGTACTTTGTTTCAGACAGTTGTCAATTTCAGTGCTACTTTCAAAAGTGAGGAGAGAGGGAAACAAAGAGAGTGAGAGCGGAGAGAGAGAGAGCGGAGAGAGAGAGAGCGAGCGAGAGCGAGAGGAATATACAGCTTCCCAAAATGCTGGCTTGGTGAACAAAGATTCCATCAGGCACATTTAACAAGAAACCACAGGCCTCTGAGGGCCTTGATCAAACTGTGCGTGTGTGTGTGTGTGTTCGGAGGGAAATGTTGACGAAAGCTTCCCATGGAAAAACTGTGACTGTGTCAAATAAAACCAAACTTTTCACCGTGACTTTCCTAAAGGGATTGTTCGTGACTGCATTAGAGTTCCCTCACTTTCTTCAAGCGCGTTTTTCGTCTCGTCTCATCTCTCTCTCTTCCCTTCCCTCCCCCCCCCCACTCAACCCCACCCAACCCCACCCAACCCAACCCCACCCAACCCACCCTCTATGTTCTTGGCTGGCTTGTAGGCGTCGTTCTTCACGATCATCTTCATAAGGTTCATGCATTGGACCGTGAAGCGCTCAAAGGCCACGCCCTCGCCCACGGGCGTGAACACGTAGCTGACGGCAAACTCCAGCGAGCGCTGGATGAGGGGGATGAACGGGCACGGGTGGCACTCCAGGAAGTCCAGCAGCTACGGCGGAGGGATCATCGAGAGGGAGAGACACAGAGAGAGAAAGAGTCAGGTGGCTGAGCGGTTAGGGAATCGGGCTAGTGATCTGAAGGTCGCCAGTTCGATTCCCGGCCACGCCAAGTGAAGATGCGTCCTTGGGCAAGACACTTCACCCTACTTGCCTCGGGGGAATGTCCCTGTACTTACTGTAAGTCGCTCTGGGTAAGAGCGTCTGCTAAATGACTAAATGTTAAATGTAAAGAGAGAAAGACTTAGACATTTAACCAGCCCCCCAGCAACCATGCCATTGCATCAAGTGACCCTACTCTCCTGTGTCTTCCATATTACCAACTTGGCCTGCCCAAATAAATAGTTCAAGAGGCACGATCTCCTCTTCTCCTGTGTACCAGAGTCCCCCTATAAACAGCGACACTGAAAACCCGAGCCTCATACAGAATGCCTGCAGCACCTGAAACAGGCTTTGTAACCTGGAACACTGGCTAAAAAGATGCTTAGCCAGTTTCATCCTGTTTACAGAACCGAGCATTCCCTCCCCACCTTAGGGGAGGGTGTTACACCTGGCGGCTCTACTTACCACCTTAGTGTAGAGGATGATGGTCTTCTCCAGCTTCTCTCTGCATGAGCTATCTGGACCCAAGTGTCGACCTAGGAAGGGGGGAACAATACAATACAATGTTAACAGATCCATGAGATGCCTGAGATGGAGCACAGGCAGTTGAGGGCATTAGGGTTTAACAATTAGCATCCAAACACACTTTATATTCGCATCCATCACCCTCCTGTTCCGTACTCAGTCCAGCTTTCTATTACACCTAAACACACTTACAATGAACTCCATTCGTCTCTCTAATAGTCAAACTCAGCACATCTCCCTACAGCTCTAATGTTCAGCTCTATAAAAACATTGGCAGATGCTGGGACCAATTAAAACGTCCCCTGGAGTTTATAGTTAAGACCCTGGACGCAGTCCAGTTCTGGTTGAAATCCCCCCCCCAAGAGAGAACTGTGAGTCTCATAGGGGTGGATGGGTACTGATTTCCCCTTGATTGAGGAGAGGTCCGGGGGGTTTGTTTCGCGGACCGACACATTCAGAGACAAATATGCAGATAGGCCGTAAGACAGACAGGCTGAGAGAGAAAGCCTGAAGATTGTAGGAAGAGACGGGTAGATAATAATAGGGCATTTCAAACTGACAGGTGACCCAAAAGCTGAGAAACAGAAAAGGCTCAAAATAGCCTGGCCCTGAAACAGCAGGCGGCTTATTTCCCTGACCTTATCGACGGCCACGCCGGTCCGTCTCTTTTGCTCGCCGCCACCGCCGGCACATTGGAAGTATTTGCTATCAATCCCGTCCGAAATACCAAGCGGCCCTCTCTCCTCTGACCACCAACACCCCCACAACTCCCTCAGCACTGCTCATTGCCCCGTGAACGCTAAGACATATTAAGATGATAGCGGCGCATGATAGCTATAATGATATTTCTGTCCACTGCCTATGGCTGAGAGATTAATTCCTGGTTGCTGCAACAATGTATTATCAACAGCAGGGCAAGCATAATCATTGCAGAGCATTAGCAGGACGAAGAAACGTAGGAGAAATACTTACAGCATTCCAGGAACTGTTTTAACCTCTCAAAGACTGCATTCAGAAAGCCCTGGAGACAGAGAGTAGTGGAATGGGTGACAGGAAAGAGGAGGAGAGTAATTTAATCTGTTTGACATCTTAGTGGTCACATCACTCATGAGTGCCTTATCAGTATAAACAGTGGCAGTTGTGCTACTAAGGGAAAGAGTGTGTGTGTATGCATGCGTGTGTGCGTGTGTGTGTGTGTGTGTGTGTGGGGGGGGGTAATTAGCAGGTGAGTGATGGAGAGTCCCTGTGTTCAGCCCCTGAGACTCACACTGAGAACATGTTGGAAGATAAGCACCTTAACGGAGAGGGGAGCCGAGAAGGAAAGAGTAGAAGAGAGGGAAGGGGGGAAGAAGGGAGAAGAGGAGACCATGATGAAGGGTATGGTCAATGAGAGGAAAAAGGGTGGGGGGGCAAGGAGAGGTGAAATCTAAAGAAAGATTTGCTACGTCTCTGAAGTAACTGGAGTTTGGGGGGGTTGAAGAGGGGACAAGAGAGGTTATCGAGGAAAAAGCGAATTTTGGGGAAAGTTAATGAGTGTCGTCTTGCCTCTGTTTGCTATCCGTGTGTGTATGTTTGTGTACAGCTAGAGGCTAGGGGAATTACTGACTCATCACATACGCACACACACACACAGAAATGGCCAGTCGGAAACATGAAGCTGTCACGTACAAATCACTCAAACCCTGAAGAATGGCCAAACACCCCCGAAAGCATGGTTCATAACCTTTCCTGAAAAAGATGCCCTGTGTGAACCACTGTCACTGGAAGGCATAGCCTTCTAGACTAAATAACCTAGCAATGACACGGGACCCAACAGTAACCTTCATCTAAAACAACCTATAGTATACCATAACTCCGTCAACCTATACCTTTCTGTCCAGACCACATCAACAGGCGTTTTGCTTGATAGAGATGGAGATGCTATCAAGCATCTTTTGCTTGATAGTGTCAGACCAGCAGATACATTCTGAGCGGCAAAGTCTTTCCGTGTATCCCCTTTGCTATAAAACTGTCAGACCTGGATTTATTCTCAAAATACAGTGAGCAGGGAAGAGAAAGAGCAAGAAAGGAAGAGAGGTTTAGAAATCCTCGTAAACTCAAACGGCATAACAAGTTTCCCTACGCTCCCCATCTTGTGCGAGTGTGTGTTTCGCCTCTGTGGGACAGACGACGTTCCAAACGCGCAAGCCAAATTATGACCAGGCCCAAGGCTGTTGTGATGGCAACACGGCAAATGCTACAACCAGAGAGATGCTAACAACGAGTGCTTGGTGCCGTTCAGAGCTGTGGATCTTAGAGCTAAATGCTAGCATACCGTAGCTGGGGTCTCGCAACTCTGCTTGGGGAGACAACTCTGACAGGTTATTTCAGTTCAACTAAAAGCAGGCATAACTTTGGGGCTGAGATGAATACTGCTCACAACATTATGGCTCGGCTAAAATGGACTTGTATCATAGTAATTGATCACATCCAAACACAAAGCCAGAGCTTGATTGAAGTGCTGCATGCGGAGCGCTTGTCTAAATAGATAATAACCTTTTCACCGTACACCTAATCCCAAGCAGTCAACCAGTCAATTCCCAGCAGATCTAAGGGTTTTTCCACCCATATCATAAATGTCATGACTAATGAATGTGCTCTCATATCTCCGAATCACTCATCTCTGTGGTTAGTCAATTTACATGACATTGTGAGTCACATCTTATGACCTGTTAAACTCCTATTAACTTCCTTAATGCCCATGGCTAATTGGCTCCAGGTCACCTCCAAGGTTGACAGACACCCCTGGAATGAGACTTGAAAGCCGTATTTGATAGGATGTGAATGACACTGGGAGTTTGTAATTGTCCAGGCATGGGCTTTTGAGTGTCACCTTAATTGAACCGTCAGTACGGGGAGTATGAATTGCTAGCCAATGTTGCTGCCATTTCTGGCATTGTAGCTTTCCCATTGAGTCTAGCCGTGGCTTATTTGCCAAGCAGTTATCAACTGCTTGTTCCTATGGATGGTAACACACTCACGCAACACAAGCTATGATGTCTAAGTGTGGTTCCAGGAATCTCTGTCTTTCTGTTTTTGTGGCTCAATTATCTCAATATCCAGGCACTATGTGAAGTTTAAAATCGTCAAGTGTATTGCTCAGAGCCCAAAGACATGCAGTGCTGCGAATGACAATTAGCTCATTCAAGGTCACACGAGTTGCATGAAAAGCACTTTATGGAAAACTAAGGATGATATTGATTGGATGAGACTACGGAGGATACTGACTGGAAAAAGCGAGAGCCTCGCATTGCATGGTTAGTGTCCTTACCATGTCCTCTGTTCTCTATCATAGGTTGGGAAACATGCCTTCAATTGAGTGTACATGCTAGATTCTAAAAGCTGAACATTTGTAAGAGGTAGAGGGGCTGTATGCTTACTTGCAAATGTTAGCGTACTTGTGTTGTCTGGAGCAGTTTGTTTCATCCATAAATTAAACGCTTTGAAAGAAGCTGATTAAAACTATTATGCCAACGTTGTCTGTCAGCACTGCAGGTATAGATGTTAGTTCTGGCTAGCTAACAAATCAAAAGGGATAAGTTATTTTCACTATAGTTTAGTAAATGTTGTGTGTAAAAACACATGTTTACTGATGTGGATGTGCAGTACTCTCTTCAAACTAAAGAACCCCGCCGTTGTACCCGCCGTCAGTCACACCTTCCTCTTTTACTCTGCCCCGTCCAAATAGTAGCCCGAGGCTGTGGCTCGGCTGCCCTCTGTGGAGGTGTCGCCACAGGGGGAGCGGTGATGGGCATAGACTGGGATGCAGACCCAGCACTTGCCCCTGGCGAGGAGCTCTTTACTACAGGGATTTCATTTCCATCGCTTTGCTAGACATCATCTAAATGAGGACTTGCTTGCTTGACAACTTTTCAATTCAGCAACTCACAACTAATGTTTTTTAGGCTTACCATCACTGAGAAGCTAATCTTTGTATTGATATTTAAGGGCATTCAGGCACAACGTGAAAATAGTGTTAAAATGTGGTTGTGCAGGAATGTCTCTAAACAAACTGAGAAAATGTTATAGTTGAGGTCACAAGCTCCAGTTAACATCAAATCAATTAACCGACATTTGAATCATCGTCTTTGGAAGTACCGCAAAGCACCTTACCTCATCACAAATCCACCAACATATTTTACGCATATCCAACTCACCTTTATTGCTTTCCTTAAACAATTTAAGATTTCAAAAATAAAATATTAGATTTATATGATAGTCTTAGTATAAGGTCTGGCTAATAGACTTTGTAAAATATTTACCACTAGGTTCACTGAGTGTGTATAGATATAGATATGGCACAAAAAAACTGTAACACACCTTCAAATTTGTGCAGGCCATAAACATCGTCTGTCTTTGGTTGCAGCCCTGTCTACAGATTTCAAAAATCCCTCTAGCTGCAACATCATCATAAGAATAGTCTGTCTGGAGATGATTTGTGGGTTTACGTGAAGAAATGATTTGTTGAGGTGAAATAAACTGACTATTCTGCCCTGACCTCAACCCCAACAAACACCTTTGTAATCAATTTGAATGCCAACTCGTGTCAGACTTGATCTCCCAACTTCAGGTGTCCAACTTTACTTTTTGCCCTGCCTCAAGGTTGCAACATTTATTGGAAAACTTTTGTAAAATAGTGGAGGCAGTTAATGCCCATTATTTTGGAATGACAGGGTATATGCAGGAATCCAGAAGTTAATTTCAATACCTTTTTAAGACTTTTTGAAGACCTCAAAATATTTTAAGACCCTCATCGCCACTTCAAGTTCTAATCTGCAAACAACCTTAAACTTAATAAACAGTTGTAGTTTGTAAATAAATCTATAGAGCACAACCATACAACAGAACTCAGATAAGCTCGGAAGAAAACAAAGCTCAAAATAATAAATTTAAGAATAAAAGGCAAGGTTTATAGAAATATTTCAATGTTTGAGTTCATTGAGCCTGGTATTGAGACAGCAGATATCGTCCGCGCGCATCGTTTCTGTGCCACCCATAGCCACCCTGATGCCGCCAGACGATGGGGCAGAGGTCGCTATCGTAGCCGTTTTGACAAGCTCAGCTGTCGTGTTGGGTAGTGCTGCATTTCAGCTGGCAATGGACAGCTGCGGCTGCTCTCTGCGGCCAACGGCGGCCTTGACAGCGTTGATTCCCATCGAAGCTACGCTAATCTTCTTTTAAAAATATGTACAGTAAGCCTGTTTTCAGGGACAGGCTTCAGCTATTGTATAAACTCATCCTTCTCCAACCAGGAGTCTGCACATTTACATTTCCCCATTTCGGAGTCTGTTTCGCAACATGTGGAGGGCAACACATCACCTAACCATGCTTTTCGCAAAATACATGACTCGCTGACCGAGCACGTCGTTGTTTATAATAGTCATAGGGAGGAAAATGAATATATTCATGCATCCTTTTTGGAGTCAAACTCTTTGGACAAAGCGTGAACAAAATGTAATGCCTCATAAAATCGGGATTAAGATTTTTCAATACCTTTTAAGGGCCTTAATTTTCCCTAAATGGATTTATCAACTTTTAATACGTTTTAAGACCCCACGGATACCCTGAATGAGTTTAAAAAAAGGTGTCTGAATACTGAACAAGTGTCCACATACTTTTGGCCATTAATTGTTTACGTGCTTGTCCCTCTGCTCTTGGTGTTACATATTCTCTCATTGATCTGCAATTTTGAAGGAGGGAGATGAAGCAGCATAAGGGCCATTCCAGTCTGCAGTTAACTGATAGGTTTTATAAATCCACAGGCAGATTTGAGAAGCAGATGTTTTCATCCATTAAATATTAACAGTAACCCTTTTTTACTATTGATTTACAAGCAAAACACAAGCTAACCACATTTTTTTTAACCTGCCAACCATAAAATATGTGTCATAATTACAGCCAAACAAGGCCCTAATCAATCTTTCATATGACTGGTAAATCCCCTACACATCAGTATTCTTTTATTTCTTTTAGAGAGCATTAATAGGTGACAGAGAGGCAATTGATGACTTTGGTGACACAGAGGACTGACTGACATAAACTACATCATCCAAAGGTCAAAATACACACTGCCGCCTTAAGTTTTCCCCTGAAGTATGACACTTGAGGCTTAATTTCTCCTTTGCTGAGGGACTTTGTTGCACAGAATCCCTCAAAAAGATTCTTCATATAAGGAAAAACTTAACTGCAAGGAAAAAGATTTTACCAGTAAAATTTGACAGTTTCTATGAAGACTGTTTGTTTGCTTCCTCTAGCGCTCGAGATAACCTCAACTAATATAAAAATGTAAGAAAGAAAACAAAAACAAAAAGGGAAAAGGTTGAGTTGTATTATTGGGAAAATAATGTGTTTTATCATGTCTCATGTTGCACGATAAGCCAAGTTTCTCTTCAAATGCTGAAAAAGTTTACGTTGTCAGAGCCGCAGGTAATAATATTAGCTAGATAATTAGCTAACTTTAGCACTAGCTATATAGTAGGGTTGCATACGTTAAACATTCTTATTCATGGCAAGCAGTTGGTTTTCAGTCGACAAAAGTGAGGAGACCGACAGCTACAGTAGCGCCTTTATCTAACGTGTTAACATGGGAGTGAGATGCTTTGCAGAAGCAACTTATGGGTTTTTTGTGTAATCTATGTTGTTGCAAGGAAACCTTGCATAGAACATTAAGAAAAATCTTAACTTAAGGTGTTTTGAGAAGGTCCATACTGCGTATTTTTATTTGAATACCTAAAAAGTACTCAGTGAATTTTTATCTGGGGAACATTTAATGAGACTGAGTAGCTGTGGAGATTGAAACACATACTGAAAATACTGTGCTCTCTCCCTCTCGCCCTTGACATCTTCAATTTAATGTTTCTGAAAAGAGAACAAGGAGTTCCTTCAAACGACCTGTACTGTTCCCTCAACAGATGACTACCCTAATGAAATCCCCACCACATTGAATGTTTAATGGGTGAATTAAAGACTGAGATAGCCGTGGTTGTGGGAGTCAGGTGGCTGAGCTGTTAGGGAATCGAGCTAGTAATCTGAAGGTTGCCAGTTCGACTCCCGGCCGTGCCCAAAAAAAATCACGTTGTGTCCTTGGGCAAGGCACTTCACCCTACTTGCCTCGGGGGAATGTCCCTGTACTTACTGTAAGTCGCTCTGGATAAGAGCGTCTCATAAATGACTAAATGTAATAGCTGAGCATTCTCTGACATCACAAGACACTTTTTGGAGAATTGTCAAGTCATGCTGGGATCATCAGGTTTTGCACAAAGTTGTGGAGTCCATGCCAGCTCGAGTACACGCTATCATTAAAGCAAAACGGGAACCTACTAAGTATTCAAATTCTGACAAATTCCTCACAAATCACAAATTGTTAGGCTGATATTATCATTTGTAATAAAAATAAATGTATTACATTCGAAACCAATGCAAAAAAGATGTATCAAGATATTCCAGGAGGGCCAGCTGGTGGCTTGATGGAAAATATATTTGACCCATATCACTATATGGCTCCAGCAGTCTGTAACTGTAAATAATCATACTGTGATGACTTGTGACCTTCCTGAAATGACTCCATATTGATTCTCAATACTTACCATCACTTCCAAGTTCTGCTGGGGCTCCTGGAATCCATGGACTGTGAGCTTCCGGAGAACTGTCAGGAGGAAGACATACAAAAAACGTGTGTTAATCAATTTTGATGTACAGTATTTGTGCATGAGTGGATGATATTTGTGTATATTATTTTCATTGTGCATGTGTGCGTGAAAATCTCCTACAAATATATGAATGAACAAAAGTGTATGTGGTGTCGTTAACGAGGGCCGAGATAGGTTGATTGTGTACAAAAAAACACCTATTCCAGGGGATGTAGAAATGGGAGGTCAACATAGCTGGCAATAAAACAGGAGGCAAAGACCTGATAACAGGCACTGTACACTTGTGTAACCATAAGACTGTTTTGATTGTGTACAAACTCCTTTGTTAGGTTACAATAAAAAAAACATTGATTCATTCAAAAATCCCTCAACTTCATTTTGTTGATATCCAGCTTCAAGAGGAAGAATTCTGCAAATAGCTCAGAGCTAATCAGTAAACCCAGTACCACATAGAAGACCCTGCTCAGCGACAGTTAGTGTTTCAAACATAATTTATTTGACTTCTTTTCCAGACAGGCTATAACCCTTGACTGATGCAGTGCAATTTAACATGATTTGACTCAAGACACTGCGATTCAAAATTATATGATGCTGGACAATTCAATATGGACAAATGGCACTGCTGTTTTAATTGTATTTCTTTGGTTCTTAAGCAGAAGTGCAATATGCCGTAACTACTGCCACTAGACGGATGTGCTTTACACTTTCAGGATGTAGGCTGACTCAGTCGTGATCAGAAAGCAGTGGTGCGGTTTCTATATGAAGAATACAAAAATAACCTAGTATTTATGTTAATTGTGCTCCCTGTGTACTTTATAGCAACACAGCATATTTAGCTAATTGCATGCGTCCTGTCAAATTGTCTATCTCTCTTGGCAAATGTGAAGTGTCGCCAAACATTTGATTGCCAGCAATATGGTGGAACTGTAGCTCCTCGTCCTCCATGATTATCTGTAATCTCATATTCTCGAGAATTTGAGAAACAAATTAGAGATGAGGAATCAGTCAATTCTTGGTTGCAACCTTTTGGTCACAATTCTACATAATAAAGACATAGGAAGACTAAGAATTATATATAAATACATTGGATTTTACCGATGCAAAGACGTTAGAAACGATGCACCTCGAGTTTATTCCAGATTGTATTCAGTGTACAACTATTTTAATTAAGCAATCACATTGTGTACTTGTATGGCAGTACACTGGTGTATTGCTGAATCTTACCATCTTTGGTATAAAGTGACTACCAGAATTGGTATTAACTTTGGGATCTTATTTTCTGCACTGTTTAATAGTAAAAAAATTTAAACCCCTGGATATTTTGCATATGAAGGGGTAGTTCCTGTAGTCTGTCATACAGCACAAGGGACAGATGAAATCAATTAGATCCAAAGACATAAATCTCACCAGTTCTTAAAAATAATCGGTTACAGGACTAGGACTCAACGCTATAGGTGTCAGTCCTCATGTCAACAGTAACGTAATGGACCATAGTTGATACCTGACCTGTAAGGATCAGCCCCCGTGCTTCGGCATGCATGTGAACTGCGGACCTATTGCGAAGTTTAACGACAATAGTGTGAAATACAGTTTTACTGCCGCTGTTACTTTTTAAAGTAATAATTCCCTAAATCTCAATACAGAGTTGCGGGGAAAAGACTACACACAGATGCCAATAATACAATTCAAATAAGTAAAGAGCAGTTATATTTGTCAATTTTTTTTGCTGATTCGAAATATGTTCCGATCCTTGAGTCAAAATGATCCGTGAGTAAAAACTGCGGTTCGGATCGGATCGCGTTTTGCGCTTCACTGCACCACTAGTCAACAGGTGTTTGGACGGGCACCTTTCAGTGACAGCAGCGTCCTCTCCAGGGAGCCCAGGGTGGCCGCCTCGTCCCGTGGCGTGGCGTAGACGTGCTGCAGGAAGCAGTCAGTGTGGTGGCTCCATAACGAGCAGGCGAAGCTGTAGATACCCGACGCCAGCTGTAACAAAGGAGGAACCCAGATCACCGTCAGCACATTTTCACTAACATGTAAAAAGCACACAGACATAAACGTCATCACGCGTGCACTGAACCTATTCGCACACAGTCATGCACAGGAGAAGGGGGATGTAGGACTGACGGGCGTGTCATTTGGCCAAACCTGTTACCCCTCCCCATTACATCTGTCTGGATCCTAATTAACTGAACAGCTGCTTTTCTAAATAGCTACCGTCCTTAATGGAGGAACAACTAAACCATTTTTCATACAGTGGACTTTTGGCAGAACATTTGGGGCTTTCACTTAGAAACACAGGTGCCAAAACGTCTCCATTAGGCCTACATTGCTGCTACGTGAGACCATCACTTTGCTGTCAAATGGCACATTATTTTGAAGAAAAATAGCCTGAAGTGCTGGACCGTTCGATCCTAAACCTGTATCCATCCAGTGGTGCAGTACAAGCAACATGGACACACTGTTCAACAACTTCTTCCTTAAATTTGCTTCCACAGTGTTCCCGCATCTTTTAGCTGCCACTACACCACAGCCCTGGAAAAAAGGGCACCATCAAGAAGACAAAGTTAGTCGAAATCAGTCAATTACAACCAGGAAGGATTTTATGTAGCCCTCAGTTATGTTCTCGGGAACTCTACCCATCTAGCCATTCGTCAAACGTCATCTTGGTCCTTATCCGTTAACCAACACTCCCTTTTGCCCCAGGGCCTATATGCCAAATCCAGATAGATAGACACAGCAGGGCAGAGTGTGCAAAGTTATGTACGTTTTTAAAATAACATGAATCACTCAAACAAATCTTAGAGACACCTTGGTCCTCCATCTTTTGAGTCTTCTCCAGTCATCTTGTGCCTGCTTCAAGTGCCTGTTTATCTCGCAGATGACACCTCTACAATTCGAACAAGGATCTTCCTTCTCGTCCATCTTTGAAATGTCACTGCCATTTACCATTCAGAATGGAACGGCTGCAGTAACATTATATGGGCTTTTTTGTACTCCTTTTTCAAAATGCAATGCTCACGGCATATAAAATTGACACATTATACACGATGTGACACTCAATTTATCAGACAAGCTTCTCCAGTGTGCTTTGTGGACATGCGATGAATAACAGACTCAATTCTTCTTCAGTTACCGGATTTGATTGCTTCATTTGCATAATTCCTATGAGCGCCATCCATTCTTTCCACCCATCCAGTCTCAAGACGCTATGGGGCCTATGGCATCTTCGCCTGTTACTGCCTATACTATAGGCTATAATAAGTGATCAGACCCCTAGGGAACAACACAAACACTGTCTCAGCACAAGCAAAATCTTTTTATGCAGGCAGCTTTAATATTAACTGCGGAAAGTTTAAACGATTTAACCCAGTGAAACTTTTTTAAGAATTCTTGGAGATTGTCGCCATTTGTAGTTCTTGATGGATAAAACATGAAAGGATTTAAAAGCGACTCCTCATTGAAGTAATTTCGACTTTCTTCAGTTGTACAAAACACAAAGGCACCAAAGAAAGTCCTGTTTGTGCATGCGGGTGTTTATGCTTTGTGCTAGGTTAAAAGGGTGCATTTTATCCAGATAGCCTGGCTGTTTGTCAAGGTGGGCTCCCTCTTTCTATTTCTCTCTAATCATTCGCTGGAAACATAGTGATGAAAAGGGGAAAAGGGCTGGGTCTCTTTCACACCTCGTATCATCCTATCACCGCAAACAGCCTTTGAAAGATTAGAATAGAAATAGCGGGAAAAGAGAGGAATTTGAGCAACGGAAGAGAGAGAAATGCAAAACTGGGATTGAGAAAGAATGAAAGAGGGGCCCGAATGGGCTCGTGTTATCCCTGGATTCGAATGAAGGCAGGTCTGTCTGATCAAAAATGAATTGGATATGAAAGACGTCCATTTCTCCTCTCTGAAGGTAAGAAGCCTCATTATTCAAATGACGCTTGCACAGACGAAAGCCTTTAATACTTTAGAAGAGCCCCGTTCCCTCTTCTCTCCGTCTCATCGCGACACCCCCCCCTCCACCACCACCCCCCCTGCACTATTCCAGTCAACCACAGGAGATTGTGTCTCTGGGCCTGCCATGCAGAGAGTAAATAAGTGATCCCTCTATACTTTGTGCAATCAAGCAGAAATCACATTCATTTAACCTTTAATCAGGCCACTCGGTGGGTGGGTGAGTCTGTGCATGTGTGCAGCATGCAAGTATGCGAGCTTGACTGTTCGAGTGTATTTCTAATGGCGTGTTTGTCGGCGTGTTTGTCGGCGTGCTTGTGTCTATTTGAGAACTGTAGTGAGTGAGAATACACAGTGTTCCGAAGGGGCCTTAATCTCAATAACATCAGGTGCGTGTCAGCCATGCATGCATTCATAATACGAGAACACAATTTGAGCTTGAATACAAAAGTCATTTCCATTGGTAAAGGGGGGTGGCAGTTTGATGTGCTATCAAATGAAGTGGCACACCTTCATCAGACAAATGGAGGCATTTTTTTGGTGTAACTTTGAAACGACATCCATTTCATCCGTTAAAACGCATTAACGTCTGTTGTACTTAGCTTAATGATTCGTCTTTCATTCCTTTATCCCTCTTTCATGGCTTAGGCTAATACTTTCCTAATAGATGGCCTCATATTCAATTAATCCCATTATTACAAACGTATCCCCTGTCTGATAATCAAATAGGTAATTACAGAAAATATGTGCCAGGAATGTCCAAAAGATAAATACTGAGCATTTGATGACCCTCATTTGGGATGCCAGTCTTTTAGACTGTGATAGGAACACAGTGCAGGTTAAAAGAACTAAGCCTAAACTGCCCCAAGGTTGACTACCGGGGATCCTAAAAGCTGCACAGCACATTTAACCAACCAACCTTCAGCCCAGCACAACCATTTAGCAACCGTGTGCAAATGGTTACTTTCTAGTTTTCTAAATCCCCACTAGCTCACCAAGCACGCTACAAACCGTTTACTAACCCAGCAGCCAGTCAATAACATGACCAACACAACTACCAGCCTGTTATGGCATTTTAGGTTGTATGTCAAATGAATGGGGTTTTTGTATGATTCGATTTTTAGGCTCCTGTGTTCTCCATTAAAAGAGACAAATGTGGTGACAACTTTTGCTGTATACAGGAAGGGGAGATAATTAAGTCTTCTTAAGAGTTAAGAGTCTTCTTAAGAGTTCAAAGGACTGTAAGGTGTTGATGATCACAAACATTTTGGGGGTTTGCTTGTGGTAGATTGGTTTGATTACTTTTGAGGTTGGTCATCGAGCAAAAGACAGTTTGACCTTGGGTAGAGGACTTCTGGAGTTTTAGGACTGCCTGACTTGGAGACCTTCAGTTTGGGTGTTTTATTTGACGCTTTGGGACAGTGGGGTCTGAAGGACTGTTGTTTCAACTCTGATTGTACTGAATGATTGTGTTATTTTAGGGAGTGGGCCAATGACAGAAGAGACATGGGACAGCTGCATGTCTATTGTAATTGTGGATGGACTAATGACTTTCGAGAACTGTGTGCTAAAAGGTCTTTATGGTAGGATGTTCTTTGGGAGTTCAAGACCATCAGCGGAGTAGTGCTGATGTCTGCTGGATTCTCCGGTTCCACTCTAGAATGCTAGATGTAGTAGGAACTTGTCTGTGTGTTAGAAGGAGCTGTATGGAGATCAGAACTTGTGAGATGCTGTTTGGGCGTGTGCTACTTTTGATCCCATCTGATTCACGGCCAGGTGGTTTGGTGTTAGTGTCGGATGTTTGTGTGTCGAAGATCGTTATCTTGGTGTAATGGTTGTGCTGTTTAATAAACTTGACTTTATAATTCAGTTTAACAATCGAATGATTCTCCTTAAAAAATCCACAACACAGCCCTTCCATCAAAAAACTCCTTTTCGGAAAAGGCAAAAGGTCCTGTGCCTCACTGAGGTGCCCAGTTCTGCTTTCTAAACACCTTGCAACAGCAATATAAGTCCCATCTACCCATAAACACCACAGTGGGTCTTCCTCAGATCCACGTTAGAAGGCCCTTCACGGATCAAGAACAAGAACTCCTGGGTGGAGGGGGATCCCTCTCTGAATTGCTCCTCCCAAGGTTTCTTCCATTGGGAGTTTTTCTGGGAGTTTTTCCTTGTCTTCCTTGAGGGTTTAGGTTGGTTGAGGGGCAGTTCTATGGGCGTATGTGAAGCCGTCTGTGACATGCTTGCATGCAAAAAGGGCTATACAAATCAAATTTGATTTGATTTGTGGAGTGACGTAGCCTGACTGCCAGCCCAACTTATCCCCACCCACAAACTTTGGTCGGGAAGTTGGGTCTGGAGGGGCTCGATTGCGGAAAAACTATATCCGAACAGGAGCTGTTCGGACCAATTAAATTGTCAGGGCGGGCTTTATACGATGATGGACAGATGATCAACAGTAACGTAATCAACAACGTCACCAAAGAGCGCTTGGGTTGAATTCGTTTTCAACAAACAACATATTACGTTGCTCTGATTGGTTGCAGGTCTATCCAATTGAGCGAAGAGGCATTTGTTTTACGAGCTCGGTTGACACACGCCCCATAGTCACAGCCTAACGGAGAGTTTTCAGACTCATATTCTGACTAGAATCATGAGTATGACAACGTCAGGCTAGGAGTGACGCTGAAAACTCCCCAAACTTCAAAAACATTTCAAATGAATCTGCATGCATGCACTCAAGTGAGGACAACGAATTCAGCTGCATACACAACAAAAATACATAAAATACTATCTTCAAGGGAGATTTTCGTATATTCTTTTCTTCAGTCAATTTAATGTGGATTGACATTTTACTAATCGGCACCAGTCCATGTAACATGTTTTAAGAAGTGCTGATTTAAAGGTGTGAAGGTGTGTGTGTGTGTGTGTGTGATATTCTCCAGACTCCATTGAGCAGAGTTGACTGAATAAAGGAAAACAATTTCCTCCACTTGCATGGTACATCAAAACGATTCCCAACTTGGCACACAGAACTCACAGACCAAAGCTCTTGAGGGAAAGGCTGCTCATGTCCTCAAACCATTCCCAGTGTTTACGAAACCCCATGCAGAGGGATACAGCCCCTTTACTGATATTGATATTCGTGATTGGTATGCAAAATGCATTCAAATGCTCGTCCTCGTCTCTCCTCTACACTAGCACATCGCCGCCCCTGTGACAGTCAACTACAACTCTAATAAACACTGTCCCCACGCACACGACAATCCTGTTATCCATTTCCAAGCAACACAAACCCCCAGAATCAGAAAATAATAACAACAAACTAAATTTGACAAAATGTTATTCTTCACAATTAGAACTACATTCTCAAGACAGTGCATTTTTAGATTACACATACAAATATATATATACTGATCCAAAGTTGGCATCTTATTGCTACATTCCTATCAAACTTTGTCCAGAGGCCAAACGTGTACAAAATGGGCATCCATCCTTCCAGCAAATGTCTAATCCCATTTTAGGCCTTGATCATATTTGTGGTGGGACTGCTGGTCGCTCAGTGGCAGCTGCAGTTATGTACTGGGTCCAGGTGTTAAATACATAACTGAGTCAACATGACGAGATTAGTCTCCACAGATTCCGATTTCTTAACCACAGAGTACATGTTGTTTACTAATGGGGTTCCGGAGAACCTCTGCCAGAGCCACACACTGAACTGAAATCGTTGTTTCTAAGGCACTTCTTAATTTAAGGTGCTTTAACTAAATACCACATGCAAAACTCTTATAGAAAGTTCTCCAGAAAGAATTCTGTATCAATTCCTTGTTAAAGTCACTGAAAATGAGAACCTTGGTAACATGTTCAGATGAGGGATCCAAAGTGATGGGCACACAGTCTCTGATTGGCATGCTTGTCTGATTCATGTCACTGCTCAGAGCAGTGCAATCAGAAGTGCTTTTACAAACCAGGGTCACATATTCATACGTTTTCATTGCTAAGTGCTAACAGAGTGAGCACATCCAACACTGATGTCACTTCTATTCATTGCATGATGAACTTGCCGGCCAAATGTATAGCCTCAATATCAGGCAGGGCATCGGAATATAATTGAATACATTCACAACCTCCATATCTCTATGTATTCCTCTAAACCTTCCTGACTCTCCCCCACACCCCTCTCCCTGAACTGTCAAAGTGGGTGTGTTTACAATGGCATCTCTGATAGTGCACGCACACACATAACCCTACGTCAAAAGATGGGGATAATGCACAAGACGGAAACAAGCAAGAGAGAGAGAGAGCGAGAGAGTGCGAGCGAGAGCGAGAGACAGAGAGAGATGAAGAGAAAGAGACAGAAGGAAAAGAGAATATGTTTGCAACCTCAGCCAAATCTCCTGCCCAGGGGTTAAGTGGTTAAAAAATTCTTCCCCTAACGAGAGGTTTAAATAATTCACAGGTTGAGTAGAGGTGAGAAGGGCAAAACGAGGCATCATTATTCATTATTAATAGCTTCAGCTGTTGGAATGGCAAACCCAGACCGTCCATAGACTGCAGAGAGTCGCAGGTGAGGACACTAGGACACAGGGAGGCAGGGAGAGTGGAAGTGGGGGCAGGTTAGGGGACTGAGGGCACTATGAAAAGAGAAGAGGTGAACATGCAAGGAGGGTGAGGTAGGAAGGTTGGGTGAGGCAGTCACCCAAACAAGATAGATCTCTGTCGGTCAGTGTCACACCTGCACACCCGAGAGCTCTCTGGAGAGGCCCAACTTCAGAGAGGATGAGAGATGGAACGACGGACGAGATCCAGAAGAACAAGGAACAGGAAACTCAGACACGGGTCAACGTTAAAAGGCCTTCAACAAGATGAACTAAACTAGGACTCATCTTCTGCTAATAGTCTGTTTCTCTGGAAAAATGGATTTCTCCCTCTCATATTTATCGGTGTGTACCGTTCATGGTGGACAAGTGTCGTAGTAACGCGCGTGTGTGTCTGTGTGTACACCTCATACAAGACAGTGACGGAAGGCCATTTCTGGATCATTTAGCAATTAAATTCATCATGGTGTCGTTAAAGGCAGGCTGATGTCAGATCCCCGTATGAACGACGGGCCGTGTAGCCTGGCGGCTGGCGGAAGGAGGCTGCCGTCTCCACTGGCCTCTTATCTCCCGCAGAAACGTGGAGGGCGACAAATGTGTCGCTTCGGAGTCAGAGCATCTGTTCGGATTTTCACTCGAATTTGTCTCTTTCACACACACACGCTTGCAAGGCATGCATGATTACACACATACATTCCCAGACACGCAACCACATGCAGGCTGGAATACAAATATAAACACACACAGCACACACACACAGGCAGACTCAACCACAGTCTGAACACAAAAGCAGACCAAAAGAGCAGCTAAGCAGCACCTCCCAGCGGCCTGAGTCAGTACTGCATGCGTGGACTCGCACGGCGTCTTTGCGTACAAGGCACACCCAACAGACCGAATGACACAGCAGACCCGGGAGCCAGACAGACCAGAGACAGACAACCAGAGGGGCTTACGTCCTGGAAGAGGCGCTTGTCCTGGGCCAGCCGTTTGGAGGCCAGGGTCTTGGTGACGTGGTAGAAGGTGAGGAGCGCGCGGTGCTGCGGCAGGCCGCCCTGGCCCTTCACCGACTCCAGGAGGATGGGGATGAGCTCCGGCCACTGTCTGGGACAGTCCAGGCGGGCCACCTTGGCTATCAGCACGGCAATCTGGGTGGCTATCTGACAACACACGACACAAGAGAGAGGTTAACGATCTGGGTCGGAGACGGCTGATTATGACTTGTCCATAACGCAGACGCTGCTGCGTTATGGACCAGTGTGTGCGAGGGATTCTTCTTATGACGGCCACTTCACAGTGCAAAGGTGGCCAAACGTTCATCCGATATTTGTATAAACTTGTATGTGTGAAGATAGATGGCTAGTTCAGACAGCAAGCTGGAACAAAACACATTCAACAGGTCTGAAACACACGAGACACACTGACGTATTTGATAGAAAAAGCTCACACACGCACTCGTCAGAACTATAAGATTGTTTTTGTGTTCATCGGTTATACACCAGGGGCCTGTTCAATGTAGCAAGTTCACCAAATAAGCCTGGCTTATATCAGTTTCATTCACAGACTCTAAACTCTCCCTCACGGACCAGGCCCCTGGTCATTTCAGCACAACGACGGATAGTCGCTGTGTGCAGCATATGGACAGTGTTTCCTCGTGACTTGGCCGCACGCGCTCAGTCAGCCGCGCGCACCGACACGAGCAAGGGTACAGAGACATCAGGTGTTTTAATAGCAGCCGTCGCTCTCCATATGTGCGCAATCAGTCCTGAAGCAGTAGAGCCGATTCCTAGAGGACACTCGGGCCTGCAGTGGCCCAGGAAGTGACCCTCATTTGGCACCGAGACAAACTGGCTTCCCGTCTCAGCAGATGTCCTCAGGTGCCCCGCTTCCAGAGTCACCTCGTGTCGTGGGCTTCAAGCCCGCCAAAGCCCAGCCCCACCCCTCCCAGCCCCTGTGACCATGTCGACGGTAGAGCCCCCGCTAACCTGGTTGACGGGCTCGTTGAAGTTCGTGATCAGGCCGGCTCGCAGTGACGTCTTCTCCTCTTCTGACAGAGCACTGTGGGGGAGAAGGTGCGCGCACGCGCGCACACAAACACAGATACCATCATTGAGAGGGTTTTGTAATATGGGGTAGTGAGGAAGTCGAGGGATTTGATCTAGAGTGAAGAACTCAGCCATGCTAATGCAGAATACAGCTCTGTCTCTCTCTCTGGGGGTGGGGGGGGGGGGGGGGGGACCAGACAGATAGGGTTCCAGTTTTGATTACATTTTCTGCTCTCTCTCCACAACCTTCCATCTGACTCGGGGTGATGAGATAGAACAACACTATCGGCTGGGTGCTACTGTCCAGGCGTGGCACTGCCCTCTGCCCAATGCCTTGTCCAGCTGATATCCTACCAGCCGTCTTCTGCCTTTGGATCCAATTTCCAGGCTCGGGCTTTCATATGGAGGCAGATAAGACGAACATGGCAGAATGCTACGTGCTAGCCGCCTGTCCCTGCATGACCTGCATAAACGACTCCAGGCGGGGCCGAGAGACACTCTCTTCCTCTCTCCAAACGAGGGGGGGGGGGGGGGGGGGGTCTAGTCTTTCATGGACAAGTATTAGCCTTACTCCCTCACTCCATTTTTTTTTGCCCGCCTCCTTATCAGGTTTATGGGGGGCACCAAGGCACCCGTTCAAACCAAATTAGAGCTACGTTGCCCAGAGACTTTTGCCTCACACTGGTCCAAAAAAATAAATACCAAACTTTTAAAAGCCCTCTACGTGAAAGATCACAACTTTCAAATGGGAGGATGTGGGGATTTTTCGAAAGAGGGTGGAAAGGTAATGAAAGAAAAGCTGGAGACTGCTGAGGCAGAACTAATTGCCTTTCGGGGCTTGTTCGATACAGAGCTCCCTTCTTTGGACATTCATTCACTTAGATTTAATAACAATGAGCTCGTCGGCAGTCTGAGCACATTCGAGTTCTATAGCAGCAAATGCGGACAACACTGGCTTTGGTGCTGCCAGGAGCCGAATGCACAATTGAATTCGACACAGATGAGAAAAACGGTCAAAAAGAGAGAGGCTGTAAAAGAAAAAAGTTTGATGCAGACTAAAGAGAGGAATGACGGACGACGGACAGGGGGTAATACATTAATAGAGAGAGTAGGAGAAACAGAGGCTACTCACTGGGGTGCAACTCTCCTCCAGTATCTGTCGATGCCGTTCTTGAAGTAGAGCACAGCTAGCCACCGGACGTTTACGTCCAACAGGTGGTTGGTAAAGATATTCTAGGAGACAGATAGAAACAAGTCCAGTTAACACACATACACTCCCCACACACACACAAATTACCCCAAAATACAAATACACATTTCAAACATACAAACACTGTGAATTGGAATTGAGTTTGCATGTGTCCTATGGGGCCTGGCTGTCACTCTTACACAGTGAAAATGAGACAGTTTCGAATTGACTCATTCGCTCGCACACATGGTCTCTTTTAAATTGTCTAACATATTTTCAATCCCAACACGGCATAAAAATCGGCGCTACTTTATATTTGATAGCATGCAAAACTCTGTAACAGGTCGGGACCCGTTGATGTTCGTCTACATAACGTTCGCCCTCCGTCGCTTGTAGAGGCGGCATGTTGACGTGGAGTCACCTCTTC
The DNA here is from genome assembly GCF_021917145.1 of Hypomesus transpacificus. NCBI lineage: Eukaryota > Metazoa > Chordata > Actinopteri > Osmeriformes > Osmeridae > Hypomesus > Hypomesus transpacificus. The sequence goes on along the minus strand of NC_061083.1, from coordinate 1,086,008 downwards.
GCCAGCATTTCCACCTGCTTGATATGCACGCACGGTGAGCACAAACAAGCAAGTGCATCGTTTATCTCCTCATCACTAAGCCAAAGAGCCTGTCTGTCATGATAACGATGCCCAGGTGGACCAATTAACTCTGGAGAAGCCAAACAGGACCACCTTTTTTTTGTTGAAAAGAGCCCAGTAGTTCAGTGGCTCTCTGACAGGCTATCAAGCGCTAAGAGGACAAGTCGACTTCTCCAAAAAGTCCAGCTTCAGATAATTGTACGAGGCTGTTTTTTTTTTTTTTTTTTTTACAAAGGCATTTGACATAGCCTTTATGACAAGTTATGTCAGCATTCTGTGTTTAAGCGTGTAGGCTGAGAGAGAGAATCCCCACCAGTAGCACAGAGTAGAAGCCAGGCTGGGTCTCCCACTGTCGAAGCTGCTCCTCTGCAGGCTTGAGGAGGGCCGTGTCCTGACTCGTGGCCTGGGTCAGGGCCTGCAGCACCACCGTGCTGGCACTGTCCATGTCCATACCTGGGGCTGGGGGGAGGATGATGGGTGAGGTAGAGAGCACGTTGAACGTTAGCAGTGATTAGGACTGTTCGATTGTGGAGAGCCCTCCCACGAGCTTCTCGCTCCGCCTCCACTAAACCCCGAGAGATGTTTGGGAACGTGTCGAGGAGTGGGGGTGGACGAGCGAATGAGCTTAGCTCTTCTCCTGCTATGAACCCACCTCTCTGGGATACGACGGGGTTGCAGGGGACACCGAGGAAGAAGAGGCACAGCTGCGAAACATGAAAGTGCCTCAAACCCGCGTCAAAACAAGAATGCACACCCCCCCCCCCCCCCCAACCCCGCACACACGCGCTCTGCGCGTCACCCTGCTTTTATTCATCTATAAATCGCAGGCTACTTCTTCTCATCGCCCTCTTTCATAGCGAATCATACAGACACTTTCAAAGCAGAGAGGAACACTCTGTAGCGGCAATGTCAGTGAGGTAAGGAGTGCGTGTTCAGAGACCGCCTGACAACAAAGGGCTTTACCTCCACACAGGGCTTCTTTGACACAGCTTCTCCCCCCCCCCCCCCCCCATCATGCAGTCAGAGCGCTCAAAGCCCTGCTTTCCAGCTCTGAAAGTGTTGTTACGTTTCAAAGGGGTTTGGGAAGTGACACCGCGAGTTCCGTGTCTCTCCTTCGCGGATTACAGCGCTTGAAGGCAGACCTCCAAAAAAGAGAGACGTAGCTCCCATAGGCAATAGCAAAGTTGGTCCCAGACTTGTTCGGTCCACAACTTTGAAACATACTTCCAGGTTCTTTGCTCTGCAACGACTTTTCGGGAATGAAGACGTTTGAGACTAGAACGGGAAGCATACATTAGCACCACACCCCAAATCCAATCAGGTTTGAAAAACGGCATGCATAACTAAAACTGCAACACCGAGTCAGCCCACAACCTAATGCCTACTTCAGAACAGTTACCTGCTAATTAAAAACAGGTCACACAAACATTTCCCACAACCCGGTAATCTACACTGCATGTACTCTCATACAAACATATCAGACACCCATTGTGGATTATGTGTTGCTTTCTACTACTGTAATGTTGTGTCAAGCACTCAATAACTTGCTGAAAGGCGTAAAAATTCCACATTGGTCCATTTCGCTTTTAAGCTACCACCCGCCTGTTGAGATGAAGGGCATTTAAGCACCCTGCCATTCTAACACTTGTGGAGGAGGCAATAAAAAGAGAGCACTGGAATCAAGACATATAGGGAAAAGCTGAATTGATGGATGAATCAATTTAGCAACACTGCCATCTAGGGCGCAAAGAAGCTCACTACAATATCATTCTCACTGTTCACTACTGAATTAGAGCAATTTAATTTTAGCCTGGAATGTAGAAAATAGCCTTTCATATCAGTGTCTAAGAAGAAACAACTGACTTGGCTGGAGGAAAGAGTAGCTACTAAGAATAGAAGGCACTAACTTGGGACCTGTAAAAGCACCCTCTGAACAATTTGCCAAAATCATAAGACTTGGTAGTTGCTTGTTGCCTTTTCATACAGTACATTATGTGTGTTTGGAAAGGCCTTGGTACGGGTAGATTCTAAACCTGCTGACACTTGGGGAATAGCACAGCTGAAGCATAACCTCTTGGTTAGTTCTTATTCACTTGGAAACATCTGATCTAGAAACCAAACAAATATTCTTATGTTTTTCAGTCTGGAAACCGTGCAACTTGTCTTGTAGATATGTTGTCTTCCCCATCATGGCTTCTAAAAGATGTGTTACATTAGCTGTGGCAAAACATAGCAACAAACTGTCCTAATTGAGCCAAAACAAAAGCAAACGTTAGTCATGCAGCTAACAACATGACAGCGAAATTAAGCTGGGTCAGCGTCCACAAATTCTGGACCTCATGTGGGAAGACTGTTGGTGACAAGTAGAATGTCCAAATATATGCCACAAAAAAGTAACCATCACATAAACGATTCAGTAATTTTTATTTGGAATGGCAAGCTACATAGCTAGCACTGGCTAATCTGTAGTGTCATAGGCTGCCTAGCAAGAATATAAACAAATAATCCTCCAACGCTTCTTTGTAGATATATTGCATGAATTACTCATGATTAAGACTCACCTGTTAATGGTACCTCGGTTGATAAAGTTAACCTGATGCTTGTCTCAGCTAATCTGAACACACGCTGTCACACTGGCGCGCATACGAGCACACAGCTAGACGCTCGTTGATGACGACACATCCTCCTATTGCACCGACTCGTTCAAATGATCTTTGAAGTGTATTTGTAAGGATCAAGTACAGGCATATTGGAATTACTGATCCTGCTCTTCTCGAAAGTTTCCTAGAGGTCGAACCCAGCTTCTAAATCTTAATTTGTAAATAAATAAATCCTTATGCTATATTAAACATTCTCATAAACAATAAAGCATTTATTAAATGTGCATAAGCACTGTGTGCAATGTGCAAAGTCCAGTATAGTAGCCTATGTGGTGTTCGGGGTAGATAGGTAAAGAGACAGGTGCTGGCAGTTATGGGGTGGGAAGTAGTAGGGAGGTAATCTAATGTATTAAGAGTGTTTGTTTATTTGCTTGTTTTCTCTCTGCTAACTTTTTCTTTTAATTTGAAGAATAGTGTCATGTTGTCTGTTGAGAAAAGTCTCTTATAGCCTTATAGCTTTGAAACTGTGCTTTGTACCTGAATTAAATCGTTGAAATATCTCAATTTAGCCAGCACTTGTCTTTGCTTGCAGTTAAAATACAATTTTGGACTTCCTTCATTTATTCTGTATAGTTAGCTTTGGTTCTTCCAATGATCTGTTATACTCCATGGTGTGTGTGTGTGAGTGTTTCTGTTGTGTGAGTGTTTGAATGGGAGTGGCCTAGTTTGTAATTCTCCAGAATGAACTTGGATTTTCACTTGTCTGGTAGGAGCAGAGAGACACAGTGGGTAATAACATAGCCACTCAGTGAAGCACCTACAAAAGGATGGATTTCATTGGGTTGTTCTTTGTCTCACTTGGTTTTGCTGTTGTTTTATTTTATGGAGTGAAATTACTGCTCTTTGCCAGGATGTTTTACCCCAGAATTTGGTTCCCACAGCCCAAGTCTTTCTTCACCTCCATGGGAGAATGGGCAGGTAAGATGAATCCGATGGGTGTATATGAAACAGTTAGTTAGCTCAAGACACATTTATCCGAGGATATGTACAAGGGGGAACTTCAACCTCTTGATCCATCTGTGTATGTGTGTGTGTTTGTGTGTGTGTGTGTCATTTATAATCCAAATAAAATAGCTCAAATATTTCACAGCACAAAGACTCCACATGCAGAAAATGTATTTTATTCTGGTGCAAGACAGAGTACTTCAAGCATTCCTTTGTGCCAAAATTCATCAGGCTGCACAACAGCGCCTAAGAACCCCCCCCCCCTCAGCCTAAGCCAATGCCATCCCCCAAAGCCTTCCCTCGTCACATTGTTTACATGTTATTATTGATCTTGTTTTATATAGTTTTTAATGCTCATATGTTTATATTGTTCATGTTATCTGTTTATCACTTCTCCATTGTCTATATTTCTTTCATTATTTATTTATCTCTACATTTCGCCTGTCTCTCTGCTGCTGTAACACCCAATTTCCACACCTGGAGATTAAGAACCTGATCTTCTAACCCAAACATAGCTGAAAAAAGTTATTTTTGTTTAAATAACAAATTGCCTGTGCATGGTAGTCCTATGTTTGTAATTAAATGCAGCAACTTTTGGCTTCATCAGAATCTATGTAGTGAGGAATCAATCTGTATTACATTTCAAATTTCCTAGACATTTATAAGTTCAGCTTGTCATTGTAACATAAACCTAGGGATATTTGGAGTCCAGGAAATCAATTTTACAAGTTTATAAAAGAATCTCAGAGAGAGAGAAGAGGAGAGTGGGTGACTCTTCGTCATTTTATTTTTTGTGTGATACCAATATCATTTTAATATGTTTTCTTCAAGGACAGGTCACAACTTATACACACATAGCATTCTCTCACAGTGATGCTGTGACTCATTGCAACCACACATGGTCATCATTTCCCCAATCGACCATATCATCCTCTGGCACAGCAGCCCCTGGGAGCCTTGACATCAGGCTTCGTCACGCACTCACTACTTGAACTAGGTGAAAAGGCCAACATATCTAAAAACAGATACTGTAGGTGTACCTAAGCTTTGAGAAAACACATGCCCCACTAAATACTCCCACACTGCTGGCAGGGTGTCTCTTTCCACATAAAGGACCATCAATGGAGAGCCAACCTTTTTCCTAAGCTTCTCTTCCATTCCATTCCAGGACAGGAGGGAAAAAAGCCAATTAGAACAGTATGTTCTGGGACAGTAAGTATTCTCTCCGACCCATTGGAAACCAAATGGACATGACTTTGTTTTCCCTTTCAGAATGTTCCCTTTCACTATCAAGTATCCTAAGAAGTAGGTGGGATGGGTTTGTTTGTGAGAGTGGGCGTTTCGGTTTGTGTGTGTGTGTGTGCTGAAGGGGTGGGGGTTATCTGTGTGTGCGTGGTTCTGCATCAGTGTGTCTATGTGCATGTGTCTATGTGGTGTGTATCTCCGCAGTTTGCCATGCCTCTCGTGTTAGCAGTGTTGCAGTAGCTAGAATGTTCTTCCCATCTCTTCCCACTGTAGCTCTTTGACCCATACCATGCTAAAGATGCTGGCAATGGTGAGGAAGAATTACAATGAGTGGACTCACTCAAAGGAGTCCTAACAAACATGCCTCTCAGGCCACTGAGAATGACAGAGAAGCTCAGGCTGAATACCTTGCAGCCAAAGTCCACAGCTCTAAGATGGATGCCATGAAAACTGTAGCTTACCGATTCTGGCTGGCTTAGCCGGGGAAGGGAAATGTTTGGTTTTCTGTGGTTGTGTTGTTGTATTTTCAGTGTGTTTAGTCTGTTTTGTGTGTTTGGTATGCTTATACGTGTGTGTATCTGCCTGTGTTTCCTGGTGCATTTCTAATTGCGTTGCTTCACAATGGGAAACACTGCGAGAAATGGAACATGCACCAAGTGTAACAAAATTTGAGTCAAACGCAAACACAATTTTGTCTGGCTTGCTGTTAAAGTCAAACATTTTGTGTTTACACTTGCCTGGCACCAGAGAGTGGTCAGACACAAACAGAATACCTGAATGTCAGATTGAAACAGCAGTGCAAAGACTGAGACCTTTAAATGACTTAGGGACATGGAATAATCACATTGTAACACGTTTGACAGACAGACAGACATTTTTGCCACCTTCTTTATCAGAGCATAGGGACAGACTGTGTGTGTGAGTACACTGTGCTAGAAAGTGCGATAGCAGAAGCCTAAAAGTGTTTTGATTGACTGCAGGAGAAGAGAGGTCACAGTGATCAGCTGAGCTTTGGACTATCAGTGCCTTGTGTACCAGGAATGGGCACTGCAGAGAACTGGATTTGACTGAATGGGACATATACAGTATATCTGACAGCTTTTCTGTTTGTCTTTCTGTCTGTCTCTCTCTCTCTCTCTCTCATACAGTGGTCACTGGTGCATCAGATGGCATAGGAAGAGCCTATGCTTTTGAGGTAATCTAGATGGCAAATGTAACCTTTAATTTAATGTCAATTTAATCACTTCAAAATTCAACATTTAGCATATTTTTCAATAGGGAAATAACCAATAAAGCGTAAATAAAGATATTGTTATCCGCTGTTGACCTGATCTTTGACCTCCACCAGCTAGCCAGCCGAGGCATGAACATAGTCATTTTGAGCAGAACCAAGGAGAAACTGGATCATGTTGCCAACGAGATAGGTGATTGGATCCGATATCAGCTCATATGCTTCTTTCATTATCATACCATAGTGTTAGAGATATATATCCTGTCTTTCCATACTGTAACTATAAAACCTGCTGAACAGTTCTTTTTGGTCTCACAGAAAAAAACACAGGACAGAAGGTTGATGTCCTGGTTGCAGACTTCACCACGGATAGCATATATGAAGGTCTCAAGGAGAAGCTGAAGAACCTTAACATTGGAGTTTTAGGTCAATGAATGGCATACCTAAATACACATGTAAAAAGGCTACCAAAGTAGATTTAAATCAATGTATCACTGTGACCTACTCACGGTTTAATCAACTCATTCAGTGAACAACGTGGGTGTCCTGCCCAGTCATCTCCCCTGCAAGTTCCTCCAGACTAAAGACTTGGAACAGGTGAGAGGAGACACTTGTACAGCATAACAAATGTTGTCATGCATTACAAGTTCACCTTACTTCACCCCCCTACCCCGACCCTCTTAGCCCTGGCTGTCCTTCACTTCAAGACCTAACATAGAGACTGGTTGTTTTCCTTTGTAGGGAATCACTAAAGTAATCAACTGCAATGTAAAAGCCATGGTCCAGGTAGGAAGATTGGTCTCAAAGTAAAAACACAGTTACAGTTGTTTCACTTCATGTTTCACTTCACAAGTTATTTTTTATAAAAAGCAACAGCTGTGTTTAGGTTCCTGTTCCAGCGTTCCAAAAGTTTTTTTTGTATTCTCCACACAGATGAGCCAGATTATCCTCCCAGGCATGGAGCAGAGGTTTTTGTCCTCATAATGCTTGTCAGAAGCAATTTTATTTTAGTTCAGCCAATCCATTGATAGGAAACACAGGTTGCTCTGTCCTGATAATCATGTCAGTTTGTGTGTTTGTCTGTGTTTGAATGTCCGTGTCCACAGAGGAAAAGGAATGATAGTGAACATTTCTTCTGGGGTAGCCATAGTTCCCTCCCCCCTCTACACCATGTACTGTGCATCAAAGGCTAGTACTCCCCACTCAAAACTTCACACAACAGCTGGAGATCTAGAAACAGCTACTCAAGGCTTCAAACCTAATGTGTGAGTGCGTCTGTCCGTGTGCCTGCAGTTGTTTGTGGAGAGAGTCTCTCAGGGTCTACAGGCTGAATACGAAGCCAAAGGAATCTTAATACAGGTATATTGCCTCCTCACAACCTTGTCCGAGCCTGTTCAGATTCCCTCACACCATTTAAAAAAATACTTTACATACTGATAACGACTAAAGACTTTGTCCTGGTTCTACTGTGTATGCTATGATCATGACTAATATATTGTTGTATTGTATAGTACTAGATAAGCATTGTCAGGACCTTTGTTTCATTTATTTACATCAGACAGTAGCCCCATTCGGAGTGTCCACAGCCATGACCGGCTACCAGAAGCCTAACTTTGTAACCCTGACAGCAAGGGACTTTGTCAGGACGTCCCTCCAGTACCTGACCTCTGGAGACAAGACCCATGGAAGCATTCGCCACACTGTCCTGGTAAAATACACTATGTGACACCCAGGTCTGCTATGATGTGGTTAACGTGAACAGTTTATAAATCCTAACCCGATTCCACATGTTGTTTGCTTGTGTGTTTGTGTGTTTTTGCTTTGTACTTGTGTCTGTCTCTTTATGTGTATGTGCAGGGCTGGCTGGTAAAGAATGCTCCTTTACAAATCCTCCACAGTGAGATCGTGCAGGACAGCCTATTGGAGTATGTGAAGAAGAGGGTGGGGTCATAGGTCGCATGTGACCTACAGTTAGGCTTGTGGATATCCTCCTCATGGCTGTATGTTTGTAAATAAGATTAAACCCCTGAGAGAAGTTACATGGTAGTCAGCATTCATGGTTACGAAAGTAGGTATTAATTAGGTGGCAACTATAAATCCTGTGGGGGCATCCCGGTGCCTCAGCGGTTAGCCATGCGCACCAGGTCTGGTAACCACCCCCAGGGATCAGTATGTCACAGCGGTATCAGCTGTGTCTTTATACAGGAGCTTTTTCACTCGCTGAACTTTTGAGTCATAGTACCTTCTACCGTTTGTGGTCACACCAGTGTACATGAAACAGTTGAGACTGGGAGGCTTGCTGGAAATACTGCCTCAGGCTTCAAGTGAGTAGTCCAAGCTCACCTGAGTAAATACAGCCTGACCACGATGAAAGAGGCCTAAGACTAGGCTATCCACATCTCAAAATGGACACTGAGGTAGATCAGTGCCCGTATTTATCTGAATTTCTGAAACTGGTTTCTGTTATAAATACTGACTGACATGTCGAACCTACTTAAGAAAACACAATCAAAATAATTGTTCCATTGACCAAAGTCCGATTATACTTTATGTTTGCTACTTCTAAAGATGACTCACTTAAGTGTTTGAAAAGGGTTCACTTGATAAGTAGGAGAATATTTAGAAAAATTGCGTGTCACGGCCGATTAACAATAAACCTTTGGCCTTCAACACAAAGTGTGTGTGCTCATATAGGTCATTTTTAAATGCATACAATTAGAAAATAACATTTCAATTTGGAGTCATCAAGTTGGAGATGACTACATCTGGAACATGAACTGCAGTAACAGGAGAGTTGCCAGCTGTCCAAGCTTGGTACCATTCACCCACCTACAGTCATCCCTGCAGGGACACAAGTGGGGTAGGAGAGAGGATTCTGACTCCAACCTGCTCCATCTGTTGGTCCCATCTCCAGTCATACTGAGCACACTGGTCCTCCAGAGATTAACTATGAATCTCACTGCGGGAGGAGAAACTGGGAAATATAATGGCCAAAGAAAAACAATACAATTTTTCTAGTTGTGGAGGACAAACGGATATCTTCATAATCTACATTTTTCCTTCACCTCACTCCATGATATGTATGAAGGTGGTCAAATTCTTCTGACAGTTTTTGAAAGGTCCTGTAGATATACTACACACCCAGAAATATTCAATCTGTCTAAACCACTGGTTATATACCACCATTATAGCAAAAAATATAGGATCAGCTGTGCAGGCAAATCTCTATATATAATCTGCAATGTCACATAAAACCCCACAGGTATTCAGAACTCCTATTTGTAGTATGGCTCCTTGTTTTAGTTTCACACATGAACATGAAGTTAGCTGGCTGCGTGCTCTGCACTTTACAATAGATGGCTAATCAAGGATACTGTAGGTCTAAAGCTGTTTTTTAAACAATACATTGTAGATCTGATGATTGTAGATTGACTTACATTTTTCATTTCGAGTCACATTCATTTCAGTTGGGTCTGGTAGAAGAGCAAATTGGGTTCGGTTAAAAGGTTTATAGTTTGAACTTTGACCCAATACCACGTTTTCCAATTTCCATCCCAAAACAATTCCCACAAGAACCAGAGCATTATTATTTTACAGGTCAGGCTTCAAAGAAACAAGGCCAAATACAACGAGCCGTAGTGTACTTGTATGTTTTTGGATGCAGTAAATTATATGGCTCTTCAGTATTCTTTAGTAATAAATAAAATGAACAGTAGAGTTGAATGTCACCCGCTTGTACCTGCCCAGCCACGGGTAAAGTTACCGTTAAAAGCTTGTGCAGCCCGTGCCGACATTCTGTTCTTGCTTCTGTAGTATGGAGTAGCCCTTTCCCCTTCCATGAACTCATAACAATCTACAGACCACTCACTATGATTCACTGTTTATCACTGATGTGTCGGTTCTTATGTTCGGGACTGATCCTAGTTAATTGCCTTAACAGACCATAAAAAAAAGAATGCTTCTCGGAAAAGTCATATTTTGTGAGAGAAGATTTATGGTTTGTTAAATTATGCACTGTTAGTTGACCATTTGCGGCTACTCATAATTGCTTCTCCCTGTACCGTTTGACTATGGAAAAGCTTTGTCATTTTGATTTATAAAGTTTTTTGTCTTTGTCAAATAAAAGAAAATCTGTCTCTTTTTAACGGGCAGTTCAGTTGTTTTCTTCATGGTGTTGGATGACAAAGGGATATTGCGTGCTCAGTAAAGTTCCCTAAGACTTAGATAAACGTAACTTAATTAATTGCGTTTTTATTCCAGGTTTAATTTTGATAGTGCCCCTAATTGTGAGACCTTGATTAAACACACAAAACTTGTATTTTGAGTTTATTTCTATAATTATATTGTTCATATTATTAGCATTGTTTGTGTATTGCCAGTCAGGAGTCTCTTAATTCTGGAGTCCACTGTACATGAAAACAAATATAGCAGGTTTGCATTGACTAGTGCCCATAGTGCATCTGGTGATTTCGAAATCGGAGAGTTAATTTGGTGACATACAGATAAATAGACACACACACATTCCTGGAATTATAATAATAGAGTGCAACGCCCGTGATGCAGCCAATGATTGAGAGAAGTTAACAACCCTAGTTGATGATAATAGCTCAGTGCCCGTCTTGTTCTCTTTAAACTAGGCCCACCATGATCACCACAGCTAGTGTGTAATGTTCATAAAACATCCCATTTTGTAAACTTTTTCTACAACGTATTGCCTACATATCATTGACAATACAGTGTTCACGCTCTACTACTAATTTTCGTAATCACTTAGGCACAGTTAGCAAATGTGTACCCTCATTCTCTAAATGGTGGCTCAAAATCCCACACCATTAACACAATTGGCCACTACACTAGTATGACTGTTGCTGAAGCTAGTTCTTCTAATCTAGTTTGACAGAAGTTCCGTTCATAACCAAGTTGGTTATTCCAATATAACTAAATGAAAACATTGAGGGCTGTGTTATTGGCTCCACTTACCACACACGGTCTTACATTTATTATCTACTCCACTCCACACCCTTACTGACCTGTTAAAAAGTTGCTCATTGTGTATCACCTCAAATATAGCCGACTCTTTTTTACCCGCTTTATTGAACGTCCATAAGCCCCACAACTTCAAACAATAACCAGTTTGCAAGATAATAGAGCCACAGACAGACACACATACAAATGAACACACACAGATTTCTTGCATTACAGTATGACGTAATTAATCAATCAATCAATTTATTTATTTATTATAAATTATTATTATCAATTCATGAATTGCTCTGCATGTCTACATCCAACACCAAAGGACAACCAACATATTGAAGGTCTAAACTAATAGGGGCCAGAGGGGAGGTTTGTATGTCCGTCAATCACAGCAGGTGGGATGACAGTTCTACAGTTGACAGTTCTACAGTTCTATTTCTACGCTCTATTCCCAGAGAGAGAAAGTAGACACAGCCAAAATCTTTCAATCTCGAAACCTTACAACCCTTGTGTTCCAGTGTGGCCAATGCATTATCTTGACAAGAGAACTACCGGAAATATATCATATATATGAGTTATTCTCCTGCTGATGTTCAGGGTCTGTTGGGCTAGTTACTGGTCAACAGTGAAAAATGGCTGCTGTTGCTTTCTTCTTGTTTACGGCACAGGATGTTATTCATTTGAGAGGTCGGCAGCTTTGCACGAATCCTATCAGATCCCCAGTCACAAGGGAGAGAGCATGAGAAAGAGAGAGAGAGAGCTAAGGGGGGTGATAAGGGGATAAGGGAAAACATTGATAGTTTATCCAGTCTTGGTTGGTCATGAATCTTACAGGTCCCATGACATGATATTTTCACTTTAGGAGGTTATTTAACATTACATATGAGTTCCCCTAGCCTGCCTTTGGTCCCCCAGGGGCTAGACATTTTGATAGGTTTAAACCAAGCCCTGCGTATTCTTCTCTGCCTTTGAGAAAATGGAAGCTCAAACGCTAGGTTTTGAAAATGTTCCTATTATGACGTCATAATTGGGAAGGTTACCTCCCCTTTCTCTGCTTTTCCCCCACAGAGAAATTGGCCCACCAATGAGAAAATGAGCTACAATTTTTTTAATTTTTTTTATGCATTTAGCAGACGCTTTTATCCAAAGCGACTTCCAAGAGAGAGCTTTACAAAAGTGCATAGGTCACTGATCATAACAACGAGATGGCCCCAAACATTGTAGGTAGCCAAAACATGAAGCATACATTGTGAAAAAACAGTCCCAAAAGGAAGAACCATAAGAGCATGTAGTGAAACAAGTTACAATTAAACAACATGAACCTCAATCTTCCCATGGAAAAATATTATTTGTACATTACAGAACATTTCAATAAATAATATTAATGTTACTGTTTAATTTAAACTACAATATTCTACAATATTCTACTCTGGGTTTGATTCGCCTCCAGGAGGCCACCCAACAACTTCCTTCTGCCACCCCATTGCCATCCCGAATGAAAATCTCTAGATCCGCCCCTGGCAGTTAGCCCCGCTTCTTTCTTCCTCATAGCATTTAAAGCTAAAGACACAGAAACAGTACGTCCTGAGGGAGGAATGCTCATTGTGGGACTGCTCGTGGTGGTTGTAATTCTAGACCAAGGCTGAATTTCGGGAGGGAGACTTAAGATACAGTATAGGGGATCACTAAGGCCTATATAAAAGCATCCAAAAACAGCATGTCATGGGATCTTTAATGAGGAGTAGCATGGCCATATTAGTCTGTAGTCTTATCTTCAGCCCTGGAGGATGTGTCCAGTTTTCATTTGGAGTCAGTGAATTATATTTGAATTATATTTCGCAAGCGCAACAAACTCTGTAAAGTACTCTGAACACACCACAGTAGATAAGTTGCATCTTTTTTTGCGTATGTGGCACCATCTAGTGGTAGTATGTGGTGATAGCAAATAAATAACAAATGATCTGTCAAACATTACCTCTAGAGGGCAGTACCATAACATGTCTTGAGGCACCTCAAGTAGGATTAGACAGGAGCGAAAAGGTCTGACAAGGTCTGAAAAGTACAATATCCAGTTCTCCAGTTGGCTTACGTCAGCAAATCCTTTCCCGTTTTTCAATCCATCTATTTACGTTATCTGCTTTCTTTACTTTGTTTGTTGTGAGGGAGTCAATCGCTTGCTCAACACTAACACCATTCAAACATGACTCAACTTCACAAGGGTCAGGTGAAATAATGGGAATTTCCAGGAAGATACTTATTTAATGCAACGAGGTTGCTGTGCACTTATCCTCCAAGCCACAGTCAGGAAGACTGCGTGTTACGTTCAGCAGAAACCAAACAGGTTTCTTTCTCTCTCTTTCAAGCAGATGGGGCTTTCCACACCTCGGGTACTCTAGGATAAACACACTGCTCAAACCACCTTTTAATTACACACTTTCAAAGTTCTCCCTTGATCTAATGCTAAGGTATCAGGTTCGCCCATACTGGCAGAGCTCATCTATCCTTTCTTGACATGTTTCTTCGCATTAAACCTGATCACTGATGAGACCAGGGTAGAAGAGGGTTGCTCGATTGAAGGCAACATGATTGAAGACAGGTCTAGTAAGCCTTCGAGCTTCTTCTCTCCAGTGAGTCTTGTGTGAGTGATCTACTGTGTGTGGGTGGGCGGAGGAGAACAGAGATGTCTTTGAGGATTGGCTCCCTCCGTGAGACTTTTCCTTTACAAATCTGTCCTGTAGGACTCTAGGTTGTTGTCTCAGTAAACAGAGAAAAGAGAGAGAGGGGTCAGAGGGCGGTCCAAAACCAGCAGGCTGTACAGCAACTGGGGTCCACCACAGCCCAGCCAGCACACATGGTCAAGAAACTGGACCACTGACCAATACGGATACAGGCTTGCCGGGACCAGAACCCAAACCGGAGTCCATCTCCCCAGTAGAAGGGCAGATGGAGAGGGAACGTAGGGTGAAAACCAGTAAAACAACACCATCAACCACCGTATTGTAAATAGACACTCTACGTTTCAATAATTCACTTCTGATTGGGATAACATTCATGATTGGGATAGCATTATTGAACACGAGTAATATACACGTGTTAGGTCAAACTAATTGGGTTCACCAACACTATGCAAGACTTCAGACTATAACGTTTGGCCTGCTGCCTATGCAGGAATGTGCTGATCTTGTCAGTAGATTGGCACACCAAGGTAAATATTTAAATATTGACATTTTCCAACATATTTCTGTGACATGATGACTACCTTGTCTCAAATTGTGTTTGTTTTTTCGCACATCTAGAACGCTTCTCTCTGAGCTTAGAGGGGCAATTATAGCTCCCAAGCAGTTACACCAGCCAACTCTCAGAGGCACCGAGGAGGTCTTTGAAACTCAAGAGCATAATTCCTACCCGTCATCTTCTTCTTAAGAGCACGCCGTCAGGGAGAGGGTGCACTGTCAGCCGGCAAAATGCAGGGAGAGAGAAGAGACAGAAAAAGACCGACAAAAAAGCAGCGGCGAAAGAGAGAAAGAATGACCGAGAGAGATAGAGGATGAACGAAAGAGAACGAGGCCGGGAGAGATGGAGGGAGAAAAGAGAGAGGCGTAGATAGGGGCACGACTCCCTCCCCCCCCCCAAAAAAGTCAGTGTTCACATATGGCGAGGCTTTGCTTACGTAGCCCCACTTCAAGGCGAGGGCCCTGCAAACATCAACAGTGGAGGGAGTACAGCTGGGCCGGGGGAGCAGCCGCTTGCTTACTAAAGCTCCGCTCCACTAAACAATGGATCAGATGACGCAGACGCCTCTGGCTGAGCTACAGAGAAACGACACAGAAATGCCTTTCCTCTGTACGTTTATGCCTCTCCACTTTCAATATTTACTCAACGGAAAAACGCACAAGTTTCCGTTCCTTTTGTTGCTGCTGAAAAGAGAGCGAAAGAGAGAGGGAGAGAAACCTCCCTCTGTTCACCCCCCTCTCTCCCACCTTCTGAACGTTACTTTTCCTTTATAGTCAAAGGTGAAAGGACACAACTTTCTTTCGACCTAAAACTACCAACCACAAACTTGCTCATATCTTCCTTCAAAAGTCACTATATTGAAGGAAGTGCTGGAGGAAAGTATTGGATACGTTGTAATATATACTGTCTGTACTGTCTATGTCGGTGTTAAAACCAAATAGATTCAAATCCAGTTTGGTTAGTGTCTGTGCTGGTCATTTATATTCCGAGAGTGAAGTTTGACTTTGTTTCCTGCCGTGTTCAGGAATGGGGAGAAAGACATTTAGGATTAGCCTGTGTGTGTCTCTGTGTGTTAAACCCTCTCTGGGTTATATCTCTTTTATTACCTAGCACAATGGGGAGAGGAAGGAACCAGGAACCACTGATTCAGCCCAAATTACAGCAAGCAGTTGTCTAGGTAACCAGAGAGGACTGGAAGACCAATGAGATGTCATTTCCTAATGAAACGAGGGGAGGGAGAGACAGATAAAGAGAAAAGGGGAGAGAGGGACAGAGAGAGGGATAGAGACAGAAAATATGACCAGAGACCTCCTCAGAGAGTTCCTGTTAAAACTGCACAACATACTTATTGTGGACTGAGTCATCTGAACTATCCATAGTTTTATTGGGTAATTGTTTGTGCTTAAGTAAATTGTACTGTGGACATGAATGTTCGTGAATAAACACAAAAATAGTTGTTCTGTGCAGTGTGTATTTAAAGGGGTCAGATGGCTGAGCGGTTAGGCCATCGGGCTATTAATCAGAAGGTTGCTGGTCCTATTCCCAGCCGTGCCAAATGACGTTGTGTCCTTGGGCAAGGCACTTCTCCATACTTGCCTTGGCGAATGACCCTGTACTTACTGTAAGTCACTCTGGAGCGTCTGCTAAATGTAAATGTAAAGGAAGTATATGGAGTTTGTGGTAATATGTTATTTTTTCACAATAATCAATAAAACCACCCACCATGCTGTGTCCAAAAGTCATCCTAAACATTCTCTTTCATCCCCAGTAGAAAGAGGGAACATTAAATAAGAGCCGAGCTGAAGGATCAGAGAGACGAGAGGTATCCGTTACCTGGTGGGGCCCTCATTAGCTAACCTTGTCTAGCTTGGCCTAGCCTTGCCTAGCTCGGTGTGTTTGGAAACCAGATCTTGGAGTCCCCAACTCTCGGAAGGTCAACAGCCATTTGACTCATCTAACCAAACCATGTGTCATGGGCTGCCGTTTCCAAATAAACCCAGAGAGGGAGAGAGGAGGGGGAGAGCGAGGCTGTCGGCTTGGGAAATGCCTAGCCAGGTGTCTGTCAGACAACTGAGTTATTGTGACAGGAGTTGTAAACAGACGTCTCGAGTCACACAGCTCTCGACGCAAGGACGAGACGCTAATGGCGATGGGAACCGTTTTGAGAGCCTAAAGGTTCGTCTGACTGTGTATGTGTGCGAAGGAGAAAGATGTTTGGATTAGGCTTGTGTGTGTGTCTCACGTTCAGGCATCTCGGAAGTCTATCGTTGAGTCAAACGGGTATCTTCTATTGGACTGACACTGCCACTCCTTCAACAGTCATCTCGGATCAGTTACTGATGTCTTTGGGCAACTTTTGGTTTAAAACATCCCTGCCCAACCCTCCATCCTCCCACAATCTCTCAATCACCCTGGGATCTGCGACGGTGACCCCTTCATCCTCTGCCAGGAACCTTGGGGTGACCATGGATGACGAGCTCTCCCTCACGGCCCACATTGCCCGGTCGTGTAGATTCACCCTCTACAACTGCACCCGACTACATCCAGTCTCTCCTTCAGCCTTACACCCCCACCCGCCACCTACGGTCTTCTTCTGACAAGCGTCTTGTGGCCCCACCTCTCAAGAGCTCCCAACCCAAGCCCTTCTCCTGTCTGGCCCCCCAATGGTGGAGTCATCTCATTCAGAGACACTGACTGTCTCCCCACCTTCAAGAAAAGGTTAAAGACGCACTTGTTCCGGGAGTACAACGGTACTTAAGAAAGATTTGTTGGATCAGATGTTAGTTTATTTCCTCCAGGAACACAATGACACTTATTGAGGGACTTGTTGCACTTGTTGGTTAGTTTTAACTGATTTAACAACTTGTACTTGCTGTGAATTATATCATTGTTGCTTGCTTTCCTCCAGGTACAGTCTTGCACTTTTGAGGTTCATGTTGTTTGATGTGTATGCTTCATGTTTTGGCTGCCGGCAATGTTTTTTGGCCAACGAGGGGCATCTCGTTGTTTATGATCATTGACCTATGCACTTTTGACTTCTCTCTTGGAAGTTGCTTTGGATAAAAGCGTCTGCTAAATTAATAAATCAAAATGTAATGTAAACACATCAATGCCAAATCATTTTCAGTCAAGCAGTGGTCCATTGCTATTGTCAGTAGAAGAGTCACTGCTATAGAGCCCATAGGCCTGTTCCAAAAGCTCCCTAAAGATTTACACACACACACACACACACACACACACACACACACACACACACACACACACACACACACACACACACACACACACACACACACACACACACACTCTCTAAACTCTGGCGCTCTGTGGAGGCACATCTCACTCTCCTTGTTTATGACTAGCCATCAACGCTTTCTCATTTCTTCTAAACAAAAGGCAAACCGACAGGGGCCTCCTTACCTCAGCACAACAGCTGAAAGGGGTCAAACAGCTGTGGGGCCAAGCTCTGTCTCTCTCACACACACACACACACACACACACACACACTCTAATCCAGTTGGTGGCACATTTAACAAGTTTAGGTGTGTCGACAGTACTGATGAAGCTCCAGGACTGTAACATGATGGAAGTGGGCAGGCTTCTCTGTTACCTGTGTGAGATCCGATCCCCACAGTGGACACACGGCGTGTATCACGTGTGCGTGCAGGACGTGCTCTAGTGTGTAAGACAACGCGCAGACAATATGGAGGCCAACAAAAAAGTGTAATTCCAAAACAATGGCTAGTTTCTCTTAAC
Source organism: Hypomesus transpacificus (assembly GCF_021917145.1). Taxonomy (NCBI): domain Eukaryota; kingdom Metazoa; phylum Chordata; class Actinopteri; order Osmeriformes; family Osmeridae; genus Hypomesus; species Hypomesus transpacificus. Next base: position 1,067,900 of record NC_061083.1, on the reverse strand, counting down.
AGTGGCCTCCAAGTATGGACCCGTAAAAACAATGAGTTTGGCTTATTAGACACAACGGCAGTTTGAATGGTTTTGATTCCCATTGGGAGAGAAAGAGCACTCTTGACATTTGAATACATTTAAAAACGCTCTGTTGCATTAAAAAAAGAGCTCAAATCAACCATCGAAGAGAATTAATAGTCCGTATTTCATGCAGGATTTCACTTTGTGGAGATATAGCGACATCACAACGTTCCGTTTTAAAACTCGAGAGCAATACAACGTATTTGACAAGACCACCCGTTGAACGTCCTTTCATTTCTTCCACAGAAACCTGTCGTTGCTCTTCCACAAGTCTGCGCTCCCACGCTGCTCTCCTCTCCTGGCCTCGCCAGGGACCTTGGTCCTTCTACACACCCTCTCCACCTCGGCCAGGTCCGTCAGTCTGTTGATGCTCTCCTCGTTCCCCTCACTCAGGATGTCCCAGAAGTCCTTGCGGCTGTCCTTCGACCTCTCCCGCGGGTGCGGGACGGCGTGCGACGGGCGTGTGACTTGGTGTGAGGTGTGCCCGGGCGAGGGGTTGGAGGGAGCACACGACAGAGGAGAACCGACGGGGGGCGGGGGGGGGTTGGGCTCAGCCTGGGAGATGGGTGGAGGGGCGCGTTGGGGGGTGACCACGGCGAGGGGGGGCGATTTATGGGACCGTCTCGGCTCAGCGGTCCTGGGTTTGGTTCTGAACAGATCGTCCAAAATGGAGGTGTCTCCTATCAGCTCTGTGAGAACCTTCCGGCAGGGCGGGGTGGCGGGCCTCTGGACGTTCACAGCCTCAGTCTCCCTGGCAGCCTGAGAGGATGGAGGAGGTCTGTCTAGGGGGTCCAGGTTAGTGTCCGACTCCCCAGGCCCCGGAGCACCGCTGACTCTGGGCTGGAATGGACTGGAGGAGCCAGCAGCAGTTCTGAGGGTTTTAGAACCAAAAGCCCTCCTTTGAACCTTCTTCTCTCCTTTAGCCTCATGGCATTTCTCCTCCTCTTCCTCTGCCTCAGGGGTCAGAACCTCTCTGGAACATTCTGGAACAGCATAGCGTGTGGTTTTATCCCCCCTGTGGCTTCTCTTGGAACTCTTCCGGTGCTTGAGAGAAGATGAGGAGGAGGTAGAGGGATGGGATGTCTCCTCAGGTTTGGGCTGGGCGCTCTCAGGTTCCGGATAGTTCTCCCTAACAACGGCTGCTAGTTGGGAACTCTGGGAGCTGTAGTAGTGTCGTAGCTGAGAAAGCCTTTGGGCTGAAGTGCTCCTCAGAACTTCATCTGCAAACTTCAGGGCCGACTCTGCTCCGCACGCAGCCGCCATAGCCTCCAGCTGCTGCCTGCAACACACACACACACAGGTTTGTTTTACTATCCTAGTGAGGACCGACCATTGACTCCCATTCAAAATAGTGTTATCCCTAACCCCTAACCCTAAGTTTAACCTTAACCCCCCTCACTGCCCACAGACATAGCATTTTAAGTTGTGGGGCCCCAAGAAAATGTCCCCACATGGATTGTTCAACAGGACCACACACACACAAACACACACATACAAACAAACACAATGTTGACTCTATATCCTGTAGCAGTTCGGCAACCATCATTATAACATACCCAAAACAGACCATACTGTGGGACAGGGATAGTTCAAAGCCAATGGTGGCACAGCATATTATGAGGTGTTGCTACCATTTGTGGCTTTCATAGGAAAAACAATAAATAAAGCAACAGTGGTAAAAACGCTTGCATGCCGTGCACTGGATTTAAATCATTTAACAGGAGAGTTAATTGAGGGGAATATATAAAAAAAAAGAATATATATATATATATATATTTGTGCGTGTGTGTGTACAGGCTGAGACAAGTCTTTTTCTGGGGATGTAGAAGGAGGAAATTGGATGAAGCTTAGTACAGAATGTGTGTGTGTGTGTGTGTGTTTGGAAGACCTGGGGGGCGAATATAAGGGCCAGTCTCTGGAGGGCTGTGATCTGAGCCTAAAAATGCTCAAGATGCTGGGAAAAGGGTGGGAGGGGAGCTCAGAGGTGGTCCCCCCCCCCCCCACACACACACACACACCCCTGCATGGATACACAAGCAGTGGTGGGTTCTGGTCTGGTCCAATACCCTCCAATACCCTGCTCTACTGTTCTACTGGTAACTCCTCATCCTCTCCCCTAATGCCCTTCCTGTTATTCATTCTCCCCCATCCCCTCTCCTCACCTACGGACTGCAGCAGGGGTCTCTCCGACGATGAAGGTGGTGTGTGGGGTGGGGTGTATGCTCCGGGCGGTGTGTGTAACGGGGTGATCTGGAGCACGGCCCTCCCCCCTCGGCCTGCGGGCTGCTTCATCTCTCACCCCAAAGGGGGTGCTTGGAGGGGACGGCTCATCCCACTGGGACTGTGAAAACACACAAGCGCCTTACAGCATACCATAATACCAATCCATCCTTCTATGGTGGCTTAAGATAATAGGGGTATCGATATTAGGCTGAAGGCAAGGGTGTGAACTTTAGGTCCCAGAAGACTGGCCATGGCCGTACCTCCCCCTGGCTGTCCAGAACCTGATTGGCTGGCAGCTGCGAGTGCACCTTGCGTACAAACACGTGCCGGAGAGCGGCTCTGCTGATTCGCTCCTCGGCCTTGCTCCCGCCCACCACCCGCTGGTTAGAGTGGGTGAACACCACTTCTTGTAGGCCACCTGAAAACATGGCGAGGTCCTATGCCGATCAGTACAAACAATATCGATTTTTGCCAAACCTATTCAAACTCCACGCCAGACGTCACAAACTTACCCAAGACGTGGTCTATGGTTCCATCAGGGGCTCCTTGGCCTCCTGGGGTGGGGTGATGGTCATCTTTGTGTCTCAGGCTGGTGAAGGAGACAGAGGGTCTGGCGGTCCGTCTAGACGGGCCAGGGCTGTCTTCTCGTCTGTCTGCTCTGGGCGTGTGTGCTTGCCTGTGTGCTCTGGGCTTGTTTTTCCACGGAGACGAGACAGGGCAGGCTGAGGATCTCCTCCTCTTGACAGGAGAGGGTTCCTCATCCGAGGAGGTGAAGGTCTCGATGTCCTCCGTGTGTCTGGCCCTGGTGGCCTCGTTCTGCAGAACGGGTTCCTTCCGAGTCTCCGAGCCCAGGTCCTCAGACTCGTCCGAGTGAAACTCGATCGGCTGCATTCGGGGAACTGTCGTTTTGGCCTCGGCGAGAGCGTCTCTGCCCGAAGATGAGAGTCGGACCCTCTTCATCCCGGGTTTCGGACCGCTAGGGCCTCCTGTCTTTCCTCCTAGGTCATCGCTCTCTTCAGACAGGGATCCAGGAGCGCGGGCCTTCCCCGACCTTTCTATCCTCCCGCTTCCTCCGTCCTCTCTCCCACTGCCGGAAGACACGTCCCAGGTGGAGTCCTCATCGCCGTCCTCTCCTCCCCTTCCCTCTGTCCTCCCCGCTCCGCCCCGGACCACCTCACAGTCACCGCCTTCCCCCTGCTCCCCCTCCTCACTCAGGCTGCCGTCCGACGACGACGACCCGGCTCCCCCCTCGACCTCTGACCCCGGGAGCGGCCTGGAGAAGTCGTGCCGGAGGAGCAGACTTATTTTCCCGGGAGGGGTCCGGCCGTCCTCTCCCGCTCGGAGCTGGAGAGCCCCCCTTCGCTTCCCCCCCTCCGCCTCGTCGTCCTCGCTGCAGCTGCTGAAGTCCAGCACGGCCCCGGAGGCTCCGCCCCCCCCGCCGTGGGGCTCCGCCCCCCCCGCCGTGGGGCTCCGCCCCCCCCCGGCTGCACCCCCTGGCCCCTGAAACAAACCCAGAGTTTGGTGAACGGCCTGGCGTTGCTGAAAGACGAACTGGACGTTTCAATGCGACCGTACGCTCTCTAGAAAGACGGACGATGCCGGATCGGGTAGTCAGTGAGTACGATCCGATGTCTACAATAATACATCGTTGAATCGTGATCGTTTCCACGGTTCTGAGTCGTGATGTCACGACCGGCACAACATTTAAACACACTGTCTACAACAGCTAGGGGAGGTATGTAGGAGTGCCTTTATGAGTGCGACCACCAACAGCGATACCAATCATATGAACTTAGCCGAGCAGATGACTATTCCGTGGTGTGCGTACGCATGGTTCTGTGTTTGTGCGTGCGTGTGTGTTGAACAAGTTATAGCACTCTGGTGTATACTGTACGTTGTTAAATCCTGAATGGCCTGGTTGTGCAGCTATACAAATGAGACAGTGTGTTTGTGAGTGTGTGTGTGTGTGTGTGTGCGTGCGCGGACTGGAGCACTAGCTGGGAACTGTGGCAGCAGATAAGGGGCATCGCTGTGTAAATAAATACAGCAGGCCAGATAGCTAGGCTTCAGTGTGGTCTGCTGCTTCCATTACAGCGAGGTAATTAGAGCCATCTGTCAGTGGACACGCTATCATAGAGAGAGACAGAGAGAGAGAGTATGTGTTGGTGAGGGGGCCGAGGGAGCATGTGTGAGGCATCCCCCTCTTTTACATGGGAATGGAAGAACGACTGAGTCGCCTGGGAGAGGGATGGATGGATGGGAAAGACGAGTGCCCCCCGGCGTCCCGGGTCCCTGAGAAAGACAGAGTTACTCACGCTCTCTCTCCTCTCCGCCTCTTCTTCCTCCTCCTTCTCTTCCCGCATCTGCGTTTTCGCCGTCATCACTCCCACCTCCACTTGGCCCTCTCTCTGTGAAGACCACACACACACACGCGGTCAACAAGCACAACCAATGGCGGCCTCGTACAGACGTTACAGTAAAGAATCTGCTCACCGGGATGACGGACGCACCGTGGGCCACGGCGGCTCCATCAGCTCCCCTCACCTCCAGTATCTGTCGGGTCAGGCAGGTCCCCTGGGTCTGCAGCCTGAACAGGTTGTTCACCCCGAACAGCTCCCCCTTCTGGTGACCTGCCCCCTGCACCGCCTCAAAGTAGCGCCGGGCACTCTCCCTGCCAACAACCGAACACTGCAACTGCTGCAAGGGGGGGGTGGGGGGGGGCGGACACAAGACAACACGGCAGCGCGATGGCATCATCGAGGTAGCGTCGTCGCGACGGAAATCCGCCCGGAGTGTTTTTTGCTCGCAGGTTTTCGATCGGCATTGGCCTTCCGAACCGAGGGAGGGGTTTACCTGCTTGTAGATCTGCCTCAGGTAGATGATCTCCTCCACTGTCCCCAGCGAGATCAGCCGGAGCACGGTCACGTCCCTGCACTGGCCTATACGGTACGCTCTGAAAACATCAAGAACAGGGCCGCTAAACTGACAAGAAGCCCCAGGATGGATGGATGGAATGACCCGGCGGATAATCCGTGGCCCGAAGAGCCTGGCTCTTCAGTGGCTAGTGCCAACGGACCCTGTATTTTGCCAAGCACAGCGCAAACGACATCATCTCGACAACAGTATTACATCCGTCTGATGATAGGACGGTGGAACAATCAGCGACGTCGCATCTCCAAAACAGAAAGTCAGATGCCTAGCAGGCCACGTCGATCAACCACATGACAGATAAAGCAAAAGAAAGGAAGAAATTAATAAAGATAGAAAGAAAGAATGGCAGCTCCTACCTGTCTATCGCCTGCAGGTCGTTGGCAGGGTTCCAGGTGGGATCAAACAGAACCACCACATTAGCCCCCACAAAATTCAGCCCCAGACCCCCCGCCCTGAAAACAACAGAGGGAGGGAGAAGGAGGAAAGAAAACAACAACAAACGAGGTCTTAACGCAACGGTAGTCCAATCTATCAGCCAAAGACGACACAGATCAGAGAGTCCAGTTGGTCTCAGGTGAGGAGAGTGGAACTCACATGGTGGAAACCAGACAGATGTTGATGTCAGGGCGACTGTTGAAGTTCTTCACCACCGTCATCCTGTCCCGGGCCTTGGTGTTACCATCCAGCCTGCTGTAGTCCAGACCCTCGGCCATACAGTAGCTTTCCAGAACGTTCAATAGCTGAGGGGATAGTCAAACGTATTCAACGCAATGTGACGATCATAACGCTATTGTAACTGCAGCTCACTTTGAGCAAACTGTGTAATATTCTCTTTAAGGGTCTAACTAACTCAATGATTTACATTTTAGTCATTTAGCAGACACTCTTATCCAGAGTGACTTACAGTAAGTACAGGGACATTCCCCGAGACAAGTAGGATGAAGTGCCTCGCCCAAGGACACGTCATTTAGCATCGCCAGGAATCGAACCTTCTGATGATTAGCTTGATTCCTTAACCACTCAGCCATCTGACCCCCCATCATAGTATATGTAGACAGGCAGTTTTACCATTCAATCTCAGCTGACCGACCACCAGCATTGAAATCAATGATTAATTACTAGGGCCGATTACTGTCCCATAAAACCCGGGACTTCAAAGCGAATGCTACCTTGTGAGAGACACATCTCCTTTGGTCACGTTCTAACTTTAAATAAGGCCTCATGTTCCCAGGAGGCACTTCTCTGGGTGTGCATGTGTGTGTGGTATGCAGTGGAGGGAGTTATCCTTCAGACCAGACATCTAACTCAGACACTATCTAAACCAGATAGACCATCCCCACAGACCACTGACACTTAACCAACTAAACACAAACAAACAAACTCCAGCATCCAGCTCATCCAGCTGTCACACATTATGCAGCACGATAGTCACTTTCACACAGATAACCCTTCCACACACACACACACACACACACAAGCAGTGTAACAACCCAAAGTACCTTGGTGGACATGGAGAAGAGTAAGACCTTGTCTTTCCTTTGCATGTAATGTTTCAGTAACTTCTGCAAGGCCTGATAGGGGAGAGGAGAAAGAAGATGATTTAAACCCAACATCAACCTGTGATCAACGCACAGCTTTCAAAAGGGAGATTTGAACCGGATACGTACCTTCATCTTACCACTGTACATGGGGTCTGACATAGCTTCAAAGGATTCATGCTTGCACCTCTGCATAAAGTCAGGAAACTTCTGGAACACCTTCTCACAGATAGCGTTCACATACTTCTTCTACGGAGACCATGGAAAGAGGTGTCACTAAGTTGTGCTTATTTCCAGGAAATGTTTACAACTATTTTGGGCTAAATGGAATACCTACTTCTTCCAACGACCGAAGAATTAATTGGTAACACTTCATAAATAGATGAATGAAAATGACTGTTCTGTTGGAGTGTCACAGAACATAAGTTCGGGTGTTTCAGAGATTTGCTTTAGAGAACTCCAGTTTACGTTTCAGAGATGCTCACCTGTTTGCTGCTGGTGTCTGCTGTGCTCTGAAGTAAGGCGACGTGATTGGCTACTTTCCTGAGAATGGTTAGGTAGCTGAAGTACAGAGAACTGACCTTTACGCCATCCCTGTTCTCCTAAAAAAAACAATTAAAAATGTTTTACAGCGCATTCTGGACATGTAAACCGCTAAATGTCCTCGTTTAGAGCTTGAAGTCTGACATGGATGGTCGACCTTGTAGCAGCATTTCCTGCGAGTGCGTCCACTGCCACAGCTGCACTTCTCAGACGAGCGCAACAGCAGGGAGACGTCCTCCGACTCCAGCACTGTCCTGTAGACTGTCTGCTGGAACTCTGTCAGAGAGCAGTACACCACCTGCACACCAGGACACACATCCAAACAGCCACTCCGATCATCAGACCCAGAGGAGTGACCAGACGGACATAGATTACCGGGGAAGAATCACATAATAAGTTCGACATTGTCCTAAATAAGGCATGTGTTTTGTAATAAATCAATGGCAGGGTGAATCTTCGTTGGGTGTTAACCGGGCAACGTTTACGTGGACCCTCGTGCTCCATCTCAACCTACTCTGTCGTCCTTCTTGGGAAGCTGTCGACTAATCAGAGCCTTGGTCCTCCTCAAGAACCAATGGGAGAGCTTCCCGGCCAGGGCCCGGACCGCCTTCCTCCCTGTCGCTAGGGAACGCTTGGTTGCAGTGTGCTTCTGTCCCTGCTCAATGGGGTCGGAGAACTTGTTCTTGAAATGACCCAGGCTGCCAAGACAACCAGGGATGGCCCTGAAGGGGTTCAAATACAGTCAATGTAAATCCAGTTCTTCTCCTTGTTTGATCCTTTAGTATTATCTACAGCTTACCAGTCCATGACACACCACAGTTCATCCAGGTTGTTCTGTAGGATGGTGCCCGTGAGACCCACTCGTACCTGGCATCTCAGCCTCTTCATGGCCTGGGTGATTTGGGAGTTGGGGTTCTTGATTTTGTGGGCCTCGTCCACTATCACAGCACACCAGTCGATGCTAAAGCGCCCGGGGAGAAGGTGAGTTCAAGAATGAGCTCAGGTCAACCTGATAATAGAACAACTTGAATTTTGACACTACAGTACCCAAGATCCTTTGCCTGCGGTTGCCTCGAAGGGACCCCATATGAAACACACCGAAGTGGACACAAGCCTTGTCTTTAAACGGTTGCGTCTATCTACCTGTTGAACTGGTCAAGGCAGAGTCTCAAGGTCTCATAGGTGGTGAGGGCGATCTCGGTGCGGCCTCTTCTCACCCTGGTAAGCTCCTCTTCCTTGTGCAGCCCGTGCACTACCACCACCTGGAAGTGACCCCACATCTCCAGCTCATCCTTCCAGTTATAGAGCACCGACAGGGGGGCCACGATCAAGAAGGCCTGGGGTAAGAGCACCAGAGAAGGTTAAGAAAACAAGGGAAAACCTGGCAATGGGTTCCACATGTGTGGATCACTGCAAGGTGCATGTTTTATTTATTTCGAAGGCCAGAGGCTGCAGTTATTGATTATATCGTGACACCAATGCAAAACATGGTATCTACCATTAGCTTACCTTGTTAGGTCTACAGTTTTTTGAGGTGGCCTGTGTCAAAAGAAACTGAGGTCTGTTGTTTTCTATATCTTCCCCAGTTCCTGTTTTATGTAATAAAGCAGCCAGGAAACCAATGACCTGCTCAGAAACACACGCACATCAACAATGAACTCCCCAAAAGAACATTTTGTACACTTGAAATGTTAGTGCCTGGGTCTGGATTTACCTGAATGGTCTTCCCCAGACCCATATCATCTCCAAGGATGCAACCTCTGGACTGGACATAGCTGTGGTAGATGAACTGGATGCCTTCTTTCTGGTAGTCCCTCAGGTACCTGTTGATGGTGTAGGGGACTTTATCCCCAGTCTGAGACAGTATCAAGGGCTCAGAGGAACCAGGAGGGCTTAGACTACTGCTGTGGAAGAGAGGCTTCTCCTGAGCGGACCGTTCTCTCTCGAAACAGTCAGCGCCTGGCCTCTGGAGCTCAGAAATGGGAACGATCTCTTCCTTCTCCTCCATCGCCTCTCCTTGGTCACTAACATTGCAGTGATCAGTGTATCTAACGAGGGCTGTGGTGAGAGTGTGAGGGGCGGAGAAGAGTTTCAGGATGGTTCCTTCTCGTAAGGTGCCCTTTTCGGGGCTGGAAGCCAGGCATGCATCCCCCTCCTGCCACACTGCTGAAACAGCAAGGAGATTAATGCTGATTTGCCATTTCAAGGACAGGTACACTGGAATACTTTGCTCTTCTTGACAGATTCCTAGTGGCCTATATAAACCTGTAATAAATAAGTCATACTTACGAGCTACTATAGCACTACACGAAGTATGAAAACTAGCTATAGCCATAGCTAGCATAATAACTAGACTAATAACTGACAATTTAATAAAGGCATGACATTTAAAAAAAGGTAGATATCAATATTAGCCAACTAGATCGTATCAATGTCAAACCTTTGACATTAGTCGAAGTCATCAATCATTGGAACCCATTGCAGCACTGATAGCCGTTAGCTGACCGTCAAAAAAACTGAAAAGCTGACGTGTAAAAAAGTTCCTTATCTTGTTCCAAAAATGTCTTAGTTGGCGTTTAGAAGTGTGATTGTGCGCAAATGCATGTATTGTTGGCTGGAACAGACCTGTCAACTTAATATTCAGACTAGCAAGCGAGCTAGCGAAGCTAGCAGCACAGACCGACAGTGGAAGCAGGAGGGCTCTGTTCTGTTTATCTATTTCATCAACGGGAGCAGCACTTTCTACATAATAAATATGCAACGTTTAAAATAGTAATCGAATAAAATATGAAAGCTACGTTTAAAAGTTTAATCTGGGTTTTTTTATCCTTAAAAGTCTTATTTAAAAAAACGATTTGAAAGAAAGATGCTTAGAAATAATAATTTCACCAAAACATTGCCCTTCATTCACCTTCTCTCTGCCTTCATTAATTTTCTGCCTTACATGTTTCTGAGAAACCAAAGTAGGCTAAATAACTAAGCACTATGTTCCTAGTTCTTAGCATGGGCCATTGCAACTAAACCTGTCTTTGAAATTACGAACACATTTGATGAAATACACTTCTGCACTAACACCCAATCATCTGTCCGAGGCTGCAGCCAGCAAGAGCAATATCAAACCAGACATCTATCTAGCCTACCCCAGCGTTCTCTCAGCCAACCCTCATGTATTATTGTAAAAGAGGCCAGGGAACGGCCTTGTGGTTCAGCGAGAGAACAAGTGTGTGTGAGATCTAGCACAGTATGTAAACCGTTTGACATCAGTGTTTGGGCTTTCTTTATGGGAACATCTGCAGCAGCTGCCCTATAAATTCCCAGTGTTGAGAAAACAGGAACAAAAAGTTCCATTTTTGTATGGCAGTGTACCATGGCGAGGAGCAGACGAGCCTGCCCTCATCTGGAGCCCTGGGCTCAGGCTCCGCTTAGAGAAAGTCAAGTGGTGGATGAAGGGCCTGGAGCCATGGACGTGTTACACTGTGTTTACTCGCAAGCCCTGCCTAGCAACAGATAGGCAAACAATGCACGCACTCTGGCTTTTCTGATCAGATCCAAAGGACAAACTGTATACATTGTCTTGATTACAGTCTTAGTTATTTTACAGGTTTTGTTTTGAAGGCTTTTTCTTGTATTCCGTTTCTCTCATCTTCTCTCTTCCTCTCTATTGCAAAATCTTTTTTTTGTACAGTATGACTGGCCAAATTTAGGAAAATAACTTACAATTCTGCAGTGTCCCACAAGACCTGAGAGGATACTAACACCTCTAAACATGCCAGATATACAGATCTAGAAGAACTTAGAAAAACAACCTGGCAAAACCCAAACAAAATTTGACATAGTATATTGGGAGCCAACATCGGTTGGATGTCTGCCGCTGGTCGTAATCAGATAGAGGAGAGAAAGACCTGAATGGAAGACTTGTCTTCTTACAGAAGCCTAGGAAACGCTCCATCTGCTCTTTCGTCCCTCTCCCATGAGTCAGACAGCAGAACTGGGGCCAAAACCAATTACAGCCATGCCAAAAATGACAGTTTCAGCTTCATAACCATTGATTGCTGAAATGGAAAATTAGGATGAATTTTCATATTTTCTCTCCATCTCTCTCTCTCTCTCTCTCTCTAAATCTTCCTATCCTTTCTTTCTCTCTTCCTCTCCCCCTTTCACTGACAAATTTGTTTTCTTGTACCTCATTCACGGTGTAAGAATGTGTCTCTCTGTGGAACCTCCACTAGTCCTGGATTCACATGATGTCATGTACACAGTGTGTGAGAGTCTGTGTCCATCATTCTGTAGTTCCCGTTGCAATCATGTCTAATGTAAACATGTCACATATGCTTGTTAATCAAGAGGGTTCAGGCAGAGTGGGCTGGGTGAAATGTTGGCTTTTCTTTCACGTTCCTCTTCTCACATCCATGGACAGTGGTACGATAGCAGAAACAAGTCTGAAAAGAAAAAGTTACAAATTCAAATATTTCTACATTTCTATATACTATATCTCTTTTAGCCAAATACACGCATTTTTGATCAATTGAATATTCTGGAAGTTTGTTCTACTCAACTGCTCAAACAAAGGTCAAACACATAGATGCCCCATTCTTTCTCAAATAAAGAGATCCGGGCAACATTCTTCATTTTAGCATAGTGATTGATAGTCATTCAAATGCAACAATAATCTAATCTTGAATTTATATTATTCAGTACAGCCTAATCCAGTGACAGTAGAAGTAAAGGATAGGCACCGTAAATAGTTTCTATTCAGCTGAGCTGGAGACAAAAAGGGTGCTGCCATGCTTTTTAATTAAGTTGTACAATACTTGAATCTCCTCCAAGCAGCTTTGAACCTAATCCAGTTTTTCTCTCTTTCTCCCTCCCCCCCCCCCCCTCTTTTTTTGAGCCACTCAATTACACAACAGTGGGCACACACTTGAAAGGAACGCTCTGAACATTGTTGCAGAAGCTCTTTCCAACAATGGACTATACCGGACTACAGAGACAGGAAGATGTGAGCCGACTCAAGGTGTTGGGGGCTAACCCTCCACATCACTAGGACGATGATCAATGACCTAGTGAATGTTTGTCCTAACTTTCAGTGATCGAGGACCCAGTAGTGAAAGTGGCCAATTAGTTGCCAAAGACAGCCATGATGACACAAACGATTCTGCTCAGTGAGTTGAGTTACAACGCCGGAGCCAGGGATGACCCGAATAGGTCGGCCTTGCCCTTTGAGTCCTGCAGTGAGATGGAAAACTCGAGAGCAACGTATTGACGACCATACCTCCTCTCATTACACTGCAACCCCATACAGCAGCCTTTCTGTTTGTCCACTTGAGCCACAATAAGCTCATCTACCAGAGAGTGTAACTGACAGTGGATGCATGTGTGTGACAGTTCTCCCTCTCCCCCCTCCCCCTTTCCCTTTTCTCCTCTCTCTTGTCTCCATCTCTCACCCAGTCTCTCTCCCCCACCTCCCTGCCCACCGTGAGCAGCACCAGGGGACTGGGGATCTGCATGACTGCACGTCGCAACAATGAGGCCACACAAAAAGGACCAGCTCAGCAGAACTGGACGTCCGTTTCTCAGCCGTTTAAGCATGCAATTATGTTCCCCTCGGCTCCTTCCCCACAATCGAGGGGCACAAGGGGCGCAACATGTTGTCTGTCGCTCAGTTCCTGTTGGCCACTGAGCACACTTCGAAGCGAGAGCATTGGTCATCTTAGATAACAGTGTAGGGAGCGTGTGAGGGTGTGCATGTACAGTATGTGTTTGTGTGTGTGTGTGTGTGTTTCCAGTGGGGAGTTGTTCAGCTATGGGCCAGGCCATGCGTCCATGCATGTAGCACAGACATATTCTCCATATGGGGACCAGAGGGGGTCCAAGCCCAGTCTCCAGTTTCTGCCCATGGACCATTTAGCACACATTTCTGTCTCCTTCATGGCTGCGCTACACCACCACTGCAGGACTCTGGAGCTGGAGAACTACCTTGGATCGTAGTGGAGGGTCCCTGTGTAGGGGGAAGGTAGCTTTTTCCACACAAGAGCTCAGCTGTATTCTAGACCCGAATTTAGATCTTTTATCTAATACGTGGTATGTAATGTACAGAGGGCTCTTTGGTCTTGTACAACACTACCAGACACTGGCAATTCAAAGACTATTTCAGAAATCTGAATGCGAATCAGTTGGACTGAGACTTTACAACAGGGGTGTCGAAGTCCGGTCCTCGAGGGCCGCTGTCCTGCATGTTTTAGATGTTTCCCTGATCCAGCTCACCTGATTTGAATGAAGGGTCATTATAACAAACCATTTAATTGAATCAGGTGTGTTGGAGCAGGGAAAAATCTAAAACATGCAGGACAGCGGCCCTCGAGGACCGGAGTTCGACACCCCTGCTTTACAAGAAGTATGTTCCAACCACACCAAGCCAATGAGGAGCCACACAGTAGTTGTTGTATCATCATGTTGTAATATACACTCTCAATCCCCAAAAGCAATGATTACACATGCCACTCCATCGAGGCCTGTTTATGCCACTTCTCTCCCTTTTGAGCTATAATTAAACAAAAACATTTATCCCTGCAGAGGTGAAAAACAACCAAGCTTTAATTAACAGCAACGTGATAGCGGGACTTCCAGAGTGAGGTGGAACCTATCAATTAAACCCTCACAGCAGCTGGTAGGGCTGGGTGGCTTTATGACCCTGGTTCACCACTTCTGAGTCACACCCACTTCACAGCCCCACTCCCCGACAACTCTACCACCGACCCACAACGTCACATCTCTATCTCTGTCTCTCTCCCCTCTCTCGTTCTCTCTCTCTCTCCCTTCTCTCTCTCCTTCTCTGTTTCACTGTACCACAGGGGACTTCCAGGATCAAAGCAGGTGCTCATGTTGTGGTCCCTTTTGTGGTTCTCTTGTTCATCTGTCTCTGTCTCTCTCTATCTCTCTCTCTCTCTTTCTCCCCCTCTATCTCTCTGTCTGTGTGTGGTCCACACACTGTAAATTCCATTTGCACATTTTTACACACACACAGCCACCCAACACGTTTCTCAGACCACCTTCTCCGTTTCCTCAGCTTCTACTTACGTCACACCAGTAAGGTCAGTCATGCCTCTGACCTTAATATTTGAAAATTGAAGTAAATTTGAAGCCAACTGTATAATTAGTGTGGTGCTTTCATGCCAATTTTTGTAATTTTTTGTCAAGAAAGAAATTCAATCATTTCATTCTTTATTCTCATTGTATTTTCTATTTTTCTAGATTTTTCTTCACTGCCACTAGAGGGAGTCACCTTAAAAAGCCATTTTCTCACTGACTCCCTTGCATTCCTTCCTTTTTCATCTCTGCTCCTTGTGTCCGTTCAGTCTCAATCTGTGCTCTAAACCTCTCCTGCCTGCACAGAAACATGTTTTTCTGTCTGTCAGTGGTCAATGGATATATGTTCTAATTAAACACAAAAGAAAAGATTTTAGCTCTGATCTTTTCGGGCCATGAGAATATTGGAGGCGTTGAAAAAAAAGCACTGGCGTCCTGGGTGGGTGGTCACATGGGCCCAAATATTATAGTTGGTAATGAGTTCAAGAGTTCAGTTCAGTGTGGTCAAACAAACAGAAAGAGAGAGAGTATGTTTGTGTGAGAGAGAGAGAGAGAGAGAGAGAGAGGGGGGGGGGAGAAAAAGAGAACCCTGGTCAAGGAAGAGATAGGACTTGTGTGTTGCTTGTCTCGGACTGCAGAACAGAGAGTGACAGAAACACACAAAGACGGTATGAGACAGAATCAGATGGGAATAACACCAGAGAGGAAGACAAAGAGAGAGGGAGAGAGAGAAAGTGTGTGAGTGAGAGAGAGAGAGAGAGAGAGAGAGAGAGAGAGAGAGAGAGAGAGAGATAGAGAGAGAGAGAGAGAGAGAGAGAGAGAGAGATGGAGATGGAGAGGGACAGAGGGAGAGGGAGAGGGAGAGGAAGAGAGAGAGGGGGAGAGGGAGAGGGAGGGGGAGAGGGAGAGGGAGAGGGAGAGGGAGAGAGAGAGAGAGAGAGAGAGAGAGAGAGAGAGAGAGAGAGAGAGAGAGAGAGAGAGAGGGAGAGGGAGGGAGGGAGGGAGGTAGGGAGGGAGGGAGGGAGGGAGGGAGAGAGAGGGAGAGGGAGGGAGAGAGAGGGAGAGAGGGAGAGAGAGAGAGGGAGAGAGGGAGAGAGGGAGAGAGGGAGAGAGGGGGGAGAGAGGGAGAGAGGGAGAGGGAGGGAGAGTGGGAGAGGGAGGGAGAGAGAGAGAGAAGGCTCTGTGTGTGGTCTGAATACCTCCAGGCTTGTTCCGGGGTGAGAGTACGAGGGTGTCCTTCCAGAGAGGAAGGGGAAAAAAAAGACGAGTGAGAAGGTCTGCACAATAAACGGAATGTTTGCCTTTGCTTGTGTATGAGAGTGAGTGAGCAATCTCCTCTTTTATGGGAAATAAGCAAGCAAACCCTGGCATGTTTGGCCCCGCCATGTGGAGATGATGCTGCTATTTGCAAATATAGCAGCTTCCCACCAAACAACAGACTGCCTTTCACCAAGCCATCACCCTGAGAGAGACAGGGCCCTTCGCATTGACACGCAACATCTACACACGCAACCCATGTGTGTGTGTACGTGCATATGTATGTGAGAAAGACAATTGGGCAGACAGATTGAGGAAAGAAAGAGCCTTTTTGAAAGGTGCAGAGGGTTTTAGATAAACACAGGCTGTATATACTATGGTAGACAGTGTGCATGATATGTGGTGTGTAATGGAGGGCTGCCACAATGCAGTCAGCAGAGAGGCAGGGCAGACAGAATGGCCTCTGTATGTGTATGGAGGAAACAGTACAGCCCTAATGCTAGCTCTATATTTGCTCAAGCTCCCTGATAGACACTATTCGGGCTATTTTTCTTCACTGTGGAAACATGTTAAAAAAAAATCCACACATACTTGCACATGTAAGTACACACAAATACACTCATGCTCACTCGCTTTTTCTAAGTCTCTCTCTCTCTCACTTACACTGACATACACACGCTGTGCAAGTACACACGCGCACACGCGTGCACACACAAAAACACACGTACACACACAAAAACACACAAACACACACATCAAACACGCAAAAGTTTGAACAGACCCCCGAAAATTAGCGATGCTCATTTAAAATCAACACTAGCCGGGGCCTCAGCCCCTGAAAGCATTTCCAGAGCTGTTCTGTGCTCCTGCTAATGTAAGGTTGAGGTGGGTCGGGTCTCCCACAGTCTCTGGCTCCTCCACTGGCCCTGAAACCAGGGTCTGCTCTAAACAGAGAGGGGGGGGGGGGGAGAAAAAGAGAGAGAGCGGGGAAAGAGAGTCCACCCTCTATGAATCCACTGTTGTGTACCCCAAGAATGTCGGACCCCTTCTTAAAATAAAGAGTCTGATTGGAGATCATCAGTCATGTGTCTGGGAGGAGGTCTGGCAGACTGAACAAGCAGAGTATGAATATTATAGAACAGGAGCATAGGAGAAACAGGCCATTTCTGTCAGTAAAATGATAGTGGGTGGCTCAAGCTGGTCACCTGGAGATATACCTGAGAGACACTTTTACATTTGTCCTCACATTCGGTTTCCAGATGTCCAGTTAACCTTTTGTCGCCATAGGGTTAATAATTGTGGAAAAAATAATGAAGGATGGTTCTTTTAGGGAGGAATGTTTTATCCAGAAACCAAAAGTTGCCTCTGGACATATTTCAAAGGGGTTCCCTAGAGGAACAATTTGCTCTAAATACTGTCGAACCAAGGGGGTTTATTACCCAGAAAGTCATTACTGAGCTTTCCTGCATGAGACATTTTTGGACTGTAATGCAGTTGTCTTTACATCTGACCTTAATTAGGACATAGGGAGTGACCATGCTCCCTCTCTGGTCTAACGAAGCTGTCAAATTAGCATTTGATATTTTTCACGCCACCTAAACTCACTCTAAGGTGAGTTTGCATCGATATCCAGAGGTTTGCCATCATGCCATACCGTACATTGTCCCCCTCTGAGACAATTCAATCAATGCTGTCAGTCTTGATTTTAAAAGAATATTTGGGTGCGTAGTCAAAAACCCAATGATTCCTCTGTGGAATGTCCAATGTTGCCATGTGTAATGAATGCCACTTTATATCACAAAGTAAACACTGCAGGGGTGCAGGCAACGTGATGGAGAGTTCAATGAGCAAAAAAGGGATGTGAAGCCACCCACTGCAAGTTTGTTCGAACCATTTGTTCGAACTGTTTCTTGGTGCATTGAAGTGAATGCCCATTGAAGTCATTATCAGAAAAGCACATAGGCAAGTTAACATGCACCTAAAACAATAATAAGTCAACCTTGATTTTTTTTTGTCACAGATATGTCAGAGGAGATGGCGGGAATGCTGTCAGGAAGCTTGCTGGCCTGTCCCCACTCTCTGGAATCAGAGACCACAGCTTCAATGGGAAATGACATTAGGTAGTACACAATTTTTCTTTTGGATTTGGATTTTGTATCTGATGAGGTGAAGACTTAATCCATAGTTTGCATACGATTCTCATAGGTTTAACATCCATAGAAGTTTGACAATTTAGGAAATACTTCATATTATCCATACAGTACATAACTGAGGTATGTCCTTGCCTCTATTCCTCCACAGTTCGTCTGTGTTCATTGACCCTGGTTTTGCTTTCCTCGAGTGTTCTAGAGACCCAAGACTGAACTGCATTGACAGTGCAGTTAAATCCTCAGACATAATAGCATTAGACAACACACCTAGTGCCTTGGCTGGTACCCCAGAATGTTAGCTGGTAGCCCAAAGCATTTGGGGTTCCTTGTTCGCAGCCCTCACTTAGCACTTCCTAACTGTAGGACAGTTACAAGGGATATAAAGGCATGAACTATTGTGCCACCACATTACAGAATACAACACTACATTAACTGGGTATGAGAATGTAATAGGAAAGCCATAAGCATTGAGGCTCTGTCAGAATGGGGGCATTTGCTGAGAAAAAGCATGGAGACCTAGCGTGTTTATTTAGTCAGGATTTATTCCTCGGAACTTGAGCATGTGCTCAGGCTATCAACGCCAGCCACACATGCTCTAACTCCCAGCAGGATGTCTTGCCTGACAGATAGAAATAATCAGTTTCATTACTCACTCTCACTCACAAACACCACACACACACACGCACACACACAAGTACAGACGTTTGTTCGCACACATTTGCACACAAGCTGGCACAATTTGCTCTGCCCTCCCCCTACCCTGCTCTCATACAAAGCCTACTTTCAACACTGGAGAAATCCAGGTGCTTCAAATGAGGACTATTTATTTTGTTGTCAGACTTCAGCTCTTAGACTACTTTTCCTGGCCTCCAACAGCCTTGCCCTTAGCCTGACACACTTGCAAGACCTGTGAGCGATGAGGTGCAGAGACACCAAGTGCACAGTATCACCACCTGATCATTGTTCACAGTCAGGACCGATTAAAACTGAATCCAATATTTACGACGGAGCAGAACAGGGAGCTGAATGGGTCTGGAACATGAAACACGGATGAGGCATGGTACCTGAAGGTGGTAAAGCAGAAATGCCTTCAAATGTATGTCTCTTCATAAAAGAAGATTTACTTCTGACACAACTGAGAGGTTTTTAAAGCTGGTTTTATAACATCACCATATTGCTTTGGGACTGCCTTTACGGAACCTTAAAACCTCCCAAACTGGTCTTTTCAAGACTCGACGTGTAAACATTTTTGACAAGCATCGTAAACGCACCTAATGTCTAAAAGGAGCACCTTGTCGCAGCCGTGTGATTTTGTTTGTAGAGTTTGAACGGATAATAGACAGGCAATGATGATGGACGTCTCAGAAGAGTACAGAAGATGGAGGGTTGGAGAGAACAGTGTTGGGTACAGTAAAAGAGGCTGGGGGAAGAGGAAGTTGTCTGGGGGTTGTAGGTCTGTCTGAAGAGGGGTGGAGAGAAGATGATGAGGGATATCCGGAGGCCGGAGGGAGGTGAAGGGGGCGTCTCTATCCTTCTGCCCCCAGGGCCTCGTCCTTTACTGTTGAGCACGTCAGAGAACGGAAACAGACAAACGCAGACGCGGGTCAGTGGATGGACTGTAGACAGGATTGTTCATACACGGTGTCACTGTCTGTTCTCGGCCATATATCAGTGACTCAATTCACTCTTCAGTACTGTCTTTTCAGCAGCAAAATGTGGGCCTACGGTAATACCACTTCACCAAGTTAGGTTGACTTCACGTGTTCTCATTGAGAAAAGTGGTTTTACAAGCTTGAGGTGCTTTTAGACTTGAGGTGCATTTTTACCCTTATGACAGGTCTGCGCCTCATGCAGGTGTTTGTGAGTGTTTGTAGGTATGTGAGCATGTGTGTCTGGGAACGGTCAGTGCCCATGTGTACACCATTGGCCACCTAGGGGCAGGCGTTTAGCAGAACATCTCCTCCCAAAAACGTTTAGCCTTATCTGTCAAATCTAATGATGGGCCTGTATGTCTCAGTAAATCAAGGCTTTTCCTGTAAAAGCCTTTTCCTGTGGGGCATGTTTGGAGACTAAGCTTGCAGTCAGACGATATGTGCTTGTCTTTGTGGAGCTGCAACCACACCCTGTATATGCTATGTGACATTTTACTGTCTGCAAAACACAGGCCAGAGCCACGGCTGACATTTTGCGGATTTTATTGTTCGGCGCTGAAATTGCTGTTCTGTTCTGTTTCACTTTAAGGGGTGAAGCACAGTGAAGTCAAACTATTCCTGGAAACAAAACCCTAAAATTATTTTTACGGACATACCATCTTTACATCAAAACCTCTCCTTTTTTTATTTGGTATTCATTTGGGCAGTCGTGAAATACCATGCAAAATTGTACCAGACGAATAATTATTCTATTATGTGATGGGACAACTAAGTGGAAGTTCTAGTTTGACAAAATCAAAAAAGGATGCCATATTGAAAAAAATATTATAATCAAAAAGATCCTTCCATATACAACTATTTTGTACAGAACACCTCAGGGGTTAACTAACTCTTTAGGATTCCAAACAGCAATTTGTTACTGTAAACCAGCGAATAGGAGTGTAAAGACATCCTCAAAGTAGGGGCTACATTCTAGATCAACCACAGGCTGGCTACAGCAACCAACACAGATAGTGCTGTCAAACCATCAAAGACTTTCCATTGTACAGTTCACTCATCAACACCACCAGAGGGATGTGTGTGTGCGTGTGTGTGTTGGGGATGTGATAACCAACACATACATGGATAGGGGAACACAAGATTCGGCGCAACTGAGTGACCCCTTTGGAAATGTCCGACATCCATTCGATCGGTAACGTGTAAACCTAGACCCTGTGTTTCAAACAACGGGTCCTGTTTTGTACATATTACATCTACACTAATTCTTCTCTTCTGACATTCGACAAAACAACTCACGACAAACAACGAAGCCTGCCGGCGCTCCAATCAGAGGAAGGCAGAGCCAGATGTGGCTCTCTGGATGATGATTACGTTTGTCGTGTTTACAAATGCAGCTTTGAGCAGAATCCTTCATACCAGTCAAGTTTTTTCACCCTCTCTCATGTCATCTACACACAGTTAGACAGAACCCCAAATATCAAACAGATGACCGAATCCACATTCACACTCAGAACAAGTATTTTGAATGATATGTCAGTTCGGTTCATGGTTATGGCAGCATAGGTATGACACAAGTTGCTATATACAGTGTTTTCCTTAAAGACTGAAAGAGTGAAGTTTGAATATCTACTTCTTATTGGTGGTTGTAGTTTGATGTGAAACTCATTGTGGCTCTATATGATCTGGGGATGTGGATTTTACCTATTTCCTTCTAGTTCAAACTCTGAAATTGTCTTGAATTAATCCCATCTTTTAAAAAACAATTATAGAGCAAGTAGGAGACGGTGAAAAGAACCAAACTGTGTTTGTGTGCGGTGTGTGTTTGTGTGTGTGTGATGCAGTGTGCTTCAACAAGCCTCTAGTATCTCTTTTCAAGAAGGACCGATACGGCGTCAGGCACTGTCATGGTGTTAACATGGGACTGGATCTGACTCAGATCCCGCTTGCCCTGACAGGATGTGACCCGACACACAGATATTGCCCCCACAATACCCCCAGACTGCTCCGGGGTCAGGGGTTAGGGGGAGTCATGGTGGAGTCAGACAGCGTATTTGGTGCGGTGTGTCAACGTTGTCTCTGATCATGTCTCAATGGAGGACAGTTGAGTGAGTGGCCTAATGTACTGCAGAAGGTGAATGGCAGGTATGTGTACCACAGCATGCCTGACAGTGCATGTATGTGTAAATACAGTTTGTGTGTGTCCGTCGAGGCATGTAAGCACACGTTCCCTTGTGATCGTCTTTCTGAGTGTGTGCAGGCTCCCATGTGTGTGAAAGATGTGTTTGTGAATTTTGGATACTATCTGGTGTGTGTGTGTGTGTCTGAGTGCACTCTCTCCGTGGCAGTATTCTTTCATGGGATTGGGGTTTTAAATGCTAGTATAGAGTGCCAGGTAATTAGGTCTACAGTATAAATAAGTAGGTTTCAAATGTCTCTTTTTGAGCTGAGCATGGAATTACCTACCACAATCACAAACACACAGAGTGGAACTCTGCACCTTTCATAATGTGAAGTATCTAGGCCTGGTCGACCTCTGTGTCACCCTCTAGCCTCACCCCTAAATCCACCAAAATATATTAATCAGGAACACACACATGCACGCAAACAGACCACATCGTGAAATCCAACCACATTGTGTCCTCATCATTTTCAGCTGTTGTTTTTTTTTTGGTGAATCAGTCCATCAACTGATGTGTATTTTTTCCGAATGACTTCATAATGGAGGACAAGCTCAACTCATCATCGTCCATTGTGCTCTTTCCAGCTGCTTCAGGGGAGACATCCATCTTGAAAGGCCATGCTGACTGACTGCTTGATGAAACCCTCCCTGTGTTTACACAAAGCCCAGTGTGCATGCTGGCTCTGAAACTGCTGCATTGTGTACCAAAAGTTCAATTCGATGTTTGATGCTTTGCGAAAAAACTATAAAGAAAGAGTGACTTCAGCCTGTTTCACGTTAATAATGTTGCTGGGATTAGGGGCTTTACACAAATCACTTGGTTTACCTACTTCTCCCATACCTCACACACAGAGTTAGTTAGAAAGAATGAACCAGGACCAGTTAAGCCTTTCATCAGTGTCTATGCAAGTCTGTCAGAGACTAATCAAAGAGGAAACCTCCAGTTGTCACTCTGAATATATCAGCAATCTATGTGGTACACTCCCAGCTCTAAATAAGTATTTTATTCATACTTTGTTGGACTACTAGGACACCCTTTGAGTACATCATAACACAGTAACAACCTAATACAGTGCCTGTGAAAACCTTAGCCACACCTATTCATTCATCACAGTAATATTGACCAACAAAGCATCAAACTAATCAACACAAACGTTTTATTGGTTATATTCTTCCAAGTAGCCAGTGCCAAATGTCTTTGGACACTCTTGGCATTCTCTCTAACTGACAAAAAGTGCATTTTTGTCAAAGTTAAATGCTGGAATTGATTCCTTCTAGATTCATTTGACACTTTCCTATTGGCACTGTATATGTCTCACATCATGAAACACATAATGAAACTATCACTGTAGCTGTACCACTGTAATATGTTTCATATTGTTATTGTTTTAGTGTTTTTGCTATTATTACACACAATAACAACAAAAAGTATAATACATACTTTGTTAATAGAATGTGAACAGTAGTCTAGGAGATCTTTGACATAGATTTCAAGTATGCGTTCATCAGAATTGTGCTAATCAAGGATACATTGTGCCTTCTCAATGATCGCAGTTCAAAAAATACTATTTCAAAACCCTATGTGAATACGGGTTCTGTTCTGGCTCTTTATTAACACCAGCATCAGGAAACAAGGATTTGATTCCCAAACACCCTCAAAACAACACCGCTCAGTGTGTGACAGAACACTTCACCAACTCACACATACAGTGCCGCCTTTGAATCCATCTTATATACATTTCTGTCACCGTTGCCAGGTTTTGAAAGGAGTCTGCTCGCCTTGAAAAATCGGGGCTGGATTCAGATAGTCTGTCAACTGATGTGTGTGTATACACAACACGACTTGGCATTCGACTGAGAGTCAAAGCAATAATTAAAATGCACCCAATAAATGATCTTATGTTACACCCAGCTGTGTTTATCCTTAGCTTTTTAGCCAGAAAAGCATCTTGCAGTCTTTCACCCTCTCCTTCTCTCCCTCTTTCTTTTTCTGCAGTCTTCCTCCATGTTTCCCTCTCTCTCTCTCTCTCTCTCTCTCTCTCTCTCTCTCTCTCTCGCTCTCTTTCTCTCTCTCTCTCTCTCTCTCTCTCTCTCTCTCTCTCTCTCGCTCTCTCTCTCTGTCCCTCTCCCTCGCTCTCTCTCTCTGAGGAACAGAGAGACCCTGTTGAGTTCCAGTGCTGCTGGCTCATGTTTCTTCTGCTTTCTCAGTTAAGGTTTTAATCATGAATATTCAGCAGTTGCTATCTGGCATTGAAGGGGTATGCATTTGACCACAATGTGCCCATATTTCAACCAAACCAACCAATCACATGAAATAGTGCTAACTTCTTTTACAGCCCATAATTAGGGACCATCGAGGTCGTTACAAGTGGCACGGGGCTAAATCATGACATCTCTGCATTTGATTCTCAACTGAGAGACCTCGCACAAAGAGCGACTCACAAACATCACATCCTCACACATTCAAGAAGATGCCCACACGCTGCTTCTGTTTGCCTCGTAGGTAACGCATGACTGATGTCGGTGAGCAGCACACAAACCCATCCACGCGGCGGTGAGCCTCCATCTCGCCACAAGCGTTTTTCCATCCCTCTCTATTTTCTGGAGAGAAGCGAGGCCGAGCCGTGTTCAGGCTAAAGGCGGCTGGGATCTGGGGATGTTGTGGGGGAAACAAGAACCTGATAACCCGACAGACTGAACCCTGCTGAAGCCTCCGTCAACATAGGAGAGCCATCGGAGTGATGGGGGTTCAGCCCAGGCCTCAGGCACTGCCAGGGTGTTCACATAGGACTGCTTCTGACTCGGATCTTATCAATGATATGAGATGATGCAAAAAACTAAATTGGGACTGGTGTTTTGTACATGGTCAAAAAGTTATGAGAATTCTGATGTGATGGGGTTCGAGTGTAGGACTTCCTGCCTGTGCTCCTTGAGGTGTTTGTCCTGGGAACACACACAACACAGTCACAACACAGGCACTTGTTCAAGTCTAAATGCTTATTTGCCACGACAGCAAATGTAATTGCAGCTGAATTTGACATTGGTCTGTTATCTCTGTCTGCCTATGCGTGTATCATTGAGTCTGTCTTTCCAGCTGCTATCAGTCTATTCAGCTGTCATTCTGTCCGGCTGTCCAGTGGCTCATTAGGATGCTCATAGGACTTATACTAACATGAACTATTATCTTAATTCCAACCCTAACAACAATCCTGACCCTAATCTTAATCTCCATCTGAATACTTAATAGACACTGAATGATTTACAGTAATTGTGCAATTAGGGACACCTCAGAACAGTTCTGGTGCTAGGAGTTGCTCAACACTATTTTATCAATATTACGTAATGGGATGATTAATCGGGAATTGTAAACTGTCATTCATGGAGACTCTCCCGAAAGCATTGCCTATGGCTTTGTCTGACTCAATAATGGAATATGTCCTGTCGTAGCTAATATGGCACATGACAATACGAGGAACGTAAGTGCTAGTTCTACAGCTCTGTCGAAGAGAGATGTGAGCAAATTCCCATTCACGTCCACAAACTATTGAGCCTCGTTACTATTTTATTGGCGGGTGCCAAGAACGACTGTTCAGGGGGTTGAATTCCATTGAGGAGGGTAACAGTTCCTGTAAAGTCGAGCAGAGCACACCCTTGTCTGGAGGGTGTGTGGAGCTTGTATCGCCTCCTCTCATCCTTGGACCGTCTTTCCAAAGGCCTTCACAGGTACACCGTTTTGACGCCCCTTGCAATGAACGCCCACATACAGTAAACCGACGCCCGACCGGTGCATCTCATGTTGCTAGCGGCATTATTTCCATGTGTGTCTCTTCATGCCGTGTCTTTGTTTGTGTGAATGGATGTGTGTCGGCCAGTGTGAGTGAGTCCATGACTGGGAACATCTGCACAGAACAATTGAAGCTCTACCGGTCCTTACAGCACTTGAAAAAAATGTGCTCAGTTGAGAGTTCTGTGTGTGCCTGTGCGTGGACACGCAGCGGTGATATTGTATGATCCTGCTTATTTGTTGAGAGGAACGTGTATACGTTCAGTACAGCACACGTTTCCTGTTAACATTGGAGCCTGAGTTCACATCCAAAAATTACAACTTTGCAGGCCAGTTCTGACGAACAGAACTCAGTCTGTCTAAATATCATCCTGCTCCAACATTGTCTATTCCAGGCCTCATAGACAGCTGTAAAAGCTATGTAACAGAATGCTCGCTAATAACACCAACTAGGACAGTAACATTTTAGCTTTGAAAACAGAATTTGACCACAACTTCAAGCACTATTGTTTTTTGTAATAGTATGTCTCTTCTTTTCCCTCATCTTTTACTCCCTCCTATCTTGTCTTCATGCAGAAACTTAATGAAGGACCCAAACACCCTTTTAATGCTGTTATATTAAAGGTAAATACACACCTAGCTTTGCCTTAGCAGGCTTGGTCTTCTTTAATTGAACTGTAGAAGCATTTGAGGGTTCATTGGAACAGTGTTTATACTTTACATCAATTCGTTATAAGAACATTATTTTTTAAACCCCTGGTTAAGACTGAGTTGGATGCAACAGCCAGTGTTTTTTGGTCTCATGATAATGATCAAGTGACAGACAGGCTAAATTAATGGGGGCTCTGCCCTGAAGTAGCTGTGATCGCATGCGAAGACACAGAATGGCGGAGGACATAGGAAGAAGTAAACAGAGGTAAGGTAAAGCTGTGAACTGTCAAACCGTTTGCTATGATTGATTACTGCCTTTAGCTGGAACATTAACATCACAGCAGGCCGTACCCACTAACTCACTCTCCCCGCCCCCCTGATTGTGCGTTGAGGGGTGGGACACGGGGGGCCCCGAGGGAGTGCCGCCTCACTGGAGAGATGACATGCCTTCATGGCTTGGCAAACGGCACTTCCATATGTGCTGTCATGAAGTTGTGGTGAAAGGATGGTTATGAAGACACACGTTCTCTCTCTCTCTCTCTCGCTCTCTGTATCTCTCTCTTTATGTTCCTGTCTTTCTCACTTTGTCTGGTCTTTCTGTGTCTGCCTCTTTGTCGCTCTACGTCAGTCTTGTGAACATACAGTCTGAATGAATATACACACACACGCGCGCGCACGCATGCTCGTATGCGCTTTGTCAATACCAACATGTTTTTCAGTTTCTTATAGTTCAAGCTGAGCAACCACAGTCATATGTAATGCTGTCTGAGGCATTTCTCAATGAACAGAACGCATCACATGATATTTTAATCACCACAGAGCTGTCGTTCCCAGGCAACTATGTTCTTTCTCTCTCTCTTTTGGGTTGTGGAGAGAGCGGGACATTCTTACTTAATTGGAATCTTGAGTGCATTTGTTTCTAATAAAGAGGTGTGCTATGTTTGCATTCTCTCTCTCTCGTTTTTTTTCTTCTTCTTCCTCTCTTCACATATTCCCGGAGAGTGGTTTTAAATACGAGTGCCTGCCTGCTCGTGCTGTGCCCCCCCACCCCCTCCCCCCGCCCTCTCTCTCTCTCCAACCTCCTCGTTGCCTCAGGATAACTGGCAAACACAGCTGCTGCATCTTTCCTATTCATAACGACTCAACAAAACTGAGTGATTTAGCTCACTGATTTAGGTGTGTAGAAACGCTTTATGTGCTGTCAAGCATCTTTACAAAGGTGTTGATATGGCTGTTGCATTGCTTCCAGCACTTCCAGTGACAACTTTTTGGCACAAAGAAAAAGTATACATGTAGATGTTTTACGTACATACGCTAACGAGCTGTAACTAAGATGCCTCAGGTGATGGCTTGGTGCTTCCCAAACTCTAAAGACCATGACCTGTATGTAAATATTGGATTCAAATTCAATTAAGATCACAATCACGTGAAATCAAGACATGGTAACAAAATACAACTGTTCACATTCAAACCAATCGCTTGAAAATGGAAGCAATCTGATCAACATGCATGGAGAACTTGACGAGAACATGTATTTATGTGCTGCCTGGCACCATGTTGTTCAGAACTGTAATCCACCTGCAAATCATAAATAGCTGAATGCACTAACAGGGTTTTCCCATGGCGCTCTGCCATCCGACAGCCTTTAGGGCAGCACTGGGCCCAGGGAAGGGTCAAAGGGTGTGATTGGTCGATGAAGTCACCCTTCATCACATTTCAGAGGAAATGTTCTCATCCAAGTCTTTCTAAATTATATTTCCTCGTCTACTGTAAGTTGAGAGGCTAAAATCCCTCAAACTTGAAGCATTTTTACACATTGAAGCAAAGCTATCATTGTCCAAAGAGGGTTAACAGGTTGAAAAATACCAAAAGGAGCATTACCTTTAAGTATCACCTAGATAAACAATTGGCCCATCTGATCCATATTAGAACACGATGTTAGATAGAAAGGAAATATGGTCATGCTTGGATGAGGGTGTTGGCATCCTATATGCATATGTATTTCATTAGGTAACACAGATGCTTGCAATATAACCTTCAGGTTTTAATGGCATATCTTTACAATCGCAACAGTACTTGAAGATGGGAACAATATCATACAATCAGCTATGGTGGACTCCTTGGGGACTGATCAAATTATGTCATGATGATAAATCATTTGTGGTGAAATCTTAAACACATAGGAAAAGGCAATGTATTCAATCTAATATCTGGTAATGCTGGTATGTCCTGAGATATAGCATGTGTCCATGTCCCTACATGCATAGGCTGCAACGTTCAAGCCAAGCAGAGCCAACATTAAGTCAATAGAGAGATGACCTGCCTTCAGTTCATTTCAACTATTTTCATGTATAACTTTGTGTCTGTAGTGGGTGGATGCTGCAGTTAGTTGTCTTTACGTGATTGGCAGGGGTCCTGCCTATCGAGAATTAGACCACCCACGTGGACACAGCGCCGCTAGTTAATAGGAACAGGCATGTAATTGTGAGCCCTAGTTCCAACATTGAGCAGGATGCCCGCGACCAAGACGGATTACGGCGAGCCTAACCATTTTTTGTCCGGATGATAAGGCATTTACGTTTATCTTTGTTGGAAGTGACAACTGTCGAGTCCAAGGGGGGTGGGTATCAATTTCCAGAACATTTCCCGGTCAAAATATGGTAAGCGGGTGGCAAGTTTTTTTAAGTTTACAAATTGGTGGTCGCGATGCTGTATTTGATATGTTGCCCAGGTGTGACATCTTGGCAGACGGTGGTGCACAGGCTGAAAATATGCTCTGTCCCAAAGTAGGTAAATGGTCGTGGCTGACTACAGTATCAACGCGCCAAAATTGTAATAAGAAAATGATTTAACCTCTTAGAATACTGTAGCTTAGTTAAAGTGTAAAAAACGTCGCACTTCACAGACGTTATGTAGGCTAAACTAATTTAGGCTAATGTGAGATGATCAACCAGTTTTTCTCTATACTTGTCCGTTTAAATTATATTTTATAAACTAAAGACTGTCACAACACAAATGCTATAAATATATGGGCTTCATTATAAAGGAGAAGACAAATTGAATCATACGACTCTCAAAATGGAGAGCGTTTCACCGTATCTGTGCCATCTGTTGATGGACAAATGCATCATTCTTTTTCAGTAGGCTACTTGAGTTTTTAACAAAATAATAGCTGCCTATATAGGCACGTTAAAGCCTATATCATATTTTTATGGCATATGTTTTTAATTACTTTGCAATTGATCATGATGATAAAGACGACGTCCTATACGTGATTAGAACATTAACAGTTGATTGTGTCTTTCAAAAGCTTGTCAATATTGACCTTGGCTGTCCAATGTGCAAACAAGTGTCCTAAAGTTTAAGTCATATTATATAAGCCATATAAGTCATATTATATAATTATATAATCATATAAGTTTTAGTCATATTACGCCTACTAAAATCCATGTAGTTATCCAACTTTAGTTATACTTTCATTCGAACTTTCATAAGGCTCAATTTGATTGACTATGAACATGTTTAATGCGGTAATTTTCTATTTCTGTGCTATTGCACTAAAGCCCACATGGTCATGATCCATGCAGTCATCGAAGTCCAAATCATTATTTATTTTTTGTAGGCTGTACCTATAGGCTATGTATAATGAGCAACACAATGAAAAAGATGAACAATATATACTTACTTTTAAAATTTTCTCTGGCTATTAAACCAAATAACTGCAATTTTCCCAATGATGAGGTGTGAGTTTATTGCATAGGGCATTGTTCAAGGCTATACAATGCAAAGAAAAAGCTATAGACAGATGTATTCCGTACTGTAAATGTTTTTTATAACACTGAGACTGTACATTTGGGACCTTCCCTAAACCGCTGTAATTTGAGGCTATGAAAAGCTACAGAACTAAGTTAAAAGCTCAAGCTACAGAACTGACATTCCTTGAGCCCCCTCCGGCGAACAGACCGCGAACTTTGCCAAGGAAGTATGTTTTCTCCGAGAAATACTCTCCAAAGTAATGCAGTTCTGTGCGGAAAATCACGACTCCGGTCGCGGTTGCGCGGTAACGCACACGAGGACTTGCTTTTTCAAAGGCTCTCTCGAAGTTTGAGATGCACACACGAGTTCTCTGCTTGGGTGGTCTCTCTACTTTACTGAGCTGTTGCTAAGCAGCTAATAATAGTCGTGTTTGCTGAGTAATTTTTGCCCTTCTGGAACCAATCAGATGCGAGAAAGTCCGGCTATCTGACAGCCCTGGAGGCGGGATTTCGTTTTTTTGCGTTCTCCCCTCCTCCTCCTGTCTCCAAATGGAGAGTGGTCTTTTTTCTCATCTATTGAATCTCAGAGTTCGCCGTGTCGCGCGGCCCAGGGGAAGACCACAGAGAACTCACAGAATGCTCCGATCGTCGAACTTTCCGAGCCACCGTTTTATGTATGGGAAGCGCTTCTTCCACTTCGGCTTTTAACGGAATACACTTTTTTGGAGTAACGGTGAATGTGCGAAGCGGTGGAGACCTCCGGATCACGAAATGTTGGGATGGAAGGCTCAGACTTTGACTCGCCGTCTGCAGCAGGAGTATGAAGTACTTCACGGGTGTGAGATCACCGAGAGTGAAACTGTGTTGCCTTGGGATATCACTGCACGCTTTCGGGGAAATATTATAACGTGGAAAACAATAACCACCGCGCAGTCTCCGCACCATGGCCTCGCCTGCTAATGCCTCCTTCGAGCAGGAAAACAGGGACCCCGATCGGCCGAGGATAACGCGGAGAAACAGGGGGAACTATCGCACAACAGCGCCGGATTTAGAGTATTTGCAGCGACCGAGCTACTGCGATGCAGCTTTTGCATTGGACCAAATATCAGAGGTGCTTGTTCTTGGAATTGATAGGGCAGTATTATGTTCCAACCCGTTTCCTAAATTGTAAAACTTCCCAACTTTGTCAAGTCGCTGCTAGGTAACGGGATAGCTCCGGACGGGACGGACAGGGCAGAGGGGAGAGGGTTTCGGGGGACAAGGCTATAGGGCAGTTGTATATTATGTTACATGAAATGTTAAGAGAATGCATGCTACTTACTGCAGCTTTTCAGTATTCGCTATGGGAATGCAAAATGTCAAAAGAGGACACATTTCCCCGATATCAAGCTGTAGCATACCGCATTTTCACCCTCTTTGGGGTTTAAGCTAATAAGCTAACTAAAATAGACTACAATTATTCTATTTAGTCGTAGCCTAATAGAAAACATTGTAGAAAAGTTTCAACTGTCGGAGCATGTGTGGGATTTTATCTTTACTGTGAAGTTGTTCTACCCGCTCCCCTCGCTAAAGCAAAAATCCATGTGGCTGCCCTCTTCCGTTCACAAATATTGTCCTTACTCCCTCCGTGATGGCTACTCCACTCCCCAACTCGGATCACACAGGCTGCTCTATGGGAATAGAATTGTTGTGTGATGTGTGCCGTTGGCGGAGACGAACCGCGAATCGTGCACCTTAAAACGGAAGGGCTTTTAATATCATCATCATTTGATACGGTGTATCATGTCGCGCCTTGTTACTGTCAATGACGGCTGGCCACGCTGCCGATAAGTCTCGCACGCACGCACGCCTGTGTGTGTTGTCCAAAACGTTCTCTTCTATTACTGGCTATCTCTTTTCCTCCCTCAACGTAGGAGGTCCAACCACGGGCATCTTGGCCAAAAATAGCAGCCAAAATGTTCAGAATAAAACACTTATGTGTCCTATCATAGTCAAAAGAGCCGTTTATCCACATCTTAGGCTTGGTCACTAAATTCACAGGTAACCCAAGGGATATAGCCTACCTGTTGACATGTAGGCGAGATGGTTTCTGTGGCATATGTGTTCAGCAGTTTATGCTGGAGGAACATATATCTTATTTGGTATAACATGGAGACTCTCTTGTGTTGTCGCAGGGGAAGGCGACTGGAAGGAAAGCACCGCTATGGCTGAGAGCGAAGTTTCAGAGACTCTTGTTCAAGTTGGGCTGTTACATACAAAAGAACTGCGGAAAGTTTTTGGTTGTTGGCCTCATGATATTCGGAGCTTTTGCTGTCGGCTTGAGGGCAGCTAATTTGGAGACCGACGTGGAGAAACTCTGGGTTGAAGGTAAGAAACACCTTTGTTAATCATTTCAACGTTTTGAAGGTACATTAAATGCTTTTCTTCACCCAAGTTTTGGGCGTAAGGATGGGGCAGGGTGGGTGGGGTGGAGTGCAGTGGGGGGTCTGCCAAAAGCTGAAGGATTGTTTATTGTATAGAAGTCTGGCAAGGAGCCAGCTCAAACAAGTTTGAAGATTATTTGTATTTTATTTAGCAGTCAGGTTTATTGCTTCGGACACGCAAACTGAACGGGCTGCTGTGTAAACACTGTACAGATGATCCATTACTGCCAATTGTATTTCAAATTAAAGTTGTCAATACGTTTCGGGGAAGTTGGGGAGAGGAAATTTGGTCAAAGCCGCCATTTTGTGAGTGTGTGTAAGTGTGTGTGTGTGTGTCTGCCTGCCCCCAGCAGCTGAATGTGATCCGCGCACAGCTCAGAGACTGTGTGTGGTCCCCCTCTTGGACAGCTCTCAACTTTCCAAAAAGATTTGTCTCCGGCTGTAGGGAAAAAGCGGAGTGCGGACAGAAACCCCATGTTTGTAAAGTAGAAATCCAGCATCGGGCTCTCCTTTTCAGGAGTACTTTGTGAAGAATATGTATATTTTGTTAGAAAGCAGAACATTACAGCCTGGGTGGTGAACTCGAGAAGTCTAGTAAGGGGGATGGGCAGATGTTTTTTTTCTCTCTCCTTTGATCTGCATTCCAGCAGTTTAAGACGAGGGTATTTGTGTCACGAATGGATCACCCATTCACTTTCTTGTTTTAACGGGGGAGTTTTGAAAAAAACATCACAACAGTTGCATTTTGAACGCAAATTAACAATGTTGTTTGATTGTTTACCTCGGTTAATCTATTGCCAAGGCTCGCGAGTTGAGTTTCCGACTTGTTGTAAAACAGGTAGGCCTAAGTCATCAATGTACAGTTAGACTAAATGGAATCGAGCAGAAATGTCGAACCGTTATTTGGATCAAGGTTAACGGCGTTTGCCTGACAGCGGGTTTAGAAGAAAGACTGCATTGCGTGCCACGGGCTTTGACAGTCAAGGTGTTCGTTCAGTCAGTGACGCAAGCGCAGTAGGCGGACGCGACTTGGTCAAGTGTTGTCATTTTTCGTCTAGCAGTATTTTCAGAAATATACAATATATTTAATGTGTTATCACAGGTTTATTACACAATATGTTAACACATCAACTATTTTCAAAGGCTTGAAAGACGAGGATGTATATTTCCACCTCACCCATTTGCAGAAACCTATCACTTGAATGGTAGTCAAATTTGCACAAATCCCTCTCTTTCTGTAGCCACACAAGTACAAGAACAGAATAGTAGATATATCATCACCGTATCTGTGTATGTATGTATATATGCATACACAGACGCACGCACACACATACACTAGCAAACAGTGAGTTGTGGAGTGCTTCTAGGTCCCAGGATGTGACGGGTTCCAGATGCTGCTTGGGGAGGGATGTGTTTGTTTAGATTAGGCTGCACAGCTGAGGGATAGATTAGTCTTGCCTTGACAGTGGAACACTGTGCTGGGCCTGGACGTAAAGGAAGACTGGGCTCAGAGAGAGAGAGAGAGACAGAGAGAGAGAGAGAGAGAAGAGACAGAGAGAGAGAGACCTTGGTTCTCTGTGAGGAGCCTTCCAGCGACCACGCATGGAGACTGGAGCCACATTGACTGACACACACATCTCACAGACATAGACTCACTTACTCACTCTCTATCCCTCTGATCAGAATAAAGAGTGGTTAGGGATTTCATCCTGTCTTTCGTCACCAGTCCTAGCCATGTTAAGGTACCTTCTGCAGCTCTGTTTATGCTAGGAAAGATCATGTGTTCCAGGCCCTGTCGGGGTAGTCTTTCTGCACACCATATTCACTCATCAGGGTTTATAAACACTTCCACACAGGAAATGATGTTTATTTCACGAGACGAACGGACAGACAGTCACAGAAAACAGCCTGTGGCGGCCTTTAAGAACTAGTTTTGTCTCGCTGCGCTGTCTGTCCACCCTCAAACAGATTTAATGAGTAACTGTGTATTTTGTCCAGATCCCACCCATACTTGAGATAAACACCGTGGTTAGGAATGATTAGGGCACTCACAGGAAGTAGTTAACCACAAGAGGAAGTTGTAGTATTGTTGGCTCCTATCTGGTCCCCCCGACACAAATATGTCTGCGCTCCCATTGTAATCTCAGTTGTAGGCATGTCTCCTAGCAGCCAGGATCTAAAGCACTTTTAACCCCAGGATTGCTGTATGTAGGATGGAATACATCAGTTTATTTCGGTGAGTTGGTGGGGGAGAGTGAGCGGGATGAGGAGAGAGGGAACGAGAATGCGAGAGGAAGAAGGAGGGCTGAGAGAAACAAGGAGAGAGATGGAAGAGAGCAAGGCTTTGGAGAGAGAGAGAGCGAAGAGACACAGGACGCAGAGGATGACCGAGGGGGAGAGAGAGCGCGACAGAGAGTCTGAGGATGGAGCGAGTGAGGGGGAGCGAGAACCCCCTCACTGCCCTCCTCGCGGTGGTTCGAGCATGGAGCCGTCCCATTGCATTCTGGGAGAACACAAACATGAGCCAAATTGTAAAGAAAATAGCAGCGCCGGCTGACTCTAATTAAAACAGTATCACGTAAACATTGGCCTTCCTGTAGGATGGCCCCTCACTGCCGCCAGAGGCTGGAGATGGAAGAGAGAGAGAAGGAGAGAGAGAGAGACACAGAGACAGAGAGACAGAGAGACAGAGAGAGAGAGAGAGAGAGAGAGAGAGAGAGAGAGAGAGAGAGAGAGAGAAAAAAGAAGCTCCCTGGAAGAGCACTGTGGGGAGAGAGAGAGGAGAAAGGG
The DNA here is from genome assembly GCF_021917145.1 of Hypomesus transpacificus. Taxonomy (NCBI): domain Eukaryota; kingdom Metazoa; phylum Chordata; class Actinopteri; order Osmeriformes; family Osmeridae; genus Hypomesus; species Hypomesus transpacificus. The sequence continues at coordinate 1,032,875 of NC_061083.1, read as the reverse complement.
TGGTCTGGATAGAGGAGAGAGAAGCGAAGGAGAGGGGCTCAAATGAAAAGACACTGGAGAGAGAGAGGGGCTGGAGATGGGGAAGAAAACAAGGAGAGTGGGGCTGGGATGGAGAGAGAGAGAGAGAATAAGAGTGTCCCGAGATGGGGAAATACAGAGAGAGAGAGGCATGAGAGAGGCTGATGGTGGGGTGGAGATTCAGCCGAGGTGGGGAGAAAGGTGATGTCGATAAGAAAATAAAGAGACTTGAGAGTGGAAAGAGATTGCGAGAATGGAACGGCTCCCATTCCCTCCCCTCCAGATAGGCCTGCTCAGAGTATGGGGGCCAGGTCAGGGGACACAGGGCAGACCTCAAGGGCCCTTAGGTCATCGCGTGGAGCCCTCCGCTATTTAAAACCTCACCTGATACTCACCCTGTGGCCTGGGCGCAGAGTGAAGAGTCACAGCAGAGAGAGAGAGAGACAGAGAGAGAGAGAGAGAGAGAGAGAGAGAGAGAGAGAGAGAGAGAGAGAGAGAGAGAGAGAGAGAGAGAGAGAGAGAGAGCGGGCGGGCGGGAGAGGGAAAGAAAAAGGAGAGGGGCAAAACATAGGGGATGCAGGCAAAACGTAGCAGCTGTCGTCCCCTAAGTTCCTGCTGTGGTTTGTATGGAGAGTGTGGGGCATGTGTAGTAGTGTACGCGTGTGCGAGTGACTGTGTGGGTGTATCAGGGGTGTGTCCAGCAGAGGGCAGTCTGATTTTACAGAATCAATCAATATCTATTGCAATGTATTCCACACGCACATACACACACACACACACATGCATGCACGCACCCCCCCCCCCCATACACACACAATTCCTTTAGGATTTTGGTCTAGTGTGACCTAGGAGGTGGTGAATGAGCCTGGAATCCAACGCTCTCCCTCACTCTCCCTCTTTCTCTCGTTATCTGCAGACACAAGCAGTCGAAAACACAAACGTGCACGTATTTTGGCCTAGTTTGCACAGGACACTACTCTTTTACAAACTCTCTTGCACACACACACACACAAACACACACACACACACAGATGGCACACACACCTACACAGGCACTACACTACACAGAACTGAACTTAATTAACTTGGTGTTTGTGAATGTGCTGCAAACAGGATTACAGTTCACTAGAAGGAATAACATTCCAGAATGTTGTGTTAAACTTTATGAGTGGATGAAATGTGCAGGCTAGGATTCCGTTTGGGGGAACTGAATTCCGGACTTTTCTAAAGCAGTGTGAGTTCTCATACCCTAATACTTCTTATGCCCTCCTTTAAAAGTTGTCTGGTTTGGACATGTGGTGAATCTGTGTGAATGTGCTTCTGTGGTGGTGTGTGTGTGTGTGTAGACGGACTCCCATTCACAAACAACAGGCCTCCGAGCCTCCAAGCCCTGTGTTTACATTTTGCATTCTTTCGGGGCGCTCTTATTCAAAAACCAGAGGGCCTGCGAATGACTGGCCGTCTCCCCTCCCCCCCTCTCTCTATCCCTCCCTCCTTTTCCTCCCTGCCGAAAGAGTCTCTTTACCCCCTCGCCCCCCTCGCCCCCCCCCCCCCCCCCCCCCCCCCCCTTGCTGGGGAGAGTGGCCCCAGAATACCAGATGTATTACAGAGTGAAGCAGGGCAATGTAAACACTCGGGCCAGCCATGAGAGCAGGGTGGTCCACCCTCCCTCCCTCCCCTCCTCTTCCTCTCCCTCCCTCCCTTCCAGTGCTGGCGGCCAGAGGGCGGGGAGAGAGAGGGAGAGAGAGAGAGAGAGAGAGAGGGGGCGGGCTTGAGCAGAGTATAGTAGCCGTAGTGTGTTTGTTTTTAGGCCCGTAGTGCCTACAGAGAGCTGCCTCTGGAGGCAGGAGGGAGACATTTGGAGCAGTCGTGAACGAGGTCGGGTGCTCATGCACGGGGCGTGTGAAACCTGAACTAAGGCTGCATGCGCACAGTGTAAGCAAGAGGAATTGCATCAGTGTCACATAGCCGAAAAGGCGACATGACACGTCATAATCTGCCGTGCAGATGTGTTTGCCTTGGTGTGTGCGTGTGTGTCAGAATGCAATATGGCCTGGTTCTGCAGAGCTGGTCTTAGACTGGGGAGCACCTGTGACCTAGTGGTTGTCGTGTGTGTGTGTGTGTGTCGTGACCTGGTCTCACAGCCGTCAAACAGCGAGGTGCTTTGGCCAGGGTGAGATGGCGAGGAATGTCTGATGGCTGGATACCTGGAATCGGCGTCCATCTTTCCAGGAAATGACATAGAGATGGCTGGCGGAGATTGCTCGCTCGCGCTCATGTCACGGTCTGTTATGGCTGGCGCTCAGCCAATCTCAGGACAGACAGCGGGACGGCTCTCACCTGGGTTCTATCCGATAGGCCGACCCAGGGTGCATGTTATTGAAAAAGGGAAGGAAAGCTGAACGTTTTTATTTACTAAAATATTAGAGGTTTCAAAAGTGTTGCGCAGACAACACGTACGTGATGGAATGAGACGGTGAATTTGAGTCGGGTCGTGGTGTCTGAGGTCATACAGAGGTCGTTGAAACGCATCAGGTATCTCATTAGTGCAAGGCGATGTCAAAGACAAACGGTGTCGTCCGGCTTTGATTGTGACCCTGTTAAGAGCTTTCCTTAGGCAGGAGAGTCTTATCTTGGCAACTTCGGAGGTCTCTGGTCCGATTGCCATATCATTCACGTCACACACACACGTCAGACACACACACACACACACTTTCCCTTCTCTTGCATCGTGGCCTTCTCTCTGGGTTTGGCGTGGGTACCAGTACAATGTTGAATGTCGGTTTATTTCTAAGGGGAGGGGAGGGTGGGATGAGGTGGGTAGTGTGTGTGTGTGTGTGTGTGTGTGTGTGTGTGGGGGGGGGGGGGGGTGTGGGGTGTGGTTGGATCGAGAGAAGGGGCCTGAATGAAGGCAGCACAGTGGAAGAATCTGCCCACTGAGAATATCCACCTCAGGCCCAGAGAAGCTGTTCCTGGAGCCGATCCCACAACTAAATCCACACATTGCAGGAGCTGCGGGGACAGACAGGTGATTAGCATAATGAGGGGCGAGGGGGCCATACATATGGTAATATGGGAGAAGGGGTGTGTGTGGGGGGGGGGGGGGGGGGGGGGGGGGGGGTTGCAGCTGGGGTGTCACATTTGTGGTGGTGGTGTCTTTTCTGGTGTGGGTGTGTGTTTGCGTGTGTGTGTTCGCGCTTTGGGGGAGGGGGGCGGGGGGCATTGTGGTACGGCTGCGGTGAGAGCACCTTTCTCTCTCTTTCTACTTTATCTCTTCTCCCCCCCCTCTTTCTCTCCCCCTCTCTTTCTTTCTTGCTTGCTTGCTTGCCCCAGTCCCCTCTACGCTGCAAGCTGGAAGAAAGAGGAGAGAGGACAGAAGAGGTGAGGGGAGGTCTTCTCTGCTGAGTCTCGTCTCTCTGTATGTGTGTACATATGTGAGTGTGTGTGTAGTTGTGTATGTGTGTGCTCTTTGCGCATTCAAGAATGACTGTATTTACTATACGACAAACGGGAATTCCACAGCCAAAGATAGGGACTATTCGCACTCTCGGTCATGGTGTCATGATTCATAAATGACACACGAAACCTTTTCCTGACATGCTTAAGAGACACCCCGCCAGAGAAGACAGGAAAACACGGGATGGGAGGGGTGACAAATGGAAGTAGAGGAGGAGGAAGAGAAGAGAGGAAGAAAAGAGGAGAGGAGGAAGAGGAAGAGAAGAAAGGAAGAAAAGAGGAGAGGAGGAAGAGGAAGAGAAGAGAGGAAGAAAAGAGGAGAGGAGGAAGAGAAGAAAGGAAGAAAAGAGGAGAGGAGGAAGAGAGGAGGAAGAGAGGAGACTCTCAGAGTGCAAGTGACCCTAGAACAGGACTGAGGGGTGCATGGAAGGACGGAGAGAGGGATACGTCTCCTTCCAGTACAACGTCCCCAGAGAAACGCAGCAGAGACGTGGGTTGGGCTGAGGGGTGGAGGGGGAGGGGGGGGGGGGGGGGTCCGGGGTTGTGAGGGGGCGCTGGCGGGTCGCTTCACTGAGAGATGACCCGGTTTGGGGGCTTCCACGTTACCCCAGGGGGCATGGTCTAATCCAGCTAATCCCTTCACATACACACACACACACACATTCCACCACACACACACACAGATATATACACATGCACGTTCCAACCGACAGAGTCATGCGCGTACAGGGGCAGAGTGGAGCAGGACAGGGGTGTGTGGGGTTGTTATTGGGATGATAGCATGGTTCACTGTAGAGAGAGGGTGACAGTGAGACTGGGGGCCGGGCCTAGCCCCAACCATCTGGCCAATCAGACACTGGGGGAGTCTTGAATGGGAGGGAAAGAGGGAGTTGGGGGGGGGCTAAAGAGGGGTGATGTCAGCTCTTTAACCCCCCCCCCCCTCCTCCTCCTCCTCCTCCCTCCTCCCCCCTCTACCCCAGGCTGGAGAATAGGGGGGCAGGGGTTAATGTTATGCAACAAGCTGAATACCCTCACTGAAGCCTCCAACACAGGGACACTCATTCCCTCGCTCTCTGTCCTCCCCCTCTCTCTCTCTCTCTCTCTCTCTCTCTCTCTCTCTCTCTCTCTCTCTCTCTCTTTTTCAGTTCAATTTCAATTTTGGGGAGTGCTGTATCGGTATGTTGAGAAATACTTCCAATATTGCCAAAGGCAAACAGACAGTGTTCAAATAACAACAATGCCCAAATTGATTCATAATACTCTTTTTCGTTCTGTCTTTCTTTTTTTCTTTCTTTCTTTCTTTTTTTCTTTCCTTCTGTAATATACACATCTCTTTCTGAGATATCTCTTTATCTCTGTAATATACACAATTGATATGGTGTGTCTATCCCTCTTCCTCCTCTGTCTTTCCCTATTGCCTTGTCTGTCTCCATTTCATGGATACACAGTTGACATGCCCCCTACTGTACTGTACTGTACACTATGCTCTACTCAGATAGCAGGATGCAGAACCTCAAAGGTATTAGGTCTGTCTGTGTGTGTCTGGGGGGGGGGTTTGTTTTTTCATAGCGATGGTCACTATTGTGTTCTGCCCTGGCTGTTCTGGGGAGGGAATGCTGTTCCGTGGTTTTAGGATATCCTACGACATACTCTCTTGGTATCTTTTTTCAAATTTCAACTTTCCGTGACCCCGTCTGTCTTTAAAGACCGGGCTTAGACCCACGCACAGCCCCAAGATATCACACACTCACACACACGCATACACGCCACAAACACACCCAATACGCAGGCACGGACAAACACAGTCAAACGACTCACACAAGCACAAACACACAAACAGTCGCAGACCCACACGGACATCCTAAGATATTAAAACGCACAAGCGGTAGTTTGCTGGAACCTTTCCTGCAGGTGTGTGGTCAACTAATGTCTGGAAAGACCGGAGGGGGAGGATAGGAGGGCGGAGGAGGGAAAGACGTTGGAGGAGAGGGGGAAGCGATGAGGGACACACTGTTTTGGGGAAGAACAGTTTCCTGTAGGTGCAGGTTGTAGGGCAGACACATTTGAGAGAGAGCCGTCTACGCAGGGGTTAAACCGATACATGAGCATAAATATGTGTCATTGAGGAAACACAGCTGTGTGTGCTGTGGACACACACGCACACGCACGCACACACACACACACACACACACACATTTTTTTCAGGTCCAGCTGGGGTGTTAATTTCAGCCTGAAGCAGGGTGAGTGTTGACCCCAAAACGTTGTAACCTCGGGAAGTGTGGAATTCTCCAAGCCTGAGGTCGTAATGTGCTGTTTCCTGTGGTGTGTGTGGGGGTGTGTGTGTGTGTGTGTGGGGGTGTGTGTGTGTGTGTGTGTTCATGGGAGCATGTGTGTGGATGTGCATTCCTTGTGTTGTCCTACCACTCAGCCCCAGCTGTAAACTCCAGCAGATCTTTAGTTGACCGTCCAGGTCTTGGAATGTGTTCACAACAGTCCACACACAGACAACTGCGCTCTTCTGGTCTGAACACACCCCTATAGAAACACACTCTTCTGGTCTGAACACACCCCTATAGAAACACACTCTTCTGGTCTGAACACACCCCTATAGAAACACACTCTTCTGGTCTGTACACACCCCTATACAATGTTTCCCACAGATTAGAAAGTTATTTGTGGCGGGGGGGTCGAAATAATTCCTTTGTTTATCATGTGTTACACAGAACTTTATTATATTAAATATTAATCCAAAATGATTCACACCTTCACGCTAAATAACTATTCCCTGGCTCCATGATGCCGGGTAAGTGGGGGGTGTCAGATGGCTGAGCGTTTAGGGAATTGGGCTATTAATCAGAAGGTTGCCGGTTCGATAACCTAAATAGCGTCAACACATTTTTTTTTTGAAGCTCAATATGTGGCGGCCGGTGTTGATTCTGTGGCGCACCGCCACAAATAAGTCTATGTGTGGGAAACACTGGTATAGAAGCACACACTTCTAGTCTTTACACACCACTATAGAAGCACACACTTCTAGTCTTTACACACCCATATAGAAGCACACACTTCTAGTCTTTACACAACCCTATAGAAGCACACACTTCTAGTCTTTACACACCCCTATAGAAGCACACACTTCTAGTCTTTACACACCCCTATAGAAGCACACACTTCTAGTCTTTACACACCCCTATAGAAGCACACACTTCTAGTCTTTACACACCCCTATAGAAGCACACACTTCTAGTCTTTACACACCCCTATAGAAGCACACACTTCTGGTTTCTACACACCACTATAGAAGCACACACTTCTAGTCTTTACACACCCCTATAGAAGCACACACTTCTGGTTTCTACACACCACTATAGAAGCACACACTTCTAATCTTTACACACCCCTATAGAAGCACACACTTCTGGTTTCTACACACCACTATAGAAGCACACACTTCTAGTCTTTACACACCCCTATAGAAGCACACACTTCTGGTTTCTACACACCACTATAGAAGCACACACTTCTAGTCTTTACACACCCCTATAGAAGCACACACTTCTAGTCTTTACACACCCCTATAGAAGCACACACTTCTAGTCTTTACACACCCCTATAGAAGCACACACTTCTAGTCTTTACACACCCCTATAGAAGCACACACTTCTAGTCTTTACACACCCCTATAGAAGCACACACTTCTGGTTTCTACACACCACTATAGAAGCACACACTTCTAGTCTTTACACACCCCTATAGAAGCACACACTTCTGGTTTCTACACACCACTATAGAAGCACACACTTCTAGTCTTTACACACCCCTATAGAAGCACACACTTCTGGTTTTTACACACCCCTATAGAAGCACACACTTCTGGTTTCTACACACCACTATAGAAGCACACACTTCTAGTCTTTACACACCCCTATAGAAGCACACACTTCTGGTTTCTACACACCACTATAGAAGCACACACTTCTAGTCTTTACACACCCCTATAGAAGCACACACTTCTGGTTTCTACACACCCCTATAGAAGCACACACTTCTGGTTTCTACACACCACTATAGAAGCACACACTTCTAGTCTTTACACACCCCTATAGAAGCACACACTTCTGGTTTCTACACACCCCTATAGAAGCACACACTTCTAGTCTTTACACACCCCTATAGAAGTGGTTTCTACACACCCCTATAGAAGCACACACTTCTAGTCTTTACACACCCCTATAGAAGCACACACTTCTAGTCTTTACACACCCCTATAGAAGCACACACTTCTAGTCTTTACACACCCCTATAGAAGTGGTTTCTACACACCCCTATAGAAGCACACACTTCTAGTCTTTACACACCCCTATAGAAGTGGTTTCTACACACCCCTATAGAAGCACACACTTCTAGTCTTTACACACCCCTATAGAAGCACACACTTCTAGTCTTTACACACCCCTATAGAAGTGGTTTCTACACACCCCTATAGAAGCACACACTTCTAGTCTTTACACACCCCTATAGAAGTGGTTTCTACACACCCCTATAGAAGCACACACTTCTAGTCTTTACACACCCCTATAGAAGCACACACTTCTAGTCTTTACACACCCCTATAGAAGTGGTTTCTACACACCCCTATAGAAGCACACACTTCTAGTCTTTACACACCCCTATAGAAGTGGTTTCTACACACCCCTATAGAAGCACACACTTCTGGTTTCTACACACCACTATAGAAGCACACACTTCTAGTCTTTACACACCCCTATAGAAGCACACACTTCTGGTTTTTACACACCCCTATAGAAGCACACACTTCTGGTTTCTACACACCACTATAGAAGCACACACTTCTAGTCTTTACACACCCCTATAGAAGCACACACTTCTGGTTTCTACACACCACTATAGAAGCACACACTTCTAGTCTTTACACACCCCTATAGAAGCACACACTTCTGGTTTCTACACACCCCTATAGAAGCACACACTTCTGGTTTCTACACACCACTATAGAAGCACACACTTCTAGTCTTTACACACCCCTATAGAAGCACACACTTCTGGTTTCTACACACCCCTATAGAAGCACACACTTCTAGTCTTTACACACCCCTATAGAAGTGGTTTCTACACACCCCTATAGAAGCACACACTTCTAGTCTTTACACACCCCTATAGAAGCACACACTTCTAGTCTTTACACACCCCTATAGAAGCACACACTTCTAGTCTTTACACACCCCTATAGAAGTGGTTTCTACACACCCCTATAGAAGCACACACTTCTAGTCTTTACACACCCCTATAGAAGTGGTTTCTACACACCCCTATAGAAGCACACACTTCTAGTCTTTACACACCCCTATAGAAGCACACACTTCTAGTCTTTACACACCCCTATAGAAGTGGTTTCTACACACCCCTATAGAAGCACACACTTCTAGTCTTTACACACCCCTATAGAAGTGGTTTCTACACACCCCTATAGAAGCACACACTTCTAGTCTTTACACACCACTATAGAGAACCACACTCCCTTTGCGGTGTACTTGGATGTTTGCCGCAAGTGTGGATCACAAGTCAACCAGAACGAGTGTGCAGGAGCCTTAATAGCGCCCTGCTTGGTGCTTTCATGGTGTTTCTCTGTGGTGTGTGTACAGTGAGGGTCTGAGGGTCTGACTTATGGCTACACCTCAGTCCTTTACTATCTCAGCTGGCCTGGACTATCAGGTAGGCCGAGTTTAGAACTTCTTGGGGACTAGCACATCGGTTCCATTGTTTGAGGCAAGAACGAGCAAGTATTTGAAACAACTCCAAATAGTATTTTGACCCAGGCCAGCGGAGGGGGTCTTAATCAGTTCCGTCCGGTCCCGTCGGTGGATGATCTCTCCCACGCTAGGCCCGGATCGGTTTAGCTCACGGCTGCTATCAATGATGAGGATCCTAAACATGCACGCCTCCCTGGGCGAGACGAGACCGCTGTTTGGGTCCCAAAAAAGAAAGAAAAGAAGAGAGATCAAGCGTGTGTTCTCTAATGCTCCGAGACGTGTCTCTCTGGTCTGGCTGGGTGGTCGGCCTCGATGGAGCTGCAGGCATGTGTTCAACTTTAATACAGTTACAATAGGCCAGAAGTATTCTACCTATGCCTGTGTTGCATGAATTGCGAGCAATTGTTAAATTGGATTAGAGCATATCAAATTGTACAGATTTTCACACACAACTCTCTCACAGGGCTTTAGATGTGTGTGTGTGTGTGAGGAAGAAGGACATACGTCTACACACTTCCTGTGTTTTCACCAACCCTTCTCTGTGTGGATGGCTGACGCGTGATGCCTTCGCACAAGTGTGTAAACACACACACACATGCATGCACACTCACACACGCACGCTCTTGCAGTCCGACACACCCGAGTACACCCCAGTTTCCTGTCTGTCTGTGTCCTGTCTGTCTGTCTGTCTGTCTCCTACCTGTCTGTCTCCTACCTGTCTGTCTCCTACCTGTCTGTCTCCTGTCTGTCTGTCTGTCTGTCTGTCTGTCTGTCTGTCTGTCTGTCTGTCTGTCTGTCTGTCTGTCTGTCTGTCTGTCTGTCTGTCTGTCTGTTGTCTGTCTGTTGTCTGTCTGTCTCCTGTCTGTCTGTCTCCTGTCTCTGTCTCCTGTCTGTCTGTCTCCTGTCTGTCTGTTTCCTGTCTGTCTGTCTCCTGTCTGTCTGTCTCCTGTCTGGCTGTCTCCTACCTGTCTGTCTCCTGTCTGCTTGTAGCGAATCCTCGGCCTAACAGACTGTACGAGGCCCTGACAAGCCTGGCCAAGGAGAAGAGCTGTTGTTGGATCTCCAGCCAACACTCTCTGGGAGGCCGGCTTGACTGGAGTGGTGTGGGTGTGTGTCTGTAGTAGAAGTAGGACAGAGTGCATGTGTGTGGCAGAGTAGACTAGGCTGGTGTATAGTGGTGTGTGTGTGTGTGCGTGTGTGTGTAGAGACAGGGCTGGCAGGTAGGCCTTCAGACGGCTGCTTTTGTAGCTCTCCGGCTCGGATGTCACGCACAGGGCTTAGCCTCACCATGCCACTGGGACATGACCGGATGACACACACACACACACAGCCTGGTGTTCTACGTAGGATACGGAACCTTCCAGACGCTTTGAGAAGGTAGACACAATTGAGAATCCGAAGCACCGATGTTTCGGGGGGAGAACGAAACGCCAACGAGGGTGGTCGCCGCGTTTGCGTCGCCCCCCGGTATGCAATGCTCCGGTTTGACATCCCTCCTCCTTCTCCCCCCCCATCCTCTCTCTCTCTCTCTCTCTCTCTCTCTCTCTCTCTCTCTCTCTCTCTCTCTCTCTCTCTCTCTCTCCCCCCCTCTCTCTCTCTCCCTCTGACTCCCTCCAGTGGGGGGCAGGGTGAACCAGGAGCTGAAGTACACCCGGCAGCAGATGGGGGAGGAGGCCATGTTCAGCCCCCAGCTCATGATCCAGACGGCCCGCGAGGAGGGCGCCAGCGTGCTGACCCTGGAGGCGCTACGACAACACCTCGACTCAGCCATCAGGGCCAGCCGCGTACAAGTTTACCTTTACAACAGGTCCGACACACACACACACAGACAGTCACACCGACACACACACATACACACGGCCTTTGTATGTTGAGGTCCTTTATTTTAGGGGGGGGGGGGGGTGGTGGTCATCTGGGTTGTAGAATATGTTCATATTAAAAACATTTTTTTTGTCTTTTCAGCCAATGGAAACTAGAAGATTTATGCTACAAATCAGGAGAGTTTGTTACCGAAATTCCTTTTGTGAACCATGTAAGTATCTTTGTCCCGTCATAAAGAATGACAGGACTGACTTAGTGTGGTGTAGATATTCACATATAGGGAATTGAGTCTAATCCGTGTGTGTGTTTTGTGTGTGTGTGTGTGTCAGATCATTGAAAACATGCACCCCTGCCTCATCATCACCCCTCTCGACTGTTTCTGGGAGGGAGCCAAGCTCCACGCTGGAAGGGCCTACCTCCCGTAAGTATTCCTCTCCCCCTCTCCTCCCTCTCCCCCTCCCCGTCCACTCCTCTCGCGCGGTCCTCCCCACTCCTCTCCTGTCCCGCTCTCTTCCCTCCCTCCTCCCTCCTCTCTCCTCTCTTCTCGACTGATCGTGTTTGATGGGGAGCTGCCTGTCTGCGTTCTCAACGAAGCCCGGCCGCGTCTCGGACCTGGCCTCGTTGTTTTTGCTCCATTAGCGGTGGCTGCCAAACACACTCAGCTCCACCTCGCAGACATCCAACTGGGGAGTTACGCAGCATTAAAGACTAAGAGGGAACAGAAGTTGTGTGCGAGGGGAGAAAGCGTGCGCGCGCGCGTGTGTGTCCTAAACCCGTCTCCTCTGAAGGCTCTATTGTACAGGTTGCTGGCATGCGTAGCTCTAGTGATAGTCTGTCTTCATCCCCAGGCCTCTCTCTATTGTCTGTTCTCTCTGTTCCTAATGGCTCTCTGGTACAGTAACACTCTGCAGACCTCTGTGTGTGTCTGTGTGTGTGTGTATGTGTGTGTGTGTGTGGACGGTAAATAAGGATTTTACTATGTTCTGGTTGGGAGGCCTAGAATAATGACCCAAGCTTGGTTAAGCACATACAATGTGGTCTGCACCGTAGAGTGGGAAAGACAGAGAGAGGGAGAGAAAGAGAGAGAGAGAGATGACTGGATAGGAAAAGAGAGACAGTATTTTGTGAGCCACTGGTCCGACTACTCCCACGTTCAGTCACGGGGATGGTCGGCCTGCAGTCCTGGTACCTCCCTCTCCACCTCCTTCTCCATCCCTCGCTCGGTCCTTCTCTCCTTTCCTCCGTCGATTCCATCCTCGTTAACTCCCTCCGTCTCTCTTTTTCCCTCTTTGCCTTCTCCCTTTCCCTCCCTCCCCCCCCCCTCCGTCCCACAGGGGCAAACCAACTCTCCAGTGGACCAACTTTGACCCCAAGGAGCTGCTGAAGGAGCTGAGGCTGTTCAGTTGGCCCGCTGAGGTGTGGGAGGAGATGCTGGAGAAGGCCGACGTGGGCCACGGCTACATGGACCGTCCCTGCCTCAACCCGGCCGACCCCGACTGTCCCCTCAGCGCCCCCAACAAGAACACCACCAAGGTGCGGCCGTTCGCGAGGCGCGCAAGTGTTCTCAGGGCGGGTGTCGTTCCGCCGTGGGTTTATTCACGTGTGCGCGTGTGTGTTTCAGCCCTTCGACATAGCTCGCGCGCTCACAGGCGGTTGCTACGGACTCTCCAGGAAGTACATGCACTGGCAGGAGGAGCTGATCGTGGGCGGGGCCACCAAGAACGGCAGCGGGCCCCTCCTCAGGTAGGGGTCGGGCGGGGGGGGGGGGGGGCTCCCTGTGTGTGTGTGTGTGTAGTGCTGTAAATCTTGCAGTCATTAGCAGATTCCAGTGAAATCTAAGAGCTCCAGCTGTTCCTACTCAACTCTCGCTGTGCTGCCCTGACTCTTGGGAGCAACCATACACACACGCACGCACACACACACACACACTGATCATGTGGTTGGCTAGTTTGCACGGATAAAGTGCTTTTTGGGTGGAACTTGTACCACGGGTCCCAGTGAAGTGTTATAGTCTGGCCCAGCCAGCAGTGATCAAACGCACACACAACCATTTGTTGAATATGACCTAATTGTGCTTTAGTTCGGAAATGTCTCTCTCTCTGGTCCTCCATCCCTCTCTAAGCAGACACACACAGCCACACACACGCCCGCACACAATCTGATTGTGTCACAGTGGGACGCGTTGTTTGTTTGTTGTCGTAAAGTGTTGTCTCCGTGCGTGTGTCTCTGTGCGTGTGTGTTCCCATTCGTTTGCGTCGTCGTCACGACTCGGATGCGTTCTAGCACATTCCGCCCACACGTGAAGCTGTGTCGGTCTCGGCTCTCCGCAGTCGGCACGTGTGGTCTATCTCACACAATCCACCCTCTTATAGACCGTGGATGTTGTTGGTCCTGTACGAGCGACACGTGTGTGTGTGTGTGTGTGTTTGAGTGTGTGTTGATTGGGGGTCTGGAGCCTCAGTTGTCATGTTCCCTCCCTGCCCCCCCCCCCCCCCCCCCAGGGCCCAAGCTCTCCAGACCATGTTCCAGCTGATGACCCCCAAGCAGATGTTCGAGCACCTGCGAGACTACCAGCAGGTGTCCCACATCAACTGGAACGAGGACAAGGCTGCCGCCATCCTGGAGGCCTGGCAGAGGAGATACTCTGAGGTGCCACCTCCTCCTGGTCTCTCTCCGTCTCTGTCTCTCTATCTCTCTCTGTCTCTCTCTCTGTCTCTCTCTCTCTCTCTGTCTCTCTCTCTGTCTGTCTCTCTCTCTGTCTGTATCTCTCTCTATCTGTATCTCTCTCTGTCTCTCTATCTCTCTCTGTCTCTCTCTCTGTCTGTATCTCTCTCTGTCTGTATCTCTCTCTGTCTGTCTCTCTCTCTGTCTGTCTCTCTCTCTGTCTGTATCTCTCTCTGTCTGTATCTCTCTCTCTCTGTATCTCTCTC